>NC_092481.1:6758247-7439001 GCF_047495875.1 Pithys albifrons albifrons
CTTATTTGTAGAAGTGACTGAACTATATTTGTGGATCTTGGAGCATTCTGGAGTTTTTTTGATTGTCTAGAAAATAAAACTCTCTGAGAGGGTTGCTTTGATTCTTTTTTTACCATTCAGATGTTGACTGAGTAAACCTGAGAGTGTTTAGATTAAGGCTCATCTTTCAATTTGTTGAATTAAAATTAAAAATTAATAGATCCATTTAATTAATCCAATAAAAAATGAATATATCCATTGCTGGGGACAGACAGTCTGCAAGAAGAATCAGGTTCTTGGCAGGAAAGGACTAAAAGGATCCTGTCCATTTAAACCCCACTCAAGTGGGTTTTTTGGGAAATGTATCCAAAGGGGCTCCAAGGGAGGTGGAGAGGGATTTTTCCTCAGGAACTGGAGTGACAGGACAAGGGAAGGACAAGGGTTCAAACTGCAGAGAGGAGGTTTAGGTTGGATATTAGGAAGGAATTCCTGGCTGGGAGGGTGGGCAGGTCCTGACACAGGTTGGGCAGAGAAGCTGTGGCTGCCCCAGCCCTGGGGGTGTCCAAGGCCAGGTGGGATGGAATGTCTGAAGATTAGGAAGGGAAGGCCAAAAAGGACAGAAAAGGATAAGGTTAAGGCAGAAAGGCTTCCATGGGAAAACAAATAAATATTTGTGGGATATAAGTGGGGTGTCAGAAGCACAGAAATGACCCTGGTGGGAAGAAGAGGAAGGAAAAGAGACACCAAACTTCGAGAGTGAGAAAGTGAGAGGTTCTGGTTTCACTTTCAGACACGTTTTCTGCAGGAGATCAGAGATTCCAGCAGGGAAGAGAAGATGTCACATGTCCTTTGGAGGGAGCTGCAAGTGAAGGGAGAAGGATTTGGGTCACTGGGGCTGCTGTGGTAGATAAAGACATCAAAAGGAGGCATGTGGGGCATCCCATCCCATCCCATCCATCCCATCCCATCCATCCCACCCCACCCCATCCCACCCCACCCACCCATCCCCATCCCATCCCACCCCACCTACCCCATCCCATCCCATCCCATCCCATCCCACCCCATCCCATCCCATCCCATCCCATCCCATCCCATCCCATCCCATCCCACCCCATCCCATCCCATCCCATCCCATCCCATCCCATCCCATCGATCCCATCCCATCCCACCCCATCGATCCCATCCCATCCCATCCCATCCCATCCCATCCCATCGATCCCATCCCATCCCACCCCATCGATCCCATCCCATCCCATCCCACCCCATCCCATCCCATCCCACCCCACCCCACCCCACCCCGTGCCGGGCGCTGCGGCGGCCGCGGGTGCGTTGCCCCTTTAATTGTGTCCGCAGCCCTCGGGCGTCTCTGCCCCGCGCCCACGTCAGCAAATACCTTTTGTTTCTGCCCGGCCGGGCTCGCAGGGCTCGGCGCTGCTGCGGGAGCTGCGCGTCCCCTCCGGCCACGGCGAGCCCCGAGGCGGGGCCGGGCCCCCCGCACGCCCCGCACCGCCCGCACCGCCCGCACCGCCCGCTGCCCCGGCCGGTCCCGCAGCAGCGCCCGCCGAGCGGCGGCCCCGCAGCAGCGCCCGTAGGTAAGGCCAGGCCGGGCCGGGCTGGGCCGGGCTGGGCGCGGGGCTTGGGGGGAAGCTGCGGGAGCTGCGGGGAGCGGAGCTGCGCCCGGTGCCTGTCGGTGCCTCCCGGTGCCTGTCGGTGCCTGTCGGTGCCGCGTTCCCGGCGGGCGCCATTTGCAGCCCCGGGCGCGGCAACAAAGGGCTGTGGGGGCGGGTGGGGCGGCGGCACCGGCTCGGGGGGCACGGGGGGTATGGCGGGCACGGAGGGCTCGGGGGGCACACGGGGGGCTCGGGGGCGGCAGCGCGGGTTGGGCTCCCGCGGGCGGCGCGCCCGGGCCGGGGCGGTCCGTGCCGGGCACGGGGCTGGGAGCGGGGCCGGGCGGGGCGGCCGCGGCCGTCGGGCGTGCCGGGCACCGAGCGCTGGGTGTGCCGGGCACCGAGATCCGGCTGTACCGAGCACGGTGCGCCGATTCTGCGGGGCACTGAGCGCCGGGTATGCCGGGCGTAAATCCCCTGTTCTGCCGGGCACCGAGCGCTGGGTGTGCCGGGCGCCGAGCCCCGGTTTTACCGGGCATAAAGCCCCAGTTGTACCGAGCACCGAGCGCCGACTGTGCGGGGCACCGAGCGCCGGTTTGGCCGGGTATAAATCCCCGGTTATGCCGGGCACTGAGCGCTGGGTGTGCCGGGCACAGAGCACCGGATGTACCGGGCACGGAGCCCTGGTTATAAAGGGCACCGAGCCCCGGGTTTGCGGGGCACCGAGCGCTGGTTGTACCGGACATAAATCCCCGGTTGTGGCGGGCACAGAGCCCCGGTTGTGCCGGGAGGGCGCGGCGGCCGCGGTGCCCCTGGTGGAGCCCGCGCGGAGCGGGAGCGGCGGTTCCGGGCACGGCCGCGGCTGCGCTCGGTCCTCGGCTCGGCCGAGCTGCCCGAGGGCTGCGCAGCGCCCGCATCCGGCCCCGCATCCATCCGGCCCCGCATCCGGCCCCGCATCCTGCCCCTCATCCATCCAGCCCCACGTCCAGGGAGGGAGATACTCCCATCTGTAGCACACCTTTCTCTGCCAAATAACGTGTGCTCTTGGCTTTGTCCTCGCTTTTGTGTTCTTGGAAAATGAATCTATGGTTGTGCATATCGTAATTTAAATATAATTATAGATTTCAATAAGATTCTTTTTAAAGAGATACATAAAATCCTGTCTGACATCTCTGGCTGAGTTACACGATGCTGAAATCAAGAGGGTAATTATTTCCTTCATTTTTTAGAGCGACGTTTCATTTCCTCTCTTTGGGATGGAGATTTCTTCCCACCAGTTTCACCTCCTGGAGCAGCTGAATGAGCAGCGCAGGCAGGACTTGTTCTGTGACTGCAACATCCTGGTGGAGGGGAAGGTCTTCAAAGCCCATCGCAATGTGCTGTTTGCCAGCAGTGGCTACTTCAAAATGCTCCTTTCACAGAGCTCGAAGGAGACCAGTCAGTCCACCACGGCCACCTTCCAGGCCTTCTCTCCCGACACCTTCACAGTCATCCTGGATTTTGTGTACTCAGGCAAACTGTCCCTCACTGGTCAGAACGTGATCGAGGTCATGTCGGCCGCCAGCTACCTGCAGATGACCGATGTCATCAGCGTGTGCAAGACCTTCATCAAGTCCTCTCTGGACATCAGTGAGAAGGAGAAGGATCGTTACTTCAGCCTGTCGGACAAGGACGTGAGTTCCAACGGCGTGGAACGATCCTGCGCCTACGGCGGGGCCTGGAGGGCCGAGAGCAGCCCCCCACCCTCCCACTCCAGCCCCGACCCAGGGACCTGCATGATGGGTGGGAACACCTGGAGCGGTTTCAGCTACTTCCCGAGCGCTCCGAGGAACCCCCAGCAGCAGCAGCAGCAGCAGCAGCAGCAGCAGCAGCAGCAGCAGCTGCCCAAGGCCGAGCCCCGGCAGGACTCGGGCAGGAAGCCGCGGCTGCTGGGGCTGCAGCCGCCCCCCGACGCCCCCCACTACAAGGCCAGCAAGATGGAGGACCGGGCGGCCGAGCCCGCCGGGCACCCCGCGCCGCCCGACGAGCAGCTCCACCCCGACACCGAGCTGGAGACCCCCCATGTGGGCTACCAGTACCAGGGCACCGAGGGGGTGCCCAGGGGCCTGGCTGTGCCCCAGCAGGGCCACGAGTCGCCCCGTTCCTCCGGCAAAGCCAAGCCCTCAAAGCCTGATGAGCAGTACGGGAACATGCCCTCCATCCTCGGGGTCATGGGCAACTGGGCTGAAGGTGAGTGGGGTTTGGTGCTCCACATGGACACCTGGGGGTGCCTGTTCTGGCCAGGCTTTGCTGGGTGGGTAAAGCACAGTTCCCAAAAAGGCACCTGCATTGCCCAGAAATGTTCATTTGGAAAGTTTAACTCCTTGTTTTTCAATAATCTGGAGTTATTGAGGGATATTAAAACTAACCTTTCAATATAAATGTAGGTGGTGATCTTTTGGAATATTCTCAAGGTTGTTTTCACGGAATCCCAGAATGGTTTGGGTGGGACGGGACACTAAAGACCATCTCATTCCATCCCCCTGCCATGGGCAGAGACACTTTCCCCTAGTCCAGATGCTCAGAGCCCCATCCAGCCTGGTCTGTGACAGCACAGCCAAAGGTCCATCCTGTGTAATTTACAGGAAAACACAAGATCTTTCTGCTTGAAAACACCCACAATACTTTTTTTTTTTTGAAAGTCCTGTGCTATTCTGCTCATAAAACCCCTTTTCCTAGAGCTTGACACGTTGTGACTTTGGGTTTGGGTTTTATCTCAGATGACCTGGCCAGGATGAGGTTCAAGTGCCCGTTCTGCAGCCACGTGGTGAAAAGAAAAGCCGACCTGAAGCGCCACCTGCGCTGCCACACGGGGGAGCGGCCGTACCCCTGCGAGGCCTGTGGGAAGAGGTTCAGCAGGCTGGACCACCTCAGCAGCCACTTCCGAACAGTATGTGCTTCCTTGATTGGTTTAGTGCCTAAATCTGCTTAATTAGACACAGTGTGAGTGGGTCTGGTTGATGGAATGAGTCCCGTAAAGAGGGAGGTGACAGAAAATTAATGTGGTTTTGTCGCAGGTAATTTGAAGTGGGATTTGTGGGAAAGGGGAGGAATCTCTTGGGTAATGGGTGGTTTGCAGAGGTTGCTCTGCAGCCCAGAAAGGAGCTCCAGTGGGCAATTCCAATGCCTGGAATGGTTCAGGCTGAGGGTTTGGTGACTGTCCTTCAAAGTGAGTTAATGCTGCTATTTCACAGAATCATGGAATGGATTGGGTTGGAAAAGACCTCTGAGATCAGCAAGTCCAGCCCTTGATCCAGCCCTTGATCCAGCCCTTGATCCAGCCCTTGATCCAGCCCTTGATCCAGCCCTTGATCCAGCCCTTGATCCAACCCTTGATCCAACCCCACTGTGATCACCAGCCCAGGGCACTGAGTGCCCTGGGCTGGTGATCACAGTGGGGTTGGATCAAGACATGCTGGATTCTCACTCAGTGCCACATCCACAGAATCACAGAATGGATTGGGTTGGAAAAGCCCTCTGAGATCATCAAGTCCAACCCTTGGTCCAACTCCAGTCCCTTTACCAGATCATGGCACTCAGTGCCACGGCCAAGCTCAGCTGAAAAACCTCCAGGGATGGGGAATCCACCCCCTCTCTGGGCAGCCCATTCCAATCCCTGAGCACTCTCTCTGGAAGGAATTTTTTTCTGATCTCCAACTTCAATTTCCCCTGGCAGAGCTTGAGCCCATCGTGCCCCCTTGTCCTATTGCTGAGTGCCTGGGAGAAGAGACCAACCCCCAGCTGGCCAGAACTTCCTTCAGGCAGTTCCAGACAGTGCTGAGGTCACCTCTGAGCCTCCTCTTCTCCAGGCTGAACACCCCCAGCTCCCTCAGCCTCTCCCCACAGCACTTGTGCTCCAGTCCCTTCTCCAGCCTCGTTGCTCTTCTCAGTTGGGTTGGAAGAGACCTCTGAGATCATCAACCCTTGATCCAACCCCACTGTGATCACCACGACTTGATCCAACCACGACTTGATCCAACCCTACTGTGATCACCAGCCCAGGGCACTCTGTGCCCTGGGCTGGTGATCACAGTGGGGTTGGATCAAGACATGTTGGATTCTCTGTCCCTGGAGGTGTTTCAGAGGACACTCAGAGCCACATCCAGTCCCTTCTCCAGCCTCATTGCTCTTCTCAGTGGGGTTGGAAAAGACCTCTGAGATCATCAAGTCCAACCCTTGGTCCAACTCCAGTCCCTTTACCAGATCATGGCACTCAGTGCCACGGCCAAGCTCAGCTGAAAAACCTCCAGGGATGGGGAATCCACCCCCTCTCTGGGCAGCCCATTCCAGTCCCTGAGCACTCTCTCTGGAAGGAATTTTTTTCTGATCTCCAACTTCAATTTCCCCTGGCAGAGCTTGAGCCCATCGTGCCCCCTTGTCCTATTGCTGAGTGCCTGGGAGAAGAGACCAACCCCCAGCTGGCCAGAACTTCCTTCAGGCAGTTCCAGACAGTGCTGAGGTCACCTCTGAGCCTCCTCTTCTCCAGGCTGAACACCCCCAGCTCCCTCAGCCTCTCCCCACAGCACTTGTGCTCCAGTCCCTTCTCCAGCCTCGTTGCTCTTCTCAGTTGGGTTGGAAGAGACCTCTGAGATCATCAACCCTTGATCCAACCCCACTGTGATCACCACGACTTGATCCAACCACGACTTGATCCAACCCTACTGTGATCACCAGCCCAGGGCACTCTGTGCCCTGGGCTGGTGATCACAGTGGGGTTGGATCAAGACATGTTGGATTCTCTGTCCCTGGAGGTGTTTCAGAGGACACTCAGAGCCACATCCAGTCCCTTCTCCAGCCTCATTGCTCTTCTCAGTGGGGTTGGAAAAGACCTCTGAGATCATCAAGTCCAACCCTTGGTCCAACTCCAGTCCCTTTACCAGATCATGGCACTCAGTGCCACGGCCAAGCTCAGCTGAAAAACCTCCAGGGATGGGGAATCCACCCCCTCTCTGGGCAGCCCATTCCAGTCCCTGAGCACTCTCTCTGGAAGGAATTTTTTTCTGATATTCAAGTTAAATTTCCCCTGGCAGATCTCAAGCTGTGCCCCCTGGTCCTGTTGCTGACAATTTGCTGCTGCTCCCCCCCTGCTTTCTGTCTCCCTGCACACCCCCTGTGTGGATCCATCACTCAGTGTCTCTGTGTCCCTTTTCCCAGATCCACCAGGCGTGCAAACCCATCTGCAGGAAGTGCAAGCGCCACGTGACGGAGGTGACGGGGCAGGTGGTGCAGGAGGGCACGCGCCGGTACAGACTGTGCAACGAGTGCCTGGCAGAGGCTGGCATAGACAGTATCCGCATCGACCTGGAGGCTGAGGCACCCCTGGAGTTCCCCCAGGACGGGGACAAGGACTCCAGGTGGCACTATGGGGAGGACAACAGGTCTGACGTGGAGATTGTCGAGGATGGGTCGACCGACCTGGTCATCCAGCAGGTTGATGACAGCGAGGATGAGGCTGAGGAGAAGGATGTAAAGCCAAATATCAGGTAGTTGCAAGAGGAGAATGAGGAGTCCCATGGAAGAGGGAGGATGTGCTGTCTGACCATGGAGCTCCACCAGCTTTGTTAACCTGCAGAGACACGTGGTTGGACAGGTCCAGCCTTGCATGTGTTTATGGACACGCCACTGAGTCCAGGCTGGGTTGTTCCCAGAACCCCCAGGCTTTGCTCCAGGAGAAGGAATCCATCCTGAATTAAAGGGTGAGCAAGGAAACTGCAGAATCCCAGAGATAACTGTCCATGGCACATCTCAAAGCCTCCTTCAAGGGACTGGGATCTAAACACTTCAAAAGAAGTCACAGAGTGTTGGAAATTGCCCACTTTTTACACCTGTGGAGATGTTGGGTTTGTGTCATTGGGTGATAAACAAAGTGTAAGGACCCTCCTCCAGCCAACCTCTCAGAAGGGAAGAGAATCTTCCATGGAATGTCATTAATTCTTCATGTTATGTTAAGGGAAAAGGCAGCTAATTGAGAAAGAGCATGTGAAATGTTTTGGCACTTTTGTCTGGAGAAGGAATCCTGTAAAATTAATTAGAATAAGGCCAATCTTTGGCAGATCACTCATTCCAGACCTGTTTCTGTACAAGTCAATAAGCACATGAATGCTAGTCCTAATCAACACATCAAATTAATCATAAATGTGGATCATTAATTGGTGCCAGGAGATGATTTGTTCTCAAAACTGGGATCTGTTTTAATAATAAAATAATAAAATACTCTCTTTTGTTAAAAACCTCTCAAAGGTGCCAGACATGGTAGGATTGTTGGGGTTGTCTGTGCAGGGCCAGGAGCTGGACTGGGATGCTCCTTGTGGGTCTTTTCCAACTCAGGATGTTCCATTCTATGAACCTTTTCCAGGCTGTACAATGTGCCAGTGAGAACAAGATGTGCTGGCAGTTCCAGACATCCCCTTTGTGTAATTTCCCCAACAATGAGGCTACAGGAGGTGAGGAGTGATGAAGAAATGTGACTTCTCTGCCCAAATAAGCCCCTTGGGTTTGTTGCTTAGTGAGTTTATCTTACCCAGCACTGCAAACAGGAGAGGAGCTCCCAAGGTGCTGCCACTCTGCATTTTTTTGGACAGATCTGAGTGTTATTCCAGCTCTTCATCCCAGAGTTCTGGAACTCAATGGCTGTAAGACTTATAAACTGTACTTTTTTTTCATTTTTACAGCTTTGTAAGCATGTTTGGCTGAGCCCCAGGGTTTACTACAGAACAATCCCATATATCTACTATATAACCTTTCCCAGGGACAGCTAAAAAAATCGATTTTATTTTTATTTGTGTAAAAACTGTGTAACCTTATCAGTCTCATGATGACCAGAGATTCATTCCAGGCTGCAGGTGACCAGCCCAAGGTCTCTTAAATGACAACTCAAGTGCTTCCTGCTAAACTCAGTGCAAACATCACCCACCCTCCCCTGGAACATGCCAAGCTGATGGGAATCATCCTGCTTGGATGTTCCAAGGAAACAAGAAATGGTACTTTGTCATTCCTACAAAAATTCTCATCTTTGGCTTAGACTTGGAGGGAGAACTTCCAAAGCTTTGTGATGACCAGCATGGAAACACCTTCACAAACAGGACTGACACTTGGCCTCCAGTTTATTTGCCACTTGGTCAGCAGCCCAGAAATGGACTTGGTGTGGAGACAGACATTTCATTTCTTGGAGCTTTTTACTCCTAAAATGCCTGTTATTAAATGGCTAAGAAATATTCCTGAGCAACCTGAACTAAATCCAACACAGAACAAGAAATACATAAAATATTATGGAGTAACTTGGATCCAATTCCAGGATGTTTCCCTTTACATTAAACAGTATGACAATAAATTCCAGGCCCTGCTGTCCCAGGATACAAAGTGACTGGGATTAGTCTGTGTGTGTTTGGGATGGATTAAGGGCAGGGGAAAATAAAGTGTCTCTCAAAATCTTAACTGCCAAGTGTAAAGGGCAGACTATCAAGTGCTTCTTAATAATGGGGTTGTTTTTAGAAGCAAAGGGATTTTTGGATCAATACTCAATTTAATTAATCCCATAAATTCAAGGATATGAGGACCAGATGCTTCAGAACAAGATCTGAAGTGGCTCTAAGTGGGCAAGTGGAACAATCTATCCATAGGAGGACTTACTTTCAGCACAGAGGCAGATTAATTGTTGATTTTCTGGGCAAATAAGGGCTCTGACTGGGCTTGTCTGTGATTGTTATTCTCAGTAGCATAACTAAGTATCTGTAGTCATTTTTAAAGTATCTTACTAAGCTTGGAGCTTCAGCTCAGACTGGGATTCCCACAGGGCAGTTGTGGTTCAGAGTTTTTAAAAGTTACCATTTTTACATTTGTTGCCTGATTTTGGTTGTTGTTTCCTTATTTTTGTATTGCAAGACAAGATAAATGTTCAGTGCCTTCTGTTTCCTACGTCCCTCATTTTACACAACCAGTCACACTTTTCCCTTGTTTTTCTGGAAAGGAAAGGATTTGTTTTCCTTTTGTCTCCTTCCATTGCCTGACTGTCTTCATGTTCCTGTGAGCATCAAGTACCACTCAGAAGCAGAATAATGTTTTCCTTCTTTTCAAGGAGGAAAGTAAAGGCCACATGGGGATGTTCCCACTGAATTTATTTTTTCCCTTGCATTTCTTTCATCTTTGTGTCTCTCAGGGACAAGGTTTAGTGCTGGACTTGATCTTAAAGGTCTTTTCCAACCTAAACAATTCTGTGATTCTTTTTGCTTGGCTTGTGTTTGTTGTTCACAAATCACAGTCAAGAGTTGAACACAAAAACCATCATCATGCTCTGATTGGTGTCCCACCTCTAATTGTCCTTGTTTTCTGACAACATCTTGCCATCCTTTCAAAGGCTGAAATACTGAATTAAAAATTCTCTTTCCCCCTTTTCAGGTTTTTCTTACAGAATTCTCCCTGCCACATGAACTGTGACGTGTGTGATGTTTGATTAATTCTTTTCATCATCTCCCATTTTCTGTTTCCCATTAAATTACCTAAACATCCATATTTCCTACCCAAAAAAATGTCACTTACCCTTATCTTAAAGGTTCAACTGTTGGGTTCCCTTCCTGCCCCAGTTTAAAACAAAATAGACTCCAAAAAACCACCCTCAGAACGAATCTTCCTTTCCAACCTTTTGGTTTATGTTCTATTCCAGTTCTAAAGACTTGAGATCAAGAATAAACGAGTCAATATTGATTTAGGGTGAGCTTTGGAGCCTGTGAGCCCCCAGAGCTCTCCCAGAGGACTCACCACCCACTGCTCCAGGTGTCCTTCCTTTCTGCTGGCTCTGCAGAGTGTCCACCCTCCTCCAGGATTCTGGGGTGCCTCTCAAATTTTCTCTGATAATTTAGGAAAAAACAATCTCTGCTGGACATAAAATGATGGAATATCCATTTCTTTCCTGAAGCATCTGGTCACTGTCAGAGTTACCCATCACAGGGCCAAGCCAATACCCACCTTTGTTACATTTTAGTTACTGTTGGTTGGAGGCAACACATACAGGAATTAAATAAAAGAAAAATTCTCTAATTCTGCCCCAAAGGCTGAGTTTTGAAGAAGAGGATCCTCTAATCCTCCAGTCCTTGCCTCCAGACTTCTTCCATTAGGTATAAATCAGTGCCAACATTGTGTCTGTTGAGTGATGGGTATAACTCAATAAGCTACTCAGAAAAGCTTGTAAAAGCATTTAGTTAAATATTTTCTATGCTGTTTGACTTAAAACCCTTCCACCCTGGGAGCTGGTGGAGCCTTTCATCCTGTTTAACTCGTGAAATGCAGACAAGCAGCTTATTTGGTGCCTCAAGAACTTTAAACGCAGCAGGAGCACAGAACAAGAGGTTTGTGGAAAACCTGGGAGGAGTGGCTGGGAAGCTTTCCCATCTTGGACTAAATCAAACACTGCTGGAATTCTCTCTGACACTTGACTGTGCAAAGGGAGCAGCTTTTTACCATGTTGTCACAGTCTGCCCTGAGGAGGGAACTGTACCAGTGACTGCAGAGGTTCCTTCTCAAAACAATTCAGTGATCCTGAGGAACAAGACTGAAAGAGGCTCCTCTTCTCACAGGCACGAGATTGGAAGAGCCTCATCTTCTCACGGGCATCCTGGTTCCATCTCCCTCACAGATGGGAAACTGGGCAACCTGTGCCTGGCAGCCCCACCCACAGGCTTTGGGTCGGGACTATCCTCTGTGTTTGAATACAAAACTCCGTTACAAAAATTGAGTTATTGTAACAAATCCTACACCACGGGGGTGCAGATACTTCTTCCCTTGTGGGTGGCGCCTTCCTGGCACACACAGAGGAGTCCGGGCTGGGCTTTAACAAAGCCGAGTGTGCAGGAGGGCATCCCATGGCATCCCATCCCCATCCCCATCCCATCCCATCGATCCCATCTCATCCCCATCCCCATCCCATCGATCCCATCCCATCCCATCCCATCGATCCCATCTCATCCCCATCCCCATCCCATCGATCCCATCCCATCCCATCGATCCCATCTCATCTCCATCCCCATCCCCATCCCATCGATCCCATCCCATCCCCATCCCATCCCATCCCATCCCACCCCATCCCCATCCCCTCCCATCCCACCCCATCCCCACCCCATCCCATCCCATCGATCCCATCCCCATCTCATCCCATCCCCATCCCCATCCCCATCCCATCCCATCGATCCCATCTCATCCCATCCCATCCCCATCCCCATCCCATCCCATCCCATCCCATCCCATCCCATCTCATCCCATCCCATCCCCATCCCCATCCCCATCCCATCCCACCCCATCCCATCGCATCCCACCCCATCCCACCCCACCCCACCCCACCCCACCCCAGCCCGTGCCGGGCGCTGCGGCGGCCGCGGGTGCGTTGCCCCTTTAATTGTGTCCGCAGCCCTCGGGCGTCTCTGCCCCGCGCCCACGTCAGCAAATACCTTTTGTTTCTGCCCGGCCGGGCTCGCAGGGCTCGGCGCTGCTGCGGGAGCGGCGCGTCCCCTCCGGCCACGGCGAGCCCCGAGGCGGGGCCGGGCCCCCCGCACGCCCCGCACCGCCCGCACCGCCCGCTGCCCCAGCCGGTCCCGCAGCAGCGCCCGGTGAGCCGCCGTTCTGCTCCGCAGTGATGGGAAGGACCGGGCGGGCGGCGGGGCTCGGGGCGGCGGCGGGAGGGACAGCGGGGTCCGGGCTCCGCGAGCGCGGCGGGGAGTGGAGCTGCCTCTCGGAGCTTCCACCCGGTGCCTGTCGGTGCCTCCCGGTGCCTCCCAGTGCCTGTCGGTGCCGCGTCCCCCGCGGGCGCCATTTGCAGCCCCGGGCGCGGCAACAAAGGGCTGTGCGGACGGGCGGGGGCTGCGGGACGGGCGCGGGGCTGGGAGCGGCCCCGGCCCGGCCAGTCCCGCACACCCGGCCCCGGCGGGAGCGGCCCCGGCATTCCCGGGCATGGGGCGACAGCGTGGGGGGCTCCCGGTCCGTGCCGGAGCCGTCGGGCATCCCGGGCACCGGGCGGGCGGGTGAGCCCGGGGCGGGAGGGCCGAGCGCTCGTTCTCAGCGCACGAACCATCACCGTCTCGGTCGATGTACCCTTCATTCTTTTGGGATCCGCAGTAATCCCGCTGGGACGTCTTTTCGCCTCTTTTGGCGTTGTTAAGTTTCTTCTCCTGTGTTCCTGCGCACGGAAGCAGCACAGGGACTTGGGAGATACTCTGGGAATGTGAAAACGTTTTTTAAATTACAGCTCATCTCTTCAGGTTAGGATCAGCAGCATCGGTGTAGATTGTCGTGATGATGTTTTTTCCTTCACAGCAAACCTTTCTCTTACTCTCTGCCTGGGATGGAGATTTCCTCCCACCAGTCTCACCTCCTGGAGCAGCTGAATGAGCAGCGCAGGCAGGACTTGTTCTGTGACTGCAACATCCTGGTGGAGGGGAAGGTCTTCAAAGCCCATCGCAATGTGCTGTTTGCCAGCAGTGGCTACTTCAAAATGCTCCTTTCACAGAGCTCGAAGGAGACCAGTCAGCCAACAATAGCTACATTCGAGGTCTTCTCTCCAGAGACGTTCATGGTTATCCTGGACTTTGTGTACTCAGGGGTGTTGTCATTAACGGGTCAGAACGTGATCGAGGTCATGTCAGCCGCCAGCTACCTGCAGATGACAGATATCCTCAATGTCTGCAAGACCTTCATCAAGTCCTCCCTGGATATTAATGAGAAGGAGAAGGATCACTACCTCAGCCTCTCAGCCAAAGGCCCCAGCCCCGAGCCCGCCCGGCCCACGCTCTATCGCTCCAGGAGGAAAGCCAAGAGCAACCCCCGGCGTTCCTGCGCCATCCCGGATGAGAAGCCCAACGCCAGCGAGAACTCCTGGAGCAGCTACAGCAGCTTCCTGTCCTCCCAGGGCATCCTGCAGCGGGCAGACACCCAGCTGTCCAAGAGAGGCAGGAAACAGGGCTCGGGCAGGAGGCGCCGCAGGCACCTGGGCCGGGAGCTGGGACAGGGCAAACCAGACAGAGCCGCGGCCCCCGAGTGCAGCCCCGGCCCCCACGCTGGGGAGGACCCTGAGGGGGATGCCGAGAACGACGTGGATCGTGATGGTTATGGGTGTCATCACGGATCGGAGGTGGCACCCAAGAAATGGTCTGTCGCTCAGCTAGAACAAGAACTTTCCAGAACTCCTGAGTTCATGGAGTTAAAGGCAGAAGAACTGTACACCTCAATGCCCACAATTTTAGGTGTAATGAGTAGTTGGGATGAAGGTAAAAATAGAAATGGTTTGGAAGAGTTTGGGTTTGTTTAGAAGAGTTCGGATGATGTTTGGGAGAGCATTTGTGTGGCTGCATGGAAACCAAAATAGTGCCTAGACTGGGAGGTGATTTTATCTACTCAGGAATGAGAGACTTTGCAGCCAGAACAGGGCATGGGAAGTGGGATGGGAGAACATTACCCAGATATTCTGTACAGTTAAAACAAAACATACCTGATTATTTGGGCCCAAGTGGAATTTAATGAAGCCTCAAGAGCTGTAATTGACTTGAGGACATGAAGGACTGAATTTCTCTTGTAGATGCCTGGCAGTAATAGTTCAACCTCAGTCCAACCCAGTTCCTTCACATGAGAGGTGCTGGCATTGCTGGGATGGTGCATTTCCCTTGGGCTCCCACCAGCCCACAAACACAAAGGATCTGAACTGCTGATGGACTGACAGCACCTGCCTGAGAGGGTGGAATAAAGCTGCCAGGGCTATTCTCATGTGTGTCCTTTTGGAAGTGAACACACTATTCACATTATAATGGCATATTCTGAAGACTTCAGGCATCCTCATATATTACACAGAGATTATAAAAGTCAAAGCTGTGAACTGTTAGCTGGTGGGAGAGCTAACAGTTCCCATACAGTACTGTATGTAACAGCTACATATTTAGGATCATCTCTATGTCTGAAAAATACTCTCAGTAAGAAAGAAAACACTTGGAAATGGCCATTAACATGTTCAGTGAGAATATGGGCTTTGGGGATAGAAATATTTTATATATAAAATATATATGTATATATCCCCAAAGTCCTTATTTAATATATTATGGGTAGTGCCCTTCCCAAATCTTCGTGCACAAAGCCTACCCATGATGATGTATTTATACCTTGTGTGTTATTCTACATGTGTTATTCTACCTTATGTATTATTCTCTGAGGGAGACCTTTATCACTCTCTACAACTCCCTGACAGGAGGTTGTAGCCAGGTGGGGATTGGTCTCTTCTCTCAGGCAACCAACAGTAGGAAGAGGGCACAGCTTGAGCTCTGCCAGGGCAGGTTTAGGTTGGATATCAGGAAGAAATTCTTCACAGAGAGAGTGCTCAGGCATTGGAATGTCCTGCCCAGAGAGGGGGTGGATTCTCTAACCCTGGAGGTTTTTAAGGTGAGACTGGACGTGGCACTGAGTGCCATGACTGAGTAACCAAAGTGGGGTTGGACTTGATGATCTCAGAGGTCTCTTCCAACCCAGCTGGTTCTATGATTCTATGATTCTATTATTATATAATTTCACAGACTATTCTGATGATCACAATGGGGTTGGTTGGATCAAGGGTTGGACTTGATGATCTTGGAGGTCTCTTCCAACCCAGTTCATTCCATGATTCTATGATGGTGAACTCGCCATTCCTGGAGGTTTTTAAGGTGAGACTGGATGTGGCACTGAGTGCCATGACTGAGTAACCAAAGTGGGGTTGGACTTGATGATCTCAGAGGTCTCTTCCAACCCAGCTGGTTCTATGATTCTATGATTCTATGATTATATTATTATATAATTTCACAGACTATTCTGATGATCACAATGGGGTTGGTTGGATCAAGGGTTGGACTTGATGATCTCAGAGGTCTCTTCCAACCCAACGGATTCTATGATTCTATAATTTCACAGACTGTTCTGAGTTGGAAAGTTCCCCCAGGGATCATCCCTGGGCTTGGCATTATTAGCACCAACCAGCTGAGTAATCAAAGTGGGGTTGGACTTGATGATCTCAGAGGTCTCTTCCAACCCAACTGATTCTATGATTCTATAATTTCACAGACTGTTCTGAGTTGGAAGGTTCCCCCAGGGATCATCCCTGGGCTTGGCATTATTAGCACCAACCAGCTGAGTTAACCACTCTGACAGCACAGAACACATGAAACTCTGAAATTACGGAATATTCTGGGATGTTCCCCGCGCAGCCCCTGCCCTGGCCCAGCTGACACCCCCGTGTGCCCCCTGGCAGGTGAGCTGCCGCGGATGCGGTTCCAGTGCCCGTTCTGTACCCACACCGTGAAGCGCCGCGCTGACCTGAAGCGCCACCTGCGCTGCCACACCGGGGAGCGCCCGTACCCCTGCGAGGCCTGTGGGAAGAGGTTCACCCGCCTGGAGCACCTGCGCAACCACTTCCAAACGGTAGGGCCGCGGCAGCCCCGGCACCGCCTGCTCAGGCACCGCCACAACCAACAAAAGCTCCTGGGGGGGTTCTGGCTTTGGTTTCAGCAGGCACGGAGTGTCTATGCAGATTAGACAGGACAAGCATCACCTGACTTAGGCAGCCAAAGATATTTCATATCATTTGACTTCAAAATCAAGTATAAAAGGAGGTGTAGAGGGTGCCCAGCTCAGTCCCCTTCATGGCCTGTGCTGAGCAGAGCTGCTCTCACCCTTGCTGGCGCTCTTGGGCCTCATTCAGCACTTCACAGCGTTTGGTTTGGGAAGTACCTTTTTCTGTTGGTGGTGGTTTCCTCTTCTCTTGCCAGGTGTCCTTTGGGGAGAGCTTGTTGGAGTGTTTTTGTGAGCTGGGGTGGTGGAGGTCTGTGTTGTTGGGTGGGCAACTCGCTGGTGGTTGTTGTTGGTTTGGCTTTTTCCCCACATTATAGATGTGTTATAATCTTTTTTCATTCTCTCTTTTGTATAAATATAAAAAGCTTTCTATTTCAGATTTTGGGTTTTTTCTTCTTTTTTCTCCTCTTGTTGGTTTGGTATTTTCCCCCATTATATCTGTGTTATATCCTTCTTTAATTCTCTCTTTTTTTGCATAAATATAAAAAGCTTTCTATTTCAGGTTTGGGTTTTTTTCTTCTTTTTTCTCCTCTGTTGTTGTTGGTTTGCTTTTTTTCCTACATTATATATGTGTTATATTCTTTTTTAATTCTATTTCATATAAATATAAGAAGCTTTCTATTTCAGGTTTGGGGTTTTCTTTTCTTTTTCCTCCTGTTGCTTTGTTTTTCCCCCATTATATATGTGTTATATCATATTCTTCTTTAATTGTCTCTCTTTTGTATATATATATGTGTTATATTCTTTTTTAATTCTCTCTCTTTTGTATAAATATAAAAATCTTTCTATTTGGGGTTTGGGGGTTTTTCTTCTTTTTTTCTCCTCTGTTGTTGTTGTTGGTTTTTCCCCCATTATATATGTGTTATAATCTTCTTTAATTGTCTCTCTTTTGTATATATAGATGTGTTATATTCTTTTTTAATTCTCTCTATTTCATATAAATATAAGAAGCTTTCCATTTCAGGTTTGGGGTTTTCTCTTCTTTTTTTCTCCTCTGTTGTTGTTGTTGGTTTTTCCCCCCATGTGTTATAATCTTTTTTAATTGTCTCTCTTTTGTATATATATGTGTAATATTCTTTTTTAATTCTCTCTCTTTTGTATAAATATAAAAAGCTTTCTATTTTGGGTTTGGGGGTTTTTCTTCTTTTTTTCCTCCTCTGTTGTTGTTGTTGGGTTTTCCCCCATTATATATGTGTTATAATCTTTTTTAATTGTCTCTCTTTTGTATATATATATCTGTAATATTCTTTTTTAATTCTCTCTCTTTTGTATAAATATAAAAATCTTTCTATTTTGGGTTTGGGGGTTTTTCTTCTTTTTTCTCCTCTGTTTTTTTTCCTGCCTCCTCTTCCCTCGGTGAGGGGTTGGATTGTCCCTCTCTGGGTTGAGCAGTTGGCATTTCACCAGCTCAGCCCTGCACAGCTCCCCAGCTGCTCATCAGCCCTAATTTATTGCAGCAAACTGCGTTTGAACCTTCATTTCTCAGCGTCACTCGCTGCATTTCCACTTTCTAACAACAACAAGGAGCCGGGTGGTGAGGGGTGAGCACCGACCCTGCCTGTTCTCCCCCCCTCAGATCCACCAGGCTGGCAAACTGATCTGCAGGAAGTGCAAGCGGCGCCTGACGGAGCTGACGGGCCGCGTGGTGCAGCAGGGCACGCGGCGCTACCGCCTGTGCCACCGCTGCCTGGCACACGCCAGCCCGGACAGCGCCCCCCAGGGCTGCCAGGCACAACCAGCGGGCAACAAACGCCCCAGATGGGCCCTGGAGGAGGAGCACAAGTCGGAGGAGGAGGCAGTGGAAGAGCAGCCGCGTAACTTGGTGGTCCGACACGCCAACGGTGATGAACCAGATGAGGGAGAGGAAAAGGTGAAACCAAATCTTAGGTAGATATTTGTGTGTTACTTGTTGTATTTGAGATCAATTCACTCGTGTCCTACCAGCTAATGCTGGTTTAGTACTTAAATTGAAATGAAATTTTGTTAAAGTTCTGGTTGGAGAAGGAAAATTTGGACTAAACCAAGTTGTTTTGTGCTTGCAGACACGGCACGGTGTAACTGCTTCTAAATATCATCCAGAAAATACTGAGAATCAGAAGAAACCCTGACCCACAAGGATCACCAAAGTCCCTCTCCTCACGTATTATCTGGAAACTATTTACAAGAATTGGTTTATATTTCATCAAAGACCTGCTCAGAGTTCCTGCTCATAATGAGAGTGTGGTCCAACTTACAGTCCTACAAAGGTTCTCTATGGTACAGATTTTTTAAAAAACAAAGATTGAAGATTTGTTTTGAAAAAGTCTTACTGAAATGGGCAGCTAAAAACCTTAAACCAGCTTTTTTTGCTGACATTGTAATTAACTTGTACATAAACTTCAAAAATTCCTAAGAAAGGAGCAAAGGAAACGAGTGGAATTCTTCCTGCTGAAGAATCTGTTTTACCAGAGCTTTGTTTTTAGAGTGAACTTTCTGCTTCTGATAGTTGAGAAAAGCATGACTAGAGATTCCCACAGCCAGAGTAGAGTTTAGTGCACTTGGGTGGTACAACTTTGCCTCTTTTGTACTGTGAATTTTATAGAAAGATACACAATGTGGTTCCAAGGAAATAAAAGAGCAATCACTGCAAATACACTTGTCAGGTTTTCTCCTTTTTTTTGTCTTTTTTTAAGGACTGGGGCAAGATTTGCTCAAACTGTTCTGTCTCAGGGCAGGAATAAAGATGCCAATCCCTTTGGTGTCAGTGGGACTGTTGTGACTTGGATCCTGGAGCTCCTTTCCTGCTCAGGTACATTTGGGATGCCTGACAGCATAAAACCCTTTTGTTTCTAAGGACAAAAATCCCTCTGAGGTTAAACAACCTTTGTGTAACTGGAGTCTCTTCAGCTTTTGTACTGATCTTATTTCCCCCAGTCATCTGGATGAGAGAACCTGCTCTTGGTGGAGAAGCTGAAAATGCTCAGTCCTGAGATGATTGAAAGTGTATTTCAGGGAGGGTGCAGAGTACAAAGCTGTGCCTGAGAGCACAGAAGGGCATTCCCTGAGGGTGCTGCTGGTAAAGAGCCACTGTTTGCTCCCTTGGCTCAGCAGATGCAGTGTCTTCTCCCCTGTAAGCAGCATCTGTAGCCTGAGGTTACTGCCAGGCAGGTGAGAATTCCCTGCAGAGGGTGAGAACAGGCAGTGATTCCCATCCAGGTTCTCCCTGTCTCCAACAGTTGTGATTTAATGAGGAAAATGTGGGAATGGGCCAAGCCTGTATAACAATTCCCTAATTCTCCCCCAAACTCCAGCCTTTTTCAGTTTGATTTCCTTAATTTGACATTTGTACATTTAGTAAATCACCAATGCAGGTTTTTTCCAAGTACTTCACCCCTGTGAAAAATATTATCATAGTTAAAACATTTGTAGGAAAAGTTGTGTTTTAAATATGTTAATTTTTTTGCTCACTTTTCAGAGAGCTGTGCCAAAGGAAAGGCTTCCCCTCCCCACAGCCCCACTGATCCCTCACCCCTTGCCCAAAATCACACTTATTTCAAACCATCACACTGGAGTGTTGTCACTCCCCCTGGCACAAAAGGCCACCCCCCTCAGGAGGGGACAAAGGCCAAGTGTAATTCAGCAGTGCCTGAATTCCCTGCTCAGAACCACACACAAACCCAGGAATTCTTTCACTCCAAGTTTTATTCCAGCAGCCTTAAAAATAAGGCTTGGTTTAAAAATAGGGGAGAGTTTATCCCTCAGGCTTTACAGGGTGGAAATGAAACCTACTCAAGATGACTTTGCAAGACCCTGAGATGAGCTCAGTTGGTTCAAACTTGGCTGTAACAATGCCCAGGTCAGGGGTTCAATCCCTGTGTGGGCCTTTAACTGAAGGTTGGGCTCGATGAGCCTTGTGGGTCCCTCCCAGCTCAGAACAGTCTGGGATAAGTCACTACTCTAAATTCTGGGACTCTGCCCCTGAGATGAGGCATGTGGGGCATTTACAACCCCAGAGCAGGCCTGTGCCCCTCACATTCAAACAGCTGACACACCTTTGCCACCCTGGGAGTGAAAACAAGACACACTTTCCATTATCTTTGATTAATTGGGATTCAGTGAAGTCCATAATCCTTTGAGACTAAAGGATTCTCTGCACTGCCCTTTCTAAAAGAACAAGGGAAGCTGATCCAAACCATGTGGGTTTTAAAAAAGAATCAGTTTTCTCAAGAGTGACCCTGCAGAGAACCTGGAGCTCCCCCTTCCAACCTGGTGCCTCCCCTTCCAGCAGAGCTGCCAACTTTTTAGGGGATCACAGGTGAGATGAGAATTCCAGCTAAATGGTCACATGCAAATCTTATTTACAGCAATTCAGCACCACCTGCTGGCATGATTTGTGCTTTTAAATCCTTTGAAAAGTGTGATGGTTTGGGTTTTTTTAATTTGTATGATTTTTTGGTGTCTTTTAAGCAGTTGGACATTTTCCTACATTAAATCTGAGCCACTGCAGCTATTTTGGATTTATATAAAATGGAGAAGGGATGACAGCTCAGAATTAGAATATTGAAATCTGCAAATGAAATCATGTAGATGAACATTATCACCCTACACAAAGGGAGTATTTTAGTTGGGACCTTCATTAATTTCTGTATTTCATGCAGCCCTACCATATATATCATCAGCCTTGAAAACTGACTCCCCACATTCCTGGGAGATTTCCAACTCCTACAAATCTCAACATCCCCAAAGCCCCAACTGGTTCTTTCAGTTCTCTGTCTCACCATCCTCCCATGAAAACACTGGCTGACATTCCCTGCAATTCCTGCCTTCAGTTTATGATTTTAACTTGCCCAATTCCTTAGTTACTTCCACAGGGATTTCAGCTGCAGGGAATTCTGCCAGCCAGTGACAAACAGCCCCTGGCCCACACTCTTCTTGCTTTAAATATCAATGATGACAAAGACTTCGGGCTTTTCATCCTCACAGATCTGCATGGCCGAGTAAGTGATGGCTTTGACCTCAGTGCCCTGGAAGAGACAAATCCAGGGATTTCCTGAATGACACCCTGGGAGTTACACACTTGTTACTGTTCCACACAGACCTCACCACTGCCCTCAGATGCTACTCTGTTTCTTCTTCTCAAAAAACTGTATCTGTTCTGATGGCTAAAAAAGCTTTTATTGCCTCTTAATAGTTCACATTCCTCCTCTTAGCTCTGACAGACCATCAACACTTGTTAAACAAAGTTAAACAAAAGTGACACAGCTAAAGAGCCGGTTGGAGGTCGGGATTTGCTTCTGGCAATTCTTCAGGGGGGAAAAAAGAAGAAAGGAGCAAAACCTGACTGAGCCAAAGGCTGTGCCAAGAGTGTGGAACCCAAACCCACAACACATTCTCAATATTATAGGTTGGCTTTCTGGGTTATCAGCACCACAAAAACTAAGGCAGCTGTTGAGTTTGGTTGGTGCTGAGGAAAAATCAGGCTCAGCTCAAGAGTTTTTCAGGAACACAGTCACAAAAATACCAAAAGTTTGGTGCCTGTGAGGCCATGTCTATCCTTGGACCTTAGAAAGGCACCACAGCTGCCCATCCTGAGCAGAACAGAGGGACAGGTGACACACCTTTGCCAACCTGGGAGTGAAAACAAGACACACTTTCCATTGTCTTTGATTAATTGGACTTCATTGAAGTCCATAATCCTTTGACACTAAAGGATTCTCTGCACTGCCCCTTCTAAAAGAACAAGGGAAGCTGATCCAAACCATGTGGTTCTTAAAAAAGCATCAGTTTTGAGAAGAGGAAGCACTGCATACCTGTGGGTGTTTGCCCAAAGAGAACTCTTCTCCCCACCTTTAAAGGCAAAAAGAAGACAGGTTGGAACCTTGGTAGGGCTTACCAGATGTTACAATGAGCTCCACTGATGAGCAAAGGGCAGTGAGAATTCATTTAGAGCCTCAAAGGGAGCAAAAAAAAGCCCACAATCTCCTTTTGAGCTGGTGGTTTAAGCTCACCCAATGGATCTGATCTTGAACTGCACTCGGTCGATGTGAAGCACTTTCACCTCCTGCAGAAAAAGGGAGAGGAGAAACTTTTCAGTCCCATCTTCTCTCTCCAGGCAGAACTTGTCAGTCAGTCCCACCTACAAGGGTCATTTGCAGAGGGAATCTAAAGCCAGAGAAGGTGCTGCTTGGAACCCCAAGGCTGCAGAAGTGCCCCTGAGGTGTAAGAGCAGCAAATAATTGGTGTTTGTGGTGACAAAGCTTAAGGATTTCTCAGGTTTTTCGCCTTGGTGGTTTCAATTCTCCACATGTTGTGCTTAAAGGAGCTGTTCATGGAACCATGGAATGGTTTGGGTCGGAAGGGACCTTAAACCTCCTCTTGTTCCACCCCCTGCCATGGGCAGGGACACCTCCCACTATCCCAGGGTGCTCCAAGCCCTGTCCAGCCTGGCCTTGTGCTCCTTTTTTAATTAAAACACAATTTCTTTCAGAGCTGGTATCACCAGGAAAAAGCCTTGTCCTACAAATGGAAATGAAGAGCAAACCAGAACACTCACCCTGGGCACAAAGAACTCGTTAGCACTGAATTTGTACAGCCACTCATCCAGGAAGTGGAAGAGAAGAGACAACATGTCGTGTCCTGCGTGGTCGAAGCAGAGATGTCAGTTTTGGTCTCAGAGCAAGAACACCCAAACATTCCAAAGAGCACTTCAGATGCTCAGCTTATAGAAGACCCAAATTAGTGTGGTTTAATTAGATATTAATGAACTGCAGCAACACTACAGGTAAAGATTCAGCTTTTTGGAACCCTTCTCCCCCCAGGAGGAGTCAGCACAGTCCCACCTTCTGCCTGCACCTCCACGGTGTCCACGGGCTCCACGGTCTCCGTGTCTGTCATGTAGCCAAACATGGCCATCACACACTGCTCAAAGACCTCCTCCAGGGTGTCCCCCCAGGCATGGAGCCTGCAAGGACACAGATCATAGAATGGATTGGGTTGGAAAAGATCTCCAAGATCAGCAAGTCCAACCCTTGATCCAACCCCACTGTGATCACCCCGACTTGATCCAACCCCACTGTGATCACCAGCCCAGGGCACGGAGTGCCCTGGGCTGGTGATCACAGTGGGGTTGGATCAAGACATGGTTGGATCAAGACATGGTTGATTCTCACAGTGGGGTTGGATCAAGACATGGTGGATTCTCACAGTGGGGTTGGATCAAGACATGGTGGATTCTCACAGTGGGGTTGGATCAAGACATGGTGGATTCTCACTCAGTGCCACATCCACAGAATCACAGAATCACAGAATGGATGGGGTTGGAAAAGACCTCTGAGATCATCAAGTCCAACCCTTGGTCCAACTCCAGTCCCTTTACCAGATCATGGCACTCAGTGCCACAGCCAAGCTCAGCTGAAAAACCTCCAGGGATGGGGAATCCACCCCCTCTCTGGGCAGCCCATTCCAATCCCTGAGCACTCTCTCTGGGAAGGATTTTTTCCTGCTCTCCAACTTCAATTTCCCCTGGCAGAGCTTGAGCCCATCGTGCCCCCTTGTCCTATTGCTGAGTGCCTGGGAGAAGAGACCAACTCCCACCTGGCCAGAACTTCCCTTCAGGCAGTTCCAGACAGTGCTGAGGTCACCTCTGAGCCTCCTCTTCTCCAGGCTGAACACCCCCAGCTCCCTCAGCCTCTCCCCACAGCACTTGTGCTCCAGTCCCTTCTCCAGCCTCGTTGCTCTTCTCTTCTCACTTGGGTTGGAAGAGACCTCTGAGATCACCAAGTCCAACCTTTGATCCAACCCCACTGTGATCACCAAGTCCAACCTTTGATCCAACCCTACTGTGATCACCACGACTTGATCCAACCACGACTTGATCCAACCCTACTGTGATCACCAGCCCAGGGCACAGAGTGCCCTGGGCTGGTGATCACAGTGGGATTGGATCAAGACATGTTGGATTCTCTGTCCCTGCTCACAGTGGGGTTGGATCAAGACATGTTGGATTCTCTGTCCCTGCTCACAGTGGGGTTGGATCAAGACATGTTGGATTCTCTATCCCTGGAGGTGTTTCAGAGGACACTCAGAGCCACATCCAGTCCCTTCTCCAGCCTCGTTGCTCTTCTCTGGCCCCGCTCCAGCCCCTCAATCTCTTTCCTGACCTGAGGGGCCCAGAACTGAACACAACACTCAAGGTGTGGCCTCCCCAAGGCAGAGTCCAGGGGAAGGGTCACTGCCCTGGGCCTGCTGGCCATGCTATTCCTGATCCAGGCCAGGATCCCATTGGCCTTCTTGGCCACCTGGGCAGAGCAAGGGAATAAACAAAACCCCCTTAGTTTCTAGATCTCTTTCTAGACAGGGTTTGTGAGAAGAGTTTCTTTGAATATGGAAAAAAAATGTTTTACAGCCACCAAGGAAATTCTTCCTTAAGAGGGCTCATTGATGTCAATAAAACTAAACCAGACATTTGGGTTAAAAAGAGATTAAAATGAGATTTCAAAAGACATTTCCAAATAACACAGAGACTTAGAAGCAGCATAGGAATATTAGAAGAGAAACCAAATGTGAGTCTGTTCCCCCCAAAGCAGAACCAAAGCCACCAGAACACCCACTGAGTGACATTTCACAGTCCCACAAGGTGCTACATCTGCAAAGAGGCCCCAACAGCCCCTCCAGAGCCAGAGCAGTGTCAGAAAGAACAGGGTTGTGCTGAGGAATCCCAGCTGCCCACACTTACTGCACGTCTGCTGTGTGATCCAGATCTGAGGGGAAGCAAGAAGAAAAGCCATCAGGTCACCAAAAGGATTTTAAAATGAGGATTTAAAAAACATGTAACATCAATATCTGACTTAATAACAAGAACTTTCTGCATTCATCTTCAGACATGATAAATCTGTTTTGCAGTACATTAGAAAAACTTGGCATAGGTGGAATTTTGGATTATTTCTGCCAAGCAGAAACAAACTCCAGTTTAATGTGGTTGTGTCAGTGCCCTCCCTGTCCAGCCCTGTGTGCAGGGTTGGGCTGCTGTAACCCTACAAGTAAACTGCAATAAAAAGCAACTTTAACCAGGACTAAAGAGTTTATCTGAAGTCTGCAGGATGGAAAACTATTCATGCAGGGGATGAGATTTGCAAATATTTCCAGCTCAGTGAGGAAATACACCTGTCCACATCCAAAAACACCCACTATGCAAAGGGAAGAATTTAAAATATAGTCTGTAGGAATGTATATGGAAGGGAAACTTCATTAATAAAGCATGATTAACATTCAGAGGAATGAGGGAAATGCAGAATTCCAGCAGGTTGGCAGAAACAGAACTAATGGGAGATGTAAAACAAATGCCACACCACGATCACTTCAACTGGAAGGTTGTCCTGGTGCTGTTGGGAGAGTTCACACACTGGTAATGGATTCTCAACAACAGTCTCTAAAGCAAACAAATTCCAGGGGATGTGAAAACAGGGATAGAACCTCTTCCAGTTAGGGAACCCCCAAAACAAATAATATGTAAAATATGTAAGATATATATAATAAAGAAATATAGAAAACATATATATAAATATAGAAAACATATCTAATGTAGAAAAACATATAAAAATTTATAAAAATATAAAATCATATAATAAGCATATTAAATATATATACAACACACAAGCATCTAATATACATCTACAAATTACACAGTGAAATGTGTAAATATTATTATGTCAAATACTCACATTCATATTTCTTACAGAGTGGGGGGTATTTGGCCTTGACAGCTTTCTGCTCCTCTGTCAGGTTGTAATCCCTCTCATCTGCTGCCATGGCTGGGGGATCCAACTCTCCTTCACTTCCCAGGGGTGGTTGGGAACATCCAGAGGCTCTCCCTCACTTCCTGGTGGTGGAGAATATCCAAAGGCTCTTCTTCACTTCCCAGGGATGGGAAACATCCAGAGGCTCTCCCTCACTTCCTGGTGGTCCTGGGGAACATTCAGAGATTCTCCTTCACTTACAGGTGGTGGGGAATATTCAGCAGTTCTCCCTCACTTCCTGGTGGTGGTGGGGAACATCCAGAGACTCTCCCTCACTTCCTGGTGGTCCTGGGGAACATCCAGAGACTCTCCCTCACTTCCTGGTGGTTGGGAACATCCAGAGGCTCTCCCTCAGTTCCTGATGGTTGGGAATATCCAGCAGCTCTCCCTCAGTTCCTGGTGGTTGGGAACATCCAGCAGCTCTCCCTCACTTCCTGGTGGTCCTGGGGAACATCCAGAGGCTCTCCCTCAGTTCCTGGTGGTTGGGAACATCCAGAGGCTCTCCCTCAGTTCCTGGTGGTCCTGGGGAACATCCAGAGGCTCTCCCTCAGTTCCTGGTGGTTGGGAACATCCAGAGGCTCTCCCTCAGTTCCTGGTGGTCCTGGGGAACATCCAGAGGCTCTCCCTCAGTTCCTGGTGGTTGGGAACATCCAGAGGCTCTCCCTCAGTTCCGGATGGTTGGGAACATCCAGCAGCTCTCCCTCCCTCACTTCCTGGTGGTGACTCACCTGCTGAGAACACAGAGAATTCCTCCCAGCTCAGCCTCTGACCTGGCAGCAGTTTGGGAACACTCCCCCACAGGGCCAGGTATTCCAAAGGAATCCCAAAGACACCTCATTCCAGCTGTTCCTGCCCAAGTGGGAGACGGGAAAGGAGGGAGTTCAACCCCACACAGTCCATCCCACAGATGTGCTCAGCCAAGGGCTCACATTCCTTAAGGGAATTGTGGACTTTGGCCTTCCCTGGGCAGGTTCTTCCCTGCACTCTGAGCATTCCAGGAGTTCACAGGTAATAAAACACAGTTGGAAGGTGAGTTAAACTTCCAGACTTGAGGTGACTTCTGACAGTCACAGCTCAGCCCACTGTGCATCACACCTGAAGCACCTCAGCCCCCAAACACCAAACTTGACTTTCTTTAGGGGGAAAAAGTCTGTTTTTCTCTTAGGACAAGGATTAGAGTTCAGCCTTCAGACCTACAAGCCCATTTTTGGCACATGTGGCTCTCACACAATTGCAGAGGTTTTCCTGTGCCCCTTTTCTTGCAGTTTCAATAAAACAAACAAAAAACCCCCCACAAAACTGTAACAAACACCATTTAAAAGTCTGATTCCCAGACCTGATCTCAGCAGTTGCTGCTTCATGGAAATGCTCATTTGTAGATCCCTCAGACACACCCTGAAGTACCTGATTACCTTCAGGGTAATTAATTTCCCTCCCCAGGTTTCCACCCTTTAATTTTTTCGTGCATTTTAATATTTATCCACAGATGATCCCAACACTTCCCTAATCAACGCAAATAATAAATTTATAGATATCCCACAACAGACAGACTCCCTTTAAACAGGAGTAAGTTCTTATTCCAAGGCTTAGGAACAACACAAAGCATTTCCAATTCCAATTTTTAGGCATTTAGGCCACACTGCAAAGAGAGCCCTGCCCTGAGAAGCCGGGGCTGCGCTTGGGGAACGAACCCAGATGTTGATTTGCTATTTGCAATTTGATTTTAAACCTGTTGGTGAGGTCCCACGTTACCCTCAGTATTTACGCCTGTAGAGCTCACCGCTGCACGGAATTGTGGGAGGAAAAGGAAGATATCGATGGTAACAGACAATTAATAACGAGCTGAGGATACCGAGGGTGTGAAGGCAGCGCTGAGGGGAGGGCGGGCCGCGACTCGGCCCAAACGCGCAGCGCCGCAATCCCGCTCCGACACGCTGTGCCCACGGGCTGCGGTGACCGGGGCGAACCGGGATCGGGATCGGGATCGGGATCGGGATCGGGATCGGGATCGGGATCGGCGCCCGGACCCGCCGCCCCTCAGCGCGACGCGCGGCCCCTTTAAGAGCGCAAAATGGCGGCCCCGGTGTGAGGCGGGCGGGGGAAGGAGCCCTCCCACGTGACCGCGGCGCGCGCTCTCGGCCCCGCCCCTCGGCCGCCCCGCGATTGGCCGCGGCGCGCGGGCGGCGGGCGCTGATTGGTCGGCGCTGGCGCGCGAAGGGGTGCGCGGCGCCGGGAGCCGCGCGCAGCGGGGGCAGCGCACAATAGGGACGGAGCGGCGGCCGGACGGGCCCCAGCGCACCGATCGCCTCCGCCTCAGCCCCAGCCCGCCCCGCCGCGCTCCCCCCGCCGCGCCATGGCGGACAAGGAAGGTAAAGGCTCGGTGTGGGCGGCGCGGCCTCCGCCGGGAGGTGCGGGGTGTCCCCCCCCCCCTCCTTCCCGCTCGCGGCGTGAGGGGAGCGGGGGCGGCGCCGCCAGGGGGCGCCAGGGGGCGGGGCCTGCCCCCCCCCCCCCACCGTCATGGCCGCCAACAACTCCCACCGGCACCGGCCGAGAGGGGCCAGGACCGGCCCGCAGCCCCCAGCAGGGCGGTTCTGAGACCCCGGCGGGCTGGGCACAGCCGGGAGGGCGGTGCCCTGCGAGGGCTGCGGGCAGGGCATGGTGGTGCGGGTAAAGAGGTGTTACCGTGCGGTGCGGGGGTGCCCCCGTTCCGTGAGGGTGCCCCCGTTCCGTGAGGGTGCCCTCGTTCCGTGGGGCTGTCCCTGTTCCGTCGGGCTGCCCTCCCTCCCCTTCCCGTGGGTGAGTCCTGATTCCGCGGGGTTGCTCCTGTTTCGTGAGTGATCCCCCCGTTCCTTGTGGAAGTTCCGGTTCCGTGGGCGAGCTCCCGTTGCAGGGAGATGAGCCCCAATGCCGTGAGGCTCCTCCCGTTTCATGGGTGAGCCTCCCTTCAGCTGGGGTGTCCCCCTTCCACGGGGGTGTTCTCGTCCCACAGGGCTGTCCCCATTCCACGAGGGTGTCCCAGTTCCATTGGGGTCTCTCCATCCTACAGGGCTGTCCCCCTTCCACGGGGGTGTCCCCTTTCCATTGGGGTGACCTCCCCCAGGTCTGCCCACCCACCCTCTCCTCCTGCATCAGTCTGGTGGCAAATGGGATGAGAAAATGTGAGAGCAGCAAAGTGGCAGAACAAGCCTTGGAAAACTGGATTTTTGGGAACTCGTAGCTCAAGGCTGCACCCAGACTGGTCTGTTTAACAGCAGCTGCTGGTTCTGCTGCATTTAAACATCATTCCATGTCTGGGTTTTGCCTCCATAGTACCCTGTGCATTAAGTTTCAGAATTTTATTGTGCTGCTTCATTGAATCATCACAGAATGGTTTGGGTTGGGAGGGACCTCTAAGCCCACCCAGTCCCACCCTCTGCCATGGGCAGAGACACCTCCCACCAGCCCAGGCTGCTCCAAGTCCTGTCCAACCTGGCCTTGGACACTTCCAAGGATAAAATTTGACATAATTATTATTAATTTCCAGCCATATATCCAGAATAAAAGGATTAGCATGTGCAACAGGGGAGTTTTAGTTATTAGATAACTACTCCAACAGAGCATTGAACAGCAAAGCAGGGTGTGATCTAATTGGCTCTAATCCACTGCCTGCTCACAGTGATGGTGTGTCTCTAAATACTAATTCTTCAAGGCTAATTAATTCTATTTTTTTTAAACCACTTCAGCAGCCTTTGATGATGCAGTGGAAGAACGTGTGATCAACGAGGAGTACAAAATATGGAAAAAGAACACCCCCTTCCTGTATGATCTGGTGATGACCCACGCCCTGGAGTGGCCCAGCCTGACTGCCCAGTGGCTTCCTGATGTCACCAGGTGAGTTGATCTTTCTTGGAGCAGATCTTGAGTTGTGGTGATTGGAATAACCAAGTGTGGTATTGTCATACAAAAATCCTAGAATGGATTGGGTTGGAAAGACCTCTGAGATTAGCAAGTCCAACCCTTGATCCAACCCCACTGTGATCACCCTGACTTGATCCAACCCCACTGTGATCACCAGCCCAGGGCACTCCGTGCCCTGGGCTGGTGATCACAGTAGGGTTGGATCAAGACATGGTTGGATCAAGACATGGTGGATTCTCCCAGTGGGGTTGGATCAAGACATGGTGGGTTCTCCCAGTGGGGTTGGATCAAGACATGGTGGATTCTCCCAGTGGAGTTGGATCAAGACATGGTGGGTTCTCCCAGTGGGGTTGGATCAAGACATGGTGGATTCTCACAGTGGGGTTGGATCAAGACATGGTGGATTCTCCCAGTGGGGTTGGATCAAGACATGGTGGATTCTCCCAGTGGGGTTGGATCAAGACGTGGTTGGATCAAGACATGGTGGATTCTCCCAGTGGGGTTGGATCAAGACATGGTGGATTCTCCCAGTGGGGTTGGATCAAGACATGGTGGGTTCTCCCAGTGGGGTTGGATCAAGACATGGTGGATTCTCCCAGTGGGGTTGGATCAAGACATGGTGGATTCTCCCAGTGGGGTTGGATCAAGACATGGTGGGTTCTCCCAGTGGGGTTGGATCAAGACATGGTGGGTTCTCCCAGTGGGGTTGGATCAAGACATGGTGGGTTCTCCCAGTGGGGTTGGATCAAGACATGGTGGATTCTCCCAGTGGGGTTGGATCAAGACATGGTGGGTTCTCCCAGTGGGGTTGGATCAAGACATGGTGGGTTCTCCCAGTGGGGTTGGATCAAGACATGGTGGGTTCTCCCAGTGGGGTTGGATCAAGACGTGGTTGGATCAAGACATGGTGGATTCTCCCAGTGGGGTTGGATCAAGACATGGTGGATTCTCCCAGTGGGGTTGGATCAAGACATGGTGGATTCTCCCAGTGGGGTTGGATCAAGACATGGTGGATTCTCCCGGTGGGGTTGGATCAAGACATGGTGGGTTCTCCCAGTGGGGTTGGATCAAGACATGGTTGGATCAAGACATGGTGGGTTCTCCCAGTGGGGTTGGATCAAGACATGGTGGATTCTCCCAGTGGGGTTGGATCAAGACATGGTGGGTTCTCCCAGTGGGGTTGGATCAAGACGTGGTTGGATCAAGACATGGTGGATTCTCCCAGTGGGGTTGGATCAAGACATGGTGGGTTCTCCCAGTGGGGTTGGATCAAGACATGGTGGATTCTCACTCAGTGCAACATCCACAGAATCACAGAATGGATTGGGTTGGAAAAGACCTCTGAGATCATCAAGTCCAACCCTTGGTCCAACTCCAGTCCCTTTACCAGATCATGGCACTCAGTGCCATGGCCAAGCTCAGCTGAAAAACCTCCAAGGATGGGGAATCCACCCCCTCTCTGGGCAGCCCATTCCAATCCCTGAGCACTCTCTCTGGGAAGGATTTTTTCCTGCTCTCCAACTTCAATTTCCCCTGGCAGAGCTTGAGCCCATCGTGCCCCCTTGTCCTATTGCTGAGTGCCTGGGAGAAGAGACCAAACCCCACCTGGCTATAACATTCTAATCATCCCAGAGTTGGTGACTGTGTTTGATTCTCTCCCCTTGCAGGCCTGAGGGCAAAGATTTCAGTATCCACAGGCTGGTGCTGGGCACCCACACCTCGGATGAGCAGAACCACCTGGTCATTGCCAGTGTGCAGCTGCCCAACGACGACGCCCAGTTCGACGCCTCCCACTACGACAGCGAGAAAGGAGGTGAGGCCCCGAGGCCTGGGGGTTCCCTCTCTGCTCCTTCCCTTCTCCAAGGAAGGAAAATTTATCTTCTCTTAAAGTTCAGGCAGGAAGATTCATGTTCTACTTCACAGAATCCCAGACTATCCTGAGCTGGGAGGGACCCACAGGGTTCATTGAGCCCAACTCTTCAGTCAGTGGCCCACACAGGGGATTGAACCCTGACCTTGGGCATCATTACAACCAAGTTTTAACCAACTGAGGTGTCCCTGTCCATGGCAGGGGGTGGCACTGGATGAGCTTTAAGGTTCACAGACTAAACAGTTAAGAATCACAGAATTCCAGACCATTCTGAGTTGGGAGGGACCCACAAGGATCATCGAGTCCAACTTAAGTCAATGGCCCACCCTGGGGATTGAACCCATGACCTTGGGCATTGTTACAACCAAGTTTTAACCAGCTGAGGTGTCCCTGCCCATGGCAGGGGGTGGCACTGGATGAGCTTTAAGGTTCCTCCCAACCCATTCACAGAATCCCAGACTGTTCTGAGTTGGGAGGGACCCACAAGGCTCATCGAGCCCAACTCTTCAGTCAAAGGCCCACCCTGGGGATTGAACCCCTGACCTTGGGCATTATTACAACAAAGTTTTACCCAACTGAGCTGATCTCAGGGTCACTTCTCACTGAAGGTTTTATTTCCAAGTGCTGCCCCCGTGACAGGGAGATAAACAGACAAATGTGCCTCTTAATGGATAAACTCTCTGGTTTTTGAATGTGTGCAATGTCTTAATACTCCAGTGGTGAAAACAGAAGGTGGAGGCTTATTGCAAAAGTGTTTGTCTTTGGGAAAGCCCCACCCCTCCCTGTTTATCCTCAGGGACTGACACTGAATTCCATGCACTGCTCCTTATTGGTAGTTTTATTATCACTTTTTCATAACTTTTGAGAGAAAGTCAATCATGTAAAAGAATGTCTTTATTTCAGAGGAGTGTAACATTTCAAATGTTGTTCTGCTGCCTGAGAGCTGTGCCAGCCCCTGTTGGGTAAAGGACCAGTGTGTGTTATTCAGTGTATCAGAGTGGATTTGCTGTTTTCTGTGACCTTTGGCTGTCAGCACTGCCACCAGCTACACATTTCTCATGTTTACTGGATGGCCTCAGTGTTTCCACCTGGGGAAAGTCCTTAATGAGCCAATGTTTGCTCTTCTCTTTACAGGAAGTCTGGATTGTGCAATGAGTATTTTGATCTTTGGGCTTCTTAAGAATTACTCATGAACACAATGTTGTCTAATAAATAATTGGTTTCTGTTCTATTTTGGTATTTCTCAAAAATACATACTCCAGTTTAAAACCAATCCCAACCCCTTTCTTTTTGCCAGAATTGTGCTGTGCAATTTTGCTAATTATTAATTGCCTTTATGTATAAAGATAAGGGAACTTCAGCAAGTTGTATTTCAGGCCTAATAATTTGTTTTTACCAGAACTTGTCTATTCTGCAGTAAGAGCTTGGCAGCACCACGAACTGAGCCTCAATTCTTGGGTCTTCATTTGAAACTGGCTTATCATTCACAACTCCAAAATTCTTATTTCTAGAGTTTGGAGGCTTTGGATCAGTCAGTGGAAAAATTGAAATTGAAATCAAGATAAACCACGAGGGAGAAGTGAACAGGGCCCGTTACATGCCCCAGAACCCCTGTATCATTGCCACCAAGACCCCCTCCAGTGATGTCCTGGTCTTTGATTACACCAAACACCCTTCCAAACCAGGTGTGTGCTGCTTCCTCCCCTCTGGGCCTCAGGTACCAGCCAGCCCTTCCCAAAGGAAACGTTGATGTGGTGAAAAGGAGCTTAAAAGGTTGTGTGCATTGCCTGTCATTTTAGGGAAGTGGGTGCTTAGTGTGAGGTTATTGGGTGTGAGACTTAAGCCTCTCTATCCAAATGTATCCATGGAAAGGGAAACCTTTTCCTTCTTGCACTTTCACTGCTTGTTTTGTCCCCTCACTCTCTGTGGTGGTATTTGGGGTGGTAGAAGGTGGGTTTTTTGGAAACTGATGTGTTTGGTGGGTAGCTGAGCTGTTCCCTGATAACCTGTAGAGATCTTAACAGCCATTTATGAATCATCTTGTCTAAACTGCATAGAATTAACTGGTTTTTCCACTTGTGGGGAGGGTCAGAAGTGCCTTTGCTCCTTTACAAGTGCAGTTGCAGATCATGAGGGAAAGAAAACCACCACACCAGCAGTTTAGGAGGAGCTTTCTGAGCAGTAACTGGTGAGCTGCTGTTGCTCTATCCAGCTGGACCAGGTAACTCAGGCCAAAGCATGGAGGTGGTTCCTGCAGATGGCACAGCAAAGTTTAGTAAAGCACAGTAGGGCTTCATGCAGGTCCTGCAGGATGTGCTGGAAATGAGCCCAGGCACTGGAGTTTCACAGAATCCCAGACTGTTCTGGGTTGGGAGGGACCCACAAGGATCTTTGAGTCCAACCCTTCAGTCAGTGGCCCACACAGGGGATTGAACCCATGACCTTGGCATCATTCCATCCAGTTCTAATCTCCGAGTTGTTGCTCTGCCTGGTTTCAGACCCCTCTGGAGAGTGCAACCCCGACCTGCGCCTGCGTGGGCACCAGAAGGAGGGCTATGGGCTGTCCTGGAACCCAAACCTCAGTGGGCACTTGCTCAGTGCTTCTGATGACCATGTGAGTACTGCAAATACAGCTGAGCTGCAACCTGCACTTCCTGTGCCTTGGGAAGGCCAAAACTGTGCTGGCTGAGGGGCAGGAGTGAGGAGATTGTCTGTCTGAAGGTGTAATTTGGTAACATTTTTGTTGTTCAAAGACCATTTGCTTGTGGGATATCAGTGCTGTGCCAAAGGAGGGCAAAGTGGTGGATGCAAAGACCATCTTCACAGGCCACACAGCAGTGGTGGAAGATGTATCCTGGCACCTGCTCCATGAATCCCTCTTTGGATCTGTTGCTGATGATCAGAAGCTCATGATGTGAGTGGGGGAACCTCTCCACAAACCAAGTGCTTTTCCATGTGCTCCTCAGTCCCTGGGTGGGATGGGATGGAAGCCTTGGTTTCTCAGTCCCTGGGTGGGATGGGATGGAACATTTGGTTTCTCAGTCCCTGGGTGGGATGGGATGGGATGGGATGGAGGCCTTGGTTTCTCAGTCCCTGGGTGGGATGGGATAGAAGCCTTGGTTTCTCAGTCCCTGGGTGGGATGGGATGGGATGGAACCTTTGGTTTCTCAGTCCCTGGGTGGGATGGGATGGAACCTTTGGTTTCTCAGTCCCTGGGTGGGATGGGATGGAACCTTTGGTTTCTCAGTCCCTGGGTGGGATGGGATGGAACTTTTGGTTTCTCAGTCCCTGGGTGGGATGGGATGGGATGGAAGCCTTGGTTTCTCAGTCCCTGGGTGGGATGGGATGGGATGGGATGGGATGGGATGGGATGGGATGGGATGGGATGGGATGGGATGGGATGGGATGGGATGGGATGGGATGGAAGCCTTGGTTTCAATGCCCTGTGTTCCCCCCACAGCTGGGACACTCGGTCCAACAACACCTCCAAGCCCAGCCACTCTGTGGATGCTCACACAGCTGAAGTCAACTGCCTTTCCTTCAATCCTTACAGTGAGTTCATCCTGGCCACAGGATCAGCTGACAAGGTACCTCTGCCTTTTGCCTACTCATCCTTGGCCACTTTCTGGTGTCTGAGTGTGGATGTACATGCTGGTTACTTCTACAAAATATGTTTTGTCTTGTGGGGTTTTTTCCTAGACTGTTGCTCTGTGGGACTTGAGGAACCTAAAACTGAAGCTGCACTCCTTTGAATCACATAAAGATGAAATATTCCAGGTATAACAAAATGTCTTTATCTTTTATGCACAAAGGCTTATTTACACTTAAGAAAATAGTCATTTCCTCCCTGTTTTTATTAAATGTACTTGCAGTTTAAAACTCATTCTTTTTTCTCATCTGCTTATCAGTTTTGGGTTGTTTTGGTGGAGCTGTGGAGCTCCAGGACATGCAGGAGTGCCCAGAAGTGGAAGAGGGAGATGCTGTGGAGCTCTGACCACAGTGGGAGGATGAAATGGTAGCAGTGCATTAAAGGGCATTGAATTATTCATGGCAGCAGATTGAGCAGCAGCCCCAGTGAAATGGCTGCAGAGTTTCCATCTCCTCAGCCTGGTCCTGCAGGAGGGTTCAGCTGGATCACAGAAACACCCTCTGACAGCAAACAATTGCCAATTTTGCTGGTGTAAATATAGAATGTTCACATCATGGGGAGCATGTGCTTAGCAGATACAACATTTCCATCTCCAGCTCGTGCCTTAATCAGAGGAGAAATATGTGGAGATGTTTTGGTGGAAGGATTATTAGTTCAGACTGTAATGTCTAAATAAAATGGCACATGGAATCCTGCAGTGTCACATTAGTGTGCAGAATTCTGTGTTCTTTTCTAATCCTGTGATCCTATTAAGTGAGGTGTTTTGGAGAGCTTTATCTCCAGCACAAGTAGTAAATGAGCTTTTGGGCAGCTAAGCTTAATTACAGTGATTTCTTTTCATGTGAGAACTGTACCTACTGCTGAAGGAATCCAGGGGTTGTGCTTGTGCAATCCTTGTTGGGATAAGGAGCAGCCAATACCCTTGGGGGCTGTTTGCACTTGGGAACACGTGGCTTTGGGAGAGGAGAAGGTTCCAGGTGGCTTTTTTTGGTGCTGAAAGGCCTTTTTTTTGTGTGTGGCTGTTCCCAAACTGCCCCCTGTGCTCAGTGTTGTTGGTGGGTGTATTTTATTCTGTTTAATTGCCAATTTGAATTCTCACAGAGCTCTCAGGGTACAAAAGGAGGTGGTGTTTGTTGTCAATGTTGTGTTACAGTCCTTAAAGCTCCTTTTCTCAATGAATTCCTCCTTGGCTGTAGGTTCAGTGGTCTCCCCACAATGAAACCATCCTGGCTTCCAGTGGCACAGACCGCAGGCTGAACGTCTGGGACTTGAGGTGAGTCCCCATCACTGCCTGTCCCCACAAATGCTGCTGGTTCAGTTGTGTCACATCAGAAATAAACCCCAACCTTTTCTTTTTTCCTCCCTTTTTTTTCCTTGCAGTAAAATTGGAGAAGAGCAATCCCCTGAAGATGCTGAGGATGGTCCCCCAGAGCTGTTGGTGAGTCTTTTCAACCTCATTAATTATTATTCACCAGTTACTCACTTCTGCAGTGCAGATTTGTGACCATTCCCCTCTTTGTTTCCCCAATCTTAGTTTATTCATGGTGGTCATACTGCAAAGATATCTGATTTCTCCTGGAATCCCAACGAGCCCTGGGTCATTTGTTCTGTATCAGAAGATAATATCATGCAAGTCTGGCAAATGGTGAGTTGCTGGGGAAGGTGCAGGAAGTGGCAGGTGAGAGATGGTGTGGAATGCCTGGATTTCAGCATTCCTGCTCTGAGTTACTCCTTTTGTAGCATTGCTGAACTCTCAGAGGGACAGTGAGAGTTCAGCCCTTTAGCTTTGGTAGAACAATGGCTTCCAAATACTCACAAGCTGGGTTTTATTTAATAAGAAAAGGAAGTGCTGGTGCAGAAGGAATTTTTTCCCTTCTAGGCTTGAATAAAAACAGTGTGTGAGAACCAGTGATGAAATTGAGGTTTCTGTTAGTTATTGTCCTGAAGAATGAAATATTTGTAAGTGGTACAAATGCCCTCCTGAGGATGGAGAATGGGAAGAGTTTGCTGGCCCCACATTCCCAGCTGTTGAAGATTTTGGAAAACAATCTTGACCTTTGACAAGACCATGCTCCTAATTTTGTTTATCTGTAAATTTTGCTCTTGGCAGCTTTCCCTGTAGTTCTTTTGGAAGGTGCAGCTAAGTAGAGGACCTACTAAATATATACAGAAGAGTGTTGATTAAATGAATCTTACAGTGGTCTCTGCTTTAACAAGGCAGATTCCTAAGCTAAAATAATGTAGAGGATACTTAGGAAATATTGTGGAGACATGGCTGTTATGGAAAGGGTCATTTGTGTTGCTGCTTTGATGTTAAGTGATGTTGGGGTCAGGGGTGGGTGATACAGATCTGCCAAAAGCTCTGGCAGTTTTCCATCTGGAGTGTTCTTGGGGCTGGAATGCTGCCCACAGGGGTGGGAATTGCTCCCTCAGCCCCTCCATCCCTGTCTTGCAGGCTGAGAACATCTATAACGATGAAGATCCTGAGGGAAGTGTGGATCCAGAAGGCCAAGGATCCTAGATGACAACCCTTGCCTCTTTTTAGTCTTTTCCCTTCTCTTCCCTCTCAGCCCTGGTAATTGACTTGACACTGGTTTGGAGACACACGTAGACTTTGTGTTCAGCCATTCTCCTGTTCCCATCACAGCCTTTTCCACCCACACAGTGAGACCCACCCCAGAAAAGGGCTCAGCCCCCTCAGCCAGGTCTGTGCTGGAGCTCCTTGGTCAGAATTCCTGCAGCACCCTCCTGTGTCAGGCTTGCTGTCCCATTTAGCTGCCTTTCAGCACAAAGCAAGTTTTTCTTTCTTGCTCCAGCCACAGGCTTTTTCCTAATTTAAACAAAAGTTCCATTGGCAGAGCTGCCCAGTGGGCTGGAGCCAGTGGAGATGTCACAAGTGTTAATCCACTGGCAGCTGGGAAATGGTGAGGATGGTCTTGTCCTCCTCAGTGAACTCAGAAGCCTTGGAATTCCCTTAGTTATCTGTACCTTGTGGATTTTTCTGCCTTTGCAGGCACAAAACACACCTGCAAGTTCTGACTTGAACTGAAATGTCTCTATTTTTATCTCTCCTGGTATTTCTGGGGTTTTCATTCCTTCCTTCCTTGCTCTCCCTTTCCCCCCCTGCTGGGTGCCAGCGGTTTGGATTCATTAGCTATTCCTGCAGAGCATCATCCCCTCCTGTCTTTCTTTGCTCTATTGTGTGTTTCTTGAGCTGTGTTTTTCACATAATGTTTCTTTCCTTTCTGTGAAATGGTTTTTAAGACTTGGGACCCCCAAGTTGTAAAGGTGTCTGTTTGTACCAGCGGGTGGTCCTGCCCAGTGCCCCGAGCAGCGTCGGCAGCTGGTGAGGAGCAAAACAAACGTGGATCAGCTGCTCTTTTAGGAGTTAGTCCTTGCCCACTGGTTCCTGCTCGTCTTCCACTCGGGTGTCCCGTGCCACCAGCAGCCTCTTACTCTCCATCTCCTCATGACTAATTGCGTGTAAGTTCTGGAATAAAGGTTTTCTACATAAACACTGCGGAGTTCGGGGAGTTCTGTGTCTTTCTGCATTAACTGCTTTGTTGGGGACCTGTAAAGGGAGCAGGGAGAGGAAGGGTGTGGTCCCACTTGTGTGCTGTATTGAGGCTTTTTTGTGTCTTCCCCTCTCAGTTTTGCTGTTTTGTTCGTGGAATGAGTCAGAGAGCACCTCCAGTCCCCAGGCAGCCACAAAAGCACCGAGCTGTTCCTTCCCCCTCGGGCCTGTCTGTGTGTTGGCTCTGCCCTCAGCCCTTGCCCCGGAGCTGTTTTGGTTAATCTGCAGCATGAATAGTTCGATACAAACGCCCTGGTTTGACACACAGACTTGGGATTTGGAGACGCAGCTTTGAGAACTAAAAGGCTCCTTAAACTCTGACCTTTATTTTCAGTGTGAGACTCAATATAAAGTGGAAACCTCTTACCCACCACCTCGTTTCTGTGGAGCACATCCCAGTACAGCAGAGACCCTTGAAATACAAAAGAAAATCCTGTTCAAAGGACAAAACTTCTCTTGCATGTAAACTTTAAAAGTCAAACCCCCCAGAACTCTCTGCAGGTTTAAACAATCCATCTATGGAACAAGACAAGATAACACTCTCCCAAACACAGCAAAACATAAATCTGTTACTCCTCATCCATGTCCATCATTCAGTGCAAGGATTGTTGGCTCTGCTCCTCTGTGGAAAAGCAGTTTTACTACAGCAGCAGCACCTGGAGAAATACACCCAGGAAAGGATTGTCTGGTATTCCCAACTCCAGGCAGCAGCTGTGCAGCAGCAGCAGGATAAGCAGCACAGGAGACATCCCTTGTACATCCTCTGGCCATTGGTTTTGCTACAAAGAGGAAAATTCCATAGTTCTAACAGTCCTGCTCTGCTTTTTCCTCTGATTTGCAAAGGTGTCCGTAGATTTCCAAGCAGCTCCTGTCAGGGGAGAAAGGAAATTCAGGCTATGGAATATTTACATAAATGCTCTGGCTGGAGGAAAAAGGGAAGGGGTGCTATTTCTGGAAAACTCTTCACAGTATGGGAGAAAAGGAGTTGGGAAGCACTTTAGGAGGCTCCGTGCAGGGCTGTGTGTGCCTGGCCCAGCCCTCCCACAGCCCTTGGCAAACAGGATTCGACAGAAGGGAATGTCATTTTTGGTGAGAGCTACAGGAAAAGGAGCTCGGAGGAGCTGCACTTAACTCTGAGGTCCCTGGAGCAAATGTGACACCTCATTAAAGGTGTCCTGACACCGGAGAAGCCTCGGGTGTGTTATCACTCCAGGGCTGGCAATCTGTAGGTCCCAGGAGTCCCCTGGGTTAAGTGTTGGTTTCTGTGATTTAGGAGAACCCCTCACAAACGGGGGTGGTGGGATCTGGGCTGAATCCTCAGTGCAGTTTGTGCTGTGAATCATCTGGGTGACAACACAGGCTGAGAGATCCCTCCCCTGTGCTTGCCATGCTAAAGTCTTACCTGGATAAAGGAAAACTGGGGTGGGGAATATCCTGTGGTGTGTTTGCAGGAGGAGGTTTGGGCAGAGAAGGGGATGCTGAAGGAGCAGTGAGGCTGTGGGAAAGGGTTAAGTGTGTGCACAGCTGAGAGTGGAGCCACAGAACAGCTCCAGCTTTGGGGGGTAGAACAGCCCACAAACTCCAGGACATTTTCTGGAGCTTTGGAAAATCCTGTGCAAAGAAGTCCTGAGTGAAACCACCAACAGTCTCATGAGCAGAGACAGTTCTCCCCCACTGGAGAGCATCCCCAGCACTGCTTCCCAAACCCAAACCTCAGCTCCTTTCCCACGTATTCCTAAGGAAACCACCACTTAAGCTGCCACACCTGCTCCTTGGGAAGCAATTCCACTCCTCCATGTGCAGGAATTCCCAGCAAATCCCAGTTTGCTGTTTGGCAGCAGGGCTGGAGCTCCTGCTGTGCTGCCCCACCAGGCCTTTGGTCACACACCAAGGAACCAGGAGCAAAATCCGGTGGTGTCCCCAGCTGTGGGACCCCACCCAGCACCCCAGACTCTGCCCCACCATCCTCCTCCTCCTCCTGCTCTTCCCAGCCCCTCTGCCCTGCAGGGGTGGGGCACAAACACACTTGTAGATGGAGAGCTCCCTGTGGAGGCTGGTCCTCAGCTCCTCCAGCTCCTGGTTCTTGCGCTGCTGGAGCTGCACCCCGTTCTTCAGCTCCTTCAGTCTGTCCTCCAGCTCCTCAACCTGCTCCTGGGGGGAGAGGACAGCAGTGGGTGAGCTGGAGGAAAGTGCCTGCACTGCCCTGCTCCTCACACGCTCCTCAGGGATCTGCCTCTGGATGCTGCTGGTCTGGGCAAGCACAGCCAGGCTGACACTGCCCAAACACTCTCTTTAAAATCCTCTGCAGAAAGGCTTTGTTTTGTTACAAAGGTGGGAGTTTGGGCTGGGCTGGGCTGCGTTTTGTCCTTAGGCTTCTCCCAGCTGCTTGGTTTTGTCCCCTAAACTGCTCTGTGTGTGTTTTGAGAAGCTGCCAGCACTGTAAAATCCCATGAGTCAGAAAGAAGATAAATGAGGGATTTGGGAAAAGGAAAACGTGGAGGCACAGCAGGGATGCTCCAAAGTCCTGTCTCCATGGGGCAGTGGTCCCTGACATCCAAGGCAAGCCTTGTCATGGGTGCTGGGGGCCTGGGCTCCATTCCAGCAGGGAGGAGCTGCAATGGAAGGGGAGCACCAGCTTCCAGAAACTGCTGGGAGGAGGCAGCGCCTGCGAGCTGAGAACAGAGAGCGTTGAAAGGGGGGAGATTAATTGTGGAGCCTCTTTGCCAAATGTGCTCTTGTAGATATTGAATTGCCTTGTCCCTCAGGCCAGAGTGCCCAGCCAGAAATAACCCTCTGAGGAGGCAGCCCTGCCCCTGGGCCGTGGGCTTGGGAGAGCAGACCCTTCCTGGCAGTGGGAAGGGCACAATCTGCCCCACCAGGACTGGGTTTTAAAGAAAAGCCACATTTATTTAAAACTGGCTTTTCCAAGTGCTTTGGCTCAGCCCTGTGTGGAAAATGTGTGGTGTCTGTGCTCAGCAGCATCACCCAGCTTGGGAAGGAACCCTCCAAACCCTCCACCTCAGCCCTGCTCTCTGGGGCCATTTCCAAGGGGGAGGCCAAAACCAAGGGTGAATATATTCAGGAGAAACCTATTTTCCAAGCCAGGTGAAGCCCCAGAACTTTCCCTGGATTTGCCTTATGCCCAGAGGCTGCTGCTTGGCCTGGCCCATGCCAGGTGTGCGGGATAATTTTGATTCCAACCAGCAGGAGATTTTCCACCTCCTCACCCTCCTCATCCTCCCCACTCCTCCCCTTGGCCCTACGAGCAAGGCCTGCAGCACCCACATCTCCCTGGCTGCAAAGAGCAAGTCCCACCCTGCAGGGGGAGGATTTTGGGTGCCCAGGGGGCTCATACCCGGTACTGCCCGACCTCCTCATCCCGTTTCTGCTTGACCAGGACAATCTGCTCCTCCAGGCTGCGGTTGTGCAGCCTCAGCCTGCTGACCTCGCCCTGCAGGGGCCTCAGGGCCTCCTTCATGCCCTGGATCTCTCCCTGCACCTCCTGCAGCGCCCTGGCCCCGGCCTCCCTGCGCTCCAGCAGCCGCAGCAGCTGCGGCTCGTAGTGCTGCTCCAGCCCGCGCCGGCTCCGCGCCACGAAGCTCTCGAACTCCGCCGACAGCCGGCGGCTCTCCTGCAGGTACAGGTTGTCCTGGCGGCACGGGGGAGCCTCCAGGCGCTGCCTCAGAACCTCCTTCTCCTTCTCGCAGGTCTCCTTCAGCTGGGACAGCTCCCCCGAGAGCTGCCCGGCCTGGCTCTCCAGCTCGCCCTGGTAGGCAGCGTGCTGGGAGAGGTCGTGCCGCCGGCTCTCCAGCTGGTACTGGCAGGCCACGCACTCCTTGGTCACCCTGAACAGCTTCTGCTTGATCTGCCGGATCTCATCCTTCAGGTTGTCCCTCTCCAGCTCCACCTTGGCCAGCAGCCTGCAGGCTGCCTGGATCTCCTCGTGGGCGTTCCGGATCTCCTGCAGCGCCGGCTCCCGCAGCTGCGCCAGCTCCGCGATCAGCCGGTCCCGCTCCTGCTCCAGCTGCTCCACGACCTCGATGCACTCCTGGAAGTAGTTGCCCAGCTCCTCCAGGGTCAGGCACTGATGCTCCTCCATGGCATCTGCATCCAGAGGGCTGCCTGCTCCCTCTGCCTCCATGTCCAGCGGGATCCCTGCCCCATCTGTGGCATCTGGGATCCCTGCCCTGTCTGTGTCCATGTCCAGTGGGGTCCCCACTCCATCTGCATCCACATCCAGTGGGATCCCTGTTGCATCCACATCCAGTGGGATCCCTGCCCCACCTGCATCCAAGTCCAGAGGGATCCCTGCTGCATCCACATCCACTGGGATCCCTGTCCCACTTGCATCCACATCCAGTGGAATCTCTACTCCATCTGCATCCATGTCCTGTGGGATTCCTGTCCCACCTGCATCCATATCCAGCAGGACTCCTGCCACATCCACGTCCAGAGGGATCCCAGCCCCAGCTGCACCCTCATCCAGCTGGGCCCCTGGCATGTTTAGCTCCAAGGAAGTGTCTCTGCTGGCAGCCTGCAGTTCCTGGTTGGAGTCTGGGCTGCCCCTGAGCGGGGGTGTCACTCCCACACCCCCTGATGGGTCTGTTGGGATGTGGGGATGGTCCAGGTGTGGAGCAGCACCTGCAGCCGCTCCCTGTGGGGCCGGGGATGCTCCAGCTTCATCCAGCTGCAGCTCTGGAGGGGGCTCGGGCTGTGCCATCAGGTTCCTGCAAAGGAGAGCAAATGTGAACCAGAGCAACGAGTGTGAAGGTCGTAGCTCCTCCTCCCACCCTGTGAGACCCTCAGGCTGGATGAGCTGGGCAGGGCTGTGCTCAAGGCTCTGCTGACAGCTTGGACTCAAACCGCCCAAAAGAAGGGAAGAAAACCCTGTTAAAGAGACTGACTGGCACAAGGGCAGAGTGAGGGATGAAAAATGCAAACCCAACCCCCAAACTGCTCCGGTGTCAGCGGGAACAGCCCCCGTGTCCCGGCCAATCTCGCCAGCGGCACCGGTGGGACCGGTGTGAGCACTCCCTGCAAAACTTCCCGGGATTTTAGCGATGTGGCATAACCTCACGGCAAGGGAATGCGCTCTGAAGGCCAGGCAGGCTCCGGGGTGGCTGAGCTGGAGCAAACCCCGCGCACAGAGCGCCGGGCGAGAGGCAGCGCCCGCAGCGGGAGCCGCTTTGCAGAGTCATCCGATCCCGGCATTGTCCCCAGTCACGGCACCTGCAGCTGCCGCCACCGAATCCTCGCGCTCACATTCTCCAGGGCGCTATTCGGGGCAGGATGGAGAGAACAACCCTCGGGGACGGGCTGGACTCCTCCTGCTGCCCCCAGGCCGGTGGGTCGGGCGGGGGATGCTCTCACCTCCCGGCCACGCCGCTGAGCTCATGTCTAGTCATTCCCTAAGGAATGAGCACGGGCTGGCACTCGCGGGCAGCCCCCGGCTCGGAGCAACGGCTTGGAGGAAAGAACTGATTTTCACCGATACTTTCTCTCCTAATAAGGCAGTTTTCGGCACTGATGACACATCGCAGCCTCGGACTCCACGGCCGCCGGCTGGAGAGGGGGCAGCGCCTGCAAAGGTGGGCAAAGGGCTCTTCTGCTTCATTTTCCCTTGCCCTCCTCTGTGCCAGCCCTTATTTTTCAAAGTTCTCGGCTCTGCTGCGAGTGGGCAGGGCGGGAGGGGAGGGCACAATCCTGCCTTCCCAGCGGGGCGTGGGGGTCGCTCCCACCCACCACGGCTCATCCCAGGGCACCCCAGAACTCTTGGGTACCTCAGAGGGACCACCCTGGTCGCTCTGAGGGTCTGGGAATGCTGAACCTCAGATGTCCCCGCCCCATCCCTGCATCCGAGGCTTTGGCAGCCCCCTCACCCACGGCACCCCGGAGGACCCCAGCCCCTTGTGCCCCCAGCCCGGGTGGGCTCTTACCTTGCTCCCCCGGAGCCCAGCGCCTCCGGCTCTGCACTGCACATGGGCTTAGCATGGGGCGGGGGGTGGGTATTAATAATCGGGGCTGGAAATCAGACTCCCCGGAGCGGCCCGGCCGCGCCTGCAGTGCCAGCTGCGGGCGCTGCCTTCCTCCGCCCCGCGGAGGAGGAGGAGGAGGAGGGCGGGGAAGGCCAGGCTGCCCGCATCCCTGGCAGAGGCAGCCGCAGGGACCGGCTGCAGCCAGCCCTGTCCGTGGGGCGCAGCGCCCGCAGCCCCCCGCCCTCTCCGGCTGTTCCCACCCGTGATTTATGGTGGAGGTTTGTTCTGTGTGGCCTCAAAGCCGCCCCTTCCCCCGGCACTTTCCGGGGATCTGCAGGTCCCCATCCCTCCGGGCAGGATGTGAGGGGCTGGGAGGGGGGTAGTGGGATGCCCATGATGGGTGCCCTGGGGCTGTGGGGGTTTGTCTGTGGTGGAAGGGGAAATGCCAGAGAATGCATCACGTGCCCAGATGGCACAGCCTCATCCTGTGCACGGAGCAGGGGGTGTGAGGGTGCTGGGAGTGCAGTGCTACAACCGCCTGGGCACTGGGTACCAGTGTGACAAACCCCTGGCACTCAGGAGTCTCTGAAGAATCCCTGTAGCCACCCCAGCAAAGGCACAGCGCGGGCTCCGCTTCCCCTTCCGCCCACAGCCCGTCCCTGCTGCCCCTTTCCCTCTGTCTGGGCATGGAGAGGGTGATGTTTCACTCTGCAAAGCCCCGAGTTGGCCATGGGCACACTCCTGGGTATCCAACACTGACTCTGCCTGCACTGAGCTGGTTTTCTGCCTCTGCCCACCCACCTTCCCATGGTGCCCATCCCCATCCTCCCCTCTCTGTGATCCCAAACCAACCCTTGGGCCTCCACACCACCAGCACATATTTATATATAAACCACACATTTTAGATCTAAACTGCCCTGTTGGCACGGGTGCATCAGCCCTTGGTCACCTTGGCCCAGCCGCCCCTTGTGGTGTTGCCCCCATCCTACCTCGGCCCGTGCCCGCTCCTGCCACGCTCAGGAAGTTGGCACTCCCCTCTCAGGAAGTCACCAGCCTACGTGCCCCAAAATCACCCAGCAACACCCAGCACAGCCTGCCCCAGCACCAGTGCCACCCAGTGCCACCCTCTCCCCACGTCACTGCCACCAACACCTTGCCCATGGCTCGCTGGCTTGCTGGGCTGCTGCAATCAGGTTTGAAGCACCAGTGCCCATCCAAGCTGTGGGAACAGAGCTTTAAAAGGAAAAGGGAGATTCGAGTGGGGCCTTTTTCTCTTTTTTTGGATCCTGTTGCTTTTTTCAGCACGACACACCTTCTTTTTCCCTCTCTTTTTTTCCGTGCAGCGCCTCTATTTTTGACTCAACCAGAGAGGAATGCTGTTAATTCACACAAGTTGGGTGTATAAAGATATTCCTCGAGCTGAAAGTGCCAAGGGCAGAAACCTGCAGGTCACGTGTGCCGGGTCCAACAACCCCTTGTAGGGGCTCAGGGGCCGAGGGCGGCGGCGCTGGGGCTTTACCCGAGGAGGAGGTGCCAAGGGCAGGGTGGGAGTGAGGAGGCTCAGCTGTTCCCTGCTCCGTAAGGGGATACCCAGGCCCCGGCACGGGCTGTTTTGTGGTTATAACCAGGCAACAGGCGGCTCCGGTGTCAGAGCCCGGAGCGCTGGGCAGGGGCACACCGAGCAGTGTGGACTTTGCTCCGGTAAACAGAGCTGGGAAGGAGTTACTGGCACTGCCAGAGGGGAAGGGAAAGGCAGGAGAGACATTGAGGGAGTTTGGGACATGGAGTGTTCCAGCTGTTGGGATAAATGGCAGCGGATCTGGTCGCTGTGGTGCCAACACGGCATTCCTGGCATGGACCTGGCAAGTGGCTGAGGGGGCCATGGGGAGCAAAGGGCAGCTGTGGGCACTTCACATCCATGTGGGGCACTTCACATCCCTGTGGGGCACTTCACCTCCCCTCCGGTGACCTGGGGCTGTGTCTCCCTTCCTGGTGGATTTTTGCTTCATGCATGGCAGATCTGCCCCAAGGGCAGGGACAGAGCCAGCACTGCGGTGTCACCACCCTGGCACCACCACCTTGGCACCACCACCCTGGCTGGCTCTGTCCCTGTGCTGTCCTCACACAACTTTAGGGACAGCCTGCAAGTACCAGGGAAGTTGCCCAACTTTGGGCTCTGGCAGTGGTGGTGGCACCAAGAGGTGTCTCACCTGCCCAAATCCCAGCGCCCATGGGATGGGCCAGTGGTGATCCTGGGCAGCACTGCCAGCGCTCTGCCCTCACTCCCAGCTCTGTTTGCCGAAGGGTCCTCCGGCTGTGGCGGGCACAGCGGTGCCAGATCCGCCCCGGGGTGCAGGAGCTGCAATCTGATGCCAGGGGGAAAGTGTGATTCATCTCTGGAGCTGGGAGAACTTCCAGGGGTGGATTCTGACTCGGAGGGCAGCGGCACCATGTGCCCACTCGTGTCCAGCCCTCTCACAGTGGCCCCTGTGTCCCCCTGGGTGATGTCACAGTGGCACTGGCTGTGTTGGATGGCACCCAGGCTTGGGGGGTTGGATGCCACTGGACTCCTGGGACAGCCTGGCTCACTTTGCCTGCTGCCTCAGAGTGGCAGCCCCTCCCCTGGGGCTCAGAGTGACACGGGGGTGACACTGTGGGAGCCAACAGAGGGTGGGCATTGTGGCTGAATCCCAGAAGCACCTGGGGGCCCCTCATGGACTCGCCATGGAGATGTTGGACCCATCTCAGAATTCACAGTGCACCAGCCCAGGCAAGGAGGCTCGAGGGAGATTCTGGAGAGGGAGGTGGGGTCACCCGGCAGGGATGGAGGAGGAGGAGGAGGAGAATGACTGCAGCGTGGGCATGTGCCCAGTTGGGGCAGGGGTGAAAGGGAGAGCCCACAGGCGCCTCAGGGACCTTGGGAGCTCCACGGGAGCAGGGCCAGACTGTTCCCGTGCCACAGACGCCAGCGGCTCCCACTTATCTGGGTGCTGGGTCCTGCTTTCCCTGCAGCCAGTGATTTGAGGGAAGCACCGTTCCTGCCACAGCTGCTCCCAAGGGATAGACTGGCCCAGGCAGCGGAGCAGACCTGCAGGCTTTTCCCTTTGGATCAGGATGCTCACACAGGAGCAGGAGATGCCTCTTGTGGCCACCAGGCTGGGCCAGCACAGACACGGGTGATGCTCCTGGGCTGTGACAGAGCCGTCCCTTCCAGCACGAGGGATTGGGGCGGGGAGCGACCACTGCTGTTTGTGTGCCCAGCACCTGAGCAAGGAGCCCTTTGCCTTCCCTGTTCCTGTGGCATTTACATCCCAGCCATCCTTTGGAAACCCCCATTTTTACAACTGAGCTGATTTCCAGCATCACACCAGCCAGTCCCTGCATCCCAACGATCGCTGCCGGGGTGGGGTCACTGCTGCCCGAGTGCCCGTGCCGGGTTTTTCCATATCCTGGGGCAAGAACCAGCGAGTAGGAGCTCTGGCTGTGATTCCTGCAGCAGGAATTGGGAGGGAGCAGCTCCTACACGGGGGGCAGGGGGTGGGAAGCAACACCCACAGGGCTCAGGGGGCCGGGACGGATGCAGGAGAACCTTGTTCCAGCCACTTGTGTGTTAATGAGTAATGAGGGAGCAGCCAGGGCTCCTGTCCCGGTGAGGGGACGGAGATGGGGGCAGAGGATGGGTGAGCACAGCCCAAGCACCAGCTGACCTGGGGCAGTGCCAGCCTGGCATGAGGGGCAGGAGCTCCTGGGCTGCTGACACATGTGATGCCACAGCAGTAGCTGATGTGTTTTGTCACCCTCAGGTGCCATTTGAGAGCTCAGTTCCCAGGGATCTGGTGTGGGGTGCTCTTGGGGACAGGGCAGCACCTCCACCTCCCCTCTGTTGTGCCTGGATCTCGTGGGAGTCGAGCTCCAGCCAGTTGCCCTCCTGGTATCCTGTGACCATCCTGGCCATCCAACCAGAAAATGAGTTACCCAGCTGGGTGCCCCACACACTGCTGGCCCTGGAGCTCTCTGAGAGCAGGTAAAGCTTTCTGGGGCCCTGCATGAAGGGCTGATTCTTTAGGGAGCTCCTGGAATTTCCTTCTCCTCAAGGACTGGGCCTGTAGCAGAAAGTACAGTCTCCTCTACTTTCCTCTCCCCAGAGGGTAACCACTACTCTCCCTCTCTCTGTGATTATTTGGACAATGGATCATAACTGTGTGTGAAAATACTTTTCAAACTGGTTCTGCTGCCACCCGAGGAGGGGCAAGATACGAAAACCAGGATTTTTTTTGGAGGTTAATGACTCGGAAGTTGGAGCTGGCAGCAGAAAGTCAACACAAACGCCCTAATTGGGGATTAGATCCTCCTCAGTGCTGTTCAGCTCAACGTGGGTCAGCAAAGCCTTGGGGAGCAGAGACGAGCTCAGCCCTCGCCCTGGGAAGGAGCAGCTCCCCTGGGGTCATGTGGGGCCAGGAAATTGCTGCCTTACTCTTTCAGTGCTCTTTTAGGTCTGGAGTTGGGGTTCAGGGGGGTGATGGGAGGGAATAGGAGGCAGAGACACAAAAGCACAGCAAACCCCAACTTTTCTGCAGGTACAGCCCCGGGTTTGGTGCTGGTCACTGGTGCCACTGGTGCCACTGGGAAACAGTGGGATGCTCAGGTCTGCACAGCCCACGGGATACGTGGTACCAGTGCCTGAATCCCACAGGAGGCTGTGCCTGAATCCCACAGGAGACAGCAGTGGGCTGGGAAGCCCGTGGATGCTTTAGAAACCCTTCCAGTCATTTCCAGTGCTGGCCAACCCTCCGGGCTCACAGCCAGGCCCTTGTGAACGTCCGGGAAGGATGAGGCTGAAACACCACGACGCAGCTTCTCACAACAGGAAACTCAGGGACCCAAAGCCCTTGGAGCCAGGAGTGTGGAATGCAGCAGAAACCACCTGGGTTCTGACAGGAATGTGTCTCTGGCTTTGCCACATGTGCTGTCACCAACCTGCTCACTGCTGGGATGTGCTGCAGCTCCAGCCCAGGTTCTTGTGCATCCTGTTGTCCCCTCCCAGCTGGATCATGGAATCATGGAATGGTTTGTGTTGGAAGGGAACTTCAAACTCATCTCATTCTGCTCCCCTACCCTGGGAAGGGACTCCTTCCACCAGCCCAGGATGCTCCAACCTGGCCTTGGACTCTTCCAGGGATGGGGCAGCCACAGCTGCTCTGCCCAACCTGTGCCAGGGCCTGCCCACCCTCCCAGGGAAGGATTTCTTTCTCAGATCTAATCTCAATCAGATCTGTGTGGTCATGTTCCTGAGCAATGCCAGCTTGTACCAAGCAGTGAAACCTTTCCCAAGGGCCTCTGCCATTCCCAGGCAGCTCCCAGAGCGCTCTTGGCTGCAGGGAGAGGTTGGGAGAGTCATGAATTCCCTCCCTGCCATGTCATTCCATTTGCAGGAGCTGATTTATTATTAGCAACAAGCAGCAGCATGGCAGAGGCTGCAGGGAGCGTGTCAGTGCCCTCAGGTGTGCCCAGGTCGGGGAGCTCCCTGTCCCCCTGGGCTCTGCCATCGGCGGTGACAAGGGAAGTGTCGCCCTCGGGCCCTTCAGAGTGGGAACCTCTGGTGGCTGCGGGTGGGAGGGCAAGGGCGGGACTCGGCTGCCACCCCGGCTCCCCTCCTGGGGACAGGGACAGGGACAGGGACAGTCCCCGGGGATCTGCGGGACATCGCTCCGGGAATGACGATGTCGAAATCCCTCACTCCGGTCCCGCAGGGATGTTTCCCTGTTTTCCTCCATTTCCCTCTGCTGCTGCTCAGCGCCTCGGCGAGGAGAAACGGAGGGTCCCACGGGGTGGCATCAGCGCCCGCTGTCCCCGCGCTGTCCCCGCGCTGTCCTCGCGCCGCCCCCGCGCGCGGGGCGCGGGTCCCGAGGGAACAAAGCCGGGACCCATCGGGAACACATCTCGGGACCCACTGGGGACACATCTCGGCACCCTCCGGCAGCCGCGGGGACACCCCGGTGCCACCAGGGGGACGGTCCCCGGTCCCCCCGCCCCCGAGGCCACCTGCGGGCGGGGGGACGGGCGCCGGTGCGGGCGGAGCTCCCGCAGCCCGGCCCCGCCTCGCAAGAAACTTTCCGTCGGCGCCGGGCCCTCGGCGGGAGCGCGGAGCGGGGCCGGGGCTGCGGCCGGAGCCGAGCCGAGCCGAGCCGGGCGGGCCCGGCCCTATGGGCAGCGGCTGGCGGCGGTGCGGGGCGCTGCGGGGCGCGGCGGGGCGCGGCCATGTCCGCAGGGGCTGCACCTGCGGCGGGCACCGAGCGGGACCCGGAGCGCGGCGGCTCCGCGGAGGCCGGGGGAGACCCCGGGGGTCGCCCCCGCAAGAAGAAGGGCCGGTCGAACTCGCTGCGCAGGGCGCTCAGATGGTTCCGCGGCCGCCGCCGGCAGCGCAAGGACGGCGACACCGCGCCGGGCACCGAGACACCAGGTGAGGAGCGGCCCCGGAGGTGGCCACGGTGGCGCTTAAGGAGGAGCCACGGCGGTGGCCGCGGAGGTGGCAGGGAGGGGTCGGGATGGTGGGCAAGGAGGGGTCATTGTGGTGGCGGCAGGGGCGAGTGGTGGCTGTGGAGGTGGGCAAGGAGGTGTTGGGGTGTGGTGGCCAAGGAGTGTCATGTGGGCAAGGAGGGATCTGGGTGGTCACTCTGGAGGGATCAAGGTGGCGACTGAGAGGTCGTGGCAGTGGCCAAGGAGGAGTCACAGTGGTGGCCATGAAGGTGGTGAAGGTGAAGTGTTGGACATAGAGGTGGCCAAGAAGAGCTGAAGGTGGTGGCCATGGAGGTGGCTGAGGAGGGGTCAGAGTGGAAGAAGCCAAGGAGAGTCAGAGTGCTGGCCCTGGAGGTGGCCAAGGAGAGGCCACAGTGGTGGCTGAAAAGGAGTTGAGATGGTGACCATGGAGATGGGTAAAGAGGGGACACAGTGGTGGCTGAGGAGGGGCAGAGGTGCAGCAGAAGTGTCTGAAGGTGGGTGAAGGAGGTGGTGGCCGTGGCTGTGGTGGCCATGGCCATAGTGGCTGTGGCTGTGGTGGCTGTGGCTGTGGTGGCAGCAGGCCGGATCCAGCAGCCCCTGGTGCAATCTCACCCCTGCCCCGAGGGCTGGTGCCGGTTCACTGGGTAGGTTCTCTCTCCGCTGAGTCAGAAGGTCACTGGGGCTGAAGGAGATCTGGAGGGGCGCCAGTCAGTGCCACCTCCTTCTTCTCCTCCTCCTCCTCCTCCTCCTACTGGGCAGGGTGTTTGCGTGCTCCAGGTGTGGCCCTTCCTGCCCTAGATATGGCCCTCACCTGTTTGTGGGTGCTGCCTGCACAGCCCAGCCACGTCCCTGCCACCTTGGCTGGGACAGTCCTGCACTGGGAGGTGCTGTGGGTCCCTCTCTCTTTGCCATCCCAGGGCCATGCTCAGGGACCTGTGGGCTCAGCCCAGGACCATCAGCAGGTCGAAGGGTGCCAGTGTGTCTGGTGGTGCTCAGTTCCTCACCCCAAAATGCTCAGCCTCTCCCACCCCACGCTGTTGGGGAATGTCCACATCAGTGCCCTCCCTGCAAGCACCTCTGGCAGGGATGTCTCGGTGCCTTTGCCAAGGGAGAGGCCTCTTGTGCAGCACCCAAGCACAGCAGGATTGCTGTCAGCTTCGACTCTTCCTTGGTTTGCCCCAGGGAGTGAATTTCCAGGCACCCAAGACCGCATGCAGGCGTGTTTCCTGCTTGGAGAAGATCTGCGATAGGAGGGGAGTGGCTGTGGGAAGGCAAGAGGGTCTTGGGAAGAGGCAGAGCTCCTTCCTGGTGTGTGGATCCTGCCCTGTGTGGCCGCTGCTGCCACGGCCCAACACTGAAACCTGAGCAGAAAAACTGAGATGTGCCGGAGCATGTGATGTTCCTCTTCGCGCTGCAGAAACGCCCCCAGCAGCTCTGCCAGCCCTATTTTTCCTTTTTTTTTTCTTCTCCTGAAGTTGTAACATTCACCAGCTAATCCTCAAAATGCGAAGTCACTGCCCATCAGGGTGGCAGCTCGGGCACCTCCAGCACGCTCACCACACTGTCCCTCTCAGCACTGCCAGCTGTGCCAGCTGTGGCTCTGTCACCACGTTATTCCATCAGACATCCCTGTGTGATATTCTGTGGTTCTGTGTCCAGAAGAGCAGCCTTGAATGCCCACGGTCTGTGCTGGTGATGGAGGGTCTGTGCAGTGCCCCAGCCCGGGCTGCAGGACCCGCCCCCCCGGGTGTGCCCCTGGCATCGCAGATGCCCCGTGGTGGTGCCCCATTGCCCCAGTCGTGGCGTGCTCGGCGTGTCCCGAGGGAAGCAAGTGCGGATGTGCAGCAGTTACAGCTTGCAAGGCACGACTGAATCACCCTCCCTGAGCAGTTCCATGCAGGGAGCACGCCAGGAACCCCTCCCTGCTGTGCTGCCCAGCCTTCTGCTCTGCCCTCCCTGCTGTGCTGCCCTCCTTGCCACTCTGCCCACCCTGCAGCTCTGCCCACCCTGCAGCTCTGCCCACCCTGCAGCTCTGCCCACCCTGCAGCTCTGCCCACCCTGCAGCTCTGCCCTCCCTGCTGTGCTGCCCAGCCTTCTGCTCTGCCCTCCCTGCTGTGCTGCCCTCCTTGCCGCTCTGCCCACCCTGCCACTCTGCCCACCCTGCAGCTCTGCCCTCCCTGCCACTCTGCCCACCCTGCAGCTCTGCCCTCCCTGCAGCTCTTCCCTCCCTGCCACTCTGCCCTCCCTGCCATGCTCCCCTCCCTGCCAGCGCCTTCCCCGGGAGAGGGGGGATAACACCCCCTCGAGTGGTCTGGGCTGAGCTGTGGGAAGGGGAGCAGTGCCAGCTCTGGGTGCTTTCCGTGGGTGCCAGAGCCGGTGGCACCGGTTGTGCCACACGTGGCTCTGACCTGCCCGCAGGCGGCACCGGCCTCACTGCCCACATCACGAGCCTTCTGCAGCAGGACCAGCTGGGAATTTTTCCAAGCATCAGCTGGGAGCTGTGGGAGGGGGAGAGCTGCAGCAGGGCCTGGCAGGCTCTGGGTGCCCTCAGCTTTGCCCTGTGCCCGTGTGGTGCTGGGGAGTGGTTTGGATCAGGCCTGTGACCTGCCAGTTCCTCGTCATCCTGCTCTTCCCACAGGTGGATTTGGTCATGGAGGGGGTCAGGGTGTGTCTGACCATCCCTGGTGTATCCCAGCAGTGGGGAGGGGGAGCAGGGATGGCTCAGAGGTGGGAGAGAGGGCAGCTGTCCCAGGAGAGCTGGCTCAGGACTCGTTCTGCCCTGGGTGCTGTGAGGTTGGCATTGCTCAGCACTGCAATCACAGCAGGATGAGAGCATTTCCACTTTGGATCAATCCCGTGGCTCTGGCTCTCAGTGAACCATCTCTGGCTGCCCAAACAGCTGAGCTGTGGAGAGGAAAGGCTCAGTAATCCTGCTCTGGGGGGAGTGTCAGCCACTCCTGGGGGGAACAGCAGCGGCTCTGAGAGCGGGAATGGCTCCAGCCCAGCTGGAAGTGCATCCTCTCCTGCTTCCTGAGTGGATGCTCTGCCCTGTTGGGATGAATGGGCCCTGCTGGCTGGAGCATCCCCTGTTTGTGCCACAGGATAACTCCCTCTGTGAGCTGAGACTCCCCAGCCCGGGCTGTGCAGTGGCAGTGGGGGCACCAACCCTGGAATGTTTTACCTGTACAAAGCCCTCTGTGGCCCCATCCCCATGGCATCCCAGCACCTCACTGCTCCAACTGTTTATTTCCACAATAACCTTTGGAGGCAGAGGAGTGATTAACCCTGGATGGGAACTGAGGCAGGAAGGGCTGCACCAAGGCTGTGACACAGAGAAGGGGACTGGGGTGTTCAGCTATTCCCACTCCTTGTGCTCCCCAAGCTGGATTTCTGGGTGCAGAGGTGCAAACCCAGCTCTGGGATGAAGGATGGGCTGGTGTTGGGGTCCTGCTGCCTGCCAGTGGCTTTAGTCTGCTTTTTGGCCACTGTTTTATCCAGCTTTTGCAACATTCTTCTTAATTCCTTGGTGAAGTAAAGGAATTGATGTTCCAGAAATATTAAATTAGGGTTGTCTTTTTTTTTTTTTGGCCTTTTTGATGCCAGCTTAGTCCAGCAGCAATGATTTCTTGACTGAGGCTGGGGAATAGTGGTGTTAAAAATAAAGTTTTCAATGCTCACAGCTGCTTTGTAACAGCAGCAAGTGCTTGTTGGAACTGGGGTTTTGCTGTGTGTGGGGTGGGCAGTGGGCAGAGGGCTGGGCTGAGGGGGGATTGTGCTCATTTTCCTCATGGAAAGGGTTGTTAAGCATTGGAAGGAGCTGCCCAGGGAGGTTTGGAGTCCCCACCCCTGGAGGTGTCCAAGGTATGACTGGACATGGCACTCGGTGCTCTGGGCTGGGGGACAAGGTGGGCATTGGGCACAGGGTGGGCTCCAGGGGCTGGGAGGGCTTTGCCAAGGTGGGCATTGGGCACAGGGTGGGCTCCAGGGGCTGGGAGGGCTTTTCCATCCTCAGTGATTCCCTGACTCTGTGCTGGTCACTGTGCCTGACCCCATGGGGTGCTCGGGGTGCACGTGAGCCCTCCAGGAAATCTGGGGCTGAGCTGTCCCTGCGTGTTGCTCTGATCATAACCAAGATACCAAGATATGAGATGTCCCCACACACTTATTTCCTCCATCCCCTGTTGCCATGTGGCACTTGATTGGGTATAAACACAGGGCTTGTGTTTAGTCCTGGGCTTCTCAGCTCAAAGGAGAGGGGAGAGGTGTGGGCACCGCTGCCCCCACACCCCGGGACTGTTCTGTGTGTGGGAATGAGTTTGTTAATCTGCCACAGGCACAGAGTGACACTTCAGCAAATGTGAGCAGCAGGAATCCCCTGCCCGGCCTGGCCTGGCACCAGTGAGCTCCCAAACAAAGAGAGGTGTGTCTGCAACCACAGCTATTCCACCTGGAGACAACTGGAAGAATTACCCTTGAGAATAACGTTCCATAAGATCCGATAAAACTATTTCAGCAGGGTCATATTTCTCTGTAGAAGGAAGGTCTGATTTCATAAGACAATATCATCATTGACTTGGACTCCGGCAGCGATGGGAACATAAACCGTTGGGAGGTGAAGAGCTGGGCAAGGATGAAGTGAAAAAGCATTTCCCTGCCAAGCAGGAGCCGAGCCTTGGGCTGGTCCCTGTGGCTCCTGCTGTGCTTGGAGAAAATGCACCTCACCCAGAGCGGGAGCTGAGCTCCCTCCGCCCCCGCGGGCTGGAGCCGGACCTGTCATCGGCACAGCCGGCCTGGACTCCGGCTGGAGCAGGAAATCATCTGAAACCCTTCTGGTTATGTATTTCTGTTAATGATTGGGGATCTCAAGTGGGGTTTTTGTGTTACCTTTGCCTCGCTGAGCTTTACTTCCCCGTGAAGGGAACAAGGGCTGAATTCCTTTCTCATTCAGGCAGCTCAGCTCCCACTCCGTGTGTGCTCGGAGACGGGAGAGGGTTCACAAAGGACAGAAGGATCAGGTGAAACACCATGAGGGACAGACAGAGCACCAGGAGGGACAGATAGAGCACCAGCAGGGATGGATCCATCCCCTGTGCCAGCACAGAGCAGTCCCCACACCCAGGCTGGCAGCTGTGACCAAGGGAATGTGTGACTTTGGAGAGATCAGATGTGCTTGGAGCGGTCACACTGTGCTGACCAGATCTGTATCTCATGAGCAGCTTCTCCCCCCCACTCCAGCTCTTATCAGAGTTCTCTCAATGACTAAAACCGGGGATTTCTGGCCTGGAGAAGAGATTCTGCCTGGAGTCAGCACCTCTTGCCCCCAGTTCCCCATTCTCACCCGTCCCTCCACCACTGGGTTTGCAGCGTGTCTGCTGTGCTGGGAATCACATGCTGGGGAAGCTGTGAGGGCTTCCCATCCTTCCCTTCCCCCTTGGGCTCTGCTGAGGCTCTAACATGGAGCAAGGAATTGGGGTGCTCAGCTCTTCCCACTCCCCAGGCTCCCTGAGCTGGATTTCTGGGCACAGTGATGCAAACCAGGTCTGGCATGAGGGATGAGGTTGGGCTGCCCACAGGTTTCAGGGGTATTTGTATCCCAGAGCAGGGATGGAGCAGGTCAGTGGGGGCTGTGGGGTTGCTGCAGCCCCCATGCTGCTCTCAGCCCCCCAGTTTCAGCAGAGACTGAAACAGGAGGCCCAGCAGGAGTTGGAGCTGGAGCTGGACTCCACGTGGCAGTGAGTTAGCCCATCACAGTTGTTCCAGCTCAGAGAAGCCACTTGATATTTTTGGCACACGTGGGCTTTGCTGGGTTCCTGGGGCTCAGCTCCCTCTCAGAACCCCCAGGCTGTGGCTGGGGGCGGTGACACTTCGGTGCTGGTGGTGGCTGTGTTTGCCTGGCAGGTGCTGGCACAGAGGGCTCTGTTTTGGGAGTGGAGGGGGAAGTGTCTCTGTATCTGGGGCAGCCACAGGCTCCAGCCTCTGTTTCTTCCAGGGAGAGAAGTAAAAGTGCTTCACAGGGAGAGTTGTTGTGTGTGGCTGCAGAGGAGCCTCCCGTGCCTCAGAAGGGCTCTGAGCAGCAAGGGGGCCGTGCATCCTGTACTGGAGCTGCTCTATGGAGAGGGATGTCCAAGGGATGCCCAGCAGGTGCTGAGCAGTGGCAGGAAATGTTGTCCCAGGCTGGAGATGCTCCTGGCTGCCCTGACTGTGGCTGTCCAGGGAAAAATCATCTTCCTCAGTCACTGGGCAGAGACCTCTGATCTGTTCCTCTTGTGAGCATGACCTTGTTTAATCCCAGTTGCCCCAAGTTAGAAAGGCTGACCCTTGAACTGGGTACAGCCACTAATGGGAGACAGGGAACAGTTTGCTACTGGATCCCCCCATTTCCTTCACAGCTCCAGACAGGGCAGCAAATGCACAGGGACACTGGTACAGCCACATCCCTGTGGCATGAGACTGTCCCTGCCCAGCTGAGCGTGCCCTGGGCACCCAACCAAGCTGGTGAGGAACTGAACCATCAATATTTCCATTGCGGAGGAGGAGACTGAAGTCCAAAGATTAATTCAGTGCCGATCACCTTGGGAGGTCAGGACAAAGCTGCTGGTTGATCTTTAATTTTTCCTTTCTTTTCGCACCACCTCTCCAGTTTTGTGCCTTTCCCACAAAACCCTCCTTCCTATTTATCCCAGTCTCTGATGAATCACGTAAGGAACATAAACACTGCCAGCAGGAATGGCCCACCACTGCCTGGCTGGCTGACCCCTCCCTGCCCTCTCAGCATTTAATGTGTTCTAATTAAAAATCAGGAGGGAAAGCTGGGCTTTGGAGGGGCCCGTGGCAGGGCTTGTGCGGGCAGCGTGGGCAGCTGCTGGAGCAGCAGTGCCCGTGCGTGGGGCTGCTCATCCCCTGCCAGCCGTGCCAGTCTCACTGCTGGGGCAGGGGTGGAGCGGGGAGAGGCCGAGGTGCACCCGAGGAGGGCAGGGGAAGGTGCTGGCAATGTGAGCAACGTCCTCGTGACTTGCCCCAGAGCCAGGAGTGGCCGTGGGGAGGGCGGTGGCGGGGGGTTCCCACCCACCGACGGGTGCGTGGGCGCTGGCATGTGGGTGCTCGCCCTGAGTCTGGGCAGCGGCCGGACCCAGCCCGTGTCCTGGGGCGCTGTGCCCAGCCTTGAAGTCCTGTCCTGGCCTCGGCCACACCATGCCGGGCTCGACAGGGGTGTCCCCACAGCGGTGGGACCCCCAAAGCCCCCGAGAGCAGAGTTGTAACCGCGGTTGTTGGAGCCGTGCTCGGGCACAGCCAGGCGCGGTGTTGGCTCGGTGGAGCGTGGCAAGCCCGAGGGCGGTGGGAGCCCGGCTGGAGCCGAGTGCCCTGCCCGCTGCCCCGCTGCCCAGGGATGTTTGCCTGGGCGGGGTGTCTCCCTTTGCCCGCTCAGCCTCTCTGTATCACCCAGGCGTCCCCGCCGGAGGGATGGGGCTGGGAGGGTGCTGTGGGATCCGACGGGTGATCCCGGCAGGCCCCTCCTCTCTGCCTGTACCATTGGCTCCGGCACAGCCGCCTGCGAGCGCTGAGCTCCGCCGGGGCCGGAGGGATGGGAGCCGGCGGCTGAGTCTGCGGGGGCCGCCCGGGCCGCGCCGGAGCCCGCCCGGCTCCGCGATGTAGCAGCTCCCGGTGCCCTCCACCCGCCCGCGGTGGAGGCGGCCCGGCCTCATGGGCAACGCGCACCGCAAGCGGAGCCCGGCGGGCGCCAAGCCCGGCTCCTCCTGGCCCTTCGGCCGCGCCGCCAAGCCCAGGGCAGGTGAGAGCGGGGGGCTGTCGGGGAGGGGGCGCGGAGGGTCCCGCCTGCGCGACTTTGGGAAAGTTCGCCACCTCCGCGCTCCTCGCTGCGGGGCTGGGCAGGAGCGGGGGGTGCGGGTGGAGGGGTCGCTCTGCCCTCCCCTGTGCTTGGGGGGCAGGATCAGACCCCCCGACGCCGCTGCTGGAGCCGGGGAGGACCCTCCGGCTGCGGGCGGGGGCTGTGCAGGGTGCCGGGGACCAGCCCCGGGCTCGCCGGCGCTATCGGGACGGCATCAGCTGAATTAGTTACTGATTTGTTTTCCGAGTGGCATCCCAGCAGTTGCGCGTCCCTTCCAGCCCAGCCCCCGCTCCCCTGCCCTGCCTCGGGTTTTCCCTCTGCGCTGATTGGGAATGTTTGCAGGGAACACCGCGCTGCTCCCCACGTCCTGTCTGTCTGTCTGTCTGTCCGTCCGCACACCGATTGCTCCTTATGCTCTGGCTTCACGGGATGCTGCTGGAAAGCCCAGGAGGAGGTGTGGGGCAGGGCCAGCTCTTTTCTGCAGGGAAGAGGAGTTGGGGAAAGGGTCCCACACCAACCTGGACCCACATATGGAACCATCAGCCCCGTGGGGTGCCCGAACCCGGTGAAGTCCCTCCGTGGTTCCTCCATCAGAGCAGGGTGATGCCAGCAGTATCTTGCAGTAACATCGTCCCCATCCTCAGGATTTTGGTTCCCCCGCTGGTGTCACTAAACTGTCCCTGTGTCCCCAGCCTGGCCTGAGTCGAGGAGGAGCTTTGACAGGCCTGTGGGCAGGGGGCTGGGGCTGTAGGAGTGGGGTGAGCAGAACCAAGGGGGTGGTTTTGCCCTGCTCTCCCTGCAGGATCCCAACCCTGCCCTCCTTCCAGCCCTTGCTCTGTTTCCCTCAGTCTTTACCATCAGCAGCTGCCCAGGTGCACGAGCTGAGCTGTCCACAGGGTAAACAGGGCCTGAAGTCAACTCCACACAGGTTTGGGGAGTGCAAAACTGTGCCAGAGATGTGGGGACCGGGGTGGGGAGGTCCTGCTGATGCACAGGGACAGGGTACCCAAGTGCCCTGGCCAACAGCATCTGCTGGGCACCAGGCAGGCTGGGGCAGGAGGGTCTGTGCCCATGGCCATGCAGGGACCTCAGGCTCTTCAGTGCCCACCTCTCCCCACGGGCTGGCTGCAGGCTCCTCTCTGCCACTGTCACCCTCTTGTTGTCTCCTCTGTGCGGGAAGGGCTCGGTGCCACCAGACGGCCTCTGTTGTAGCCCCATCCCTTGCTCATCCTCACCCTTTCCATGTGGCATTCCCATCCACACCTCCATCTTCTCTCCATCCCCTGCTGGCCTTGGATGCTCCTTGAGTCCCTGAGCCAGGGCCATGCCAGCGCACGTGCCCTTTCCCTGCTCCGTTTTGGATGCCCTGAGATGGATCCTGGGCTGGCACTGGGGCCGAAGGCCGTGGGGTGGAAGGTGCTGAGAAAACATGGGGCGAGTTGTGTTTGTTCTCTGCGCCGGCTCCATGGCAACGGCGCGGCGGCCACAAAGCCAAAGAATTTGCATTGTGTCGCTTCAGCATTTCGGAGGGCACAGCCGGGATCACCGGCGGGGGGCAGGGTGTGCCACGGCCCCACCGGCGCTGCCACCGCGCCCTCGGAGACCTGCCGGATTTGGGGCTGGACACCAATCCCATATGGTGGGCAACTGGACCAGTATGGCCCAGTTCCCATCTATTCAGTGATGGGAAATAGAGATTTGGCCCTGCCACTCCCATCGCTGCTGTATCAGGCCCGGGCTGGCATTGGCAGATGTCTGAGCTTGTGCCATGTGGGCACCCAGTGCCTTTGGATCCGGAGGAGTCGGAGCTGTGATCCCCAGGGACAGGGTGGGCAGGCAGGACCATGCTGAGGGCTCTGGGATGGCTCTGCCTGCAGCAGTGATGTCCCTGAGGGCTCTGGGATGGCTCTGCCTGCAGCAGTGATGTCCCTGAGGGCTCTGGGATGGCTGTGCCTGCAGCAGTGATGTCCCTGAAGGCTCTGGGATGGCTCTGCCTGCAGCAGTGATGTCCCTGAGGGCTCTGGGATGGCTCTGCCTGCAGCAGTGATGCCTCTGAGGGCTCTGGGATGGCTGTGCCTGCAGCAGTGATGTCCCTGAGGGCTCTGGGATGGCTGTGCCTGCAGCAGTGATGCCCCTGAGGGCTCTGGGATGGCTGTGCCTGCAGCAGTGATGCCCCTGAGGGCTCTGGGATGGCTCTGCCTGCAGCAGTGATGCCTCTGAGGGCTCTGGGATGGCTCTGCCTGGAGCAGTGATGCCCCTGAGGGCTCTGGGATGGCTCTGCCTGCAGCCGTGATGCCCCTGAGGGCTCTGGGATGGCTCTGCCTGCTGTTCCCTGCCTGAGCCTCCCCACTCAGCCCCACCAGTGCCAAACCCACACACCCCATCCCCATGCTGGAGCGAGGCCCAACTTGTTCCAGGTGCATCCCCAACCTCTTCTTCCTGGACTTGACTGCGGGAGAAGCTGCTGGGGAAGGTCCTTGAGCACCAGAGAGGCTGAAGCTTCTTATCAGCTCCTTATCGGGACACCCCGCCGGGCCCTTCTGAGTCAGGGCGGAGGAACGTGGCTCCCGGCCAGGCTGTGCCAGGGATGCGGCTGCGGAGCTCTGGGTGCGGGGTCAGCTGACACCGCCTTCCATCAGGGGCTCTGGGGCAGGGTGCAGGGACAAATCATGGGAGTCAGGGAGTGGTTTGGGTTGGAAGGGACCTTAAAGCTCACCTCATTCCACGCCCTGCCATGGGCACTTTCCAGTAGCCCAGGTTGCTCCACGTCCCGTCCAGCCTGGCCTTGGACACTTGCAGGGATGGGGCAGCCAGATGGCCCAGGGGAGGCAGGTTTGGGGAAGAGATGGTGTGTGGTTGTGAGGATTCCCAGCACTGCTGGAGCATCTCAGCAGCCTCAGCTCCTGCTGGGCAGCTCCAGGGTGGGCTGAGCAGTTCTGGGCTCTTTCCCCTTCGCAGCCACTCTCTGTGCCAGAGCCACACTGGGCCGGCTCCACAAACACCCGGGGGAGAGGACGAGGGCAGGACACTCACACCGGCACTTTCTGCAGGCACCGCCTGCCCGGCACACGAGCCAGCATCCCGCGGGGTCCGGGCCATCCGAGCCCTTCCTGGTGCTCCCTCCTGCTCCTGGAGCAGGGGAGGAGCTGATCTGTCCTGGGCAGGCAGCTGCTGCAGCGCTGGGCTCCGACATGCCGTGCCCTGCCCGCTTGGCGTGTGCCCAGTCACCGAGAGGCAGGGATGGGACCTGCCCTTCAGCTGCGGGTTATCCCCCACCCTGCTTTGGTGGCAGCCTCGTCGCCATCCGACACCTTTCCTTGCATCTTCTCCCTGATCCCACATCGCCGTGTCCATCTCGGTCCCCAGTGGAGGATCAGCAGCTCCTCAGCGTTGCCCCGTGGGTGGGAGTGGGGTTGGGCACTGCCAGCAGGACGGTGGATCCGTGCACAGGGAAACCTGCAACGTCTTGCCCTTAATCCGTCTCCTGGGTTTGCTCCCACGTGGAGCCAAGTTCCTGCTGTGACAGGCAATGCCTGCTGTGTAAGGAGCACCTGGGCACCCTGCAATCACACCGGGCATGATGGCACGTGCCATGGGATGCAGCCAGCCCCGGGCACCGCACTGGGAACTGCCACAGCTGTGGGATGTGGAGGGCACCGAGGGAGAGGGTCAGGGAGTGGCAAGGCTCTGGACTCTGGAGGGAGGAGGTGTTGGTGGCCCATCCCTGGCCATACATGCCCCTGGTGGCCCCGTGGCACTTGGAGGCTCTGCCTGTGGCGCTGTCCCACCCCTGCTCCCCATGTGGGATGTTCCCGCCCGGATCCGGCTCCTGGCCGGGGAAGGTTGTTATTTACCTTCAAACCTGTTTGGTGGCTTCTCTGGGGAGGGGACGAGCACGGGGTGGGGGTGTGGTGGGAGGGGCTGTTACAGGGGCTGGGAACCAGGCACAGCTGGGCATTGGGGTGGTCCTGCCCCTCTCTGCAGCACTGAGACCCTTCCTGGGCTGCTGCCAGACCCCTGCCTGGGGTCTGTGATAACACAGGGAGGAGGAGACAGTGTGTGTCACTGCAGGGCTGGCTGTGGGGCAAGTGTGGGACAGCAGCAAGGTCAGGGCCTGTTGCACAACCCCAGGTGCTCCTGCCCTGACAGCAGCTGTGGCTGGAGGCGACTGGAGCCACCACTCTGCTCCGAGCAGGATCTCACCCCGTGCCAGCTCCTTCACCAGTGCCTGTTGGCTCACTGAGGCAATACTGGGCAGTTTTCTACACTGTGATTTAGAGGAAGAACAAACGATCCAAGTTTGTTTTCCCAGCTGAATTAATTTTAGTTCAGCCTCTGCGTGGGATTGTGTTTGAGAGGCGAGCCAGCAGCAGGTCGGGTGGTGTTTATTTGCTTGGTGGGGATGTTTTCCTGGCAGGAGCAGCAGCCCCCCAGGGTTGGCCCAGGGCAGGCTGGCAGTGGGGGGGCTGCATGGCCAGAGCCACCGTAAATATTATTGTGCTCTTATCCTGCCTGGAGAGAGCACAGTCCTGTGGTATGTCCAAGGGTGTGGATCCTTTGCAGAGACAGGGATTTGGGGAACAAGAGTGGCCAGGCTGGTTGTCTTCAGGGGTGCTCTGACTCCCCAGTCTCCCTCAGCAGCTGAAATTTGGGGTTCAGAGGGAAAGAGGGACTCGATGCTGGAGCAGAGGATGCTGGAGCAGTGACCGGATAGGATCCCTTCCAATTTGGAATATTTTGTGATTCTGTGATACTGGATCGAAGTCTGGTGGTTCCTGCAGCTGTGGAAGGTTCCATGTCCTGTTTGCTCCATGGGGCTCTCTGGAATGGGGCTCCCATTAGTGTTATCCATGCTCATGGCTCTGGAGACAGCTGGGGAGCAGAGTAGTCCCCAAAGCCTGGGCACACATCTGGATGCTGCTGGGAGCAGCATGGTGGGAAGGAGCCCCAAACCCATGGGGCACGGGGGCTTCTTTCTGCCCTCTGCACTGCTCTGCCTTCCATGAGAAGGGAGGCAAAGACTCCATCCCGCTGAGCTGGAGGACCCACGGGCTCCCCCGGGACTCAGAGCCCCTTCCCGCCTGCCCACCAGCTCCCCCCTCCTCCCCATTTTTCTCCGGTGAGTCAGTGGCAGTGAAGGGGCGGGCAGGGAGGTGCTGCCTGTTCCCTGCCTCCTGCTGCTGCCCGTTCCCTGCCTCCTGCTGCTGCCTGTTCCCTGCCTCCCTGCCTCCCGCTGCCGCAGGACCCGCCGCTGTGCCGGGAGAAGACAAGTCGAGGCAGTGCCGAGCAGGCGGAGATGGATGTTTGCAGCTGAGCGCGGCCAAACCTGCAGCGTGCAGGAGGCACAGGCCTGGCAAAGAGGAGGGGACAGGGCTGGGATTTTCTCCTCTGGTGCTGCCCAGGTGAGGAGCAGCATCCAGGGAGCTGGGCCGGTGCTGTGTCCCTCTTGCAGCATCGCTGGTTGCTGTGGGGTCTCAGCTCTGGTCTGTCCCTAGTGCAACCCTTGCCATTCCCACCTCAGCCTTGCTCTGCCAGCAGAGAGAGAAGCAGGAAAGCTGAAGGTGAGGTCCCTAGGGTTGCCTGTCCCTTCCTAGCACTGTGACTTGCTGCAGGGATGATTTGCTCTCTCCACACCACCTCTGTCACAGGTAGCACCAGATACCCGCTCTAAGTCAGGGACACCATCCTTGAGCAAGTGCCTGGTGCTGAGAAGCCTCTGGCTCCTTGTCTGGGAGAATCCCACTGCCACGTGTGGACCAGGCACGTGTGTCAGCTGAGCCCGGAGGGGCCGGGGTGATCCAGGATGCATCGCAAGGAATGCACAAGCACAGGGGCCGGCACACCAGCTCTGACTGGGCGTGTTGCTACCGGCACCGGCTGCAGCTGCAGCAGCTTCCCCAGCCCACCGAGACCTGCAGCCTCTGTCACGGATCAGGGCCCTCTCCCTCCTGGATTCCCCCTCTTTTCCTGTCCCTTTTGGGGCAGGTTTCTCTGTGTGTTGGCAGAGCCGGGGCGAGGCCGGCCGGATGAGGATGATGTGGTACCGAAGGTCGCAGGGAGTGGGAGGAGAAGTGGAGCTGCTCTTCACACGCTGCCACAAGGCTCCTCCATGGCCAGGATAATCCCAGCTCTACCCTGGATTATCCTTTGGGAGATTGCAGCCACCCATGCTGAGCTCCTCCTGCCCTGACCGCAGCGGTGTCACACTCAGGAGAGGGACACAACTCTTGTCAGCAAGGGATGTTCTCAAGGTCCTTTGTGTCCTCATGGGCAGTGGGCCGTTTGCAGGGAGGAGGAGCAGAAACAGGCTGTGCCAGCACCTGGAAATGTCCTCACAGCCCTGGGAGCAGCTTCCATGTGTGCTGCCATCGGGGCTGGAGCTTAGCTGTGCCTGGGCCCTGCAGCAGCAGCACAGGGGGGACTGTCCCCCTTTACTGCAGGGGCTCCCAGAGCTCCTGGTGCCATGAAGGGCCATCCTGGGTGCAGCCCCATCCAAGCAGGCAGAGCTGGAGAGCTGGACTCTGCCCTGTGGAGCCCGAGGCAGTGTCCCTCAGCTGCCACCAGCCGTGGCCTTGCTGGGCTCGTGATGGGCTGCCCGGAGCAGAGAGGGCAGTGCTCAGTGCAGCACGTGGCTGCTGCCTTTGTGCATCCTCAGCCCTTTCATTATGTCCCTTTTCCACTTGTGCTGTGCAGAGAGCTGGGAAACGTGTGCCTGCAGCCCCCGGCACCTTCTGGCTGAGCCGTGGGCAGTGTGGGCAGTGTGGGCAGCATGGGCAGCGTGGGCAGCATGGGCAGCATGGGCAGCGTGGGCAGTGTGGGCAGCGTGGGCAGTGTGGGCAGCATGGGCAGTGTGGGCAGCGTGGGCAGCATGGGCAGTGTGGGCAGTGTGGGCAGTGTGGGCAGTGTGGGCAGCATGGGCAGTGTGGGCAGCGGGGCCAATCCTGCCCTGCTCCAGCAGGTGCTGGCTCAGGCAGAGCTGGGGTGCTGCTGCTCCTTGGTGTTATAGCCACAGAGGAGTTCCAGGGAGGAAATCCTTGGCTGGGAACACAAAGGTGCCCTTCACAAGGTCAAACTGTGCCTTGGGCTGCACAGTCACTTCCGGGGGTCCTGGTTGGGGTGATGCTGCTCCATCTGCAGCCCCACCTCTGTCTTACTGCAAAAAAACCCTGGGCATGGCCAGTGGGAAGCTGGCAGGGCAAGGACTGGGGGGTTTGACACATCGACTCCCGGCTGGCACGAGGACACAGCTGCCTGTTGGCAGGTGCCCTTCTCCTTTTTGGACAACACACTTGTAAATAGGGGGGATGGAGCTCCCAGAGGCGCTGGGCACTGGGGCTGAGTCCTGAGGTGGCACAGGGTTCCCTGGCACCACTGCCCCAGGAACATGGAGCAACTCCATGGTGGGGACTATCAATGCCAGGGAACTCTGTGCCAGTGCCTGACCGCCTGGCATTTCTGCCCCTGCCTTCATGTGCTCCACCGCCAGCAGCTGGAGCTACTGGTTGGACTGGTCTGAGACCTGGCTCTGCCCTGGTGCTGCCAGCCCTTGTGACCGTGACGTGGCCATGCTGGATGCCCTGTCCCTAAGGACAAACACGCTGTGCCCCACCATGGCTCTGTCCCCCTGCTCTGAGCCAGGAGCACAGCCCTCCTGGCAGGGCTGGGGGGGCTCTGGTGGGCACCATGTCCCGGGGGGCACTGGGGATGGACAGGGAAGGGAAATGCCAGCCCTGCTCTCTGTGCTGTGTCATATCCCAGGGGCTGGTGCTTGCCGGAGGAGCAGCCTCCCAGTTCTTCCCAATTGGCCACACTGTTGTGGGAACGAGCAACTGGTTTGTGGGGAGCGGAGTTCGGAGGGGGCATCCCAGGGCTGCAGGGAGGGAAAATTGGGGAAATCCTGGCCGTGAGCCTGGCAGAACAGATCGCTGTGGTCCGTGCGGTGCGTGGGAGGAGGCGGGAGAGCCGGGGGAGGCCAGAGGAGGGGCCCGCTCTCCTCTGCCGTGACCGGGAGCGCGGTGGGCGCAGCCGGGGCTGTCCCCTCCTGCCACCGCGCAGCCGTTCCCGGGCCGGGCAGGCTGTGCCCGCTCACGGGCAGCTGTGCCGGAGCCTCCGCGCCTGGGCGAGCATCCTCCGGCCGTGCGGATGAGAAGGGAGGGAGCGCGGGGGGCACCGCCGGCATCCGCCTCGCCGCCACAATAGACTGAGCATCCTTGGGGGGCGCGGAGCCCCCTGCCCTGGGGACCAGACCCTCTCCCCGGCCACCATGGTGGTTTTCATGGGCAGGAACCTCTCCTCGTTTCTGGCTTTCTTCAAGAAGAAGGGTGAGTGAGCAGCTGGGAGGGAGGGAGGGAGGCAGGGAGGGAGCAGCGCCTTGTCCTTACGCAACCCCTGCCCGCCAGGACCCCGCTGGTCCCCGCAGCGGGCAGGGGGGCTGCCACCCCCGGGGAGGGCAACGAAGGTCACCCCGGCCCTGGCCTCGCCCGCCGGCGAGTTAATGGGGTAAATCACTGCGCTCCTCTCTCCGAAGGCAGCTTCGAGGGGGTTTGGAGGGTTTCAGGCGAGGGGCTGCCGAAATTGGGGGAGAAGAGGGTTTAGGATTGTGATGGAGGGGGGCTGTGTGTGTGTTGTGTCCCCTGCAGGGACCTCGCTCCAGCACAGGCGACCCCGGCGGCACAGCAGCTGTGCCGGGCTGGCTGTGCCGCTGTGCCCACTCGTGCCGTGGGCGCTGGCGGAGGCAGGGGCCGGCATGGCGGCTCCATTGTTCCAGGCCTGCTCCTTTGTGTGCCGGAGCCAGAGCACGGCTGCCTCGCTGCCTGGCCGGGCTGGCCCTGAGGGGACGTGGGGGACGCGAGGGATGGGTGTGTGGCACCCGCGGTGCTGAGCAGCAGGTGCCCATGGCCCCGGGGTGATTCCTCCAGCCCCGATCGTTTCCTGTGCTCGCCCTTCCCTTCCTCAGCCTCAAATTGTGTTTTTCCGGCCAGGAAGAGTTCGAGGCTTTGTTCAGGCAGGAGCGGGCAGGGCTGTGCTGCAGTGCCCAGGTTGGGTGATGCCAGGGCAGCCCCTGCTCGTGGGCACCACAAGGTGCTGGTGCTGTTTGTGGGGAGAGGGCTGTGAGGTGGGGAGTGAGGGCTCCGTGCTGCCCCTGGAGTGGCAGGTGGGGTGTCCAGCACTCAGGGGGGCTCAGAACAGGGATTTGGGTCCTGTGGGTTCTCTGCAGCTGCTTCTGCCTCAGTTTCCCTTGTCTGTGCAGTTCCCAGCCATGGGATGGGATGGGCATGGAGTGAGTCCCTGCTCTTGGGGTGATGAGCAAGGCCTGGGAATGACGCAACACTCCAAAGGGAAAGTCATCATATTTCCATCCACATTTAATCCCCTCCTGCTGCCCTTTCTCTGCTCAACTTCCCCCAGCCCTGCACAACTCATTTGCTGCTCAGGAAGGTGCTGGGGAGGAGGGTGGTCCCACAGCCCAGCTCTGCTCCAGCCACTGGGGAGAAACCCGTGGAGACAGCGCGACTCCAGCGCATCGACCGGGCGGGCAGAGCCGGGATATGATCCCTCAGTCTGGAGCTGAGCGGGATAACGTCACCCCGGGATGGGTGTCATCACCCAGCACCTCTCCTGGCTGCACCCACGGGTGGGGGGCACTGGGGGGAGCGGGGCTGTGCCCCCCAGCAGCGCTGACCCCTCTGTCTCTGCAGGCGCTGCCAAGGGCGAGGGCGAGAAGCGGCTGAGTGTGCAGTACACGGCGGGCGAGGAATGTCCCGACAACGTCTTCTTCCCCAGCACGCGGCCCCCGCACCTGGAGGAGCTGCACAACCAGGCTCAGCAGGGGCTGAAGTCCCTGCAGCACCAAGGTAGGTGTCCCCAGCCCTGGGGACACAGCGGGAGGGCAGCTGGTTGGCCCCAGCTCCTGGCTGGCCCGTGGTGTGGGCGGTGCCATGGGACTGACCGGAGTCCAGCGGTGGCCGGGCTGTGCAGGGGGCACTGCCAGCTCGGCAGCTGCTTCCCCGTTCGGGGGCTCCCCCAGCTCCCCTGGAGGGACTCACTTCCTGCCTTCCCTCCACAGAGAAGCAGAAGCAGACCAAAAGTGCCTGGGACCACGGGGACACCAGCAGCCTCCAGGTGAGCCTTGCTGAGGAGCCATCTCTGCCTTGTGGTGCTCTTGGGGTACCCTGGGGATGAGGGGACAGAGGGTGGCTCCTCTTTTCTCTCTGGGTGGCATTTGGGGAAGACAAGGGAACCAGCCAAGGTGGCAGGACCATGGCCAGGGGGGTTGTTGGGCAGGAAGGGACTGTGTGTCCCTTGGTGTTGTCCCCTTTGCCCCATGACAAGTGACTGTCCCTGTCCTCTACCTCGACACATCCTGCCCTCTGGGGTTCTGCCAGGGTCCCCCACCATTCCTGCATCCCTCCATCCCCCTGTTCCTGTCCCACTGGTGTCCCCTGGCAGTTCTGAGCAAGGTGGAGGGCATGATAGGGATTGTTGGCCATATCCAGCCCAGTATCTGTGTCCCTCCCCAGTCTCTGATGAAGAGAAACTCACCTCTTGGCTGAGCTGGGCTTTGGCACGTCCTCGGGCTCTGACCCCGCTGCCAGTGCCTCACCCACCTGTGTTTGCTCAAGCCACTGCCTCTCACTGGCTCTCAGCCCCCTTAACCCCTTGGAAGCAGGGCCTGGCAACCCCAGGGTGGGCAGAGGCACTGGCAGAGCGAGGTGGAGGGGTCAGGTTACCACTGATGTCTCATCCCAACCTTTGCCTGTGCCAAGGGCTGCTTTGGAGGGGTGGGAACACTGGAAGCCGTGCCTGGCATGAGGCTGTGCCACTGGCTATGCCCGTGGTGGCACCTGGGTGCTGGGGGTCCCCAGTCTGACTGCATCCCAGCCTGTCTGCCTCTGTCCTTTGCCCCATGGCAGCCCTCCAGCCCTGGGATCTGGGTCACAGCTGGGCTGGGAACAGCTGTGGGGCAGTTTTGGCTTGGCACGGTGGTGGGGCCAGTGCTTTCTTCAGGTGCTGCTCTGCTGGTCAGACCCGGCTCTCCTGCCCTCGGGGGGCAGTGAGGCCACGCGGGGTCCCAGGGGCTGCTCCGGGCCCTGCTCCGGGTGGGAGGACTTTGGATGCCGGCGGGGCTGACTCAGCCTTTGGCCCTCGGAAGAGCTTTTGTCTGGGCTGCGGAGTCAGTTTGCGGCAGGGAAGGGGCCTGGCTGGGGCTGGGGCAGCCCTGTCCCCCCTGCCCGGGCTCTGCTGAGCCCCCTGTCCCTCTGTCCCCACAGTCCTGTGCATCCCTGGAGGATGACAGTGTGTCCTTCCGGAGCCGGACAGCCTCCTGTGCCACGGACAGCACCTCGGAGGACGCCCTGTCCATCCGCTCCGAGATGATCCAGCGGAAAGGTACCCGGCTGGGGGGCTGTGGGATTGGGGGACATGAGCCAAGGGGGTGCCAGGGGGGTGGGAGTGCATGGCAGGAAAGCCAGGCTCTGCCTTGAAGTGGCCACGAGCCAGCACAGGGATTTGGGGGCCCTTGGGAGAGATGAGAGCAGTGCTGGCTGAGTCAGAGCGTTGGGGCTGGGCAAGGGGGATGGACAGACAGACAGACAGGCAGACACTGTCTCCTCCCTGCTGCTGGTGCCTCTCCAGGCTGTTCCATGCTCATCATGGAGCAACTCTGTCAGTGGGGATGTGCTGGGGACACTGGAAATGCCTTAACCAGGGCCCCCCTCACACCTGCTGGACACCTCACACCTCTTGTAGGTTCCACCTTCCGACCACACGACTCCTTTCCCAAATCCTCGGAGAGGGCTGGCAAGAAGAGGAAGGACAGGAGGACGACAGTGCTGGGCATTCCCCACCATGTCCATAAGGAGCTGGGTAAGCATCAGGAGTAGAGGGGGATTTTTAGGGTCTTGTTGCATGGGCTCTTTTTGCCTTGGCTTGGAGTGTCTGCCTTGGGATCACACTGAGATCTCCTCTCCCTGCTCCCAGGTCTCAGGAACAGCCACGAAGCCAAGGGCCAGCCCGAGGCTGACGGGCACGGGGGCAGCCGGGCGGTGCAGCCCCTGCTGAACGGCGGGCAGGTCTCGGGCGACGCCGTGCGCATCCCCACCATCGACGGGAAGCTGCAGCCTCTGGCGGTGCCCGGCGGTGCCCGTGTCTGCCTGGGGACCCTGGAGGAGGCGGATGCAGCCCTGCAGAAGCACATCAACAGGGTTTACTATGATGACACGCTGGTGGGCAGGAAGACAGTGGCCAAGCTGTCGCCCATGGTGAGGCCGAAGTCGCTGGCCGTGCCGGGCATGACCACCTATGCCAACGCCCCGGAGGTCGTGATAGGCCCCGTCATGTCCATCTCGCCCCAGGGCACTTACATGTCCAAGATCATCCCCAACGCCATCCTGCCGCCCATGGTGGACGTGGTGGCGCTGACGCGGAGCAGCGTGCGGACCCTGAGCCGCTGCAGCCTCGTGTCGTCCAGCCCGGCCTCGGTGCGATCCCTGTCCCGCTTCTCGGAGCGCAGCGCCCGCAGCCGCGAGCCCTCCTCCTCCAGCGACAACTGGAGCCACTCGCAGTCCACGGAGACCATCGTGTCCAACAGCTCCACCATCTCCTCGCAGGGCGGCTGCGAGCACCGGCAGCCCGAGGTGGGGCCGCGCGGCAAGGCGGATGCCGCGGTTCGCTCCGACGCCGACCAAGTCAGCGTGTACAGCTCTGCCAGCTTCGCCAGCTCCTGCTCCAAGCCCGCTGCCAGCCTCCCACCAGCGGCCTCCCTGCCCGTGGGCAGCAGCGGCCGCGTGTCCCCCGCCTACAGCACGAGCAGCCAGGCGGACGGCTCGGACACGGGCAGCCTGGCCAGCGAGCGCTCCTCCGCCCGCAGCGTGTCCCTCAGGAAGATGAAGAAGCCCCCGGCGCCGCCTCGCAGGACCTACTCGCTGCACCAAAAGGCTGATGGCGAGCCCAAGGTCCTGGGGCTGCCCCCCAAGCCCGACCGGCGGCCCCAGCGGGACAGCGGCGCGCCCTGGTCCCCGCGCCCCGAGCCCTTCAGCCCCACGGCCGAGGACGAGGTGTTCTCCCCATCGCTGAGCGAGACCAGCAGCCTCCGCTCCGAGAGCCTGGCCGGGGCCAGCTCGCCTGAGGCCTCGCGGGGCCGCCCCGGAGTGACCGTGGTGCTGAGGGAGCCCCAGGCTCAGCCCAAGTGGAGCTGCCCGGATGGGTCTGACCGCACCATGTCCCCCTCCAGCGGCTACTCCAGCCAGAGTGGGACACCCACACTGCCCACCAAGGGGCTGGGACCCCCATCTGTGTCACCGGGCAAGTCTCAGCCCCAGAAGCCGGAACGAGTGTGCTCCCTGCAGTCGCCTGCACTCTCTGTGTCCTCCTCCCTCACCTCCATCTCCTCCTCGGCCTCGGACCCGACGCCCCCCGAGGCGCTGACTGGGCGCTCGGACCGGTTCATCATCCCGCCACACCCCAAGGTTCCTGCTCCCTTCTCCCCACCACCCACCAAGCCCCAGCAGCCCCTGGCCCCTGCTGGGCCCCTCCTGCCCTCGCCAGACCCTCCAACACCCAGCATTGCCTGCCAGGAGCCCTCAGCCAAGCCCAATGGCAAATCTCCACCTCCATCGCCACCTCCTGCCTACCACCCGCCTCCCCCACCGGCCAAGAAGGTGGAGGGGAGCCCCCAGACCACCGGGGAGACCCCCACCGACACTGCCTGGCCACCCCCGCCACCGCCGGCTCCCGAGGAACAAGACCTGTCCATGGCAGACTTCCCCCCTCCGGATGAATCCTTTCTCTCCAACCTGCCTGATGCCACCTCTGCTCTGGCAGATGGGCAGAAAGCAACACCGAACCCAGGAGCTGCATCTTCATCACCCTCAGCCACCCTCTCCTCGTGCAGCCAACAGCCAGTCCCACCGGCTGCGGCACCGCAGCCCCCGTGTCCCACCGAGCCCCTTCCCGAGGTGGCCGTGCCACCACCGCCACCTCTGCCACCGCCCTCAGCTCTGGCTCTGCCACCCCAAATCAGCCTTAAGAAGGCAGCGGCCAACGGCCCTTGGGCAGACGCCAGGAAGGAGCCGGTGTCGCGGAGCAAGAGCGGCCCCGTGCCCAAGGAGGACGCCAGCCTGCCCATCGTGACGCCGTCGCTGCTGCAGATGGTGCGGCTGCGCTCCGTGAGCGTCGAGCCACCGGCCGCGCCCGAGGAGCGCCCGGCGCCGCAGAAGCCCGTCCGCCGGGCGCTGTCCACGCGGCAGCCCCTTCCTGCCAAAGACACGGTGCCTTCCCAGCAGCTGCACCACGCCGTGCACCTCAAGGCGGCCGCCTTGGCCTCCGGTGATGCCGCGGAGAAGCCGCCGGGCAGCCGCGCGGCACAGCCCGAGGGACCCCCCAGGGATGGGCAGCTCTCCCCCAGGAGCAAGTCAGCGGCGTCCACCGCCAGCTTCATCTTCGCCAAGAGCTCCAGGAAGGTGGTGATCGAGCCAGCCTCGTCCCCCGAGGCACAGGCTGACCTGAAGAGGAACTTGGTGGCCGAGCTGATGAATTTCTCGGGGCAGCGCTCGGCGACTCCGGCGGCCGCCACGCAGGGCCCTGGCAAGGCACAAGCCCACCGAAAACCCGGCAAGATCCCCCCGCCTGTAGCCAAGAAGCCTTCGCTTGGCCCAGGGCTGGCTCCTTCCCCACCGAGCCCCAAGGCAGCGGGGGCAGAGGCGCCGGGCTCCGCCGCGCCGGATGGGAATGCCAAGGCGGTGCCGGTGGATGAGAGCAGGACTAAGAGCGAGCCGGCAGGGACGGCGGGCACAGAGGGCAGGGACACCACGGAGCCACCAGCTCAGAGCCTCCCTGCACAAGGTACGTGGGGTGGGAGCCTGGCTCAGCCCTGCCGTGGGTGCTGCTCTGCAGGGGCTCAGGACCCTGAGCTGTGCAGTCCCAGGCTGGACATTCCTGAGCTACACATTCCCAGGCTGGACATTCCCAAGCTTTACGTTCCCAAGTTGTACAGTCCCAGGCTGTATATTCCCAAGCTTTACATTCCCAAGCTGTACAGTCCCAAGCTGGACATTCCCAAGCTGTGCAGTCCCAGGCTGGACATTCCCAAGCTGTGCAGTCCCAGGCTGGACATTCCCGAGCTCCGGTGCAGCACCAGGGCCGTGTGGTGGCTGCCAGGAGTGGGGTGGCCCTGGGACAGCAGGGTGGTGGGGACTGGGGTTCAGGGGTGCTGACAGGCTCTTCCCTCCTGCCTTGCAGATGGACGGGGAGAGACGGCCTGAAGGACGACGCTGCAGGACTGGTGCCCCCACGGACAGGAATCCAAATCTCTCAGGGACCTGGGCAGGTCAACAGACGAGTGTGGAACTGGCAACTAACTTAATACAGGAAGCAAACAGCCTTAGCCTCCACGGCCTTGATGATATTTATGCAAAAATGGTGTTGGTTTCACTTTCCTAAGTACTACAGCTTTATTTTGCTTTTTTTTTTACTGGACTCGAGGCCTGTGCCCAGAGCCAGCACCTCCTCCCTGCTGAGCTGCTGCTTGGCCTGGGCGTGTGGAGCCCAGAGGAGTTTGGGGACCGAAGACACCAGAGATGGGACCACTCTGCTCCCTGCGAGGCATCGAAGCACTTTGGACAAGGGAATGGGAAGGCTTTGGCCATGGCAGTGCCCAGGGGATGCAAACAGGAGCAGGATGAGATGGAGGCGCTGGTTGGGAGGGACCAGGGCTTTGGCCCTCGATGGAGAGGCAAGAGGGGCTCGTGGCCAGCCCTGGCTCCGGCCACTCACCACTGCCCATGCCAGCCATCCTGCAGCCACGCTGGCCACAGGGTGAGGGGCAGCCTGGCTGCCCCTTGAGCTGGTCTTCAGGCCCTGGGCTCTGGGGTGGAGTCCCAGTTCTTGCTGTAAACTCGGGTCACATTTTGATTTCTTTGATTGTAAAAAAAAAACTCCAACCAAACCAACAAGACCAACCAAACCAAACCAAAAGCAACTGACCCTCTGCTGCCGAGTAGCTGCTCAGAGCTCTGTACCTGGCTGGTAAAAATGATGACCGAAGCTCGTTGCCTCCTGTGCTTCCTGGTTTATGGCCACAGCATGGCAGGTCCCTTCTGGAGGGTGCTGAGCTCCAGGGCAGGCACAGCCCCCCAGCAGGCTGGTTCCCAGCACCCTGCCCACTAAACTCAGGAGCAGGGCTGGCTGCCAGCTCAGCCACCTCCCCTGGACAGACAGGCACACCCTTGTGCACTCAGCTTGACACTTTATTGGGTTTATGACAGATGGATCCCGAGTCAGTGTTTAGAGCCCACACCCCCAGAGCCGCCCACAGGCTCAGGACAGACCCAGAGGTGCTCCCTGGGCTCCTGGCCAAAGAGCAGCACCAGTGGCCACAGCCCTGGTGGGCCGAGGGTGGAGCAGGGGGTGCCCAGGCAGGGCAGAGGACGGTCCTGCTGGGCTGTCCCAGCTCTGGTAGCAGCAACATGGGGTTGAGAAGCAGCTTTCCCTTCTGCCCTCACCACAGCACCCACACATGCCATCCCAGTCGGGACCAGTGGGCAGGGAGTCCAGTCCATGACACAACTGGGAGCGACCGATGGCCCCAGCACAGAGCACGAGTCCCATGGGTCCCTCAGGTGTGGTGCCACCCCCAGTCCCCAGTGCTGGCCCACAGCCAAGGCCCAGGGGGATGGTGGAGGCAGCAAATTCAGTCCCAGAGCCCCCAGGGCCGAGTCCCCAGCTCGGGACACTGGAGGGGAGATGGCAGAGACCGAGGCGATGGCGGGGGCCAGGCAGGAGGCACGAGCAGCAGCCCTGGCACTTGTTAGCTGATGGTTCCACCCTTGAGGCTTTTACAGGAGACTCTCCCCAGCTTGGTCAGGAAGTTCCTCTGCTTCCACTGCGCAATACAGTCCTCAGAGACACGGAAATCAGCCTGGGGAGCAGAGCAGGGAGGCAGGATCAGCCCTGAGCTGCCAGAGGGGCAGCAGTGTCCAGCTCAGCCCCTGGGGAGGTTTGTCCCCTCCACAGCTTTGCTGACAGTAACAACCATGGGCACTGAGGGGCAGAGAGCCAATCTGGGGTCACCCAGAGGTGGGGACAGAGGTGGAACACTGCCCCAGTCAATGCTTGGACCCCCAGCTCTTCCCAGCCCCTCACCTGCAGCTTCTCAAAGACCTTCTTCTTGGGTTTGAGCTCCTCGTCGGGCTCCCCGCCCTCGTAGCCCTCCACATAGACGTGCTCCCCGGCACAGCACCCGGCTGGTGGGTCCAGGGGCTCCACCTCACGGGGCTCCCCCACGCTGCAAGAGAGAGCAGAGTCACCCAAGGTGGTGCCCACGTGCCCCTCAGCACCCTGGGCGGTCCAGACTGAACCCCTAGAGGGGTCTGACCGCAGTGCCCCCCTCCCTCCCTCCCTCCCTCACCTGGAGGCACACAGCACCATGCCCTGAGACTCCACTCCCCTCATCTTCTGGGGCTTGAGGTTGCAGAGCAGCACCACCAGCCTGTCCTGCAGCTGCTCCTTGGGGACAAACTGCACCAGGCCACTGACCACAGTGCGGGGCTCGGCCTCGCCCACGTCGATCTTCTCCACGTACAGGCTGTCTGCGTCTGGGTGCTGCCAGGCAGGGCCAAGGTGGGGCACAGAGATGGGAATGGGGTGGCAGAGGAGGGGGCAGAGCCCTCCACACACCCCAAGTGTCCCTGTGGGAGGGTCACTCCCCCTCCTCGCTGTGCCTGTACCTTTTCCACACTGATCACTTTGCCCACGCGCATGTCCAGCCGGGACGGGATCACTTCCTCTGGCTCTGAGTTCTTGGGGCCCTTCTCTCCAGGCTCTGCAGTGCAAAGGGAAAGGCCACACCACTCAGCATAAACCCAGGGAGCTGCTCCCCCCAAAACCAGGCCCTGGGGGGAATTCCCTGCAGGGAATTCCCTGCTTAACTCTATACCAGAGGGCACAGTCCCTCCTCTGCTGTCTTTCCCTCTCAAGCACCAGAGCAGCACACTTGGCATCTCCAGGGCAGGAACAGCCCTGGCACTGGCTTTCCTCACCTTTCCCTGTGTTCTCCAGGGCTGCTTCAGAGACTGAAGTTTCAGACCTTCTCTCTGACCTCAGCCCCTGGAGAGACTCTCTCCCAGCCCTGTGTGGTCAGGCCCCACTTCCCCGAGGCTCCCAGGGCCTCCTTACTGGCTTTGGATGGGGTGGGATATGCAGCATTGCTCAGCTTCTTCAGCTCTGGGCTGTTGAACTTCTCCCTGATGGGGTCAAGCAGTTTGTTCAAGGCCACTTCCACCGAGTTCTTCAGGTCCCCAGGGTGCACAACCTGTGTGTGACAAACAGGTTCCTGTCTGAGACCCAGGGTGGGAACTGGAGGGACTGGAGACCAAGCAGGGTGGGGAGATGAACCCCAACCCTTGGCCTGATTCCCCTCAGACATCAGAGCCCTTCTGGACACTTCTGCTTCCAGGCTCAGCTGGGAACAGCTGAGAAGGGTTTAACTGCTGCTCTGTTCCAGGATGTGGCTGATGTGGCTGATGTGGCCCTATCCTGCACCAGGTGACCCCACATCCTTCACCCATCCTCAGCTCTGGGCTCTCCTGGGAGCACCCTGGCACTGGGCCACACTCCTCACCTCTTCCCAGTGCTGACTTCCATCTCCCAGTGCTGCTCAGAGCTCTCCCAGATTGCTCACTGGAGCCTCAGGCACAGGAAGAAGGTTCAGGCCCTCCCAGCACTCACCTGCTCAGCAAAGTCCTTCTCCAGGGCCTCGTAGTCTGTGTAGGTTTTGTTCCCTCCCCACTTCTCCTCTCGCAGGACCACAAACTCTGTGACACACAGATTTGAAGGCTCAGATAAACCACCTGCCCCACTCTGCCAGGCTGGGGAGGTGGCACCCAGGGGACACACTCCTGTCCCCTCTTCTTATCCACAGGAAAAACACCCCCAGGCATGGTGAGCCCTCACCTGACTTGAGGGGGAAGAGGACGTGCTTGATGAAGGAGAGGACACCGTTGTTCTCCACATTCCCTGGCTCACAGAAAGCCTTCTTCAGCTTCTTCTTCACATCCTCCTTGCGGTCCAGAAGATCAATCTTGGAGTCCTGCAGCAGGAGATTCCCTCAGCCCTTCACCCAAAGTTTTGCCCAAAAGAGAAATCTCATGAGGGAGTTGCTGCACCTTCTTAGAACCCCGTGTGAGCAGAGAGAGAGGTCACCTTGCCTTGGGGTGCAGCCTCTCCACCCCCAGCCCTCAACCTGTGCCCCCACACCCCCCAGACCAGGGACCAACCTCCTCTGACGAGCTCATTTTGCTGCCTGTCAGCCCAGGAACCATCGGGTTCATCAGGTGGACACGCTTGGCATAGCCCAGGGCAGGGAGGTACTGGGAAAAGGCAGGGAGGCAGGTCAGGGACAATCCTCATCCACAGATCAGCTTAAACTCACAATCTGTTTGCTCCTGGCAGACCCAGAAAGCCCCCATGGCTCCCCAGGCACAGAGAGGCACAGCCAGGGCTGAGTGGCTGCACAGCAAGCACGGGACCAGCAGCACAGAGCTCTGTGGTGCCAACCAGAATCCCACACCCCCTTCTCCCAGTGGATCAGTGAGTGCCCAAGCCCTCCCTCAGCCCCAGCATGGCAGAACCCCCCATTGCTGACCTTCTCTGCAAAGGTGAAGATCTTCCTCTGATCGACTCCCCCAAACTGCGCGTCCACCTTGAGATACTCCTCATCCAGCGCCTGTGGGGGCACACAGAGCCCTGGGGCTGGGCACAAACCCCCCTCCCCAGCTGTGCTCAGCCTTCAGAGCTCCTGCCTGTCCCCCAGCCCCTCCTGGGGCACTCCCAGCCCGGGCAGGATGGGAACATTCCACACTATTTGCCGTAACTATTTGTGCCACTGTCGGGTGGGATGTTGGGATGGAGAACCACGACCTGGACACTCAGCCCCTCACACCCCCATGGTCCTGGCTCTGCCAGCCCTCCCTGGGCAACCCCTGCCTCACCTGCAAGCCTGGGTAGAGCAAACCACTGAGCAAAGGATGCTCCACCTGCTTCACCACCTCCGCCCCGGCCTTCTTGGCGTCGTGCTGCGTCACCACCGAGGACAGGCGGTACATGTCCAGCGTGTACTCCCTGTGGGGGGACAGCATGAGCCCACCTGGGCTGCCTCTGAGCCACCTGGGCAGCTTCTGAGCCCCCTGGGCAGCTCCTGAGCCACCTGGGCTTACCTCTGAGCCCCCTGGGCTACCTCTGAGCCCTCCTGGGCAGCTTCTGAGCCCCCTGGGCTGCCTCTGAGCCCACCTGGGCTGCCTCTGAGCCACCTGGGCTGCTTCTGAGCCACCTGGGCAGCTCCTGAGCTACCTGGGCTGCTTCTGAGCCACCTGGGCAGCTTCTGAGCCCCCTGGGCTGCCCCTGAGCCACCTGGGCTGCCTCTGAGCCACCTGGGCAGCTCCTGAGTCACCTGGGCTGCCCCTGAGCCCACCTGGGCTCCCTCTGAGCTCTCCTGGGCTGCCCCTGAGCCCACCTGGGCTCCCTCTGAGCTCTCCTGGGCTGCCTCTGAGCCACCTGGGCAGCTCCTGAGTCACCTGGGCTCCCTCTGAGCCACCTGGGCTGCCCCTGAGCCCACCTGGGCAGCTCCTGAGTCACCTGGGCTCCCTCTGAGCCACCTGGGCTGCCCCTGAGCCCTCCTGGGGGCACACAAAGCCTGGAGGCACCTCCAGCAGGACCCAGGAGTGGGGCAGACCCAGCAGCAGTGGCACCCCAGGCCAGGCTCTCCCTGCCCAGCTGCCCCAGGACTCACTTGCTGAGCTGGTAGTCGGTGCCTCGGATGAACTTGAGCTTGTCCAAGGGCACCCCAATGCTCTCCAGCATGGCCTTGATGACGTGCTCGTAGTAGCGGGTGCGAAGCTCCAGCAGCTCCCAGGGGGCCTTCATGTTGTCCAGGTAAGCGTGGAGGTCGGCAAAGAGGATTGTCACCTGCCACGGAGGGGACACTCAGTGCCAGGAGCCCAGGGGAGGGAGCCCGGGGGGTCCCCCTGCCAGCCCCCACCTCACAGCCAGCCTTGAGGAAATCCGCGATCTTGGACATGGGCACGAAATAGGCCACGTGGGGCTTGCCGGTGGTGGCCGTGCCCCAGTAGATCCGCAGCTCCCGCTCCTTCAGGATGGCCAGGAGCTTGTCCTCGCCCAGCACCTCCTGCGGGGGCAAAGCACAGGGGGCTGGGCAGGGCCCCGCACACCCTGCGGGGGGCCCGGGGGGGCTGCGGGCCCGGGGGCTCCTCCCCGGGGCACACCCGGGCCGTGCTGCGGCTCTGACGCCGACCCGGCCCCGGTCCTGCCCTACTGCCCCCCGGTCCTGCCCTACTGCCCCCCCGGTCCTGCCCTACTGCCCCCCCGGTCCTGCCCTATTCCATCCTTATCCTGCCCTATTGCCCCCCGATCCTGCCCTACTGCCACCAAATCCTGCCCCATTCCCCCCCCAAATTCTGCCCCATTCCCCCCAAATCCTGCCCTATTCCCCCCTCAATTCCTGCCCTATTGCCCCCAGATCCTGCCTTATTGCCCTCTGATCCTGCCCTATTCCTGCCCCATCCCTGCCCCATTTTCCCCCAAATCCTGCCCTATTGTCCCCCACATCCTGCCCTATCTCTGCCCTATTCCCCCCCCCGTCCTGCCCTATTTCCCCCCCGATCCTGCCCCATCCCTGCCCCATTCCCGGTACCTGCAGGTTCCTCGTGATGAGCTGGTACTTCTCCTGCGGACCGGGCGTGGGCTCCATGGCGGCGGCTGCGGGGCAGGACGCGGCGTTACCGGAGCCCCTCCCAGGCCCCATTTCCCCCCCAGTCCCCCCCAGTTCCCCCCAGTTCCCCCCATTCCCCTCTCCGGCCCCACCGACCTGTCCCTGGTTGCATCAGCCCCGCTCGGCGCTCGCCTACCCCGCCTGGGCGTCACGATCGCCGAGCTGCCGATGGGGAGGGGAGGGGCGGGGCTTCCGCGTTCCGCCAATCAGACGTCGCGTTACGAGCCGGGAGTTCCACTCTCCGCCAATCAGAAGGCGCCTGTTCCGCTCTCCACCAATCAGCGGGCGCCTCGCGCGGGGGCGTGGCCGCGGGGCCGTGAGGCGGTGCCGGGCCCGGCGGGGCCGCGGCCGCTCCTCGGCGCGTTTGTCTCGTTTATTTACGGTTGTTCGCGGTTTTTCTCAGCTCTTTGCCCCTCCTGCCAAGGCTCGGGGGGCGGCCGGTGCCCCAGCGGGCCGCGAGGAGGGGCGGTGGGCGGGCTCGGGCCCGGCCCCGCCTGGGGGCGGTGCCGTTGAGGTGCCGGTTGGGCCGTGCCCGCTGCGGGAGGGAAAAGAGGCCGATGAGGCCGAGGCGGGTCCCGCAAGGGGAGAGGCGAGGCCGGTGTTGGTGTCCGTGCCTTCGGGGGGCCCGCCTGCCTCTCGAGAAGAAAAGGCTCCAAAGGGACCTTGCTGCAGGTTTTTAGTGCCCGAAGGGGCTCCAGGAGAGCTGGAAAGGGGCTTGGACCAAGGGATGGAGGGACAGGACCCAGGGATGGCTCCACTGCCAGAGGGCAGGGCTAGATGGAATAGTGGGAAGGAATTGTGAGGGTGGGCAGGCCCTGGCACAGGTGCCCAGAGCAGCTGTGGCTGCCCCTGGATCCCTGGAATTGTCCCAGCCAGCCTGGCTTTCCATCAGGTTAAGGACATTGCAGGGCGATTTCCGGGGGGTAAATCCTTGCACAGCCCCTGAATTCCACCCAGTGCCGTGGGAATGGCTTGGGAATCACCAGTCACAGGTACCCAGTTCTGCTTCCCCAGCCCTTGGTGCAGGGCTGGAAGTGCAGACCCAGCCTGGGATGGGGTGAGGAAAGAATTCCCCTCCTTGTCTGCAATGGAAACACTTCCAAGGGGGCTTTTTGGGAGCCCCTTCCAGCAAAGAGGCTTCAAACAGTTGGTCCTTTCAAATCCATTGGTTGGATTGGACTGAAACTGAGAAGGGGACAGGATTAGGTGGGATATGGGGGAAGATTCCTCCTGGCACAGGAGCTGTGGCTGCCTCTGTATCCCTGGGAGTGTCCAAGGCCAGGTTGGAGCAGCCTGGAAGGGGCTGGAACTGGATGATCTTTAAGGTCCCTTCCAACCCGAAGCATTCCATGTTTCCATGGGTAGGAGCTGCATTCTCACACTGCCACACCCCTAGGACTAAATCCATGTTTAATTTGGGTTTATTTGTGTTTTTCTCTGAGCACCTGGAGGTGAAATGCAGAACTCCGGGGCTGCTCACGTGGGTTTGGTCCATAAACGGCTCATTCCCAGTTACTGTTTTTCCCACAGCATCGTCCTGAAAGTGCCCATTTTTTTATCAGGCAGAATGACAAGAGGAAGCAGCAGAAATCACCAGGTTTTATTCCTGCAGCTGCACCCCCACCTTTTATAAGCAGTGGGTAGTCAAAGCAACAGGAAAACAAAAGACATTCCATTAAATCCTTGGGCAAAGAGAACAGGAAATACCTTTCCTTAGTCCTGATTCCCCTGCGGGGGAGAGTCAAGTGCAGGGCTCCAAAGATTCCCGTGGGGGAGAATCCTCACTCCGAGGAAAAGAGTTTGTTTGGGGATTCTTTGAAACTGTTGAACTTTAGGGGAAGGTTCTTTATCTGGTGATCTTGGACTGTAATGTGTGTTTTGTGTGAGTATCTCAGTGACTAATTCCCTGCTGAGCCCCTCTGCTCCCTGACCCGGCTCCTCTTCCCTTGCTCAGATTTTCCTAACCCCAAAAAAACACTTTTGATGTGTTTATTTGTGTCTTTGAAGGGTGGGGGCTGAGACACTGGGAGGTTTTATTCAACACCTAAAATGTGCTTTGGGATTTAAGTTGTGAGTTGTGATTTCTGGGCTCTGATGGGAGCGATTTCCTCAGTTTTGGAGGAGACTGCCCAGAGATGTTGGTGCTTGGGCTTTGTGTTGGTCCTGCTTGAGGAAAACCCCGTGTGAGGGACCACTCTGGGATGGGGGACCCAAAACAGCCCAGATTAGAGATCAAGGAGTTCAAACTGTGGCACCTCAGCCGGTGGTTTTACCTTCCCTGGTACATTCCAGCCTTTTGGGAAAGCAGCCGAGTTTCTTTTACTGAAGGTGTTGCTTTTCCTGGCAGGTCGGAGCCGATTCCTGCTGTTTTCTCCTCTGGAGGGGCAGATCGAGGAGCCCCAGGAGCAGGTGGACCTCAGGACAGGCCTGTAGAGCTGGAAGCAGAGCTGAGGGAGCCCCAGCCATGGGGGACCCGTGCCCTCACCCCCTGGGGCTCTGCCTGTGCCAGGAGCTCAAGCAGGACACGGGGCCCAGGGCCAAGCGGCTCTCGGAGGCCGCGGGGCCGGTGCAGGCCCTGCAGGTGGCCAAGAAGGTGCGAGTGCTGAGCCCTGTGTGCAGCACCCCGAGGGCAGCAGAGGGGCTGCCCTACCCCCTGGGCCCTGCCTGCAACTTGGGCCCTGCCCTCTCTCCAGGCCCTGCCCTCTCTCCAGGCCCTGCCCTCTCTCCAGGCCCTGCCTGCACCCTGGGCACTGCCTGCACCCTGGGCACTGCCTGCAACTTGAGCCCTGCCCTCTCTCCAGGCCCTGCCCGCAACTTGAGCCCTGCCCTCTCTCCAGGCCCTGCCTGCTCTCAGGGCACTGCCTGCACCCTGGGCACTGCCTGCAACTTGGGCCCTGCCCTCTCTCCAGGCCCTGCCTGCACCTCAAGCCCTGCCTGCTCTCCAGGCCCTGCCTGCACCTCAAGCCCTGCCCACTCTCCAGGCCCTGCCTGCTCCCCGGGCCCTGCCTGCCCCCCAAGCTCTGCCTGCCCCCCAAGCTCTGCCTGCCCCCCAAGCTCTGCCTGCCCCCCGGGCCCTGCCTGCTCTCCAGGCCCTGCCTGCCCCCCGGGCCCTGCCTGCCCCCCAGGCCCTGCCTGGCCCCCGGGCCCTGCCTGCCCCCTGTCCCTGCAGGACGTTGCCCATGACGACCTCTCTGCTGCCTTTTCCGGGCCCGACTACAACGACGTGGCCATTTCCCTGGACACGAGCAGGTGCTTCGATGACACGGAGCTGGATGACTCCCTGCTGGAACTGTCAGGCAGCGAGAGAGGGAACTCTCCCTTGGATTACACAGAGGAGGAGATCCAGGAAATCTTGGCAGATGATTGCAGGGAAGCTGAGCAGCACCTCATTAGAGAAACCCATCTGAGCCAGAATGCAAATGAAGAGAGTGGAGAGGCCGAGAGCAGCAGCTGCAGTGGGGCTTCAGGCAGTGGAGATACCTCGGAGATCACAGAGGAACCAGAGGAACCTCTGCCCCAGGAGCACTCCCCAGTCAAAGGAGGGGCTGGCTGGGATGGGCTCCCCCTGCAGCAGGACCTGGACCTGCAGGATCTGCTGAGTCTCAGCCCATTCACTGTTTGCTGTTCTGATGAGCCTCCAGGGGACAACTGCCTGGTTGAAGTGGAAGAAGAAGCTTTAGAAGAAGTGAGAGATGACTATTTAGAACATGCTACAACTGCTGGTAGCATCATCCTTGAGGATTCCTCAGGTCAGGAAAGCCTGGCTTTGGAGTGCCTGGGAAGATCCGTGCCCTTGTCTGGCCTTACCCATGGCAGGAGCACAGGTGATGGGAGCCCAACATCTGGGCCTGGAAACAAAGAACTTCCCAAAGCAATAGTGATCAGGATCTCAAGGAACTCAGGCACTCCAGAGGATGCTGAAGGGGAGTCTCCAGGAGCTGAGCAGTCACCACACAGCATCAAAGTAAACTCACATCTTAATTCTTGTAGCTAAAATGTTTTCAATCCCATTCCTTTGGATTTGTGCTTTTGGACAATGTCTATATGCACACAAGTGTTGTGTTTATACAGGGAGGGATTTTTCAAGAGTGTGATTTTTATTTAACTGCATAAACTCACATGATTTTGTTTTACATGTTAATCCCCTTTTTTCCTTTCCCTTTCCAGTTAAGTTGCACAACTGTGGGCCAGACTGGGCAGGGAGAGAAAACCAGTGGGAAGCAGCCTGGCAAGATTATTCCTGTCCCAAAGGAGGAGGAAAAAAGGTAATTTCTTAGGAAATTTGCACTTTGAAAAACATCCCAGCTATTTCCTCAACCAGTTTGTTGGTCACGTGCTGCTGGTTTAATCTTCACTGTTTAATTACAATGCACTGAGTTAGGGGGGAAAGCACTTAATAGTCTACCCTGGAAGAGGGGGAAGAATATGGGCTTGGTCCAGACGGGAAGGAGGTGGTTAAGGCAGTTTTGGGCAGGGGTTTGGAGGCAGAACTGGGGCTGTTCGCGCTGTTGTGGCTCCTCCCGGAGCTCTTTCCTGCAGGTGGCAGCAGCAGAGAGGATCGGGCTGGTTCCTGCCGCTCTCCCCTCTCCTGGAGGTTCCAGCGGGGGGCTTTCCCTGCAGAACCTGCTGCTCTCAGGTGTTCTCTGTGTGGCTGTTCCCAGCTTGGCTTGAGTGATGTGAAAAATCTGCTTTTGAGGGCTCTCTGTGGGTTCCTGGCGAGGTAACCAGGGCAGTGACCTGCTGGGTCACTCCTGACACTCCTGCTTTGCTCTCTGTGTTTTATCTTTGCAGCTTTAGCCAAATAAATACCTTTATTTCTTCAATCACAGAACTGTGCTGCAAGGAGATCATGTCTGCAATAGTTCTGCAGGGCACTCTGCCCTCTCTGTCTTCTGTAACCTCGTTTGACAAATAATCTGAAAAAAGTAACACTATTTATTGTTTTAAAGGCTGAAACAACAGCCCTGCATTTCAGAAAGGGAACTTGAGCAAAAGAAACTTTTATATCCAGAGTGTGCAGATCCACATCATCAACAGGGCAGTTCCTACATCAGGTGGGATGGGGTGAGGCTGGTGGGGAGGGAAAAATTGATATCCTGGCAGGAGGCCTGGCTGGCTGGACTTGTATTCTTTGATGGTTTTAATATATTTGTTTTCAGAGGGGAATAAAAAGTGCCTGTTACACTTGCTGTGGCACTACCATGCTCAGAATTCCTGTCCAGGAGTCAGTCTTGCTCCAGGGCTGGTTCAGATGAGTTCCAGAGCTGGGGATAGTTGGGGAAAAACATCATAAAGGGGATTTGTGTGTCAGGGATGTTCCCCCAACGAGCCTGTGTTAGCTGGGAAAAGCAGAGCTGAGCCCTGGCTTGTCTTGGGAAGTAAGTTGGGCTTGTCAGTTCTCAACTATCCCAGAGTCACTGAGGCTGGAAAAGCCCTGCCAGCCCATGGAGCCCACCCTGTGCCCAATTCCAACCTTGGAAAAGCCCTCCCAGCCCATGGAGCCCACCCTGTGCCAAATGCCCACCTTAGCAAAGCCCTCCCAGCCCCTGGAGCCCACCCTGTGCCCAATTCCAGCATTGGAAAAGCCCTCCCAGCCCATGGAGCCCACCCTGGGCCCAATCCCCACCTTGTCCCCCACCCTGTGCCCAATGCCCACCTTAGCAAAGCCCTCCCAGCCCCTGGAGCCCACCCTGTGCCCAATGCCCACCTTAGCAAAGCCCTCCCAGCCCCTGGAGCCCACCCTGTGCCCAATTCCAACCTTGGAAAAGCCCTCCCAGCCCAGGGAGCCCACCCTGTGCCCAATCCCCACCTTGTCCCCCACCCTGTGCCCAATCCCCACCTTGTCCCCCACCCTGTGCCCAATCCCCACCTTGTCCCCCAGCCCAGAGCACTGAGTGCCACGGCCAGTCCTTCCTGGGCACTCCAAACCTCCCTGGAACCCGTGAGCTCATTCTGGGGGAATCTTTGGCTCAAGTGCTGGATTTGGATTTCATGCTGGCACCTTCTCTGTGTTGCCTCAACAGTGTCATCCCAGAGCAGAGGTGTGAGGGGAGGTGTTGTTAGAGCAGGTGTGGATTTCAGCTGAAGGGTGGCATCTGATGGGGTAGGACTGGGATGTTGCAAAGGACAAAAATATTCTGGGATCTTCCAGCCATGGCCTCCCACTGTGGGTATTTGGAGTGTTCATGTGTGCAATAATTGTCATGTCTGGTGAGCTGTGAGGAAGTGACAGTTGTGTGGAGCTGCACTTAGCCAGGCACAGGGACAGCTGCATAGCCCAGGGCTGCTGCCAGTGCCTGGATCAGCATAAGGAATGCAGAGGCAAGGAAAGCTGGAATGGCCTGTTTTCCCTTCCTTTCAAATTAAAAATGCAAGACGTATGTTGTGAGTCACAGAAAATCAGGCAGGAGCCCTCAGTGAGTGGGGCTGAAACACAGCCCTGCTTGCTGGGGAAGAACATTGTCTGGGATGCACAGTTTGATTTTCTTATTAGTGCAAACCTCCCTGATTCCAAATAGCTGCAGGCTTGGAATTGAGCCCAGCAGACAGCGTGGGCTCCCCCAGTTGTCACAGATAAAGCCTCTCCCAGGGCTGGCTGTGCCCTGCCTGCTGCTCCCCAGCACCTGCAGCAACCTCTGGGGCAGCATCTGCAAAGGAAATGCAGAGCCAGCCCAGGAAATCCATGCAGGAAAATTAGCAGGTTGCAGAGCCAGCAAGGGAATTCCCTTTGGGAAGCAGTAACTTATATATTGCTGCTGCAAATCTTTAGCTCTGTGTTGAGTTGCAAATCTCCTGGCATCTGTCTCAGGGTAATGTTTGCCTTTGCCATCCCATCTTTTATGTAATCTGTCTGTTCTTCCTTGTACCCTGGCTCTTGCTGCTGTGCTGTCTGAGGGAATTCCAGCCTCTCTGCAGCAGAGATTTTGTCTTTTCCATGATCTGCACATGGTCTTGCACTTGCAGGTTCTCTATAAATACAAATTCCATACATATAAATACAACTTTCACATATACATCTATATCATATATCTGTGTATCTGTGTCATATATCTGTGTATCTGTATCATATGTCTGTGTACCTGTGTCATATGTCTGTGTATCTGTGTCATATATCTGTGTATCTGTATCATATATCTGTGTATCTGTATCATATATCTGTGTACCTGTGTCATATATCTGTGTATTTATCTTACTTATTCTTTCATTGAGTGACTGAGTGCTAAAAGTCTCACTGACTGGTTGACAGAAATCCCTTTGTACTCAGAATAAACCTTCACATCGAGCCCCCTCAGGTGAGTTGGGAGACAAACCCTGGCTCTGCCTGTGCTTCCTCTCCTTCTGGTTTCTAGATGGTGTTCAGTCTGAACAGACACATTTCTTTGCAGCTTCCTGTGGGGATTTAAGTGCTGCAGGGGCTGCGTTGTGGCAGATGTAACAATGAGATGTGACTGAACATCTGCTGGGCGATGGGTGGCTGATAATTGACCACTCAAGAGTTCTGCCAGCTGACCATTTGTCAGTGTTTGCTCTTCATTAATACCCTTTATCCAGCAGTAAATAGAATTATTTCCTCCTTGGTGAGATCCTCCTCAGCAATTCTGGGTCTGTGTCAGCCACTGAAGTAATGAGGCTCCTAAACTGTGTTAGTGGGAGCAAAATCATAGACTGGTTGGAAGGGAGCTTAAAACTCATCCAGTTCCACCCCCTGGCATGGACAGGGACACCTCCCACCAGCCCAGGTTGCTCCAAGCCCCTTCCATGTCCCTCAGGAAGCTGACCCTTCCCTGGCAGGATTCCACAGGAGTTCTCCTGGAGGTTTGGTGTGTTTGCCAGAGGTTTATTTTGCATTTAGCAGTTTTATCAGACTTCTTACAACCTGGCAGAAAGCTGATAAATTATTTTCTTGGATCACTCTCAAATCAAAGGGAGAGGAGGAGGAAATACCTTGTAAAGAGTCACAAACCATCTGGTCTTACTGTAATAACAAAGATCAATATCTTCAACAAAACAGACAGTGTGTTTAAGGTGATGGAAAGGGAGAGAAGTGTAAGGGAGCATATGGAGAAACAGAGCTGTGAAATACAAATGAACTCTGTGCCTGCAGACTCTGCCTTGAAAGGGTCTGGTCTGTTGATTGATGCTGAGCTGGCTGAGGGGAAAACTTAATCTTGAGGCAGTTCCTACCTGCCCAAACTCATTTTGCTTGAACAGAGAGCAGGCAGGGAAGGTGCAGGACTGGGGCTGAGCTGACATAAAGGAGGAATTACCTTCAGTGGCTGAGCCTGGGAGGGAAATGTCACTTCAAAGCAAAAGAAATCCACCTCCAAACCTTCCATTTCCACAAATATGGGATGGGGTGGGAATTGGTACAGCAGATTTCTGGGAGATTTGTGGTGAGGGGAATGGGAAGAAGTTACCTGTTCTTAGAATGTGATGGTCTTGGTCCAGGGGCTTTCTGGTGGCAGTTCTGCCCTGCTGAGAGAACAAAATTCTGCTTGACAGGCAGCCCCTGAGCGTGGCAGGAGGGTGGTGGTGTCTGCAGGGTGCTGTGGCTCAGACCAGATCCCTGGGATGGACACCTGGGGCACAGGCAGGTGCCTCCCCCTCCTCCTGAGGTGTTTGTGGTGGCTTTGAATGTGAATCTCTCCTGGCTCAGCAGTGCCACGCAGCAGCTCTGCCCTGTGTGAGGGATTTCAGCCTCTGGGCAGCTTCATGGCTGGAAATTTCCTTCTTTAACACGACAAGTGATTCGTATCTGCTGAATGGTGGAGATGCTGCAAGGGCAGGGAGGGACTGTGGGTTAAACCTCGGTGCAGGGATGTCCTGTGTGTTTGCCTGAGTGTAGCCAAGGGCTGTGTTGGGGATTTTTGCTGTGGTGGAATCCAGGGACATCAGCAGGGCTGGAAGAAGCTGCTTTGTGTGAGCCCTGCCTGAGCAATGTGGTGAAATGTCTCACAATTAAAAATTTAATAGCGTTAATCAGTGGATTGCAGGCAGCCAACAGCAGCTGGAAAACAAGGAGACTGAAATTAAACTGCTGTGTGGCGGCTTTGTCTGCCTTCCTCTCAAAAACTGACCGGGCCTTCCCTACTCCTGTGCTGTAAGGAGGAAGAAATTATGTGGTGGAACAGGAAATAGCAGAGGGTGATGGAATTGTCCCTTTGGTTGGGAGGCTGTCGGTGCCACACAGGTGCATCCTCTGCTGGGTGGTATAAACAGGTTTTACTGAGCAGTTGGTGGCACTAAATGTGGGGGTTTGTCAGCTAAAAAGGACAGTGATGCTGCAAAGTGTCAAATGGCATCGTGGGGCTCTGTCATTATGGCCACTGGGTGGCTTTGTGTGCAGATTCCAAGGAAAGAGATGGCTCTTCTGGCTGCCAACTTTGCTGCTCCATCTGGGATGTGAAATTCAAGCTGTGTCTTCCCTGGCTCTGTCACTAATAATAAAGATTCTTCATCTGGAACTCAGTTAAACAAAATTGATGCTGATGCAGGAGCTGAGAGAGAATCCAGCTCTGCTTCCTCGAGATGTGTGGGTTGAAGCACCAACAAGGAGGAACATCCTCATTTTAATCCATAAGGTCAGCAGACAATTTAATAGACACCAGATTTGTGGAGGAAACAGAAGATATTTTAGCATAACAAGCATGTTGATCACGCAGCTTTTTAACAAATGCTCGAAAGCTGATGGAATTTGGTCAGCTCAGCGTCTGCTTCCAGACTAGGCAGTAATAGCTCATTATGTGTCGTTAGGAAGCTTTTCTGCAAATCTGGGGAAATTGCATTTGGTGGAACATATGGTGTAATGTTCAACTCTCTCCTTGGGAAGAGCAGGCTGAGTATTCAGTCAAAGAGGTGCCATATTTTTATCAGGAATGTGGATGTGCAGCTGTGACAGTCGCTTTGGAGTGCTGTAACCTCTCCTGGCTCTGGCAAACACTGGCGTTAGCTGCCTGTTCCCCTCGTTTAAATCTCCTCCAGAAAGTCATTACCAGCTGAGATTGTGCTAACACTTTCCACCGTGTAGGTGTTTCCTCCTGGGATGCTTTTGAACTGTCAAGGAATGCAATGCCTGATGTTCTCATTTCCCCGAGCAGAGAGCCCCGAGCTTGTGCCGGTGGCTGTGGCAGCGAGGGAGGTGTGAGCAGGGCCGGGGCTGTGTTGTGAGTTGGGAGGACACGCTGTGCAGGGTTTGTTTGCTCCACACTTCCTCCCGCGCCTCTGCTTTACCAAACTCGTGGGGGAGGAATATATTGGCTGAATTGTACTTGCAGGCATAATATTACAGTGCTTGGAAGGAGGGAGGCAAGTGGTGCTTAACTCTAAACACGCCCTGAGAGTGTTGGCAGAGGGTTCTGTTTGCAGCTTCTCACTCCTATTGTGCCCCGAGTCTCTGCTCAGTTGGTTCTTGGAAATCAGCGGGATTGATCCATGGGGGCTGCTGAGGGGCTGCTTCCCTTTGCTTCCAGATCAGCAGGGACTCAGCACTTGCAGGGCTCTCTGGGATCCCTGTCATGCCAGCCCACTCCCACTTGCTGCATTTTTAGTATTTATTGAAACCTCCTTTTTCCAGCTCCTGCTCCAACAATGAGTCAAAATCAGCAGTGAGGGAGAAACACACGGGGAACGTGGGTGGCCTTTGGGGTATGTTCTGCTGTGGCCCAGCATGACTTCCCTCGGTGTGTCTTGGGTTTATTTTTCCTTGATCCCTTCCCTTTATTGACTGTAAAACAGTGTCTTGGCAGCTGTTGTTGGGAATGAGGTCTCTGTTCTACAGAGGGCCTTGAACTCACACGGGCCCAGAGTCTTAATGGTGTTTAACTCTCATGGGTTACAGTGGAATTTAATACCAAAACAGCAGTTGAAGCTTTGATGTTTATGGCTCTCAGAAAAGCAGGACTTTAAATAACTTTCTTCTCCTATAACGGGAAAACCTTTCCCTAAAGTGTGGTCTTGTTACATCACTTCAATCTGGAGCTGCTGAAAATATTTTCCTTGAAGAGAATCACTTGAACTGGGTGTCTTGGAGTCCCTCTCTGAGCTGAGCTGCTGCCAGCCTGCATTTGTTCCTCCTCACTAGCAGCATTATTTCCTTATTCTCAGGCCCTGCAGTTATGGGGCATTGTGATAGCCCTGGAACCTCCTGCCAGTTCATGGTGTGAGTATTGACACTGACCCTGTTCTCCCAAAGAGGGAGCACATCTCTGCTGGAAGAAACGGCTTACACCCATCCCTGGGGAGAACAGCTGTGAAAAAGGGGATATGGTCTGAATTCCCAGGGACAACTGTCTTTAAAAACAGCCACACAACCCCCAGGCTGCCAAATTAGCAGGGTGAATTCCCTCCTGAGCACCTTCTGAGGGCTGTTTGCTGGGCTGTCTGCTCCAGGATTAGGAGGGAGCATCTCCCTTATCGTTCTGCACATGCTGTACCATCTATCCCAAATCTCCCTTTGTAGGGCTGTGGATTCCAAAGGCTGTTTCTTTCTTTGGAGACAACAGACGTGTCTGAAGGGGTTTGCCAGGTATGGCTGTGGTGCTATTTGTGGTGAAAGTCTTTTTGTCCTGCAGCCAGAGTGAACTCTGACCCTTCCTGGGTTTCTCCACCCAGACATTGGGAAAACATTTTGGGTTGTAGTCACTGGGAAAGGCAGGGAAAGTTGCCCTGTCCTGTGGTGTGTGTTCTGCTTGAGGCAGGTAAACATGGAATTACTGAATTCAGATATTACAAGGACACAAGAGATGCCTTTAATCTTTTATTGTACATTATAAAATGTTTATTGCTCTGTCTGTATCAGAGGTGTTGACCTCTCCCTCATGGTGATGGAGGAGTATGTTCTGGCAAAGGATCCACTGAAGAGACCTTTGGGGTTGGCCTGTCTTCTGAAACCAGCACCAGGGAAGCCTGTGCTTGTTCACCAACACATCTGCAAGCAAAGTTCCCTGTGCTTTCTCCCAGACCAGCTGTTTTGGAAAGGCTGGTGGCAGTGGAAGAGGAGAGATGGCTGAAGTCCTTCCTGCCAGCCTGTTCCTTTGCAGGGGCTTTAACCCAGGCTTGTCTGAGTGCAGGTTTGTTATTCCAAGATCCAAACCCCGCTCAGGCCAACCTGTCTTGGAAAAAGTAGGATCCTGCCTCATCCCCTAGTGCATATGGAGTGGTCTTGTGGAGTAAATAATAAATACAGATACCACATGGCACAGTACACAGAGTAAATCTTCTCCATGTGATGGTCCTGCATCTACCAGCTTCCAGAGCACCAGCAATCCCAGGGATCCTGTCAGCTTACAAACATCAAGCACTTCATAAGAGAGAGGAGAACCCCAGCCCCTTTCCCATTCATCCTTGTCCTTTTTGGGAAGAGCTGTCTCCAGCAGGAACCTGCCCTTACAACATCACAAAAATAGTGCAGGCAGTGCAGGGAGAACCAGCCCTTCCCCAGGAACCCGACTAAAAGAAGCATTTTAAGAACTTAAGCCCTCAGAAAAAGGTCCCTCAGGCCAGAGCCTTCCACAGTAAGTAGCTCTTGCCCCTGGAGCCCTTGCATAGCAACCGGTATCATCAGGTATTTTATCTTTTTTTTTGCTGACTGGCTACATTTTTATGGACCTTTAATCACACCAGTGGTGGACTCAGGCCCAGCTGAAAATACCGTGAAGGAAATGGTTGAACTTATCCTGGAAGCTGAATAGCAGCTTCTGGTGTCCCCTGGTGTTGGTCTGTGCCTCAGTGTCCCCTGTTTGCTGGGGTGAAGAGCACCAGTGTGAGACAGGAGAGGCAGCAGCAGTGGGGAAGTGCTGCAGCCTGGCTGGAGAACAACAGGGAGGTTCTCCTGGAGGGGATGGGAACTGGGGGGTGCCTTTTTGTTTAAAAACCCACCTGCAAGGCGTGTGACACGACACACATGGATGAGCAAAGCGAGGCGAGAGCACAGCAGCCGGAATTTGGCTCCGGAGTGGTGGGGGGATGAGCTGCCCCCCATTCCTCTTGGAGAGGGGTGTCAGTGCCTGATGCCTGAGCTCAGGGGAACTCTGCCAGGATGGAGTGACAGTGAGACCAAGTAAAGACACAACAAACCCTTGTACATTCCCAAAGACAGGAGGATTGTCCCCGAAGACGGAGTGTGAGAGTGGAGAGGAGTGTGAGACGTTGCTCCAGATCAGCGCCTGCCTCGCCGATGCTTTTCCATCTCCTTTGGGTTTCCAGGTTTTTTTGCAGGATTTTCCTTTCTGGCCAGATGTTTTGCAGAACACGGGCGAGGAGGTGTCTGCCAGAAGGTGACAATCAGTAGGTCTCTTTCCAGATTGCTCTGACAATATTTCACCTCCTCAGTCATCACGGCTCAGAGGCAGAAAGTGAGAGTGAGGGATGGAGTCCATCGATCAGGTGACAGCCTGTCATGCTTCGATGATATTCACTGAGGGCTTGTTTTTGGGAAACTAGGAGAGAAGAGTAAACAAAGGGAAAAAGGATGTACAGAAGGAAAAAACCCACATCAGAGATCAGTGCACTGTGCTGGTCAGTCTTTGGGAAAATTCTTGTCCTGTCTCCTCATGGTGATGAAAAAGGGCCAGAGTTGAGCCTTAGGCTTCTGTGGCACTGCTGAATGAGCATAAATTGGTGAAGTGTTCAAAATAATAAATGAATGTCAAGTGGTGAGAATGTGCCAGAGAGAACAGAAACACAAGTAAGTTAAATTAATTGAAGTAAGTTGGTATAAATTATAGACTTGAGCCTGTTTTAAGCTGAGCCTGTTTACTAAAAGCTCTGCCAAACCTTTAACATCGTGCGTGTTACCAGCTGTCCTCCTGCTGATTAACTTCCAGTTAATTACAAGAGCAGTGTCCTCTTTGCCATGTGCCACCCGAGGGCTGGGGAATGACCTGAGGAACTAATTTTTCTTCCAGAGATGTTCAGATAATTCAGAAGTGTGGCTTGAAATGCGATTCCTGACGGACACTCGGGCTGGTGCAGAGGTGGGAGTGAAGTGCAGTGGGAGGCTCAGAGCGCTCGGGTGGTGCGTGGGGTGGAGGGTGTTAATGGGGGGTTCGGAGGGTGTTAACAGGGGGGTTCGGAGGGTGTTAACGGGGGGGTTCGGAGGGTGTTAACGGGGGGGTTCGAAGGGTGTTAACAGGGGGGTTCGGAGGGTGTTAACGGGGGGTTCGGAGGGTGTTAACAGGGCGGTTTGGAGGGTGTCTGACCGCAGGGTGTGGGCGCATTTAACCGGGTTGTGTGCCCGTGCCAGCCCTCACCTTGCTGCGCAGGAGCCCCCCGCCCTGGTGCTCCGGGGTGCTGTTCTCCGAGGCGCTCTTGGCTTTCTCCTTGCTGTTGTTGGGCTCGTTATCTTTGATGATGTCGTACTGTCTGCAGAACAGGGCGATCACCCCTGGCAGGAAAAACCATTAGTGATCACACAAACGAGCTCAGCCCCCGGAGCCTGCAGAGATCACAGAGCCCTCCTCGCTTTGTGCCTCCTCGGCAGCATCCACAGTTCCTCCCAAGGACCATTTTCCAGCACAGCCAGGCAGCCCTCTGGCTCTTTCCTTCCCCCATGCCTAATTCCATGCTAAACTAGTTACACAGGAGGACGGGAGCTTAATTATACTCCAACTTCCCTGTTAATGAATGGGACAAGTGTTTTAAGCCCTCCCGACAACACCAGCCCTGCGGTTGGGTGGGATTTTTGCTTTGCAAACGCAGTGGTGGCTCCTGGAATTTCTTTTTGGTAAATTGTGTCCTCTGATCTCTGTCCTCTGAGGGGAAGAGGAGCTGGAGGTGGCAGAGGAGAGGCAGGTCCTGTGTGCCAGCAGCAGGACAACACCTGCACATGTGCAACAGCACAAGCTGCAAGTGGAAATTTCCTCCCACCCAGGCACATGGAGAGGGAAGCAGGGGCAGCCATGGCACGTAAGAAGCCTGCAAATGTCTGTCTCCAAAGCTTCTCTGTGATGTTTTCACCAAATAACATCTCTGCCTGCACATTCCAGACACGTAGGTTAAGTAGATCCAGGCAGATGCTGCTTTTCCCATACTGAAAAATAATCCTTAATAGCAAAGTGTACGTAAAACTTCCACCAGATCATCACAAACTGCTCTATAAAGTGAGTTGTTGTTATGGCAGCTGCCCCCGAGGCTTTACTGATCCAAATTCTTTCTTTGGGAATGCAGACAAATGGCTGATCCTTGGAGAATGGGGGTTAACATCTGCCACAGTCACACCTTCTGGGATTTCAGAGGGTCAAACTGAGGCACAAAGAGACAAAGGGCCATGAAAAATACCAGAAACTCGGACAGCAGAGGAGTTTGGGGCTTGGCTCAGTCCAGAGCCCTGGGCAGGGGCTGCTTCCAGTTTGGATTGGCTCAAACATCACCATACAGGGCAGGTTAAGAGCTGGAGGGAGGGTGTTTTATACTGAAACTTTGTGAAGAACCCCCTGGATGCAGAGAGAGTCTCCCCACTCCCTCTCCCTTTGAAATGTAAGTCATCTGTCTGGAAGGGAAATTGTGGGATTAGCAAATTCTTTGTTCCCAACTGATCTGAGTTTCAGATTATTCTACAGGGTGAGATGAATCAGTTGTTCAGTCACTCCATGTAATTATTCATGATTGTTTTTCCTGGCAGGGCATTTAAATTTGGATGTGCACAACTAAAACTTGGCATAAATGCTGAAAATATCACGGACTGGAGGTTTTGGAAACCTGTTAATTTAGTTCAGGTATTTGTGTGGATATTGTCCTTAGGAAGGATTGCTGTCCAGTCTCTGGAGATACAAGTAAGGGCACAAAAATATTATACATGGATTCATTTGTAGGAAACGTTGCAGAACTGTCCAGGACACAGTTAATCCTCCTTCCCTCTCTGTGATGAGGAGAATTCTGTGTGTGGGAAGGTGGTTTGACAGGGACAAGGGGACTGAAAACGGGTGGCAAAGGTTGTCTGTTCTGGATCTCAGGTTTATCCTGCTGCTCATTTCCCTTCCTGCCACATTTCCTGGGGTCACCTGCACCATTCCCCCCAGGCCATGTGCTCTGGGACTCAGGGAGCAAATCTAATGTGGCCTCATTAATGTTTTACAGCAGCCAGGGAGTGCTGGGGCTGGATCTGAAAACAAACCTGAGCAAATCTTGCTGCCCATTAACCCATGGGTGTAATTTCCAAACAACAACCACTTCAGACACACTGAACTGACAGAGCAGGACTGGGAGTTGTTTTCCTCTCTGTATTCACCAAAGCACAAGTGAGATCTCCCTTAGGTACAATTTGCTCTAAGATCTGTTGACATGTGGTGCCCAACTCTTGTTGGAAAACACTTCCATATGCTTCCATTATTTTAATTGGTTTTAAGTAGGTTTTAGTGTGTACATATATTTATATATATATTTATATAAAACTGTGGGTGTGGAGAGTGAGACTCTCCAATTTCTGCTTTGCATGAGTGTTGGAGTCATAGGAAATCCAGATAACTACAGATGACCTGTACCATCAGAAGGGCTCAAGGCACCCTGTTGGATGTTTGGATGCCCCATCCCTGGAATGTTCCAGGCCCGGTTGGATGGGGCTTGAAGCAATCTGGGATAGTGGGAGGTGTCCCTGCCTCTGACAGGGGTGGAACTGATTGAGCTTTAAGGTCCCTTCCAACCCAAACCACTCCATGATTCTGTAGCTGAGGGCATTATGTTCAGGACATTCTGCAAAAAATGAGATTACAGGATTAGCCCTTGGGAATTGGTTTCATCAGGTCTGTGATCCACTCCTGGTGGGCCAGACCAGACCAGGGATTGACCTGCTGTTGGCACTGCCCAGCCTGAGGTGCCCTTATTGCTGAGTACCCCACACTCCTTGTGGCAGGAAGAGTTTCTTCTCAAGACTTTCCATTATTGCATGTGCAACCCAAGCCAGCCAGACATCCCCAGGGGTATTCCATGGATACCACAAGCTGTTGAGGGAGAGGTTGGACTGACCTGCCCACATAAACAACACCACTACAATGATGAGAATCTCCCCCGCTCGCAGCTGTTGGTTTTTCTTCGCCATCTCCTTCATTGTCACCTCATCTGCACAAGGGGAAAGAGAGACATGAAACCCAGATCCTCAGGGGAGCAGGGTCAGGGCTCCTACCCTGACCTAAGAGGGCAGCTTAGAGTAGGTGTTAGGAAGGAATCCTTCCCTGGGAGGGTGGGCAGGCCCTGGCACAGGTTGGGCAGAGAAGCTGTGGCTGCTCCATCCCTGGGAGTGCCCAAAGCCAGGCTGGAGCAACCTGGGATAGTTGAAGGGGGTGGGACATGATGAGCTTTATGTCCCTTCCAACCCAAACCCTTCCATGATTCTCTGATTCATTCTATGACTCTGTGACATCCTCAGGGGACGGAGCAAGGGAGGAGCAGCAGGACAGGATCAACAGGGCTGAGCCCACATGTTATCTGTCCCCATGGTGGCTCTGCTGTCTCTGTCCCTGTTAGTGCTGTCTGTGCCTGTCACAAAGCCTTGCAAGCTCCAGCAGTTCCTGGGGCCTGGCAGGATGTTTTTCCGTGGAGCTTTGGGATTCAGAAATGAGCAGAACCTTTTGCAGGGTGGAATTTGCCTCCTTGGCTTCAAAGCACTAAGAAGATTACAGTTCAGGCCCCCAGGAAGGGAGCACTGCTCCTCTTAGTGCTTTCAGATGAGCTGCAAGTCAGTATTTACAGCCACCAAATCTTTTAACAGAAAGAGTCAAGAACTTGCAATATCCAGAAGCCCCAGAACAGGCCAGATCCTCAGCAGGCAAACAGGGACCTGCGTGTCCCACAGCCCTGCACTCCCACATCCCTTTTCTTTGGAGCAGGGATTCTTGCTGACAGAAACCCCTCAACAATCTGGTCTGGCTTAAGAGGAACAGGTGAAGGAGTTGCCAGTGAGGAAGGGCCTGGTTTCCTCCATGGAGATATCCAAACTCCAACTGAATGTGATCCTGGACAACCTGCTCTAGTTGACACTGCCTGGCCAGGGGTTTGGGCTGGGTGTTCTCCAGAGGTCCCTTTCAACATCAGCTTTCTGTGAGTTGGCAGAAATATTCCAAATGTCAGAGGACTGGGAGTGTCTGGGTATTTTGTTCCCTGCTGCCCTGGAATCCAAGCACAGGAGGCTCCATGAATCCCACAAGTGCCCTGTGAGCACAGTGTTGTGCCCAGTGCCACCCAGGGTGGTTCCACCTGAGTTCACAGACTGCTCAGGAGCTTCACCTGGCACTCTGCACTGGCAGGGAGCTGGACACACAGCTCCCAGTGTGGAAACCTTCTCCTCCTCACTTTGCCTGTTAAATCTCATCTGAAAAGGAAGAAAGGAGCAGCCAGCCTGGCCTGTCACCTTGTGCACCCCTCAGCCTTGTCTGCTGGGTACCCTCAGCTGTCCTGCTTGTCCCTGGGGGCTGTGGGAGGACACTCAGCCCCCGTGTGCTCATCCCAGCCCTTCTCCTGCACAGGGGGCTGTCTCCTCTCTGCAGTCCCTGCACTGCCTGGGCATCCCAGGGGCCACACAGAACTCACCCACACTTGCCTTTATTTTTAGAGGCTAGTTTCTCAGCTTCCCTGGGGGTCTTGAAGAGGACTGGCTCACTGGCAGGGCTCTGGCCTTGGATGCTGATGGCCTGGACATGCACAATGTACTCAGTGTCCTCCTCCAGGTCCCAGAGGGCACAGGAGCGGGTGGTGGTGTTCACCTCCTGGATGAAGCGCAGCATCCGCACGTCCTTCTTCTGGAAGCCGAGAGAGGAGAGCACAGAGTGGTGGGGAGGCCTCCCACCTGCACTGCTGTCACCCAAGGCCACCTGCCTCCTGCCCTGGACCCTCCCCTCTGCAGCCACCAACACACCAAGCGCCGCTGCAGAGGGGACGGGGAGCCAAGTCCGCTCGGACCGCGAGGGACAGGACGAGAAGGAACAGGCTCACACTGCAGCATTTGGGAACTGAGGGACCTGGGAGGAGATGGACTCGACTGGAACTGGGTAACTGCAGGCACTGTACCTGTTGGGAAATTGCAAATCCAATGACGACTTCGTCTTCCAGAACATCCCAAGTGACAACGGCCGAGTTGGCTTTCAGGTGTTTGACTGTGACATTTACTGGAGCCGAAGGGCTGTCTGCAAGGAGGGAGAGCAGAGCCTTTACAGGGGCAGGAGACAGAGCTGGGCAAGGAAGAGAGTGGGAGAAGGCCTTCCTCAGGGTCCTTCCTGGGTTGGTTTCTGGGTATGGGACCTGGAAATTGCAGGTACTCCAGGTCTCAATTCCCAGTGAGGTTTGAGATCTCTGCTGAGAGTGGGAGTTGCATTAGTCACAGATTCAAACTCAAAGAGGGGAAGTTGAGGGTTAGATATGGAGAAGAAATTCTCTCCTGTGAGGGTGGGCAGGCCCTGGCACAGGTTGGGCAGAGAAGCTGTGGCTGCCCCATCCCTGGGAGTGTCCAAGGCCAGGTTGGACAGGGCTTGGAGCAACCTGGGATGGTGAAAGGTGTCCCTGCCCATGGCAGGGGGTGGAACAAGGTGAGCTTTAAGTTCCCTTCACACCCAAACCATTCCATGCTTCTATGTATGAAAAAACTGCCCTTGGAAGGAATTTCTCTGCCAGCACAGCCAACCCTGAGCAGCTCATTCATCTCCTCCTTCCCAGCCACGCACCACATTTTCCCTGTTGTTCCCTATTACAGTCTGACAGTGACAGCTGGGAGGAAATGCAAAATCTGCCTTGGAAGTCTGCAAAGGGAATGCTTTGATGAGCACTCTGGAGGACTGAGATGCAGAGTAGTAACTGGAGTGGTTCTTTTGCTTTTCTAAGTCTGACAGAAAATGTTCAATGCACGTTTTATGGCCAATGTCAGAGGACATCCAGCAACCACCCACCCTCAGCTGGCAGGACACAGCCTTGGACATTGCCATGGGAAAAGGGCAGGCCAGGGAAGCGTAGCCTGAGGCTCTCTGTTTATTCCAAATCCAGCTGAATGGCTCTGTGGAGCTGCCAGTCCTGCCAAGGAGAGCTGGACTCCTCCCTGGGAACCTCTTCCCAAGGGAGCTGCACAGTCCAAAGCCCTTTTTGGCATCTCAGGAGAAGGTTTTACCTCGTAGGCTTGGCACACTCTCCTCTGGTCAAATTTAATTCACAATCTCCAGACTGTGCCCTGAACCCAAAGCAGTAAATGCTCCAAATAACCCCAGTAGGTCAGTAGGGTGAGGAGGAGTAATTTTTTCTGACTGCTATAAAAAATACTGCATTGGACTCACTGCACAGCCCCCTTGGGGCTGGGCTGAGGTCACCAGTGGAAAGGGATGCACATGTGCCCATCTCCAGTAACGTTTGTTGGACTTACAGGCAGTGGCAGCCGCCTGCATGTGGCTGAAAATATTCAAGCTGTGGTGTCAGTGTCTCCAAACAACTGACATCACTCCTGGTGAATGTTCCCCCAGGCACAGAGGAATAACGGGAGCACAGAGTTCCCCAGCTGAAGGTCAGTGCTGTCCTACCCTTGGAGAGCAGTGCCCTCATTCCTTCCATACCCACCAGTGAGTCCCTTAGGAACAGGATGTCTGGACAAGAGTCAGCCCAGACTGATTCTAGTGAGCAAAAAGGTCTCTGAGTGGCTGAGTCTGGGACTTTGGGAGGAGCAGCAAAGTGATTGTGGTCTCCAGGAGTTCTCAGGATTTGTGTCATTCCTCTCTGGAGCAGATGATGGAGTCGGTGCTGACCCAGAGCACTCTCATCTCCCAGGGGCTGCCCCTCCTGGACTGAGGCAGTGTCCCCCAGCCAGCTCTTGGAGAAGGGGAGCACTCATCATCCTCATCCTCATCCTCATCCTCCCTGCAGCAGCAGGGACAAGGACAAGCTGAGCAGGGAGTGGATCCTCCTCCTGCTCCCGACCAGCAGCCCCTTCCAGCGCCGCTCCCCGCTGCGACACAGGAGGGGACGTGGGTCTGCATCTCTCACCTTCCCCCGCCACTGAACCAACCAGAGCCGGGTCTAATTTTAGGAAGGGGCAGTCAGCAGACAGGAATGTGCACGGGGAAGGTCTGTGAGTCATGCCTGATGAATTTGCTGGAACATACGGAGAGGACATGACGGAGTTGAGGGACGGGAGACAGAACAGTCTCCAGCTCAGCCGGGACTTCTGCACCCTTCAATCCCGCCCTGGTTGTCTTCCCTGGATATTTATAGGAGCTAATTTTTTTTTTTCAGGAGCTACCACTCAGTTTTAAGTTGAGGAAGCTTTGGAAAAGATTAATTAACCCCACAGGAACAGAGAGCAGAGCTCAGGGAAGAAGCTGGGAAAAGGGAACACACAGCACTCTGTGCTTGGTACCCAAGTCCCCTTTGAAATTTGTGACCTTGAGGGAGGCACAGCATCAGAAGTGTCCAAGTTTCCTGATGACATAAAATGTGGGGGAGTTGGGAAGACCTCAAGGAGCTGCAGAAGAGTAAAGAACCCTCTGGGAAGTGGTGGGAGAGGGTGGAGGCAGAAGGGAAGCACTTGGCAAAGCTGCAACCCAGAGCTCAAAGCCTGCAAAGCCAGAATCTGAATGGAGGTGGGGCAGAAATCATCTGGTGTGGGTGGTCAAGAACATTCTAGAGCCCCCCTTTGAAGTAATACCTGAGAGAGAGACAGACTGGTTGAAGTCAGCAGCTCTAAAATCTGGGAATCTAGGACAGTGGATCAGAGCATGCCTTCCCTTGCACTACCACAGATTAGGAGTAGTCACACATAAATCAGGGGTGTCAAACCAGCATGAAAAGCACTAAGAAAAGAGAATTAAACAGTGTTTGACAGAAATACAAACCCAGGAAGAAAAATGAGTTTCCTGCTCCCAGAGGTGAGTGAATAATTTGGAAGCAAAATTTCCATCCATGAGGATTCTTTTCTCCCTGCTCCCAGGAGATGCATGATGAGATCATGACTTCCTAAAATCTGAACCCTGTTCCAAGATACTCCACATGACTTTTGGCTCCCTGGGCCCGTTGCAGCTCTCTGTGGTGCCAGCCTGGCTGAGCTGGGGTGGGGAAGGTGCAATTCCTGCTGCCCAGTTGGCTGCAGGGGGTCAGCAGCTCTGGCACGGCCTTGAGGTGCCAAATCCAAACCTTTGCTTCCTTCTGGAGTCATGTGCAACTCTTGGGAAGGTGCTGCTGTTGTGGGAGTGGGCACAGAGGGTGGGATGGCCGGGAATATGTCGTGGGTCAGGTCTCTGTGTGTACTCCAGAGTCACTGAGGGCAGCACATTCCCTGTCTGGTCCTAAGGATTGTACATATATGACACAATCTTCCTGGTTTAGCAGTTTAGCTTCATCCCAGTGCAGGAGCTGTGATGCTGCTGGAACAAATCCCACCTGCAAACTGGCAGAGGATCTGCTTGGCCAAATTTGGGTGGAAAGATACTCCAGTTCTCCCATCAGCAGAAACTGGCCCTCCCTCGAGGGGAAGCCTTGATGGTGTAAGACAAAATCAAGAGTTTTAAACACGAGCAGCATTTTCAAAGCTGAGGGTTCTAAACTCCTGTCTTGTTTCCTCCCCACAGGACCCACAGGCTCAGCTCCCCCAGGGCTGTGTGTCCCAGCCCCACCTCCCTCCTCCCCACATGGGGCCCTTTTGGCCGGAGCAAGTCGGAGCCGCCGCTGCACAGCAAGAGGATGTGAGCCCTGGGGGTTGTCCTTAATGCCCCTGGGTGCTGAGAACCCCTTCAGCCTCTCATTAAATGTTTTTCTTGTTATTAGTGGGCCTTTATTTGAGAGAGAGGAGCCCTCCCCACACTTTACAGCTCTGGGCTGGCTCCTCCCTGGTTTCCCTATCAGCACAGTGGCCACTGTGGGGGAAGAGGAAGAGGAGACCAACCCCTGCTCCACAGTGGGGGCTGTAAATGGGATGGGATGGGTGGGAGACAGAGCAGGGAGAAGCTTTGTGTCCATCCCACTGCTGCTGTCACCTGGGAAGGGGGGATGTTGATCAGGGGTGGGGGAGTGAGAAGAGGGGGTGTCCAACCCTGGAGTGTCTCACCTGGCACCTGTGGGATCAGGGAGGCTCCTGGGCCACAAAGGCTTCACTGAGGAAAGGTGGAGTTTATGGAAACATCACACCCTTGGAGGTCACCTCAGGGCAGCCAAGTCCTGTGGCTGGGCTGTAGGTTTGAAATTAAAGTATATTCCTGGATTTATCTCCCCAGCCAAGGGGCCAAGCCTGGGCCCAAAACCTCCTTCTGAATTCAACTGGCCTGGAAACTCCAGCCACTTGGAGGTGCCTGGAATTCCTTCCTGCATGGCTGAGGCTGTGCTGTACTTCCAGCATTTTCCAATCCAGTTACCTCCTCTCCCAGGCAGCTCCTTTCCTGCTGGGAAGGGCTCAGCTGCCTCAGAGCCCCAGGGACACGGCCCAGTGAGCCGAGTGCCTGCCCAGGCTCCAAAGCAGCTCCCTCCATGCCATCCCCCTGCCAGCTGCTCTTTCCTGCAGGAAGCAGGGAATGCCAGCCTTAAATCCCAGCAGCTCTTTATTCCTGCACCACAACCTTCCCTGCAGCTGCAGGAGGAGGAAGGACACAACCTGCAAGGGGAAGGAGCATCCGTAAGATCCGTGTGATGTTCTCAGCCAGCCCTGCCTCCTGTTCCTTCAGTGTGGATTCACACAGACCTGCCTTTCTGCCTCTCTGAGCCTCTGTGAGCTCTCCCAGCATGGATCCCATCAGTGGATATAATTGCTTGTGGGCTTTATGGGGTGTGTGGGAAGGTTGCTCAGCATTCCCGGGGGGTTTAATGAAGGAAGCCCCAGGGGAGTGCGAAGGGACAGGGCCCATCCCACTCCTGCCCCACGGGAAGCAGGGCTGTTTTCCTGAGCTCTGGTAATTTCAAAGAGCACAAAGACCAACTGGTGGTTCTTCAGGCTGGGAAAGAAGCAATTATGTCCTGCTGACCGCCCACTTCCCTGCAAAACTGGGATATTAATAGGCCAGCCCCCTCCTACCCACCCCTCAGCTCTGCTGCTGATCCCAGGGAGTGGGTGCCCAAATGTGAGGATGGAAATGCTGCCAGGGAGGATGGAGCCTTTTCATGGAGCATGGAGATGCTCCCTGTGTCCTGCCTGGCCATCAGGAATCAGGAAGGGGGGATTTCTACATTAGAGGCTCCCCTGCTGCCAGACCTTGGGGTCCCTGAGTCCCAAAGCCAGGCAGGATTTGCTCAGATCTCAACACCACCACTCTTGTTTTGGTGCTGCAAACCCACAGCAGAGTCATTGCCATCATGGCATGGCTTGGCCAGGACCTGAATGCCTGTGGAGAACTGGGTGCCATGGGCTTTTCTGGCTCCTGCCAGCCCCCCTCTGTAACAGCAGAGGAATCAAAGCAGAGGGGCTGGGCAAGCCCGGGGTGTTCCTGGGCAGTGCTGGATCCCAGTGCCAGACCTTTCCTGGGAGTCTCTTGGCTGCTCCCACCCCAGCTCTGCTCTGTATCCCACTTTTTACTGCTCACATAAAGATTTGCAGCTTCATTGCTCAATACATTTGTGCTTTTAACTGAATTACACTCGATTCAGGCCTTAATTTGGCCTCTGGGCACTTTATAAACCAGGAGGGGTTTATTTAGCAATAAATGTCCAAAGGACGAGGCTGTATCTGGTACAAGCACAGGGATGATGCTCCTTGGAGGATCCTGCCGTGGAGTGCAGGGCTGGTGCCTGCAAGCACGTCTGTCTGGGAGGAATCTCCCTCTTCCAGAGGTACATTCCCAGCAGGAGACAGCGGTTGGAAGAGGATGGCACAGCCTTGGCTGCTTCACACAGCAACATCCCTGCTGAGAGGCTGCCACGGAGGTCAGAGAGCTCCCCATTCCCATTAAATCTCTGCTACACTGAATGCAGAAATCAATAGAGTGCTCACACCTCCCTTCAGCTGCCCAGGAATCTCCGTGGCCTCCGGGATGGAGGGAAAGGGCCGGAATGGGTTGGTTTGTTATTTCCAAAGGGCTGTTGGAGCCAGAGCTGCTCTGCCATCTGTGCTGAGCGTGGCTTGGTCTGATCCTGCCCTGCCACAGGGGAGCTCAGCCCACGGGCTCGGGGGGCAGGTGGGCATATCCAGCTGGGCACAGGGTGGGAATGAGCCCCTGGAGCGGGGCTGTCACCTCTGCTTTGCTCTCCATTCCCCCTGAGCCCGAGGGGCTGCCTGGGCAGGGGGTGAGGATGGAGACGCCTCAGCAGAGGAGGAGGTGGCTGCAAACCAGCCTGGCCTGGGCTGTGAGGACACACTTTGGAGCTGAGCAGTGACCAGACTCCACCCAGGTGGGTTTGGCCCCTTTTCAGGCAGTGGAGTTGGGGGGCTGTTAAGAGTCTCCTCAAACTGGAGACCAGTCCAGGTCTTGATTGCTGAACTGAGCCTGGAGCTGTGTTGGCAGGGGAAGTTTTACCTGTCCATCTCAAAAAAATAAACCTGACTTGACCTGCCCTATGGGTCAGAACTTTGCAGAGGTGCTGTTTGCCCTAACAAGTTGCAGGGGCCGTGGCCTGTTTTGGGGTCTTCCATCATCTCCCCTCTGCTCTCACAGCCCTCAGCAGTGCCCTGAGCCCAGCCCAGCTCTCCCCTCTGCCTAACAAGGAGGCAGCTGCTGGCAGAGCAATGCTGTGGCAAAATTCAATCCTGTTTCTGACTTGCCAACCACCCCAAGTGTTTTCTCAGGGACCCTCTGGAACAGGCAGCAGGAGGAATGACCTGGAGGGCATAACCCACACAGGTAGGATGCTGAGGTCTGTCAGAGGGAAGTGTGGAGGTTATTTCTCAGCTACTTTTCCTCTTGGTCCTGCTTCCAATTCTTGCTCACCTTGGCATCACCTTGTCAAAGAATGGTCCTGTCTGGCCAAATCCCCAGCTCAGAGCAGGGCCTGTGCTCAGTGTTCTCACTTCCCACCCCTCACCGTGGCATTGCTGGGGGAATTTGCACCATTTCCCTCCCAGAAACAGCAGCTTTAACCTTTCACAAGGGGAATTATTTTAAACTGACTTGCACAAATTCTGGGTCCAAGGGGAAGGATCCCTGAGCCTCCATCCCTGCCTAGGAATGATTTCCTCTCCATGGACTTTTCCAATCACTCTTGGCTTGTGGCCTCAGTGGCCTCATGGCCAAATCATCAGGTAGGGCTGGGGACACAGAGCTGGTGGTGATGCTGCCACTACCTCTGTGTGACCTTGGGAAAACCACTCCATCCCCTCATTCCCCTGTTCCTTCTCTGGAAAACAGGGACTGTGCCAGTTTGCTGCCTCACCAGGGCGTGGGGAGAGCTCACCACAACCCTTGGCAAAGGAGGCACAGAGAGAGGAGCCAGCAGGGCTGGGTGGCCCAACCCCAAGGTCACACAGGTCCCTCTGAGCCCATTTCTGAGCCTCCTGCCCCCCACCACGCTGTACCCACGAGCTCCCCGTGCCCACAGAGCTGCCCAGCTCACAGCGTGGCACAGACACTTTGGGGCACCAGCAGGAGCAGGAGATGGTTATGGACAGGGCCACAACTCCATGTTTACTCCCAGATGCTGAGTGAGGTGACTCAAGGATAAGGAAGAGCAGGGAAGTGGCCTAGTTTAGGGCAAATCGGGAGGGCTGTCACAGCTGCAGACGCCTCCATTGTGCCGCGGTGTTTTCCTCCTCGCTCCCTCCTCTTGGGAATGTTTCATTAATCTTCCTGGATCTGTCAGTTGTGAAACAGCAACTTCAGAGGCCGATGTCTGGCCAAGGATGGATGGCAGAGCTGAAGGCATCCGGGGTGGGGGGTTGCTGCAGCCCCAAATGGAACTCCAGCAACTCCCAGGGCAAAGGAATTTCCACTCCCTGGAGCTCTGCATCCCCAACAGTCACCCTCAGCCTCCTGGAATGCAAGATATCCTGGCAATCAGTGCGTTGCAAATCAAAGCAGCTGTTCCTCCAGCATCTTGCAGCCAGCAAAGGAGACAGCCCTCACTGCCTGCACAGAGCCGGGGAGGGCGACTGGTTTGGGCTGGGGAGCACCACCAGCACTGCCCAGTTCACACCCACCTGGGGTGCTGGGGTCGAGGCTCAGCCTGGCCCATGCAGGGGAGAGAGGACCTGGGCATGTCCTGGTCGCTCCTAAATTAGGTTCAGCTCATGGGGCCCTTTGCCTTCCCCAGAGATCCCCCCTTCAGGACCTGCTCAGCTCAGAGGGGCCTGGTTTTCTGTGGTCGGGGTGTGCTGTGCCCCCGGAGAGGCGGTTCCTCTGCGCCCACGGTGCTTCCCCTGGGGTCGTGGTGCCTCCCCTGGGGTCGTGGTGCCTCCCCAGGGGTCGTGGTGCCTCCCCAGCTCACAGAGCTCCCCGCTGGACCCCGGACAGCCGGCGCTGAGCTGGGGAGGGGGTTTGCCAGGGCTGACGTGCCACGGCATCGGCAGAGCAGATCTGGCTTTGCTCCCTCTGTCCAGTTCAGCCCCGTGACACGAACCGGTTCAGCTGCTCAGGTGCCCAAAAACCTCCTCTCCGTGCCCGGCGCCGGGCAAGGGGCTCCAGTGGCTCTCCCTGTTTGCACAGCTCATGCCCACGAGCCGCCCGTGCCGGGGATGCCGCGCTGTGAGTGCCCACGCCGGGACCCCGCGGGGCTGCGCGTCCCGCACCGCCGCCTCTTCTGCACCCCAATCCCGACCGAGTCCCGGTGCCCCCAAACTCCGTGCCCTCCGCGCAGCCCGAGGGGGGTCTCCGCACCCAGAGCCCTCCTCCCTCCGCCCCGGCAGGCGCTCCCGGGGCCCGGCCGCCCGTACCTGCCTCCACCGGGCGCAGACCCGCGTAGCTGAAGCAGAGCAGGAGCGCGGCGCCGGTGCAGCCGAGGAAGGGCTCCATCCCCCGCGGCCGCTCGGGGCCGGGCCGAGCCGCTCCGGGCCGGGCCGGGCCGGGCCCCGCCGGCGGCGCGTCCTGCGGGAGCGGCGGAGCCGGTTCAGCACCGCGGAGAGCGCCGGGGCCGGTACCGCCTGTATCGCCGGTGCCGCCGGTGCCGCCCGGTGCGGCGGGGCCGGCGGGGCTCGGCGGGGCTCGGCAGCTCCCGGCTCGGCTCGACTCGGTTCGGCACGGCTCGGTACGGCTGGGCTCGACCGGGAGGCGGCCCCGCTGAGCCCCGGCTCCGCCCGCTGCAGCGCCGGGCAGCCCCGCTCCGGTCCCTCCCCCGGCCCGGGGGCGGCTCGGGCCCCCCGCCCCGCACGGCCCCGCGCTCTGCCTCAGTTTCCCCCGCCGAGGTCCCGGCACGGCCCTCCCGGGGGTGCCCGAGCCCAGCCCCGGGCACAGCAACGGGGACGAGTCACCGGCGGGGTGTCACTGAGCCCCTGCGAGTCACCAGGCTCTAAATTCCGCGCTAAGAGGATGAGATGAGCCTCTGGAATCAGCCATGCCTCCAGGTTAATTAACCGGCACCCTCTGATTGATTAATGGCCGCTAATTGACGGAAGTAAAGCCCAGCTGCCACTAAAGTCCCCAGCTGCCAAATCATGTGCCACTGGACAGGGGGACCCTGCTCTGACCCCTCTGCTGTGCCCCACCAGCAGCAAAGTGTCCTGCCCCTGGCTGTGGGGGCACAGGGTTGGTGCCACTGGGCAGAGACCACAAGTTCCAGCAGGCAGGGATGGGTCTGACTGGGAGCGCCTGGCTGTGCTGCAGGTGGGAATGTTGGGGTCTGGGCAGCATCACTCCCTGTCTGTCTGTCTGTCTGTCTGTCCATCTGTCCCAGGTATTTATCTGCCACCTGCAGGGGGCATGGCCTGTGGGGTCATGTGGGCATCAATCAGGTCTCTGTGGTTTGGTTTATCGACCAGTGGTTTCTCTCTGCTCATTCATCCAGTGGAGGAAGAGGGGAGTGAATCAGGTGTGAAGGGCTTGGTGTTGGCAGCCCCTGCACCTTCCCCATCCCATCCTCCTGCAGCAGAGCTGGGGACTCTCAGGCCAAGCACAGACACTGTCACACTTGGGGGTCAGTCCCGAGCTCAGGGGTCCCTTGTGTAGAGGAGATCCTGCAGAGCTCCAAGTCCTTGTCAACCAAAGCTCCTTCCCAGAGAAGTGACAACCCCCCATTGCCCAAGAGACACTCAAAAAACCTCCACCAGAGCCAGGAGACAGCCCTGTCCTGCCAATCCTGTGCCATCCCACCACTCCTTGCTCAGCCTGGAGGGTGACAATTCCCAGCACAGTCTCCGTGGCAGTGCCAGGGCTGCAGGGGCTGCATCGCAGGGAAACACCTGCTGTGCCTCCCTTTCATCTCCTGCCTGGCACAGATTCACATTTCATCACTTGAGCAGGGGAGAAGGTGCAGGGGAGGAGCAGGAGCCCTGGACTGGGAGGGGGTCAGTCCCTTGCAGAGCTGCCTGCACTGAGCTTGGTGCCCACCCCAAATGCAGCCACACGTGGCTGGGCTGGCTGAGCTTGGCCCGTGGGGCAGGATTTGGGCAGGGCCATGCAGGGGTGGCTGCAGGCTGGGCTGCTCCTTCCCTTGGGCTTTCCCTCACTGGAGCACGAGGCTGGGCAGGAGACACTGCCAGGCTCTGAGCTCCTGCTGGTGCTTCCTCTGTGGACTGAGCACCTGGGGCAGGACCACAAACCCTCCGTTCCAAGGCAGGTGCAGCTCCAGAAACACAAAGTGAGGTCTGGGCAGGATGTGCCTCCATGCCAACAGCAGCAACATTTCCCTGTCTCTGCACAGGGATCTCCAAATCCCCCAGCAGCAGCGAGATGGAGGGATTGTCATACAAACCCAGTAATTCCCTGCCTGGCTGGACCCTGTCCCATGCCAACAGCGAGACAAGACCAGGCCCCAGCATGTGGGATGGTTGGTGCTTTGCCCTCATTGCTCCTGGCAGATGACAGAGGACTGGCCCCTGTCATCCCACTACCTCCCAGACTCCCACAGGAGGGTTTTTGATGTGTCCTGGTATTTTTCCAGAGGCTGAACACAGATAACACCATAATTCCTTGTTTTTCCCCTTCCCTCTTTCCAAATAAACATTGTTCTCTTCCAGCCCTGTGGCTTCTGCCATCCTCAGCAGGTGCCCCAGGACCTCACCATCACCCTGAGGACCCCCAGGGGCTCAGCTCCAGCTGTCCCTGTTGCCATGGGACAGCCCATGCTGTGCTTGTCCTTTTCCTGTGCCCTCTCCTTTCCCACCACTGGGCAGGGCTTTTCGGGGTGTCCTGGTCCCCTCTGAGCCTCCTCCACTCCCCAGCCCGTACCAGCCCATCACTATTCAAGTCACACGACGCCCATCGCACGTCCCCCGTCTGCCAATTAAGTCACAGCTCTAATTACGCACTCAGGCTCCGCAGACGCTGCTCTTCCCTCTCCCAGCACCAGACGGACACCTGGGAGCCGCCAGCTGTCCCCTCCTCGCACCCAGCCCCGTCCTGTCCCACCTCACCCTGAATACCCCGGGTTGGGCTCTGGCAGGGGCTGACACCGACACCACCGTGCTGAGACACCAAAAACTGGCCCTCCATCAGTGCTGTGGGGAAGGGCCCTGGTGAGGGGCCTCCTGTGCAGCCCACGAGGGAAATGGGTGTATGCAGAGATGCTCTGGGTGTCCCCCAGCATGGACAGTGCCAGTCCTGGGGTCCCCAGGGGACGATGTGGCGACAGGGTGATGTTGGCAGAGCTGAGGGACCGAAAGCCGCTGCTGCCACCTGCCGACCCCCTCGGCGGCCCCGGCCCCGCACAGCGCCGGGTGAGGGGGGCACAGCCGGGACCCCCCCAGCATCCCACCCGCACCCCCGCGAGGGGCCCCGCACCCCGCTCCGCGCGGGGTCCTGCCCTGGGGGGCTGCGGACCGGAGGGGATGGACTCAGGAGGGACTGGGGTCCCCCAGCTTGGGGTCCCCCAGCTTGGAGCCCCCCGGCTCGGAGTCCCCCGGCTCGGATTGCCCCCCCCCAGGCCCCCCGGACCCGCTGCCGCTGCTCCCCCGCGCCCCGGAGGCTCCTCGGCCACCCCTGAGATGAGGCGAGAGGCCACGAGAGGGAGCCCCGGGCTCGCGCGTGGCTGCGGCAGTGGTGGCACTGGTGGCACCGGTGGCACTGGTGGCATTGGTGGCACTGGGGATGGCGTTTTACCCCTCTGTTCCTTGAGGAGGGCAGGGGGACAAGCACCATGGCTGGGTACAGACCCCTCTGGGTGCCCTCCCCTTGTCCCAGGGACAGATCACCCCATTCTCACCCATTCCTGCGTGACCAGGGCCAGGACTTCCCTGGGACGGTGGCACCACCTCCACATCCCTCCATGCCCATGCTGGGACAGAGCAGGGATGAGCCACAGCCCCCAGTCAGCCCTGGGCACGTCCTGACCCCCAAGCAGGAGGGGGCACAGCTGGAGTGCCAAACTGCTGGGCAGGATGAACTGGGGCAGGGCCTGGCCATGGACTGTCCCCACCACGGCCTGGGGACCCCCCCCCCCAGGCAGGATGAACTGGGAGAACTGGGACAGAGCCCAGGCCTGGCTGTCCCCAGCTCGGCCAACCCATGACCCTCTGGGCATGGTGACAAACTCCCAAACTGCCTTCGTGGTGGGGAAACCCTCTGAGTTTTGCACTCTGTAGTTGTTGGCAGAGGAGGTGGCACAGAAAATGGCACCACGGTGCCCCCAGCACCCCAACACCACCTCTCCCACAGCCACCTATAGAGCTGGGGACATGCCCATGCCCAAACTGCCCTAAACCACATCCCAGCTCCGTGTCCTGGGCACTCGTGTCCAGGTGCCAGTGCCCCACGGGGACCAGGACACGTGTCCCCAGGAGCCCCGACCTTGGCTGCCTGGGCAGGGTGAGCTGTACGTGCTGCAGGGCAGTGCCATGGGCATGGCACGTGGGGCCAGGGGGATTTGGGACTGTGGGGATTTGGGGCTGGGGGGCCCCGGGGTGGATTCACTCTGTTCTGGGAGGTTATGAAACCTCCCTGCAGCCCCACCGAGCTCAGGCAAGATTTAGTGATGGAGAGGCTCCTGATCCAGATGAGATCGGGCATCACAAAGGGCTTTGTATTCCAGGAAGCCTATTAGAGATTTAAATTATACAAATGGGCTTTTTACCAAAGATCCTCATTATCTGGACATTGCTTTTAATCCCCGGCTATTCCCGCTCTCCCTGCTCCACACTCTGCTCCTCTTACCTTCCCTGTGTCCTCCACGTGGAGCATGGTGTGGGGACAGGGACAAGTCTGGGATCAGTGTGGGGACAGGGAGAAGTCTGGGGTCAGTGTGGAGGACAGGGACAAGTCTGGGGCAGTGTGGGGGACAGGGACAAGTCTGGGGTCAGTATGGGGGACAGGGACAAGTCTGGGGCAGTGTGGGGGACAGGGACAAGTCTGGGGTCAGTGTGGGGGACAGGGACAAGTCTGGGGTCAGTGTGGGCCCACAGGAAGGGGCCTGTGGGGTATCAGGGAGACCCTTGTTGGGTTCACTGGTCCAATGAGGGGCTGAGCCCCTCTTGCTTTGCCCTCTCCCCTCCCAATTCATCCCAGTACCCGACCAGGCTGCAGGAATGGTGCCTGTTTGTCCAGTGAGAACCAAACCTCTTTAGGGCACATTCACAGGGCACCCACAGCCACCCTGGACACACCTGGGCTCCTCCTGTGCCACCCTTACCTCTAGAGGCAGGTGAGGCTGATGCTGGACCCCAAATCACTGAGCCCTCTTCACCCTGGTCTCACCATTGAGCCCCATCAGCTTGAGGGCCACATGCAGGACCATGGCAAGGCCAGCACATGCTGCCCTGCACAAGAGGACACGGTGCTGCCCCTCCCTGGGGTCTCCCCTGCAGCCCCATCCCACCCTGCTCTGCTGCAGAGAAGCCTCAGGGGCTTCCTGGCTGCTATGACAACGCAGGAAATTCCCACAGAAATCCCTGCGAGGAGGAGGACAAGGAGGAGGAGGACAAGGAGGAGAAGGAGGAAGAGGAAAGAGGAGGGGGAATCTCCCAGCCAGGCACTGCCAGCACTCCATGTCTCTCCCTGCCAGCTTTGGGAAGGTGTCACAGCAGCGCTTGTGGCCATTTCAGCATCGTCCTGGAAGCACCGCAGGATTTGGGCCAGCAGGAACCACTCTGGGACAGCAGGAGCCAACCTGGGCCAGCAGGAGCCACCCTGGGCCAGCAGGAGCCACCCTGGGGCAGCAGGAGCCAACCTGGAACAGCAGAAGTCAACCTGGGCCAGCAGGAGCCACCCTGGGCCAGCAGGAGCCAACGTGGGCCAGCAGGAACCACCCTGGGGCAGCCCTGCTCCCTGCCCTGGCACCCCCAGGAGATGGTCCTGCTTCCCAAGGCATGACTGATCCCTGGGAGCACCAGCTGTGGTGCCCAACCCCGTGCCAGGGGAGGGGTCTGTGTGCCATAAAAGCACAGGGTTTTGGGGTGAGGGGGTGGGAGGCAGAGAGGATGTGCCCAGGTTGTTTTCCCCCAGTGCCACTTGGTGTTTGATGCCCCTGCCTGTGCCCCCCACACCCACATTATCCTCCCTGTGCCTCCCACAATCCATTCCAGGGGATTAGGTGGGTTTAGGGTCGGGCTGGAGTCGGAAATGGGATGCTTTCAAATCAGCCTGCGTCAGCCCTGCCTCTGTCACTCCTGTCCAGGGGATTAAAATAGATATGGAGATTATCAGAGGGGAGATGACACCCCCACCCTGGGGGCCCCACTCCCCCCAGCTCAGCACCACTGGCTGGGGGGTGCCCAGCTCCTGCCCCCTGGGATGCCTTCCCAAGGGCACAGATTTATCCCTTTTTTTCACCTTTATGCTCATCCCAAGGCCCCAGAACCCAATTCACACTCTCCAAACACCTTTCTGACACAGGCTGGGGGGAGGCACCACTGCAGCAGCTCCCATTGCCATTTCCCTTGTTTTCAGCCCACTGGCATTCCCAAAACACCCCTTGGGCTGGATGTTGGTCCTGCACGAGCCCCTGAACCCCATGGAGGGTCCCAGTACTTCAGAACCACCGTGCCCTTGGCTGGGCTGGAACAGAATCATGGAATCTTCCATGGGGAGGGTGGAGAGAACTGGTGGGGGGTGGCAGTGCCCAGGGGGAAACTCAGCACCCAAAGGTGCAGGTGAACTGCAGGAAGGAGCCTGTGCAGGTCTCTGGTCCTCCAGCACAAGGCAGGGCAGTGGTACCACCCTGAGCTACAAAACAGGGGTTAAAAAACACAATGAGAGACCAATATTGCCTTTCTTAGTAGCAATTGCTCATTCCTGTGGGCCTGGGTTGGTCCTGTTGCCAGCCTGGCATTGGTTTAGTCAAGCACTGCCCACCAATATTCCAAAATATACCTCTGGGTTTTGGATGCTTTATCAGGACTGGTCCTCATCTTCTGCCCTGCTTCAGGTTGGCATTTTTGGCCTGGAAGTGCCAGGTTTCCATCGAGGGGCACCTGCAGCCCCTTGGCCTCTCTGATCACAGAATCCTCACAGGATGGTTTGGGTTCAAAGGGACCTTAAAGTTCATCCAGATCCACCCCTTGGCAAGGACAGGGACAGTTTCCACCAGCCCAGGTTGCTCCAAGCCCCACCCAGCCTGGTCTTGGACTCTTCCAGGGATGGGGCAGCCACAACTTCCCAGTGCCAGGAGATTTTGGGGTGAATTAGCCCCACCCTGAGCCCTTCCCCACAGAAGTCCCATTTCCCCCAGACCAGTGGTGGGCCGTGGGTTTAATCACTTTATATGAGTTTGTTTGTGTAATTCCAAGGAGAGTGTCTCTTCCTCCCATCTGCCCCTGCCATCTGCTGCCCGTGGCATTGTCCAATGATCCCAGGCTTTGAAAATGGAGGGAGCTGGTGCAGGGACATGGGGAAACCTGCTGGGAATGGCACGTCCTTATGGCAGCATCTGTCTCCACTGGAGCCTTTTCCTGGTGCTGGAGCAGCTGCCAAAATCCCCTTTGCTTCAGCCCCTGGAATGACTGGGGGGGCTTTGACACCCTCTCCTGAGTCCTGGGGTCACTCAGCCCAAAATGTCCTTTTCTAGCCCCAAAACACCTGGCTTGATGCCCCCTTGGGTCTGAAGAAACAGAGGGTGTCCCAGTGCTCCCAGTATTCCCATTGCAAGATCTCCCAGTCCACCCAGTGCTTCCAGTGTTCCCAGTGCCTGAAGAACTTACAGGCCAGCCAGTGCTCTTAGTGCTCCCAGTGTTCCTTCCCAGTGTTCCCATTACCCCAAGACTTCTCAGTGCTCCCAGTGTTCCCAATGCTCCCAGTGTTCCCATTAATCCCAACACCTCCCAGTCCTGCCAATGTTCCCAATGCCTGAAGACTTTCCAGTGCTCCCAGTGCTCCCATTCCCTGTGTTCCCAAGGCCCCCCAGCCCTTGCCAGTGCAATAGGGGTCCCCCACCCCACTCCAGACCTGGCTTGGGGGGACCAGGAGCTGTGCCCCGAGTTCCCTTCCGTGGGGCAGTGTCCGAGGGGGGGGATGCTGTTGGTGCCGCCGGTGCCCCCGGTGCCCCCCGTGCCGGTGCCCCCCGTGCCGGTGCCCCCCCGCCGCCCAGCACTGCAGCGGGCGCTCCCGGCGGGCGCTCCCGGGCTCTGTTGGCGCACGGCGGCGGCGGCAGCGACTGCTCTCCGGGCAGGTAGGAGGTGGCGGGGACGGGGGAACCCGGGATGGGCACACACACACGGCCGGGGGGCACCGGGGAGCGCGGGGCACCGCACGGATCCAGCCCCGGGCGCGTCCCTGCCCACCGGAGGCTGCAGAGCCCCCGCTGCCCCACCGCATCGTTCGGGAGTGCCCTGTGCCCCCCTCTGTCTCCAGCGCATCTCTCGGGGGTGCCCTGTGTGCCCTTTGGTCTCCAGCGCATCTCTCGGGGGTGCCCGGTAATCCCTTTCTCTGAGGGGACGTTTCCTTGGGTGTGTCCCCCGCAAATCCCCCTCTCTCCGGGGTGTCCGGTTTGGGGGCAATGCCCTGTAGACCCCCACGCCACGGGAGCGCCTTCCCGGGGGTGCCCAGCCGCCCCTCTGGAGGTGCCCGCTTTGGGGGGTCCTTGCGGACCCCTCTCAGGGCGCTGAGTCCCCCACGGGTTCCCCTCCCAGCGGCGGGAGCTGCCCCGGGCAGTGGGAAGGGGTCGCAGCCCCCCGGGAACCGGGGTGGGGGTCACACCAGCCCCGGAGGGCCAAAACTGGGGACTCCTGAGTGGGGTGGGGGCTCGCAGATTCTCCCTTGGCTGCTGGAGTGGGGATGGAGCAGCGGTGGGGAGACACTGTGGGGTCCCAGCCCCTGTAACTGGGGGGTCCAGCTCTACTGGGCTGCTCCCCCTGAGGAGTCCTGCTTGCCCTGTGACCCAGAGGAGTGAGGGGTTGCCAGTGCTGGGGTCTCTCTCTGCTTCGGATAAAGCAGCAGGAGCTCCAGGCACTGAAGCCCCCCTGCATCCATGAAGCCCCCGAGCCCATCCTCTCGCACTGAGGGGTCCCAGCACAGCCCGGGGGGCTGGTATTGAGTCAGGGTCCTCCCGGAGCCCCCGGGCTGGGGACCTGTGGTGCGTGGCCAGATGAGGGACACTCACCCTGCCCTCCACCCTCTGTGCCCCTCGGGGGTGGTCCTGGTGGGATGGGCTGTGCTGAGTCCCCCCAGGGCTGTGGGCACCCTGAGGCGGGGAGAGAGCCCCGAGCAGGGACCTGCAGCCTCCAGCCCTTCTTGGGGCATCAGTGATTGCCGGAGGCATCAAATATTAACCAAGACAGCGGAGGAGCTGAAAATAACCCTCCTCCGAGGGATCTGACCCAGATCCGGCCAGCCCCAAAGCTGGGCTGGCCCCACAGCCGCGGGCAATGCTCTGCCGAGGCTGAATCCGGCCCCTTCCCCTCCCCCGGGCTGCTCTGCCCTCCTGATCCCACCTATATATCCCCCATATATTATGCAAATGAGCTATAAGGGCTTATTACGCAAACAGGAGGGGGCTGGCGCTGCCCAGCGCTGGGTGGTCCCCGGGGCCGGCCCCGACGGCTCAGAGAGGCCAGAAGGGATGGAGGGGGAAGCATCGGCACCCGCCCGGGTGTCCGGGGGCTGCCAGGGAGCGCTGCCCCGTCTCTTTGCCCTCCTGTAGCACAGAGGCAGCCCCGAGCCGGGCCAGCTCCTGCCCCTCTCGCCCTCTGGGGCCACCAGTGCGTCCCAGCGCGATGGGGAAGCAGAACAGCAAACTGCGCCCGGAGATGCTGCAGGACCTGCGGGAAAACACCGAGTTCTCCGACCTGGAGCTGCAGGGCTGGTACAAGGGTTTCCTGAAGGACTGTCCCTCGGGCATCCTCAACGTGGAGGAGTTCAAGAAGATCTACGCCAACTTCTTCCCCTACGGCGACGCCTCCAAGTTTGCCGAGCACGTTTTCCGCACCTTCGACACCAACGGCGACGGCACCATCGACTTCAGGGAGTTCATCATCGCCCTGAGCGTCACCTCCCGCGGGAAGCTCGAGCAGAAGCTCATGTGGGCCTTCAGCATGTACGACCTGGATGGCAACGGCTACATCAGTCGGGAGGAGATGCTGGAGATTGTGCAGGTACTGGGATCTCTTGTCCCACTGAGGGTCCCTCCGTGTGGCCCTGGTGTCACCCTGGTGTCACCCTGGTGTCACAGTGGCTGTCCCCTCCCGGGATGCAGATGGGCTGGGGTCATGCCCACTGTGGTATCCCCCAGCACAGGGCTTGGCATGCCTGGGATGGAGCCTGATGCTGTTTGTAGCTGTGCCTGCAGGGATCAGTGTCATCTGGAACATCCCCTGTTCTTCCCCTGTCCTGGGGACATCCCTTTGTTACCCCTTCCCAGGACTCTTCCCGTGCTTCCAGGGAGGACTGGGAACATGGCAGCTGTCCCCAGGCACATCTGGTGCTGTTGGCAAAGGGACAGGAGATGCTCTTCTTGCCTAAACCCCAACCAGGTGGCACGAGCATCAGAAGGGGACTTGCCCTGCTGCTCCAGTGGCATCTTCTCCATGCAGGAGCAGCTCCAGCTCTGGCTGTGCTGGGAACTGAAGGCCCCCTCAGCCTGATCCCGTGGGAAGGGTGTTAAATGCCAGCGCCATTCCCAGGGAAGCGAAGCCCAGAGCTCTGTCCCTGTCTCAGGTGGGCAATGCCAGGTGCACCCTCCCTCATCCCCATCTCCCTCTCCCAGGCCATCTACAAAATGGTCTCCTCTGTGATGAACATGCCTGAAGATGAATCAACTCCGGAGAAAAGAACGGAAAAAATCTTCCGACAGATGGATACTAATAATGATGGTAAATGAGAGGAGCTGGAGGGGATTATGGAAAGGTCTCATGGCTAAATCCGGGGGTCTGAGAAGGAGCCGCACGCACGCTGATTAAATGGCTCATGTCCATTGGTGTGGCCAGGGGAGCCCTGGCAGCCTGAGGGGATCAGGATGCTGAGCACCCCAGGGTGCTCCTCCAGGGTGGGTGTCTGTGGGATGTTGTGGGAGGTGTCTGGTCCCGGGTGGTGGCTGCCACGCTGAGCTGTGTCCCCTCCCTGCAGGGAAGCTCTCGCTGGAGGAGTTCATCAGAGGTGCCAAGAGCGACCCGTCCATCGTGCGCCTGCTGCAGTGTGACCCCAGCGGTGCCACACAGTTCTGAGCCCCACGGACCCCCACAGCCCCCCCTGGCCCCACTGCACCCCTGACCCTGCAGCTGGCCACTGCCACTGTCCCCTGCCCGGCCCCCTGATCCCCACCCTGTGCCCTCACAGCCCCCCATGGGATGAAAGCTGGAGCCTGGCTGAGGCTGTGGGGGGACAGTCCCCATCTCTGGGGGTCTGCTGTGCTGGGGGGAAGGATGGAGACCTGCAGGGTCAGCCCTGAGCGAGGATGGTCCCCCTCAGCAGTGGGGGCTCGGAGCAGGGGGACAACCCAGCCCAGCAGGAAAGGCTGTTGGCAAAGCCACCACTGCATCTCTGGCAGGTGTGGAAACATGGCCCAGGGGACAAAGACCCTTCACCCATCCCGCATGCACACACTGCCATGGGCATGGGCCCCACAGCTGGCACAGGGGTGGGAGCCACAAGGAGGGGATGTGCTTCTGGTCTTTTAATACCTGCAGAATAAAGTTTGTGTCAGTGCAGTCTGTGGTGGGAAAGGGGCCATCGAACCCCAGGGGAAAGTTCTTCCTTGCAGGGTCTGGATCCAGCCCAGTTTCCTGCTTTGCTGCAGCTCCAGGTGACCTGAGGCCATGGGGATGGGCTCATGTGTCCTGGCTGGTGGTGTCCAGGGGATGTGTCCCCCCGATAGCTGGGCTGGGAGGCAGCTGAGTCCTGTTGTGGGACTGTGAGGGCACTGGGATGGGGCAGGAATGGCCAGGATGCATCCTCAGGGTCATCCCTCAGGCCCTGCTCAGAGCTGGGCAGTCTCCACACTGTCCAGCCTCAGCAAGCCCAGGCACTGCCCGGGGTCAGTGCTCTCCTCAGGGGCTGCCTGCAAGGAGACCTGCAAGCCAGAGAGGATGAGGAGAATGAGACCAGTGGGATAAGAATGTTGGATCAGTCTTACCCCTCCTGGAGCCCCTGAGCTCAGCCAGGTCCATGCCAGCCCTGCACAGGAGCAGGTTGGTGCTGAGCCCAGGGACCAGGACTCACCTTCCTCCGGTGTGTCCCGCGGCAGCAGCGGCCGAGGTGGAGCAGGTCGAGGGTGAGCAGGAGGCAGCGGATGCCAAAGATGATCTCCATCGACTCCAGCAGGAGGGAGACAGCCCAGAGGGACAGTGTGGAGCTCTGGAGGACGTGGGGCATCAGATCCCTGCACAACCTCCCCATCCCCAGTGCATCCCCATCCATAACCCACTGGGACTCACGTAGACACGGGTGGGATCAAAGGGGCACTCACGGGACACCGGGGCAAGGGCGGTGTTGGCACCAGCACAGGGGGCCAGCAGTGCCCGGCCCTGGTTGCCCAGGGTCAGTCCCATGGCCACAACCAGCCCCAGCAGGCAGGACAGGCAGCCCAGGCTGCTGCAGGTGCTCAGGGTGAGAAGTGCCCATTTCTGCAGGAGGGAGAGAAGAGGAACAGGGCAAGGCAGGGCCGTGCATGGCCCCCTGCCCACAGGGACAGTCCCTGGGTGAGGGGATGTGGTGGCTGTGCCTGCTCTGTGGGAGGGCTGCAGGCTGCTGGGGGCTGGCCAGGGGCTGGGGGGCTTGGGGTACTTACAAGGGTGGCAGGGGTGAGGTAGCGGGACAGCATGAGGGCAGCAATTCCACAGGAGATGGTCTGTAAGGCAGCACAGGAGGTCAGAGAGGCCCCAGGGACATCGGTCCCCTTTATCTGCTGACATTGCCCCTGACAGCTCAACTGGCCCATTTGGCATCACAGGAGCTTCATCTTCCCCAGCCTCCCCCAGCAACAAATCCCCAAGTGTTTAATCCCCTGGTTTTGTGCTAGAAAGGTTTGTTTAGAGCAGGGAAGGTGACCCAAAGCAGTGTCCATCCTGCATCCCATCACAATCTACCCTGCATCCTCCTGCATCCCATCTCCTTCCCACTCTGTACCCATCCCACATCTAACCCATATCCTCCTGCATCCCATCTCCTGCCCCTCCTGCATCCACACCACATTCATCCTGCACCCTCCCACCTTCCAACTCCTGCCCAGCCTGCATCCACATCCATCCCACCCCCGTCCATACACCCCTCGCCCAGCCCAGATGCCCCATGCCCGCTGTGCCCCAGCCCTGCAGGGTACCAGCAGCGCTGCCATGACCGAGGCAGTGTTGGCAATGAGGTACTGCAGGGTCACGGCATCCTGTGGGGTCACCACGAACCGCAGGACGGTGCCATGGACAAGGGCCCCCGTGATGAAGTTGAGGTGCCCAGCAATGAGGAGGATGAGGCCTGTTTTCATCAGGACCTTTTGGTGGCTGCTGGGGTTGAGGTGTCCTGCGATGAGGGGAGAGGAGGGTGTGGGGTGGCCAGCACTGAGCTGTCCCTCCTGCCCTTGCACCACACTCAGGACAGGGATGGGGCATTTGGGGACAGCCCCAGAGGACGTGCCCTATGGTGGAGGAGGGATGAGGCAGGAGGTGATGTGGTGGAAGCCACTGGTAGCCCAGCTATGCAAACCACTGCTCCAGCCAGCTCTCCTGGGACTGGGGTGGTGGTGTGGGGCCAGCAGCCATAGGCACAGGGGTCCCTGGTGGGACTGAGCAGGACTGGGGGTCCTGGGAGCAATGAGGGAGCCCTGGGAGAGCAGCTGTCCCTAAACAGCAGCTCCAGCCCTGGGTTCTGGCACCTGGCACTTTGAGGAGCAACTGTGGGGCTGTTCCTCCCTTGGAACCCACCCTGGGGCCACTCTCCTCACACACCCACCACCAGCTGGTGCTCAGCCCAGCTCCATCCCTGACTCCAGCCAAGCCCCTGGGCTTCTCTCCCTCCCTCCCTGCCTCCCTCCCTCCCTCCCTGCCTCCCTCAGTTTCCCCTGCAGGAGGGCAGTGCTGGAGCCCTCCTGTCAGGATCACCACCCAGACTCAGACTCACCTACTTGGCACATCTTCACCGGGCCAGGATCAGGCCATCAGAACCCCTCGATGCCCCAAGGGCCTGTCCCACCCTCACCCCCAGGCAGAGGGATCCATCAGGGGCCAAATGCGTCCGATCAGGACCAGGGCTGGGAGTGGGCAGGACGAGGCAACCGGAGCCACTCACCTGCTGCACCCCATTGCTGCTCCAGTTCCTGTCAGACCAGCTCCCCAGGGAACAAAGGGATAACTCCACCTTCACCTGCATGTCCCACCCCTGCATTCCCCTTGCTGCCGAGCCAGAGGCCGTGCCAGGACATGCTGTGCCAATACACCGTGCCATGGCGTGCCAATACACCGTGCCATGCCGTGCCAATACACTGTGCCATGCCATGCCGTGCCAATACACTGTGCCATGCCATGCCAATACACCGTGCCATGCCGTGCCAATACACCGTGCCATGCCATGCCAATACACCATGCCACGCTGCCTCATCCCCTTCCCCATCCACCCACACCTCCCCAGCACACTCAGCTTGTTCTGCCCTAAAGCAATGGCAGCAGACTGGGATCCAGCCAAGCAAATCCAAGGCCAGGGGCTGAGGGTCTGGGGGGAGGGAGCCCCTCAGGGTGGGACACTGCTGGACCACTGCACAGGTCAGCACTGCCAGGAACCAAGGACTGACCTACAGAGAGAGGGCAGAGCAGAGGGGTCAGGGCGGGTGGTGACTTCCCAGAAGGTGACTCAGAGGAGCCGGTTTGGTAGCCCTTGCCCTCAGGAAGCTTCCAGGAAAGTTACTGACAGCAGGAGACAGGGAGAGAAATGGGGACAAGGACTTGCTGAGGTGGCTGCAGGAAGAGCACCCAAGCTCTGCCCACACCGGGGGGCTATAGGGACCCTCTCTCACAGGGGGGAGACCCTCACTAAGAGATGCTCTCTGCAAAGCTTGTTGCAGACATGAGACACCAACAGCTCAATTACAGAGACAACCCTGGTTCCTGGGAGCTGTCTGGGTAAGGGCCTGATCCAGGCAGAAGCTCAAGGATGTTGTCCCCAATACACAACCTGAGCCACCACTCAGCCTCCTCAGCTCCCACACACCCAGCTGTGCTGGGCATTTGGCTTTAGTTCTCATCCTTCCCCTCCTTTAACCTGTACCAGGCCTGCTGCACATGGAAATGGAGAAGAGACACCGCTCCTGTTCCCAAGCCTTTGTTCACAACTGCCTGAGCCAAGGGCAAAGGCAGCTGGAGCATTTCCCCGTAGCTTTGGAAAGGATGAGATGGATTCAAGTTGAATGACAACCAGAGTCTTTATTCCAAGAGTCCCTTAGGATGGTTGCAGACATACAGACACACGTACATATTTACACTCGTACACACCTCACAGAGTTTGAACCAATAAATTAAAACAAAAAGAGGGCAGGGGATGGTTTTTTTCTTTCCATTTCATGTTATGTAAGAAACAGCGACTTCCCGAGGCGAGGCTGGGGAACCAGCTGGAGAATGGCAACCAGAAGCCACCACGGACACAACCCTGGCCCAAAGGACACAGTGGCAGCGAGTGTGCTCCCAGCAGGAGGACACGTCACACTCTGGCCTCGATGCACTCCAGTTGGACCATGTCATCCAGCCGGCAGCCCTCGGCTTGGGCACAGTGGCTCAGGTGGGCACTTGGGCTCTCAGCACCTCTAGCTCTGGGGGTCTGTGGGCAGCCTGCAGCAGTCTGAGAGTGGGGGGAGTCGCACTCGTCCGAGGTAATGTCCGGCACGTCGTCCGACTGGCTGTCGGAGCTCTCCAGGTCGCTCCGTATGCTCTCAGGCTGGGCCAGGGTGATGTCCCAGGTCTGGCTGGCAATGCAGTCCTTTTGCTCACAGCTTTGGTGTTTGCACGTCTGCTCCTGCTCTCCGTCCTCCTCCTCCTCCTCCTCCTCCTCCTCTTCCTCATTCTCTGCCATTTGGGTGTGGACATGCAGAGAGTCCTCTGTACTGCTGCCACTGGCCAGCTGGTAGTGACTGGGTTTGGCTTCAATGTCCACCTGGATCTCCATGTTATTGCACTCCCTGCAGAAACAAGCACCCTTGCATTACTGGGAACAGTTACTGGGTTCAGCTGCACACAACTGGGCACTGCATCACTGAACTGGGAGGATCACACTTCCCAAACATGAGCAAGATGCTGTTCATCCCCCTATGGCACGTGGGGAACAACACTCCCTGCTCTCGAGCTCTCCTAACCGTGGCCAAGATCTGAGCCAGGAGCTGAGCTGGGAAAGCTCCAGAGTCCCCACGAGCTGCCAGGAACAGACCTCGAGGATGCAGGGCTGCAGATCCCCTCCTCAGGCTCCACACCACACATGGAGGCTGCCCCCAAATTGTCCTCAGTCCTCCTCCTGTGCCAGCAAAGGCACTGCTGCAGTTGCCAGAGACAGAAGAGCTGCCCTGTGCAACTCCAGTCATCCCACCACCCACAGCAGCGTTCACAGAGCATGGATTTTTCCAGGACACCCACCACCAACACTCTTCTCACCATTCCATGTCCTCCTACCTGTCCTGGGGGTTGTAGGAGCTGATGATGGACCCAGCCATGGCTCGAGTGCTGGCGTTGTCACTGATTGCCCCCAAACTGACCGAGTCTTTGGGGAAAATCTCCTTCTGGACATCTGCCTGCACTTCCAGCCTGCAGGAAAGAGGATTCCTCAGCAATGCTTTAGATGTTCCTGAGGAGCATCACTCAGTCACTGCCCCTCACAGGAAACCAAGAGGCCCTGTGTGCTGGCACAGCTCAGCATGACAGAGTTTAACCCCAATGGCTGCTCTCATTTAGTCTCATTTTTGGCTCAGTTTAGGCAAATTCACTCTGTTTTCCATGACAAAGGCAAAGTAGTGTTTACATCCATGACTCACACAATTCCTGAGAAGAACTGATTTCCATGGATCTCACACAGGGCCATGATTACATCCTGGCTGCCGTATCAACACGTGGCTCTAATTACCCAGCACACTGACTCACAGACAAGTTTGGAGGAAAACTGTGGTGTAACCTCCTGACTTGGAGAGCAGTGGCCTTGTTTGCTATAGGCCACAGGAGAACAGGAAGCATCAAAGCCTCCAGGCTGGGATAGGAGGACTGGAATAGCTTTAAACAGGCCATGCAGGCATCTCGGCGCTGTTCCCAATTAACCTGAAGCATCAGCTCTGCAATTTTAGAGAGCTCAGGAGGGACAGAAACTTATCTTTTGTCCTCCTTGCCAGAACAAGCCCAGCCCTGGATCCAGGAATAGCCTGATCACAGAACCACAGAATGGTTTGGGATGGAAGAGACCTTTAAGATTATCTTGTTCCAACCCCCTGCCATGGACAGGGACACTTTCCAGTAGTCCAGGTTGCTCTAAGCCCTGTCCAACCTGGCCTTGAACAGTTCCAGAGATGGGGACTCCACAACCTCTCTGGTCAATCTGTGCCCCCACCCTGGGCTGGCCTGGGTCCCTGATCACCCTCTGGGTGATCTGCTAGAACTGGTTATTCTATGACAGACCAAGATGCAAAAGTACTAGGACATAACTAGATAAAAGCAGGACCTCTCACAGCCCTGGAGAGCTCTCCAAAATAAACCTGCTCAACCCACACAGGCCTCAGGACCCTCTGTGCTTTCCCCAGCACTCCAGTTACCTGCTGTACTTCCCCTTGCTCCCTGAGAGGACCCCCCCGCTGAGGGTGCCCCCTGAGAGGGCAGCAAAGCTGGCAGTCTCGCTGTAGTTGCCCTGCATGACACTGAGCCCATCTGTGGGGCTGCCACTGGTGCTCAGGACGCTGGTCAGCCCCTCAATGCTGCTCTCACCAATGCTGGGGTTCTTCAGGGCTCGCCAGGCATCAGCCACTGCAGGGAAGGAGAGCACAGGGGTAGGAATCAGCGAGGGAAGGGATGTCACACCTCAGACAGCCTCCCAACCTCCACCAAGGCTGAGATTTTGCCTTGAGAGTGACACACCTGATCACAGTAAGACTGAAGCAAAGACCTGCTGCTTCTAGCCAAGCCCAGGTAAAATCACATGTTCAGGTTTGGGAAACATCAAGGCCCCTGAGCATTTCAATATGAGAGGCAACAACAGCATTTTGCTTCACCCCCCTCCCCTCCCCAGTTACCTGTGATGGGTCCATCATCTTCATCAAACTCTATCTTCACCCCCTTGCCATTGGCTGTGCTCACTCCGCAGCCTCCGCCCCGGCACAGCGAGATCGGCACGACCCCATAGACATAGGCCAGCATGATGGGGACCCCAATGCCTGGAGAGGAGCATTGCTGGGTTAACAGGAGCTCAGGGCTGAGCTGTGCTGGGCAGACAGAAAGGATTTTTCCACGTAGGGACTCTCTCAGTTGTGTTTGTGCTGCTTTTAAAGGTTCTAGTTCACAATTTTGCAGAGAGAGAAGGAGCCCTTTGCTTGTGCAAAGTGAAGGAACCCCAAGAACAATGAACCTCCAAGACATCAGCCACCAAACCAGTCCATGAGTAAGAGACAGCTCTGTGTGTCAAGGGGCACCACAATGGGCTGGGGCACCACAATGGGCTGTGGCACAGGCAAGTGGTGCTCCAGACAAGCCCTGTGCTGGCTCCAGGCCAGCTCCAGCACATCAGGATGTGCAGCCTGGAAGGGAGACAGAGGGTTGTGCCCAAAACCAGACACAGCAGCACTCTGCAAACTCCCTTTGGCCACCCCTTCACACAGGGCTGGGCTACCCACATGTCTCAGTGGCTACTGGCCCACCAGAAGGGACAGGGACTGAGCCCACTTACCAACACTGACAGCAGCAATGACTGGAGAGGCAATGACAGACAAGGTGACCCCTCCAGTAATGGCCAGGTTCCTCTTGTGCTTAGAGGTTTTCTTCCCCTCATATCTGCTGTGGATCTGATGGAAGGAGAAGCACCAGGTGAGAACAGCATGGCCATGAGCAAACACCCAGGGGACAACAGTTTGTGATTTTACAGCCTTGTCAGCTGCGTGAGCCCTTAAAGAACCTCATCTTGAGCACAGACCTCCTTACACACCAAATCTGTATTTATGAAAAGAAGCAGCTACAAGTATAATGCTGATGTGCCATTTCTTCCCTCTCAACATCTCTTTATCAGCACAGACACACAACAGCATCACACAGTTTGGGGCAGCAGCTCAGCACCAAAACACGAGTGGTTAATGAAAGGCAAAGTGTGATGTTTGGGTCCAACCACTGCCCCACAGAGCCCAACATCACAGGATGGGCTCAAAAGGGACAAGGTTTCTCCATGGGTGCTCCTGGGTTAAGGCAGAGGCACAAGAGCACTGCAAAGTGCATTTAGGAGGACATGGACCCGAAGGGCTATCAGCCACCACCTCCCCTCTGCACACATAAAGCCCAAGAGATAAGACAAGCTTCAGAAAAAACAACTCAATTTTGGTCCTGTTGCAAGATCCACCCTTCGTATCAGCTCTAAAATTCTGGTGAGATGCCTTGAGCAAAGACAACACCCCAAACCCTCCTGCTCCCCACACTTACCTTCCTCCCAACATACACAGGGATGCCAATGACCATAGCAGGAATGGCAATGCCAGCAATGAGGGAAATGCCCACAGGAGCCCCGATCAACGTGCCCAGCTGCCAGAGAATCTTCTTTTTACGACTCCACGGCTTTTTGCCCCAGAATGTACAGCCAGAGGGGCTTCGTGGAAGGGAAAAAAAATGACATTAACACTCCAGCAATACCTAAATCTTCCTGAGAACCTCAAGTTCAACTTCCACATAAATAAAACCCAAAACTTACAAAGGGAGTGGACAACACAAAAAAGATTTCTCTTTTTTTCCTCCCATTAACTTTTCATCAAGGTGATTATCACACTACTGGGTCTATGTTTAATACCCAGCAGACTAAAAGCTCCCAAAAGCAATTGCATCAGGAGCTTTTTTTGGCATGGAAATGCATCTTCACAGTGTAAAGTGGGAACAGAGTTGAGCATTTTGGGTCAGAAAGAAGAAAACTGAAGAGACTGAAAAAACAGACTCCAGGGGCAGGAGGATGAAAGCCCAACACTCCCAGTGGACTCCTCCAAACAGCCTCGGAGGAGCACGTGCTGGCCCAGCAGCAGCAGCCCAGGTGTGCTGCTCCCCTCCTCACCTGAGGTAATGCAGATCTGAGATCTCCTTCATGCAGAGCCAGCAGAACTCGCAGCCACACACGGCACACGTCATGTGGTTGCAGCTGCCGTCGTTCATCTTGATGATGTAGGCGCTGCAGCGCGGGCACGGCTTGATGTCATCGGCTGTGGGGAGGGAGCAGGGCATGCAGTTGGGCTCTGAGCTGGGGGCATGAAGAACCAACGAGGGGGACTCTGCTATGCATGAAACCCTTGCTTTCTGTGCAGGCAGAACGCCTGTGCTGACCACAGGTGAAGTGGGGATGTTGTGTCTTTAGTTTGTCTTCAAACTTTAGTTTTATTTTCAAAGTGAGATGATAATATTCATGAGAGATCCCACCAGAGCCTGGACAGCAGGGCCTGAGAACAACAGCCACTTAAAAAACTTATTCTAACTTTGAACAGAATGTATTCCAGAACATGTTTAAATGCTGGGAACAAGTCATACCTGCCCTGTGCTCGCCAAGGCAACAGCTAAAGAATGAGCCATTACTGGATTGCTCCAGAGGTGATTCACAGGCCAAGAGCAACAGAACAACTGGGAGAACAGGCATCAGAGAAATACCAAACCCAGCCTTCCAGAGCAGCCAAAAGGGGACTGGGAGCTGCAGCAGAGGCTGCCCAGGCCCCAGTTTGCTGCTGGCAGAGTGGGATAAGGGTCTTTCATCTCTTCCTTAATTCAGGCATCATCTGACCGTGGTTATGCAATGGCTGTGCCGCGGTTTGGGGCTTTGCTGGCCCCTGTGATGCTCAGCAAGATGAAATCCAGCTGCTGAGAGCAGCTCACACCTTATTAATCACCACACTGGATCCAGCAGAATGGGGTGAAGAAAAGCCACTGCCTCAAAAACCTCCCTTTCCATGGCCAAGTGCCTTTCCTGGCAGGGAGCTCTTTTAACAGGGTAATAAAACTCCAAAACTGGCGTTTTTTCCATTGGCTGTGGCAGTATCTCTGCTGTCCATTATCAGGGCTCCCTAACTGGGGCATGCTGGACCTCGACATACCACTAAGCCACCTCTGAACCACCCACGGCAGCTCCACACTAAGTGAATTAACATTTAAACTCCTGACATAGAAGGAAAAACAGGGTGTTTAGTTTGGGGGTAGGGCAGGGCTTTACAAAATGGCCTCACTGACCCCTTCCAGAGTCAAGAGTTATTTTTACAGAACACAAACTCAGCAGACACAGCAGCTTCTACCAGGCAGTGTAGGAGTCTGTGGGTTGGCATTCTTTTGGTACCTGACATTACTAACACTTAACAGTGTGGTCCTCACCCTCAGCTGGGCATGAATGCTACTCCTCATGACCACAGCAGACAAATTTGAAGCTGAAAGGGTAAAAAGTGACTATCTGTTCAGGGTTTAGATCAGCAAAAAGCGAGAACATCCAAGATCAAAAGAGCCACAAGCAGAGCTGGGGCGGATGAGGGGAGCTGTCGTCACACAGAAGGACCCAAAGCACATCATCACCTACTGATCTGTTTAGTGCCCAGACATGTTCTAGCACACAGGAGAAGGAGACATGACTCTGAGTTTCACAGCTGCCCTCACAGTGGCAGCTGGAGCCCCTCAGCTGTGCCACACAGGGCACTTACACCCCCTTGCTTTGAGGGGAGGGGGGATCTACACAGAGGTGGCTCTTTCTCAGCTTCACACACTCAACTGCAGCACTGAGTAACCAAAAAACTCATGGTGTCACTCTTGGGGCTGTCCTGGGCAGGGCAAGGAGTTGGACTTTGATCTCAGTGGGTCCCTCCCAGCTCAGGATATTCCAAGGGAACACACGATCCATACCCGGCCCGGATTCCTGTCCGTAGCTGAGCCCCGACGTGTGCTTGGTGCGCACCCGCAGGGTCTGTGCCCGCTGCTGTCGTGCCATGTCGCAGGTTTGGTTGGGGTGCCATATCTGTTTGCAGTGGTAGCAGAACTCTGTCTGGCAGCCGTCCCTCTCGCAGGTCAGCTTGGGGCAGCTGGCACAGCCGTAGGCAATAACCGCGTAACTGCAGGGGGAACACGCCGAGGGAGTCAGTAAAACACAGAGATATCAAGCCAGAGTGCAGTGACCCTTTAATTCGGGCTGCCCAGGCTGTGGCTGCCTGAGCTGCTCTGCTCAGAGCAGCTGGCAAGAGCTGCTGTCAAGAAAAGCCTACCTGGTACCCCTGGAGCCCACAGCAACACTGCCCTCAGGGCAGCTCATCCAGAGCCCCCACCCCACCCCTTCCACTCTTTTCTGATCTCTGGTACAGCAGCCTCCATGCCAGACACGTTCCTGCTCACCCCAGCCCTGTGGCTCGCACTGCAGGGCCTGAAATTAAGCAGTACTAATTGGGTTACTCAGGGCAGAGATCTCTCATACAGACAGCTTGTGATACCAAGGTCTCTCCTCAGTAACTGCTGGCAGTTCTCACTGGCAGTTCACAGGCCAGATCTGTCCTGCACGGTGTGCCCAGCTAAGTCCCTGCTGTTTCTGACAGCCCAGGCTCTCCTAGGACAGGCTCAGGCTGCTCTTTCCAGGCACAGGTATATGGGTGGGTGCTGTATGGTCTGGAGGAGTGTAGGAAAGCTGAGGTTATCCTGGGCACTTAAAGTTGAGTAACAGGGTAGCTATGTCAAGAAGCAACCTCCTCTTGATCTTCCCAGAACCTCCTTTTCCAAACAGTGCTGAAGAACAAAGCTCTGCCTTTGGAATAAGCCAAAATTTGAGTAAAATTTGAGTAAAGTTTCCATGTGCAACACAGAGAGGCCGGGTTCAACTAGCTCACTTGTGACAGTATTGTGACACTTCCAGAAGGAAGTGGCCTGTGTACACAAAAGTCTAAGCAGCATCACCAAGCACTGCTACAGAAACCTGACTTACAGCCATGTAGGATGAGGCTGTTTCCATTGGCAGGGGCTGACACGAGCGATTCCAGAAGTGCCTTCCCACTTCTGCAACACCCGTATGGCAAAGGGTATTTTTGTTGCTCATCCTCAGTATTTTTGTTAGTGGTCAGAGGAGAATAACTCCTATTTAAGGCTTTATATTTAGAGCTTGTGTAGCTCAAGTTGTATTGCCTCTTCTCAGAGGCAGCAGCGTGAGAACCACTGAATGTGTCATACCACAATGATTCACATCCCGTGGGAGTTTGAGCAACTTCATCTTGCCAGGCTACGACATAATCACCAAAGAAACAACATCTCAGGGGCAGGAGGCACGACTGAAGTCTACGTGTGCATCCACACACCTGCCCTGAGCCCAGGCCTGCAGGAGAGACAAGAGAGCCCCATCCCTGGAAGTGTCCAAGGCCAGGCTGAACAGGGCTTGGAGCGACCTGGGATAGTGGAAGGTGGCCCTGCCCATGGAAGGGGGTAGGACAAGATGAGCTTTAAGGTCCTTTCCAACCCAAACCATTCTGTGATTCTGTGTGATGATTCTATGATATGGATGGGCCAGGGGTTGGGAGGGACAAACTTGACTCCTGTGCATCCTGTCTAAGGAACATCCCACTAACCATCCTCACCCTGCCACTATCCTACAGCCAAAGACTGTGGCAAAACAAGAAGGAAAAGCTTCATCTACCCAGCTGTGTTGTGACACTGCTATTTCAAACCATAACAGTGGGCTAAGAAAGCTCAGTGCAATATATTAAGCAATCTCACACTCCAAAATAACTCCTCACTCCAAATGCTGGGGTTTTAAATACTCGAGAAATTAAAATCATCATCATCATTTATATTTTATTGCTAGAGCTGAAATGACAAATAATCATGAATAAGCCCACAGCTGTGGGGAGACAAGCTGCATGACTGCCTGATGGGGAAAGAAATAACACATCTCCAAGTCAAGGTCAACTGGAAAGTGGGTTTTGAAGGGCTATGCCTGGCAATAGTGATGGCACTGGATGGCCAGTGCATTCCCCTCTTCCCCTGACCTCTGACATGTGGCTGACTGAAATATCCATTTCCAGGCTCAATCCCAGCAGATGAGAAGGGAAACTGAGTCTTCTCCACAGAGCAAGACAGTGAGAGTCTCCCTGAGACCCCAGGGATCACACAGCTCTGCCTCCAGCCCACTCCCTGGATGGCCACGAGTTGCCTCCATCCCTCCTCCTGCCCATTCACAGAGCTCAGCTTACACAGCTCCGTTTCTCTAAAGGTCCTGTTGTTCTCCCAAGCCTTTGGGAAGGATGCAGTGTGACAAACACTAGACAGCGATACCACCTGACTGTAGCCAGGGGAAAAACCAAAGCTGCAAACACAGAAAATGATTTGTTTTGCAATTGATGGCGCATCAATTGACCGGAGTTTCCATGGCAACACGCACCGGTGTTGTATTGGTCCTCCTCCTCCTCCTTCCCGCAGCACAGCCAGGCTCTTTCATTTAAAGAGACATTTAAAGAAAGGCTGCAGCATGGGAGGAAGGCGCAGGATGCTGCGTGTCACACACCCAGGGCCGTGACTGCCATCGCCCCACAGCCCATTGATGCCACCACCTGGGTGGGGGTGACACCCAGTGCCAGCCCCGGCCGCGTCCCCAGCCCTCTGCTCCCGCTCTGGCTCCACACTCCAGCACTACTACAGCGGGAAAGCCCGCTCTAAATAATTCATACCCTGATTTTACATAAGCACAGCCACACAAGCTGGCTGGGAAGAATGAATAGGGTGATTAATTCTTCTCCCCGCCGGAGGGCTGATTCCAACAGTCTTTGTTCCAGCGCTACAGACACACCAGCAGCGCTGGGCCACGAGGCTGCCTCCACTCCCACAGCCCCAGGGTCGCTCCTTGCTGCTCTGGGCAGCTGGGAGGAGGATGCTGTGCATGTCACCTGCTCACTGACTAACCAGGGAGGAGGCTTTTGCTCTCAGAAAGAGCCGCGTGTGACAGTCTGCCCAAACCCCCGAAAGCAACGGCTGGGTTGCAATGACAGAGGCAACGCCCTCCAGGCCATGCTGGCGCTGGCTCCTTCCAACCAGCCAGCCTGGGTGACGTCTGCTGTTTGTACACCTTATCCTGAGCACAGATAACATCACAGCAGTCAAGGAGCTGAGATTCGGCGAGTAGGAACCGGATCTTCTCTAGCTGGTTAACAGCAGGGGCATTCCCTCTGTGGCAGCACAACCTGCTCTATCTCTGTGATCTTATCCCCAGTGTTGCTGAAATATCAAGATCTCACACTTGATTTGGCTTCTGTTTGCTGTTGTTTGCTTTTAATTTCAGCCTCTGAAGGAACAAGCCCTTATACAGGATGCTCAGGGGCTGTGAAATGTGTAACCTGAGCCAGGTTCACTGATTTGCATAGGATGCCTACTACAATGCTTTGATTAAATCTTCACAACCCTCCCACCACCTTTTCCACTCTGACTACTGGGTCAGACTTTCCTTTCATGTTCTTGCTACTCAGAATTGCCATCCAGGCTGAGTTCTAGCTAAACTTCACAGCACTTCTCTTAAGTTTCCCAAACAAAGCCCTTTTCCAGGCAACTTTGGCTTACACTCAAACAGAAACCAACAGAGTTCGTTGGAAGGAAAAGGGAAGAGAAAAATGAAAGCAACACGTTCATAACTACACAGTCATCACAGTTGGCTGTGCTGACTTCTGGACAGACAGATATTTCCTCACTTAGGCAACGGAGAGTGAGTCAACACCACTCCCCTCTGCCGTGTATTCACGTCCTCACTGGGAAAAAGTGACTGTTTACAGTTGCTTCTGCCCCACCGTGGAGGCTGCAGCGTGTCCCCATGCCCTGTCCCCATGCCCTGTCCCCATGCCCTCTCCCCAGGGCTCCCAGTGAGCCACACAGCTGGGAAACTCCACGCTTCCCATTTGTGCAGGGAAAAAGGCTTTCTGTTAAATTAGGGAAACGATGGCTCAGCTAAAACCCCCTTGAAGCCTTATCATTCGTGCCTGATCTGTCTGTATTTCCACAACTCCCAAGGTCAAATCCTGGGGCAATAGGGACAGTTGGAGTGTCATTTTGGTACCCGAAGCCCATCAGCTGTCCTGAACAGACTGCTGACAAGCAAAGAGTATCTGCAGTGGGACTCAGTAGAACAGAAGTGTGTATGAGCAGCAGCACTGCACTGGGGCTGAGCTGCCCCTCCCTGCACTGTCCAGGGACCCAGGTGGGGACAGGCAGCACCTCTGCAGGGTCACCCCAGCTGGAATGCCCTCCCCAGGACTTGCTGGAGACAGACAGCATCCCACTGGGACAGCGGATCCCACCTCACCCTGCTGTTCCAGGAGGTGCTGGGGATGGGCAGCACCTCTGCAGGGTGGGGGGGTCTCCTTTCCCCAAGACGTCCCTGTACGGATGGACAGGGCAGCACCCTCCGGGACACCAGATCCTCCCATCCCCATGCTCTACCAGGACAGAGCTGGCAGCATCCTCTGGGACAGCAGATCTCTCCACCACACGCTGTCTCAGGACAGATGGACGGGGCAGGACCCTACGGGACAGCAGATTCTCCCATCCCCATGGTCCACCAGGATGGAGAGGACAGCACCCTACGGGGACAGCAGGTCCCCCTCTCCTCAGTCTGTCCCAGGACAGAGAGGGCAGCATCCTCCGGGGAGACAACAGATCCCCCCTCCTCGAGTTGTCCCGTGCCGGAGGGATGGGCAGCAGGTCCTCCCAACCCGAGCTGTCCGGGAGGGACGGATGGGCAGCGGGTCCCCGCTCCCCGAGCCGTGCCAGGACAGACGGATGGGCAGCAGGTCCTCCCTGCCCGAGCAGTCCCGGGAGAAGGCGCAGCTTCCCCGGGCAGCCCGCACTCACCCGCAGTCGGGGGCCGGGCACCAGCGGCAGTCGGGGTCGGCTGCGAGGCAGCGGCGCAGCATGAACTCCTCGTACTTGGCGACGAGGTGCGGCGAGTCGTGGAGCAGTCGGCGGATGTCGGCGGGGTTGAGGCGCTCGCTGCACTCGGGGCAGCAGATGTTGACGCGGGACTCGGTGATCTCGATGCGCAGGTACTGCCGCAGGCAGGCCCCGCACGAGCGGTGCGGGCACGACAGCAGGCGCGGCGCGTTCTCTGCCGGCTGCCGCACCAGGCACAGCGGGCACTCCAGCTCCTCCTCGCCCTCCGGCAGCTCCGGAGCGTCCTCGGGAGGCGGCGGCGGCGGCGGCGGCGGGGCCGGCGGGGCGGACACGACGGGGGCCGGCGGCGGGGCGGCCACGGCGGCGGGGGAAGGTTCGGCCTTGGCGCGGCGACGGCCGCCCGCGGCGGAGGCGGCGGCGGCGGAGAACACGCTCTGGAAGGACAGGCGGCGGCGGCGGCCGGGCTTGGGGCACTTGGCGGCGGCCGAGTGGATGGAGGAGGAGCGCGGCGACTCGGAGTCCCGCTCGGAGCCCATGGTGCCGGCGCTGGGTCGGTGCGGGCGCTGCCGCGGCCGCGCTGGAACGACAGAGAGACAGCGGCGCCGGGACCGGTGAGGGCGGCGCGGCCCCGCCCGCCCCGTCGTGTCCCGTGTCCCGCCCCTCCGTGTCCGCCCCGTCCCGCCCCGCCGTGTCCCGTGTCCCGCCCCTCCGTGTCCGCCCCGCCCGCCCCGTCCCGCCCCGCCGTGTCCCGCCGTGTCCCGCCCCTCCGTGTCCGCCCCGTCCCGCCCCGCCGTGTCCCGCCCCATGCCGGGCGCGGCCGCCGCCGCCGCCGCCATTTCGGTTGTGGGCAGTGCCTCGGGCAGCGCCACAGGCTGTGCCCGTCCCTGTCCCCTCCCTGTGCCTGTCACCGTCGCCGTCACCGGTTCTGAAGCGCCTCAGCGAGCACAGCTGAGCCCCTGCTCTGCTCCCCATCTCCCCTCAGCCCCCCATCTCCCCTCAGCCCCCCATCTCCCCTCACCTCCCCATCTCCCCTCAGCCTCTGACCCCTCAATACCCTCCCTCAGCACCGCTGTGGCTCCAGCGCTTGCCCAGAGCATCCCCGCCCACTCCAGAGTGGCCATCGCAGCCTTCTGGCCTCCCCCACAGCCTGGAGAGGGGAGAATCTCCTGGCTGGGTTGTGCAGAAAGAGATTTCTGTTAAAGCCGCCTGGGCTGGTTTGCTTTTTAACCTGTCCCTTGTTGCAGAGGGGCGTCTGTAACCTCAGCAGTCCCCTCTACATCCAGTCGCCCCTCTGGAGCACCTCGTCCCTGGCTGTGTGTCCCTCCTTTACAACATTAGTGAAGACCTTGTGGAGATTTGCTCACCCGGGAACTCCTCCCCAAGTGCCGGGCTCAGAGACACTGAAACTCCAACCCACATTCCTAACTGCAGTCATGCAGAAAGTTAAAAGCCTCCGCTTCCTTCCAGGGTTCCCCGTGCCCACAGGGGTCTGCCAACCTCGACTCCCATCCAAAGGCACAGAAGCTAAAGGGAAGGACACTGCTTATTATGCAGGGGAGGCGAAGCAGAAAGATCTGCTGTGTCGAGGAGGAGCCTGTTAAATCAGCACAGAAGGGGCTGCTTTCCCTTAGACTGTCAGCTCTGACTGGACAGACTGTGGTTATTCATGAGACAAGTGTGGCTCCATCACCGTCTCCCAGCTATGGCTATTCCTGAAATCATTTCTCCCAGCAAAGCCTGTTTGCACTGTTATTAATCCAGGATCCTTCCTGGCTTCAGGGAGCCCTGGTTGGTGCCTCTGGGGTGGGAACATGGAATTGAACCCGGGCTGACAGTCAGAAGCACCTGGATTGTGGTGCTTGTGCTGTCTGACTGCTGTAGGCAAAGCCCCAGTGTCTGTCTGCACAGTGGGGATAATGATGACACTTCCCTGTCTGATGGGTGAATGAAGATTCCTCCTCACCTAAATACCCTGCAGCAATTATGCTTTTCCCTGTGCTTTTCTCCATTAATTCTGTGCCTGCCTTACACCCTCACTTACAGCTTATCCCAAGTTGTCTGCTGCACCCAAGTCCTTCCCTGGGAATTACATTCCCCAGGCATTTGTCAGCTCCTCTGCTGTGCTCTGGCATTCCTGCCACAGCACACATGGCTTTGGACCAGCTGGAAGTTTTGGGCCACATTTAGGATTGGCCTCAAAGTGGTAAATTACTGCCTGGGATCAAGAACCCTGTTAATTAGCGAGGTAATTTGGCAAGGGAGCCAAACAGCTCTGCTACAAGAGAATCTGGGATGCTGCAAGGGTGTCTGTGGAGCACACTGTCCCTGAGCAGAGAGTTGCTGAGCTCTGGTCCCTGGCAGGTCATGGACAAGCATGAAGATGCTTTAACATCTCCCTGACACTTGGGATGTGGAGCTCCCAGAGGACAATGACCCCATCCTCATTTCACTGTTGGGAAAGGAGGGCCAGAAAAAGAAAGGAGAGATGTTATATTGGCGTAAACCAAGATTATATTGAAATTAACTGTTCCTGTCTGAGGCAAGCCAGGTATGAGGCATCTTTAAATGGCTCTTGCTGCCCATCTGTAGCAGAGACTGTCTTGCTTTGATGATTTCACTAGAAAAATCACACTCTTGACTGAAATAGAGAAACCTGAACAAGACTCAAGTGTGGGACGGATCTCCCAGACAGCTCTGCCAGCTCAGCCCTACGTCCTCTGCAGCGCAAGAGCACAGACTGTAACTAATTGTGGGAAGGTTTCGGCTCCAAAGCGAGTGTGAGAGGGGCCTGAATTACCAGTAGTGCAGACACAGAGGCACAGAGAGCAAAACCATCTGGAGTTCCTGGGAAAAGCGTCGGCTCGCGACGTGCTGATGGGGCAGAAATGACTCTTCATTCCCTTATATGAGGAATCGTGACACAAACAGGGCTGGGGGAGGCCAGGGTAAAGCCGAGTGACTTCAGAGCCATCTGCCCTGCTCCCAAGCTCTGCAGACCTCTTGCCAGTCTTTATATGTTTGAGGGAATTCAGTGTTTTTATGGAGCTCAGAGACACACCCTTCCAACTGTACAGACCCCACCGTGGTCCAGACATACCAGCTACTTAAAAACGAGTTCTCCATGGCCAAGGTGTCTCTCTGTGGTGTGTTTTGACAGCCCTTGCCAGGAGCAGAGGCTCCTGCACAGCATGTTCCTGACTAGCAGTTTGAACCCGGTAGTTTGTTTTGATTCAAACTGGGGGAAAAAACAAACAAAGCAGCCAGGAACTGGGGCTGGGAAGCTGGGAAGGAGAGGGCAGGGAGGCAAATTGCCAGGGAGGAGAGGAAAGAGGCTGATTGCAAAGTCACCGGATTGCGAGTGAGATCAGACCAGCCCCTCCCTGGGGCTGCAGGGAAACCATCACCAGTCCGTCTGTTTAACTCGGGGATATTTGAAAAGATAAACCAAAAACAAACAAAAGAACAAAAAAAGAGGAAGAGGGGAATTCAAACACTGCAGCGAATCATTCCACAAATCCCAGGTCCAATAGGCAAAATTGCTTTTGCTTACACTGGCAGAGAGCTGGAAGACTGCTGACTTCTGACCCTGCTGCTTAAATCAGGGCAGGATTTGGCACAGGCGACTCCTAAAGCTGCCTGGAAATGCAGAATCTCCCAGGAAGACTTCCAGGGAGAAGGCTTTGTCCAGGCACTGGTTGGAGCCACCCCACACTGTCCAGTGCCATTCCCAGCCTGGATGGAGCCACTGGGGGAGGCTGAGCTGGGCTCAACCTGCTTTTGGGAGGCACAGGGTCTCTTTCCAGAGAAATTCCCTGGCCACCCACAGCCCCCAACCCCCCTGCAAAGCAGTGACAGCTCTGCCGCTGTCGAGAAGGAAGAGCCTCTGATGATGTAATGAAAATTCCCCTGGGTAATTCAGAGAGTGAAAGCTCCCAGTGGCTGCCGGGAAGGGATTGTGAAACTCATACTGGGAGTGTTTGCATGGGGGAACTGGGCTGTGCCAGGCTGGGAATATCACTGTGGTGGGACACTGGGAGGAGGCACCGGGGCTTGGGTTTGCAGCCCATCACATGGAAACTCCAGCTCCTACCACATCCCCTCTGCCCACCCCCTGCTTCCTGGCTACCCAAATATCCCAGGTATGGTAAATACCTGTTGCTCTCCTCCCTGGCCTGCAGGACCCAGGGGATGTTGAAACAGCTATTTCAGGACAAAGATTCAATCTGCTTGAAACCTCCGGGTCATTCAGGCACTGAAGTGTGAATGTCTCTTTTCTCTAGAAGTACTTGGGTCTCCTCGGGTTTTCCCACTCCTCACAGTGGGGATGGGGCTTTCTCATGGGGCATGGGCTGTGTTGCAGAGCAGAAAATGTTCAGAGAAAACCCAGCTCATGTTGCTGCTTTCTGAAATAGCCACAGGCACAATGCATTGTGTGAAGGAGGGCAACAGCTTTACACAGCCAGGAATTCTTCCTTGGTTTTGGACAGGGACACTCAGGATTAGCTCAGCTTTGGTTTTGCCAGGCAGGATGAGACCTTTGGCCCTGCTGGGGTGGGACAGCCAGAGCTGTTAAAGGGATCCAGGTGCATCAGGATTCCCCAGTGCCAAAATGCAGATGGCAGTTTGAAGGGTCTCTCTGCTGAGAACCCACCACAAGGCACAGCCAGGTGTGGGCTCTGACACCTGAGAGGTGCTGAACTCTCACAGCATTCAGGGGCAGTGGCAGGGAACAGGGACAGACAGATCCAAGTAGCACAGGGGTATTTTAAACCCCTCAGAGATGCAGTGCAGAGTCTCTTCTCAGCTTCCTGCCCTGAAGAGTTGTGCCAGGAGCACATGGGCTTCCTTACTCTTCTTTTTGGGGTTCCAGCTCTGCTGTGTGCAGAGCAGGGATGTCAGTCTTGGTCTGTCTGAGGGATTCAGTGAAGCTTAACCCTGAGAGCCTTGAGCTCTCTGCTGAGGGACACTGTGTGTTCATGGGGAGCAGCTGTGGATGCAAGAACTGGAGCTCATTGGGGTCATTTTCTGCCTGGGCCTCAGGGAAACTCTGGGTTGTAATGACATGCACTGGGATCGTTTGTCAGATGGAGATGTCATTAATGGCCCTCATGTCTCTCCAGGGAAGACACCAGTGGCTGGGGAGGGCTCTCCCAGTGTGCACATAGCTGGGTCTATCTAGTTAGTTCGTGTTCTGTTTGCCTCTCGTGGTCCCCTGAGATGTGTTCAGGGAAGGAAAAGATGATTCTGCTTGACTCCCCTTTTCTCTGTTGGACATAACAAGGATTGACATTCTTTTAAATGAAGAGGAAAAGGCAGGAGATGGGAGCCTTGGGATCAGAAATGCAAGGCTCTTCCAAGAGGATTTGCTCTGGTTTAGTCTGTGGTTACATCTCCCCTCCCCTCCATCTCCCCTCTCCTCCATCTCCCCATCCCACTCTGCTCCCTCCTAACACCCACAGGCACAGCAATCTTCCACTCCCTGCTGTGACTTTCCGGGGAAGATGCTGTCATGTGAAATCCTGGGAGAGAGTTCCCAGTGGAGCTCTCCAGAGCAGCGTCCCTTGCAGAGCAGGCCTGCAGAGGGAGGAGCGCTGCGCTCCCCCTGCCTGGAATCCTGAGCGCTCTCCTGGAGCGAGTGGGGATCCGTCTTGTAGGCTTGGGAGCCGCCTACACACATGGCAAGGCTTGTCAGCAGCTGATAAAAGAGGTGGGAGGTGGGGAGATTTTCGGGGGAAGAATGTGGAGGCTCTCATGCCCACGTAGCTCTCCATCCTGTCTCCACCGAGGCTGCAGCAGCCAGGATGGCCACGGGCTCAGCCCCATCAGTGACACACGTGCATTGAGAAGAGACCCCAAAGAGGGACTCAGATAACTCCTGTCTACTTCAGCAATGACATAAAGGTGTAGGGAGCACTAAGCAATTACTTATAATAGTAATCTGACATGCTTTTCCCTCAACAAAAGAAGCATTTCCTTTTGTATTAAAAGCACAGGCTGTTCTGAGTTCTTTATCCACCTGCTCACTCACAGCTTTGGGGATGGAAGTGACAATGATCCTGCTCTCCAATCACTCTTACCAGTGACCTGCTACCCTTAATGATGGGGGATTTATAACTGAGAAGGTTTAGCACAGTAGGGTGCTGCCATCAGGAACGGGCTGGTCTGATCCCCACAGGCCCAGAAAGCAGCCAGGCTCCCTCCTCACCAGAGCTGTTAAACAGACAATTATGTGTTTGATGTTGGCATAAACACAGGCAAATTAGTCACAGGAGAAAACCCCTGCCTGTGCTGGCTGGCTGTGAGAGAAGGTGGTGGTGACAAACACCTGTGACAGCAGAAGGCACCTGCCTGTCCTGGGCACACTGTGATGGATGGTGGTGGCCAAGCACGCAGTGGGGAGAGCCAGGTGCCAGCAGAACAGCCACGGAGATGGCAGGGCAGGAACCAGCACTGGCTCTGGAGTATCTCCCCAATGGCAGCTGGTTTTAGGGTGCTCAGCATCTTGCAGGGCATCACCAAACCAGGCCAGAGCAGAGGCAGCAAGAATCAAGATGAAATCTTCAGGAGGACCATCTGTGGAGGACTAAGGAAGGGTTTGTTCTGCCCTTCAGAGAGCAGATGCAGAAGCCAGAGCTCTGCAAGGAGAACAGAGTGAGGCACTGGCCTGGTTTCCAGGAAAGGAGAACAGTGTGTCACAGAGAAGGCAATGAAAAGACCTGAGACTTCTGCCTCAGCTTTCTGACTTACTCCTGCAGACACGTGGGTGTTTGGGAGTTCAAAAGGCTGAACTGGAGGCTGTCCTGCAGCTGGCAGAGGACAGGAAGCTGTGGGCTTCTCCAGAGCTGCTGGAGCACAGGCCACAGTGTTCCTGTCTCTGCTGGAGATCCCTGCTCAGCTCAGCATCTCTCCCTCCAGTGCTGACCTTTGCAGTGGGAGTGTGGGAATCTGAGTGGGATGGGAGGACCTGGTACCAGGCACTAGCTCAAGTGCCCAGACCTCCCAGAAGACACTGGCAGCCCTTCAGCAGCATCTGAAAACCTCAAAGGGTCTCTGACATCCTTTCCAGCTAGTGCATCCCACAGCACAGGTAGGGCTGGGCACACCACACGTTTCCTCCAGCCGACCCACCCATTTCCTATTTTCTGCAGACATGACAAATAGTGAGTTAATCCTGCAGGCCATAAACTAAGCTGTATTAGCAGACACCATCTGTCCTTTTTCATTTGCTGATGCACGACCTATTTTGCTGGGTAGTGGAGCAGGCGCTGCAGTTTCGGGGCTTTCATGGTGCAGTGTCCCTGTTGCCAGGGTATAATCCACTGCTCACAGTGACCTGCTCATGGGACAAAGCTCTGGTGAACCAGTGGGACCTGTTGTTGTGGGCAGGTGGTGGCTGAAGCCTCTCCCTGTGGCTGCTTGGCCTCAGAGGAGGTTTGAGCTTCAATTCCACAAAGCTCCAGTTAACACCTGGGAAGGGAAAGGTCTCAGCAGAACTTCCAAGGACAAGAGCACGACTGCCCTCAGCAGGACCTCACCTTACCTGAAGCTCCTTCAGCAATGGCCATGGGAAGGACACTGTGAAATAAGACCCTCTTAGAGCCACCACCCAACTTTCAGAGCCCTGTGACTGGGCACACTGAAAGCAAAATAAAAGTGAAAGGGACTGTTTGCCTTGGTGAGGGAAGAGACACATCCACACTCCCACACTTGCCAGGAGGTCTCAGAAAGACCTGAATTGTTCAGGTCTGTTTGGGATCATCTCTGAGAACAGGGGCCCTGCTGTCTCCTCCTGAGGATGCATATGTGGTACTTCTTTCCCTGAGGAACAGCCCTTCACTTTGTCTCAGAGGCAAAGTTTCCAAAGCATGACAACCTCAGCACCTCCAGAAGTGCCATAACACAGGGGTCATTCTCACCCCATCGTGGGGTTCATGGGAACAGGCTGTGTGGTGAGCTCAGCTCTCCAGCCACACTGCTCTGGTTGGGCTAATTCCTGTGTATTATGGAACTGAGCAGTGGCAATCCCACCAGGACAGGGAAAGACAGGAAGAGAATTCTTTCTTTACCCCTCTGAGGGGATCTGGTCATGTCTGGGAGCAGTTTGGTGACCCTTGTCTGGGTACAGAAGTACAAACATTATGAAAGCTCATAAAACCATCAGGATTTTTCCAAACCAGTTATCATTATTTGACTTAACTAACTCTTGAAGCAATTCCAAAGGTTAGTGCCTTGCTGCAAGAAGCCTCCTGAATTTACCAGCATTTAACTGAACTCAGTGCAGGTGGCAGAATTTTCCCTTGAATTCTGAAACAAAGAGCCAGGAAATTCTGTTGTTTGCTCTAAGGAATCAGGGAGGGAGCTGAGCACAGGCACTGGACAGTAACACCCTCATCTGTCACTCAGAACCAGGATGGTCACTGCTCACTGGCCTCTGCCTGGGCTCCCAAAATCAGCTGGGGAATTTTCAGCTTCCTGTCTCACTGCACAAAAGCGGAAGAGGGAGTGGAAGGGATTGTTCAGACTGACCTTGGCCTTAGCCAGACCACTTCTGTCTGAGTTAGCTCAGTTGCAGCATTTGGGTTTTCTGGGGAACTCTCAAGTTGCTGGGAAGGATGTGGCCTCAATTCACCCCCTTCTGTGCCATCAGTGTCCTCTGAGTGGCCAGTGCTGCTGCCACAAGGCCAGTGCCACAAAGCTGCCCTGAGTCCTTCCCTTTTCCTGTTAGTCCTGCTCTTTTCTCTTAGGAACTGGCTTAAGTTCTGACCCCTGGGGTTTCCTACCCTGCTGCAGCCAAAATCAGGGGTTACTCTGCACAGTCTCACTGGCTACAGAGATGTTTGACCCTGTCAAGCTCTGTACCCACAGACTCCAGGAGCAACAAGCCCTGCTGTCTCCTTTCTGCCTTCTCTAAGCTTTGCCCAGTGCCCCCTTTTTGTGGACACTCACTGGGCCTCTGTGTCAGATGTGACAAGAAATAAAGACTTTCCACAACATGCCCTGATGTTCCCACTGCTCTCCTGCAAGGTGTAATCTCCATCCTGCCCTGGGAAGAGGAGAGCTGGTGCCAGGATCTCTGTGCTACTCACAGTTTGGGGTGTAAATCCCCACAGCAGGACCCACCCCAACGTTTCTTCTTTCTTTGTGCTTTGGGAAGAGAACTGACTCAAGGATTATATTGATCTGAGTCCAAGAACAAACATTCCCCCTTCACAGGCCACAGCCTGTCCTGTGTCATGGGAGGAAAAGGAGCAGGGAAGGGCAGTGCTTTGCCAAGACTAGAACATACCCAAAGCTGTGAGTACTGTCAGGAGGAGGGAAGAGGAAGAAAGAGCCCATGTGGTCAGCCCTGAAAAGGGCAGTTCCTGCCGAGAACTGGCTGGGGAACATTCCCAATTTCATAACCAGCAACAGCTGTCAAAGGGGGAAAGAAAAGTGATTGTGGACCCTGCCAGCAGCTCCTCTCCTCACAGCCAGTATGGGAGAGCAGAACTCCCAGCACAGCCCTCTGGCCCTGCAGCAAGGAAAACTTGTGTCATTTTCCAGAGGGCTGAGCCAGCACTAACCAGGTGGGAAATTCTGAACATGTGCTTGGTCAGGGTTCCCTTGTCTCAGCTGAGATCTTTCCCCAGCCCAACCCCTGGCTGCTGATTCTGTCCAGGGCTGTTCCCCTCGTGATCTGCTCTCTCTGCAGCAGAACAAGGTGGGCAAAGGGAGCAGGGAGCTGGAGTTTGATGTGTCCTTCATTCCTGGGCCATCATGGAAAGGAAAATGGGTTTTGTTCTGCTGGACTTTGCTGCTGACCCACCCCTTCCTTCCCCCAGCCTGATTCCATGATCACAAGTCCATTCTCTCTGACTTCTCTTCAAGCAAAGCCCACCTTTACCACAGCCAGGAAATTCCTCTTTGCCCTCCTTCCTCTCCCTCACCCCTTCACCACTATGAGAAACCCTCTTCCCTCTCTGAGGCTTGTCATATGTGGGTTGTCTTAGCCAATGTTTGAGCAAATTACCCCCTGTGCTGCCTGAGGCTGGGCTGTGCACAGCAGAAAATCAAGTAGGAGGTTTCTGGGGCGATCAGTGAGTGCTGAGACCTCAAATACTTCTCTGAAATCAGGCCCTGCTGCTGCTCCAGAGCATCCTTCCAACAGAGAGGCAGAAGCTCTGACCACCTCTCCTCTGCCCAGCCTGGCCATCTCTGATCCAGGCTGCCATCCCAGTGCCCCCAAGCAGCAGGGAAAGTCCAGTGCCTGACACTGAAACAGCAGGAGCTGCCAAGAGCCTCCCAGCTGCTTCTGACTTCCAGGATCCCTCCCCAGCTTAGCCCTGCAGTCTCTCAGGGGGAACTGTCAGCAAAACCAGCCCTATTTAACCAAAGCAGAGGCTGCCTGGCTTTCCATGTCCTCCCTCTGCCTTTCCCTGCTCCCTTGGCATCATTAATTGTTGGGGAAAAGCCTCTCAGGGCAGCGCCGGCTCCTGAACTTCCCACTGGACGTGCAGCTCAGCCACAGCAACATGCTGGGCCTCACGTAGCTCTGGGTCCTGCTCCAGCTATTCCCACCCACTTTCCTTGGATCCCCCGCAGGATTCACAGCCCAGCACCCAGGGGTGCTGCCTGTCCCCAGCCCAGTGCTCTGAGCATGGGACGAGCAGCACAACTGCAGCTGGAAAACCTGGCAGTGGACACGGAGCAGAGCCCTGTCCCTGGGCTGAGGACCAAGAATGCCTCTTTCCCATCAGACTCGCCAAGGCTTTGAGCTCTGCCAAACCCCAGTGTTTGTTCCTGCGTTTGGCAAGCGAGGGATGGCAACAAAAGCATGTGCAAGGCAGGAGGAGTTCAGTGAAGGAGGGAAGTGGGTTTGTCTTGGGTCTCGGTGACCTTTTCTGGTTTGGAAAGAACAGAGATGTGCAGAGATGCTCACAATGCACAGCAAGGCTGTTTCCACTGCCCCAGCAGCAGAACAAACCCCGTGGCCTCCTTCAGTCACAGGAAACTGGAGCTCAGAGCCACAGCCCAGCCCTTGGCTGCTGGGATGGAACCACTGGAAATCAGCTCCAGGGAGTCGGTGCCTCTGCCTGTTTGCAAGGAAAATTTATGTGCAGCCACGGAGCCTTTCTATGGGCACCTTGTCTTAGCTCTGGCTCTCTGGGATGCTGCTGTGTGATGGGAACAGTTTTAATTTGTCTGGCAGTGGCTGAGCCAAGTTCTCCTGGAGCCCATGGACTGGGAGTTATATCAGCAATGCCCTTGGCCACGAGGATCCCATTGACTCTCCTCACCTCCCTCCTTAGAGAAACAAGCACAGAGAAGGAGCTGTTGGAGCAGAGCCAAGAGAAGGGCTGAGACTGAAGAGTCCAATAAATTCAGCAATTTCTCTGTGAGCTTCCAGCCCTTCTTGCTTAACCTCAGAGAGAAAAAAATGATGCTGGCAGGAGGAAAGAAAATGAATGGGGTTCTGTGCAGGTAGATCAGGAATGCAGCTAAATCCTCCCAGAGCTGAGAGTCAGCAGCAGGTTTATAGCAAAGATAGAAGAGCTGATTTGGAAAGCTGATTTGGCTAAAGGGATAATATTTCTGTTGGGAACCAGAGAACTATTGATTACTCAAGTAACCTCAACTATTAAGCAAACAGCTACCTCAGCAGAGAGAAATTTCCGCCTGGGTTTAGGGAGAGGATGGAGGGGACTCCAGGGCGGCCCAGGCAGAAGTGAGAATGTGTGTTCCCACTCTCCTTGACTCAGCTGCTGCCCTGCCTGCTCCCAGTGGGGCCAGATAAGGAGGGAAAACAAACACCAGGCAGGCGCCTGTGAGTGCCCCTGCCACGGGAATGGGAAAACATTCACTGCAGCCGAGTCAGGGCCAAGATAGACGAGGAATAGGAAGGATAAAGTGTCTCACAGGACCTGGCTCAGCTCCCAGGGCCTTCTCTGGACACTGGCACAGGGGCAGCTCCCCCCAGGGCTCCAGGGCTCTGCAGAGCCTCAAAGCTCCATAGCTCTTTTCCCAGGAGGGAGCACAAGTTCCCATTTATTGTGTTTCTGTGTTATTGTGTATCTGGCAGTGACAGGCTGTGACAGGGACCAAATGCACAGGTAACAGAACAAGACCATGGAACAGGGTCACATGAAGGCACTGGGAGCATGTCAGAGCCTCAGCTGCTGCAGCTGATGTGCAGATGCCAGACTATGTAATATTCACATGATCACCCCTTTTGCAGTGTAGGCAAGTATGGGGGAAAGCAAGGAGAGCCAGCTGAGCGTGGAGAAGGTCAAGGATTGGGAGGGTTGACTTGGCCTTTCTGCTTGTAGGAGGTTCTGGTGCCATTTTCCCACTAAATTTTGAATAACCTTGAAAACAAAATCAAGTTGAAACATGACTTAGAAAGCAATCCCGCTGCTGGTCATGCAGAACTGCAACCTCAGGGACTGAAACTGCAGAACAGCAGCGCTGACTCCTCCCTGCACCCTTCCCAGAGTGGCCCTGGCAGTCTGGCTCTGGCCGTGCCCAGCGAGGCCCCGCTTGGAATGCCAGGGCCCATCCCAAGCTGGCTCCCTCCCAGCACAGCTGCCCTGTGTGGTGCTGAGGGCTGGCACGGAGCTGCTGATGGGTCCTGTCCTCCTGCCTGCCCGTGCCAGAGGCACAGAACACAGCTGGCCACAGAGCCACCGGGGTGACAGCACTGCCTGTCACCCTCTGAGCGTGGGGCTCCGACCCCTTTCTCCCACAGGAGCCCCACAGAGCAGCACAGGCTGGTGCTGTTTGCAGGTTCCATACCAGGAATGACACTGTGGCCACCTGGGCCACTCCCGAATGCTCCCTACAGACCCAGCATCTGCACCTTCATGGGCAAGGACTGTGCATCACACAGCAATTGCTTCCCTAATTAAAGCATATTTATGCTCATTACTGCAATTCTGCTTTCTCACATACTCTCTAACATTCCTGGCTGCATTTCTCCATGGCCCCACTGCTGCCCCCAGCCCTTTAAATGACTGGGAAAATGTGTTGTTTCAACAAAATAGTTGTGACAGGGGTATTGGCCTCTCCTTGCTCTTGGATTTAAAACAAGGTTTTTACTTTGTGCCTCTTCTCTCTCCACCCCCGTACTCATTTCTGATACCCACAGTGGCCACCAGCACTGGGCTTTTGGCCCCAGATGTACTTTCCTCAGTCAGATACACACTGAGGATCCTGACAGGCTGAAATCAGGTTAGCACAGATGAGTGGGTGCTCACAAACTCACTTTCTAGTTTGCTCACGCTGAGTGTAGGTGTAGAGTCCCCACATCCCGTGAAATCGGAGCTGTGAACCCATCAGCTTTTTCAAGCATTAAGGGATGAGCCCAACTCTTGGATTAGGAAGATGGAACTGTCCCCCAGGGAGGGGGCAGGCAGGGCTGGGCTGCTGCAGGGCACAGAGGTGACGGTCCCCCTGCTCCCTCTGCAAGCAGAGCGGATCCCGTTATGCAACCGTTGTGCTGAAAGGCAACACGGCATCCAGAGAGGTCTCAAGGACTTTGTTATTTTGCCTTCTGGGTCTGCAGATGCCCAGGATCCACATCCAGAGAGCTCCTGGCAAAGATCCTGCTCCTGGCAGCCCTCCCCAGAACTATTGCTTGCTGCACAGGCAGGGTGAGGTGCTGAGGCTGCTGGAGATGTGCAGTTTAGGATTCCCACCCCAAACGTGCTGCTGGGATCGATCCCAGGGCTCCAGCTCCGCTTCCAGCCTCCTCTAAGATAGACATAGCTCAGGGAACAAGGTGTCCAAACTTGTGATTCATTTCATCAATGATTTGTGCTCTGACCCCCAGGGAGAACTGTGCTCTCCTTCTCCAGAGAGGGAGCAGAGCTGCTCCCCAGCCCCTTCAGCCTGTTCTGGAAGGGCAGGTACTCCTGGCTCTTCCCAGCACGGTGCCAGTGACACACACTGGTACCCTGGGGGAAGCATTTGCACCAGTTTCTGCACCAGCCAGCCAGGCTCTGACCCGGTCTCGCTGTCCAAGAGCCAAGCCCTGCTGTGCCAGGCTGTTCAGGCATTGTATAATGTTCCTGCCTCCCAGGAGCCATCCCGCAGCACGTCCCCCAGAGGCAGGCGCTGCTCCTGCCGCCGCTCGTGGAGCCCACCCTGCCCCGCTGCCCCCGAGCATCCCTTACCTGTGCCCGGAGCCAGTCCCGGTGCAGGCTGTGCCCTCCGCAGTCTCCCCGCTCTCCCTTTCCCTCTCCCCTTCCCTCTGCGCCACCTCCCTGCGTGATGTCAGCGCGGCCCGGCCCCCGCTGCCTCCCCAGCGCATCCCAGCGCTGCTCTCCCTGCCCAGCGGTTGCCACAGCGACAGGAGAGGGAATCCCATCCTCCGGCCCTGCACCTCCCAGCGCCTCGCTTGGTATCACCCACTGCAGCTCTCCCTGGAGTCACGGCGGGAAGGGCAGGGGGACAGCAGGGACAGCAGCAGGGAATGGCCGGTTGTGATACATCTGGTTACCAGGAACAAGCCTGGGTTAAACTGTCACACCCGTGGTGGCCGTGGGGAAGCCCTGGCTCAATACACCTGGGAAGGGAAGGGAGAGCAGGGGCAGTCACAGGCTCAGAGCAAACAGGCTCTCACCTCCTGCAGTTCCGCCCGTGCCCACCGAGCTATTCCCACCTTCCCACCCGCTCCCTTCGCTGCTCCCAGGCAGTTCTTTGTTCCCCAGCCCCACGTGCTCGCTCCATCGGGGCTGTGCCACAGGCACCGGGCAGAAATCTCTGCAGGGACTTCTCCTCACTCCCAGGTCAAGGTCAGAGATCAGGTAACGATCAGAAACTTAAGACCAGCTCCAAACCAGACCACCAGGAGTCAGTGGGCTCATTACTACTAACCACAAACCCACAGTGAAAGGTTTGTCTGCAATCCCTGTCGCCAATGGGTTCATTGGGAAGGGACAAGGGCAGATACATTTTTAGGTCTGCAGCACATTTTTAATGGAAAGAGATGGCCCAGGGCTCTCATCCCTCCCCCATCCAAGATGCTGTTTCTTTTCAGCAGAAATATTGCTGCATTACAGAACAGGTCACTTCCTCTATCAGTGAGAATTCAGTGTCCTATTTGATGCTGGTCCTTGTGCTATAAATAGGAATTTTCCCCTTTTATAGTTGCTGAATAATTTTGTGTATGAAATATGAACACAGTTTTCAAAAGAGTGCCTGATAAGCAGCTTGCTGGAACGAAATGGTTGAGCAGAAGGAATTTACAGCACCTGCAGAGCAGCGTGTGCTGTGGAAAACATTCAAGGTCAGTGTGAGAGAGACAGGTCACAGCACAGATCCAACTCCAGAGGATGTTGGCATGAGCCAAGAGCCTCCCCACAGCCTCCCAAAAATCCATTTCATGCTCCACACTCAGGTAAGGATCAAACAGAGGCAGCTCAGCTCAGAGGATTCAAGGCTCCTCCATCCCACAGACCAGGAGGAGCCAGCAGAGCAGGTTTTTAAAACAGCAGGCAGGGAGTAGAGGACACAATCCCAAAGAAGGAAGAGCATAGTTTAACATCCACCATCAAAAGAAACAGGGCAGAACACCACAAATGCCAGAGAGGCACAAGCTTGGCTTCAAAAGAGGGAGAATGGTAATGGGAGGTACAGAGAGGTGATAAAAACACCTGAGCACAGAGACTGCATGGCGGAGGAGCAGGAAAGCCAAATGAAGCTGGAAAACCAGTAATTTCTGGAGGAAATGAGCACATGAAGCCCAACCCTTTCTGGTGCTGGGCCACAGTGCCTAAACCAAAGCCCTGAACACAGGCAGGATAAACAACCCTCCTTCAGCACATCAAGAACAGCCTCCTCTGGGATACCTCAGAGGGTCAGGGTCCCTGTGGAGGCAGGAGAAAGGGAGGCCAGGAAATGTTCATTCCCTGCAACAGGGCAGATTTTTTCTTGTGTTCAGAGACAGGCACTGGTGGAGGGACACAAGAAGGTACCAAAGGCAGAAAGTAAATGAGCAGTAACAGAAGACACAAGATCTGGCTTCCAGTTGCTGCAGGAAAAGAGAATATAACATCAGCTCCTTTAACTGGAGATACAAAGGAAGGAGGAAAAAAGGAATTACATCAGTTAAAATACCTGCAAGATGCTCTGGACAGAAAACCAGGATACAAAGGGGGCTCAGTGCTGTGAGAGTCACACACGAACAGGAAAGAGCCCAGCAAAAGACACCATTGCTATGGTGATCACAAGCATTGGACACACTCAGCAAGGAAAAGAGATAAAAGGAATTACAAGCCACATTTTCAGCTGCACAGAACATCCTTGAGATAGGATCAGGCCCCAAGATCCACCCAGCACAATTGTTAGTTGCTGTCATCTGCCTCCTCATCCTCCACACTGTCTGCAGGTCAAAGAGGACACAGCACCAGATACAAATGTAAAGGGGTTATTTTATTATTGATTCAGAGGTTAGACAAGGCACCATTTGATCTAAAAAGAAATGCAAAAAACCCCTCAATTGTTATTTTTGCAGGCAATTAAGCAAGTCTCTTTTGCATTTCTTCAGCACTGTGTGAATTCCAGCTTGGTCATGATCACAGAAAAGCCACCCCATTCCCAGTAAGGCAGGGTTGGACCACAGCCCTGTGTTCAGCAGCAGAGAATCCTTGAGAAGTCTCTAGGCCAGGGTTTAGGAATGCAGCACAACAAGAAAAACAAAACTTCCAGGAAAAGACCATGGCATCTTTTTCCTTTCCATTTCAGACATGATGCATCATTTGTTCATTTTGGTCATTGCTGAGGGGAAGCCACTTTAGAAAAATCACAGCAAACCTTTCAGTGGCCTCAGAGTACCAAGAGCCCAGAAGACAGGCCCTGAAAGTCCTGGAGAAGCCTGGAATAGCACCTAACCCTACCCTCCAACAGGTCAAGGACCTGCAGCTGATCAGAGAGATGTTTCACCCTCTTGTTTTGCCTCCCCAAACATGATCTCTAAGGAGGCCACCTCTTCTTCACAATGATTCTGCCAAGTAAGAAAACCAACCAAAACCCAACCAAATCAGCCCCCCAACCCCTTGCTTACCACCTCCTTGCCCCCCTCCCATCAGCCATGCCCCCCTCCCAGCTGCCCTCCCTGCACCCAAGGGAGGGCTGCAATGGGTGATGTAGCAGAGTGTGCAGCGTTTGGTGGTGTCTCATCTGGTTCACGGAGTCACTCAGCTGGAATAAATGGGAACAAAGAGAAAAAAATATTTAGGGGAAAAAAACCAAACAAAATGGAGCATGGTTTATGGCAGAAAAAGGCTGGTGAGCTGGATGCAAAATCAGCACAAGGGAGGAAAGGAATGGAGAGTGGAGGAACATGTTGTTCCTGCTGTAGAATAAAACCCTGACCAAACCCAGGAATGCCAAGTGGCTGGGAACCCTTCCCTGCTGTTATGGCACAGTGAGGGGGCTGCAGCTCTCTTTGACTCTCTCAAGATAAAAGCTGCTTCTACTCGGAACTTCTTTACAGTCACTGAGATGCCAGGGCAGCTCTAACACACATTCCCCCTCCCTGGAGCACAGAAATTCCATTCCAAAGGCTGTGGGGCTGCCCTTCCACAGGAAAGCCAGAGACAAAGCAACACCCATCTGGGAATCCCAAAGGACCAGAGGCTGCTGACAAACCCAGCCCTGTTTACTTCCAAACCCTTTCTCCCCAGTCATGTGCTTTCAAGAGAAGTAAGTTAACTGCTTTCAGTTCCCCATTGTTATTTCCAGTTTGCTGGAAGAGAAGAGGTTGTTTCCCTGGAAAGGACGTATGAGGACAGAGAGGGATTGTCAGACAAAAGAGAAATTATCAAGAAAAAGAGCAAGGGATTCCTGAGGATTAAGCATCTGCTCTGGACACAGAGCCCAGAGCAGCTCAGCGCACAGGAGGGAGATGGGCCATTTCCTCTGGAGAGGAGGGTACTCAGTAACACTCAATCAGCAAATACACATGGAGGGCCAAAGGACAAAGTTTCACATGAGCCAATCTGTATTTACAGCGAGGTCCCCCTGGGAAGGGCTGGAATCCCTCATGGACAAAGGTCAGTGCCAGCCCTGCAGTGTCACCAGCAGCACAGGGGCCCTGAGAAGACAAGGCACTACCAGAGTGTCCTCAAACAGAGCCTGTCAGAGCCCTTGGATTTGCTCAAGAAACAGGAACATTTCCATGAGCTCCTAATGAAGGTCATTAGCTCAAGGGCACATGGAGCCAGTGGTTATAACACTGTCCCTCCAGCCTTGAGAAATCATTTGTTTTGCAATAAGGCTTTATTATATTTAGACTTTGGGATCAGGAGCAGCTCAACACATCTTCATCTCCTTGGTCAAAACCATGGCAAGAGTGAAGAGATAAACCCCAAGTCTTTTTCTTAACCTCAGGAGATCCCAGCCTGCCACACAGTGACTGTCAGACTGACCACAGACTTCACGTTGTTAGTAAGAGCAAGAAGCATCTCCCCAATCTGCTACATTAGAGCCCACAAAAGACAAGAAGTTCAACCCCACTTCCAGCCCCCCCAGTCCCATCAGCACAGGATGACAGGCTGTGCTCTCAGGTAACCTGCCATCCCACAGGGGATACAACACATAGAAAGAGAACACATTGTCACCCAGCCCTGAACAGCAGCCAAATTGTCCCTCCCAGCGACACACAGAGCAATCCCAGGTTTCATTCCTGCAGCTTCACATGACCTGGGAAAATCCTCTCCCCATCAGTTAGTCCTGATCTCCAACCTTCTCCCAGGCCCCTGTGGAGCAGCCAGGAGGAGCTGGAAGTCCAGCTGACTCCAGGGAGGTGCATCTCTAGGATGAAACAAAAGCTTCTTGACCCAAAAGGGTGCAGATCCCGCTTGTGGCAGCTGAGTCTGGGCTCGCTGCGGCCTCTAGAGGCCAAAATCTCCGACATCCACAGACTGACGTTCACATATAGCCAGAGAGAGACCGTTAACAGCTTGTTTAATTAGAGAATTAACACAGCCCTGCCTTGGGCTGCATCACCTCATCCCCACCCTTTCTATCTGCTCAGCTCTTCACCCTCCCTGGCCCCAGAGAGACAGGAGACAGAGAGACAGAGGCAGAGAGAGACAGGAGAGCTCCGTGCTGGGACGGAGCCCTAAATGAACATAACCAGGTCTTTACATGTTGCTCTCGAGAAGGCTGCCAGGATGCTGGCAAACACCACGTCGGGAGACTGGGAGGCATCCACGGCCGTGTGGATCCCTCTCTTGCTGTAGTAGGACACCAGGGGAGAGGTCTGGGTGTGGTAGGACTTCAGGCGGGTTTTCAGCGCAGTCTCGTTGTCGTCGGAACGGCGGATCAAGGGCTCTCCAGTGACCTGGGAGAGGCAAGAGGACAGTCTCCAGCTTGCTGCAGCCTGGCCTGCTCCTCCCTTCTCCCCACAGCTACTACAGCCCCTGCTCCCCTCCTCCAGGCCAGGCTAAAGGCAGAGCTGCAGAGGCCCCAGGGGTGCGGGGCAGACGGAGCGAACCTGGCGCAGCCAACGAGTCCCAGAGCACTCCCTGAAGGGAGAAGGGCTCAGCACTGTGGTTGTTCCCCCACACACCACTCAGCAGCCCTGAGAGCAGGCACCAGCTACGGGTGCTCCCCCGGATGGAAACCAGTGACAACCCACCGCAACTTCAGCTGTGGACAGAGCCCAACAGGTTCTGAGGCTGGCAGAGCCCGGGCCAGCTCTGCAGCACGGCCATGCCCTCCATCCAGCCCTCCAGGCCTCGCTCCCCGCAGTGCCGTCGGCTCAGGCTGCCCAAGCAGCTCCCCACGCTCCCCAGAAAGCCAGGACAGAAGGTACAAGAGAAGGAAAGACATGAGTTTTTTCCAGGGAGGCTGCAAAGCATCAGCTAAACCCAAAGCAAGGTAAGCTGTGGCCTTGGGAGCTCACATACATCGTCCTTCATGGGTTCTTTTGGGGGTCTGAACTCCTCGTGATACGAGCGGCCACTTGCTGGGTGAATCAGCCTGAGACAGAAAATAAGTGTCAGCAAAGCAGGACAAGGTCTCCTGGACCTGCCACTCATCAGCACAGAAACATCTGCAACAGCAACACAATTTGCTTTTCACTTGTAAGAAAATTCTCCGTAGTTATTTGTGTACCAAGGGCCTCTTCAGTTTTGAAAAGCAGCTGCACCAGCAGATGGAGAAGGGGTTTTGACTTCCTGCTTTACTGGGAAGAGGTCTGGCTCCTGGAGGTGTGAGGGTGACACAGTGCTACAGAAAACACATCTGACCTTAGTCAGGAAGTTCACTGGTGCCCAAATGTGTCCTAAGGGAGCAATCACAACTTTGGAGAAGGAAAGGTTTAAAGGCTGAGCTGGGGCACCAAGGATGCCAATTCCTATCAGCAATCCCTAATTTATAGGGCAAGGAAGGGGCTCTGCTCAAGGCTGGTCCAGCCATGGGAGAACAGGCAAGGAATTGAGACAGAAATCTAATACAGACCAGCACAGCACTGTGAGGTTTGGCATCTGAAATCAGGATGCTCTTCCATAGCCTGGGAAGCCCCAACCTGTGCACTGAGCACTTGGGAGAGAAGCGTTACCGTCCAGTGATCCTGCGGATCAGCAAGGAGTCAGGAATGCTGAACTCAATGACCGAGTCGAGCTTCTCCCTCCTCTTCTCCAGGAGCTCATCCAGCTGCAAGAGCAAACACCCAGCTCAGAGGGGCTGAGGGCCCAGGGACCCCTGTCTGCAGGGAAGGAGGTGCCAGAGCAGTGCCTGGGCAGGACCTCACGTACCATCTCTGCCTGTTTCACGGTGCGTGGGAAGCCATCCAGCAGGAACCCGTTCTTGCAGGGAGGGGAGTCCAGGTTGTTCTCAATCAGCTCCACCACCATCTCATCGCTCACCTGCAGAGAGGGGAGATGCCTGTGGTCAGGAGGGACACCCCAGACTCACACACAGCTGCCTCCAGAGCTGCTGCACTCGTGTGGGATTTTTGGGGCTGTCCCGTGCAGGGCCAAGGGTTGAACTCTAAAATCGCTGTGGGTTCCTTCCAATTCAGGACATTCTGTGATTCCATGATCCCTGTCAGTGCCCAGGCTGCTTCAGGCCCTTCCTACAGCCATCCCTGCTCCCAAAGGCAGCAGCCACAGCACAGGGCACTGCTGTTAACATGGGAAAAGCTGCATGCTCACACCTGCCCATGGCAGGAAGACACTCCCTGCCATGACTGTCATGGGAAGCACTCCCTGCCATGGGAAGCACTCCCTGCCATGACTGCCATGGGAAACACTCCCTGCCATGGGAAGCACTCCCTGCCATGGGAAGCACTCCCTGCCATGGGAAGCACTCCCTGCCATGGGAAGCACTCCCTGCCATGACTGCCATGGGAAACACTCCCTGCCATGGGAAGCACTCCCTGCCATGGGAAGCACTCTCTGCCATGGGAAGCACTCCCTGCCATGACTCCAACACCAGGATGTGGCAAATGAGACCTTTCACTCCAGGGGCACTCCAGCCTGTCAGGGACTTGGACCAGTGCTGCAACCTTGCTGTTACAAAGGTTGCTCTATTTCAAGACAGAATGTCAGCTCGAAGACAAACTCCTGTGATTATTTTTTTAAACCAATTCATAGCAGAAAATATCAACATAACCTTGATTTCCTGTTACTTTGTACCTTCACCCACACTTTCCCCTCAGGAGGCAGGAAGGGCAGAGCAGGCAAGTTGCTCATTGACTCCCATAAACCTTGTGTGAAGGTGAAGGCCCAGTAGTTGCTGACAAGCTCTGGCTTCACTGCATGGTTTTTTCCCATACCACTGGGATTAGTGCCTTTTCCACACTGCAGCACTAACAGATGCTGCAGCCCCAACAATGGCTGTTTGTTTGGGAGCAGCTCTCCTCAGCAGTGCAGTTTCTCCAGCACACACAGCTGGGACCCAGCAGGATTTGGGAACCAGACTGTCACAACACACAAACAACAGCCCCACAGGCAGGGGGGAAGTCTGGGTGAAGCAACAAGTAATTTCTGTGCTTTCCTGATTACTTTCCTTCAGAGAAACAGCTCCTGGGCATAAACCCCCCCCTCCCCAAGCTGCTGTGCTCCCAGCTGAGTTATCACAGAGGCAGAGCACCTGCAGGATGTCCCCATGGAGCAGCCTGGGCTGGCTGGCACACACACACGTGGCAGACCCCACCAGCCCAGCAGATAACGGCCCTATCTTTCATAACCAGCTGGGTATTGCAGGCTCGTGTTGCAACGAGCTCTGAGCAAAAGCTGAGATAAGCCACGTCACTCTCCCCATCAGGGGCCTGCACAGTCTCCCTGGGGTGCTCTGAGCCTGTGACAGCAGCAGAGATGCCCCAGATCTGCCCCACACCGGGGCAAGTTGCTGCAATTTGTGGTCCCTCAAGTTCCACAGAGATATTTCAGTCATTCTGATGAGATAATTAGACTGTCAGAAAGTGAATGTCAGAGATTCTAACTCTTGCCTCTTGGGGATCCACAGTGTCTCTCTCACACAGCACCTGCTGTGACTATGACAGCAACACCTTTAAGTCTATTTTCACCACAGCAAATTGCACTTATGCAAGAGCTGGGATGCAAATGAACCCTGTGAAGTGATACCTGGAGTCCAGGTATGAAGAGAGACAGGAGCTGCAGAGCATGGCTGTAACATCCTGCAGCTCCAAGGGTACACCTTCACCTCAAACAGTGTTCAGGAGCCAGAAAACAGCCAGCCAGACTTCACCCTGTGGGCAAAGAACCAGCCCAGGGGCACACGGGCTGCTGGGAAGCAAAGAGCAATTCTGAAGAGGAAAGAAGTTTTTACAGGATGTTTCTCCTACAGGATATTAGAAGGTTTTGAAAGCCTCTACCCCTGTCTTCACCCTGCAATCTGCTTTCCTACACTAATTAGTTTTGCCACTGAGAATTCTAAACGGGAGGTGTTTTCTGTCTGCTCCCATCCCAGGTGCCACTTGTCCCCCCGGCACATCCCCGAGACCCACCAGCTTCCCGGCATCCATGGTCTCCTTGAGCCGCTTGCCCAGCTCGGAGCCCGAGGCCACCATGGCCCGCAGCATGTCGCCGGTAGCCAGGTGGCACACGCAGTAGGTCTCGGCGAGCTTCGGGGCCTGCGAAACAGGACAGAGAGGGGTGAGCGCTTGCGGGACGGGCCCTGGGCGTGCGGCCTGGCCGGGGCTGGGACCACCGGCTCGGTGGGCCCCGAGCCGCTCTCGCAGCACCGGGACAGCCAGCGAGGGGCCAGCACGTGGCACGGCCCGGGGCGCTCCGGGAGCGGGGCCAGGGCAGGCACCGGGTGCCCGCGGACGACCCCGGCCCGGGACAAAGGGATGGATGCGGGACAAAGGGCCCGGCCTGGAGGAGCCGAGCCCCCGGGGCCAGGGCGGGACACAGCGCGGAGCGGGAGGGAGGCCGGACCCTGCGCCGCTCCACGCGGGGCGCACCCGGCCGGGAAGGCCGCGCTCGCCCGGTCCGGCCGCTGCCGGGGCAGTGTCCCCCGCCTCACCGGCGTGCCCCCCGCCTCACCTGCGTGCCCTTGCCGGCGCCGGGCGGGCCCAGCAGCACCGCGCGGATGCCGCGGCGCAGCCCCGGGCCCGGGCCCTGCGCTCCGCTCTGCGCGTTCGGAGCCATGGCCGACACCGACTGCGCGCGGGGCCGCGGGGGCGGGGACATGCAAATGAGGGGCGGGGCCACGCGGAGCCTTCCGCGGGGTTTGCAGCCGGTGGGCGGGGTTAGTCCCTCAGGGGGCGGGGCTATCGGCGCCACGTGGGTGGGGCCGCGCCGGAGGGTCCCGAGCGGTGACCGGGGGGTCGGCCCTGTGTCCATCTCCGGGTCCCGAACGGTGCCCGGTACCGGCACCGGGGAGGCCGCCCGTGTATCCATCTTCGGGCCCCGAGCCCTGCCCGGTACTGGCACCGAGGGTCCCTCGCGTGTGTCCAGCTCGGGGCCCCGAGCGCTGCCCGGTACCGGCACCGAGAAGGCTCCGCTTTTGTCCAGATTCGGGCCCTGAGCTCTGCCCGGCACTGGCACCGTTTTTGTCCAGTGGGTTTGTGCAGTGGAACTGCCTCACTTCCCTGCCCAGGAATAAATCCCTTTGCTGCCCAGTGACAAAAGCCTCTCTTAGCAGTTTATTTCCAAACTTTTTCTGCTTCAGAGAAGGGAATGGAGGTGGAGAGGACAGTCTTAAGCTGCACCAGGGGAGGTTTATGTTAGACAGTAGGAAGAGTTTTTGTCCAGAAGGGTGATTATGCTTTGGAATGGGCTGCCCAGGGCGGTGGTGGAGTCCCTGGAGGTGTTTCACTTCTTAGTGCCATGGTCTGGTTGACAAAGTGGTGATGGGTCACAGGTTGGACTCGATCTCAGAGGTTTCTTTCCACCTAAATGATTCTGTGACTCTGTGATTCTGAGCTGTGCTTGCCCTGGCACTGCGTGGGCTCAGCGTGGGATGGGCTCAGTGCCCTGCTCTGTGTGGGTTGTGCATGACAACACTGCCTGGCACCTCCAGAAGGGCCTGGCACTGCAGAGCTCTGCCTCTCCCTGCTCTCCCCTCAGTGCAATGCTCTCTGCATGGCTCCCCACAACCCACACAGCGCAGTCCAGGACCGGTGCTAGGCCAGAGCACTGGGAAAACACGCCAGGATCTCACAGGAGACAAGAGCTTTCCTTGGCCCTGGTTGCCAGGAGAGTCTGTGCCAAAGCCAAGACCACAGTGCTGAAGACAGAAGCCCAGGATAAGTTGGTCCCTCTCACCTCCTCAGGGGGGGCAGCTGCCCCTCCACACTCAGATCATTGGTTCCTCAGCAACAGCAGAGAGGGAGCTGCAAATTAACAAAAAGACATAAAAAAATCCCTGCTCAGCCCTTGCAGTTTGTGGGATGGAGCAATTCAACCATTTCCAAGAGCACCAATGCAGCAAAGACAGGACTGATGGACCAGATGAGGCATCTGCATTTGTGGCAGAGCTGGATCTGCTGCCATGGAACCCACTGGAGCTGGCAGTGCCTCAGCAAGGGCAGGGCAGGGGCAGTCCCTGACATCTCCCCAACCACCTCCCCCTGCCCCATCGGAGTCCCACCAAAGTGGCACTGCAGAGAGCCTGCCTTCCCTGGCAGCAGCTTTGCAGAGGGATCTAAGGCTCTCTTCCCTGCCAGGGTCCCTGGGCACAGCATGCACAGCCACGTGGAGTGGTCCCGTGGCACAGCCGAGCTGGGCATGAGCTGCTGAGGACTCGGTGACTCCTGGGGGCAGCCCCGAGCCTGGGAGGGGGTGGGCGAGGTGGGAGAGCGTTCTCCAAAAGGGATGAAGGATGCTCGGAGGCAGCTCAGCCAATAGGGTGGCTGGATTTGGTTGCCATGGCTACGGTTGGGAGGCAGGGCAAGGAGGGAGTGCTGGGAGAGAAGGGGTGCAGAGCCCCCCCCCCCCCATTCTCTGCAGGGCTCAGGGCAGGCAGGGAACTGGGGCAGGACAAACAGCCACAACTGGGTCTGGTTCGTTCTCCTGGGAGAGCCATGGCAGAAGCTGTTTAAATGCTTTCTGAGGTAAGGGGGCTCTGGGGGGCTCTGGGGGAACTGTCTTGCCTGGCACAGCAAGGAGAGGGCTGGTGAGGGATGCCTGTGGTTGCTGAGATTTGGGAATGGTGGCTGGAGGGTGCTGCCAGTGCTCCCCTCCCTCGCTATCCCGTCACTGCTGCTCCCCAGACACCCGGGACCCCGAGGAACAGCCACACCTCAGGGTGCTGCAGGAGCTCTGCATTCCTCAGGGAGACCCCTGGCAGCACACCAGGCACTTGGGAGGGAGAGCTGGGCCGTGGCAAGGAGGGGGTATCCGAGGCTGGGGCGTGTGTTCCGACAGGAATGAACCACTTCATTGCTCCGTGCCCAACCACAGTGGGGTTGCTGCTGCTTGGGGGTGGGATGTGAAGGGGAAAGCTGAAGGAGCTGCTCTCCTTTCCTGAGTATGAAGCTCTAAGAGCCTTCAAATGTGTTTTTTCACCTCATTCCCCATGTCTGGAATTCACTGGTGGTGCTTGCTCAATACATTACAACATCCTGCTGCTCCGGGGTCAGCGTGGTCTTTCTCCCAGTGCCCCCCTGAGATGTTGGCAGGAGGTCTCTGTGGGGAGGAGGTGCTGCTGCAGCTCTGAGAAATGAAACCTCTGTCTCCTGCTGCCTTCAGATCAGAGACCATGTTCCTGTAAGAGCCTGGAGCTAGACCTGGATTATTGGAGTGGAAATGTTCCCTGCCAGGTTGTCAGCGCTCTGGGTTATGGGACAGGGCTGGATCCAGGGCAGGACATTGTTAAAGCTCAGTGTGAGAGCTTAAAGCTAAAGCTCTGCTAGGACAAGCCAGGAAACTCCGTGCAGCTGAACTGTCCCCTCGTTCCACACCCTGTGGATCCAGACTGTCCTCAGGTCGGGCAGTGTCAGAGAGTGGCCTGTGCTGTGCCTCCCTTTTCCTGGGGCTTGTGTGCCTGGGAAAGCAGGGCCATGAGACTTCATCTACAGGGAGACCTTAAAGGCTCCTCACCCGTGCAGCACACAGGAGATGCAGCTGCATTCCAGAGCGTGAAGGGACAGGTCCTGGTGCAGGAAGACACCCACTCTCTGCGGTGCCGTTGGCTTCGTTGTTGACTGTGCTGGTGCCTGAACTGCTGCTGATGGAGACAAGGCTGCTGTGTGCCAAAACACAGCTCTGTGCTGCAGAGAAATGTGTCTCCTCCCCCAGAGAAGATGCTTTAACCCACAGCAGGGCTCTGCTGAGGCTCTGCTTTGGAGTAGAGCAGCACAGAGCTCTCCCAGGGCAGCACTGCCGTGGGAAGGATGAGAAGCATCCCAGGGTGCAGGCTGGGTGGTCTGTGCTGATGATGCTTCCAGACCCTGCCCTTAATATTCCTTCTTTTCCTAGTGTGTTGCTTACTTAGAATCTACACCCTACTGAAGGAGGCCTTAAACGAGCACCATCACACCATGAACGGGTTCTTGAGCGAATCCAATTTCCTGATGGTGGAGGAGGGTTTTACCACCAGAGACCTCCTGGAGAACCTCCTCGAGGAGCTGTGCCAGGGGGTAAGGTCTGGTTCTCTGCTTCCCCCTTGGAAGAGGCACTCATGGAGCCCCTGCTTACTCCAGTTTCTCCTAGAGTGACCAGCAAGCCTTCTTCGTGGCAGACCTGGGGGACATCGTGAAGAAACACCTGCGTTTCCTGAAGGCCTTGCCCCGGGTCAAACCCTATTTCCCAGTTAAATGCAATGGCAGTGAGGGAGTCATTCGGCTGCTGGCAGAGCTGGGGGTAGGCTTTGCCTGTGCCAACAAGGTAAGGATGTGGGAGGAGCTGCAGGTGAGCATTTGTGGGAGACTGGCAGAGCTCACCCTCCCTTCCTGTCTCCACTCACTGGGTGACATTTACAGGGACAGGAGTCTCCCTCTGCTGTCAAACCTCTACTGACACAGTCCATAAATCTCTGTCCTCTCTGGTGACTCAGGCTTGTTCCCTTTGACCATCATTCCTGTCTCTGGAGCTGGTGTCCTGGCTGGCAGTCTTGGTTGGTGGCCTGGCACACCCCTGGGGTGCCCCTGCCACAGCCATCCAACTCTTGGTGTCTTAAAGACTGAGCCTAAAGCTCCCTGCTCCCTTCTCCTCACCATTTGCAATAGCCAGGAGCCAAAACTGAGCCACTTACTTGTACATAATCAAATAAGATGTGTTTCCAGGAAGGGAAAGTGCTGGAGTCGTCACAGCTCAGCCCAGGGGTCACATGCCAACCTCCTAAACCCACTTGTTTTCTCTCCCAATCTCATGCTGGTTTTAAACACTTTACCACAACCTGTCCTTGCCAGGACAAAGTCCACTGTGATCCCTTTGAGCTCTTGTAGCTTTTCCCTGGAAAACCCTGGGCTGCAATGCTGGCGCTTTGCCCTCCCTGGTGCTGCAAGCTGGACAAGCCCCGGGGCTGGTGGAGGGTGGGTCATGGGGAACTGCCTGGGAGTTTTGCCCTCCCCTGCAGGCTGAGATCACACGGGTTCAAGGCCTTGGGGTCCCAGCTGACAGGATCTTCTACAGCAGCCCCTGCAAGCAGGTTGCCCACATCAGGTACGCGGCCAAACACGGAGTGCAGCTGATGACCTTCGACAACGAGGTGGAGCTGAGCAAGGTGGTCAGGAGCCACCCTCGTGCCAGGTGGGTGTGTGGCAGCACCACTGGAGGGGGAGCTGGAGGAGGAGCTGGGGAGGGGGCTGTGGGATGCTACAAAGACTGAAGAGGAGGTTGCAGAAGGTTGGTGTCAGTCTCTTCTCCCAGGTAACAATCAATAGGAGAAAGGAAATGGCCTCAAGTCGTGCCAGGGGAGGTTTAGATTGGATATTTGGAAAAAAATTAGTCACTGAAAGGGTTGTCAGTCATTGAAACAGGCTGCCCAGGAAAGTGGTGGAAACACTATCCCTGGAAATGCTCAAAAAACACATGGATGTGGCACATGGAGACGTGGGTTAGTGGTGGGCTTGGCAGTGCTGGGTTAATGGTTGGACTCAACGACCTTAGAAGGCTTTTTTTGCCTTAATGATTCTCTTATTCTATGATTCCAAGACCCCTAAACACAGTGTGGCTTTGCTGTGCAGGATGTTGCTGGGGATCACTGCAGACTCCAGCCCCTCTGCCCACCCCAGCATGACATTTGGGACCACACTGGAGTCCTGTCGGCACCTGCTGGAGGCAGCCAAGGAGCAGAACGTGCAGGTTGTTGGCATCAGGTACAGCACAGGGGGCTTTTTCCATAGGGGCCCCTGTGGGTCAGGATATGGGGAGCTCTGCCCTGCTGGAACAACACAGTGCCCCACAGACCCCCCTGCTGCTGTGGGTGGGGTGAGGTGAAGGGAGGGATTTGTAGGGATTCACCCTTGCTGGGATGCTAAAAGAGGCTCTGTGGGTCTGTGCAGGTGGTCTGGCCTGGGATGGTGTGTGGGAAGCACAGAGCTGCCGCCTGTGAGTGACAAGCCCAGTGCTGTCGCTCTCTGGGATGGTCAAACCCTCTGAAATGGGGTCTGTGCCCTCAGCTTCCACCTTGGGAGCCGTGGCCTGGAGCCCCAGGCCTTTGCTCAGGCTGTGGCAGCAGCACAGCTGGTGTTTGACATGGGCACAGAGCTGGGCTACCACATGCACCTGCTGGACATCGGAGGGGGACTCCCCGGCACCGAGGACACCAGAGCCCGGTTCGAAGAGGTACCCAGCTCCCCACACCTGCACTCAGCAGGCAGAGAGCCAGGCTGGAGGCTCTCCCTGGGTCTGGCTGCCTGTGGAATCCCCTGCTAACCAGGAGGGAACATCTTCCCACCCAGATTGCTGCTGTGCTGAATTCTGCCCTTGACCTGTACTTCCCCGATGGCTCCGGGGTGGAGGTGGTGGCCAGACCTGGGCGATACTATGTCACCTCCGCCTTCACCTTCGCTGTCAGCATCGCTGCCTTGGAAGAGGTGCCCGTGGAGCAGCCAGGCTCTGATGGTAGGTGGGACAGTGGGCAGGTCCTCCTGTGTGCCCGAGCCCCCCTGAGCCCTCTCCTGCTCCCCTCCAGAGGAAGAGTCTGGCAGCAGGAAGAGCCTCGTGTATCACCTCAGTGATGGCACCTACGGCGCCTTCAGCTGCCTCCTGTTCGACAGCCCCTGCCCCAGCCCTTGGCTGCACAAGGTGAGGGGTCTGCACAGGGTGAGGGGTCTGCACAAGGTGAGGGGTTTGCTCAGGGTGAGGGGTCTGCACAGGGTGAGGGGTCTGCACAGGGTGAGGGGTCTGCACAGGGTGAGGGGTCTGCACAAGGTGAGGGGTTTGCACAGGGTGAGGGGTCTGCACAAGGTGAGGGGTCTGCACAGGGTGAGGGGTCTGCACAGGGTGAGGGGTCTGCACAGGGTGAGGGGTTTGCTCAGGGTGAGGGGTCTGCACAGGGTGAGGGGTCTGCACAAGGTGAGGGGTTTGCTCAGGGTGAGGGGTCTGCACAGGGTGAGGGGTCTGCACAAGATGAGGGGTCTGCACAAGGTGAGGGGTCTGCACAAGGTGAGGGGTCTGCACAGGGTGAGGGGTTTGCACAGGGTGAGGGATCTGCACAGGGTGAGGGGTCTGCACAAGGTGAGGGGTTTGCACAAGGGGAGGGGTCTGCACAAGATGAGGGATTTGCCCAGTTTGGGCAGAGCCCAGCGGGTCCCTCACATTGTGTGGCATCACCTCAGCCAAAACCCCCTGCCAGAGTCCATGGGGAAGCTGCACCATCCATGGGCTGCTGGGTTGGCCCTTTGGGGTGGGTGGCGATGGGGCAGGTCGGTGTGACACTGGGACATGCCCATCCCTGTGCCCGCAGAGGCCGTGCCCAGAGCAGCCATGGCACAGCACCAGCCTGCGGGGCCCGCCGGGGCTGCCCGAGGACCTCATCGCCGACGGGCTGGCACTGCCCCGGCTGCACGTCGGGGACTGGCTGCTCTTTGGCAACATGGGAGCCTACACCGTGCCAGCCACCCCCGCGGGGTGTCCCCTGCCACGTGTCACCTGCGCCATGTCCCGCCTGGCCTGGTAAGGGGTGTCAGGGTGGGGGGACAGGGGTGTATCCCGGGGCTCTCCCTCCACCTGGGCACTTTGCCCGAGGGAAAGGGGCAAATCTGAGTGCCAGAACCAGGGTAAAATCCTGCCCTCAGAGGCAGAACTCCTAATTTTTTAAGTACTGGCAAACTGAGCCAGTTTTTGGCTGGGGAAGCCACAGGCAGCTCGTCCCTGGGTGTTGCTCTGGGGGTCGTGGGAACCCCTGAGATGCCCCTTCCCTGTGCCCACCCCATTCCCAAGGACTGCTCCTTCCCCCTGCTCCCCCTCGGGTGTCTCCCACCTGCAGGAAAGCCGTGCAGCTCTTCCTGGGGAAGCCCCCCCAGAGCGAAGAGGAGCGGGAGAGCCTCTGCACGCCCCTGTCCTGCGGCTGGGAGATGGTGGACACCCTCTGTGTCCCCCCAGTGTTCGCTCCCACCGGCATCATCTGAGCGGCAGCGGCGCGGGAGGGGCGGGACCCACGCTGGGGAAGGGCTCGTGGTGGCACCGGGGTGGGAAAAGGTCCTGGAGCTGTACTGGGGCAGGGGGAAAGGTCCTGTGGGGGTCTGGGGCAGGGGAAGGTCCCACAGCAGGACCAGGGGCAAAAAGATCCCACAGTGGTACCAGGGTGGGAAAGATTCCCCAGTGGAAAAGGTCCCACAGTGGTACCAGGGTGGGAAAGATTCCCCAGTGGAAAAGGTCCCACAGTGGTACCAGGGTGGGGGCAAAAAGGTCATGTGGTGGTACCAGGAGGGAAAGGTCCCTTGGTGGGAAAGGTCCTGCATCAGTAAAGGAGAGAAGAAAGATCCCACAGTGGTACCAGGGGTTGGAAATGTCCCCCAGTGGGAAAGGTCACATGGTGGCACCATGAAGGGAAAGATCCCACAGGGATACCAGTGGAAGAAAGGGCCAGTGGTGGTGCTGGGGGTGGGAAAGGTCCCCTGGTGGTGTTGGGATGGGAAAGGTCCCCGGGGGAACTGGGATGGGAAAGGTCCCCGGGGGAACTGGGATGGGAAAGGTCCCCCGGCAGTCCCCGGGGAAGGAGGTGCCATCCTGCCCCTGGCATTGCCCACTCCGCTCCCACGGGGACTGCACTGGGAATTGGAAGTAAATCCTGCTCCATCAATCCTGCTGTTCCAGCTGTGCCGTGTGTGGCTGCCAGAGGGGCTGGGCATGTGGGCAGGGGTGCCCAGCAGGTTTGGGCTCTCCTTTGAAGAGGGGTGAGAGGAGGGACCCCCCGGCTCTCCTGGCAGAGGTGAAATGCAATCAGCATTTAATGAGGCTTTGTTCGTTAGGGAGGCATTGGGAGGGCACTGGGAGCCCTGAAATGACACTGGAAGCACTGGGAGGACAATGGGAGTACACTGGGAGGACACTGGGAGCACTGGGAGGATGGTGGGAGCGCTGGGAGCTCTGGGAGGGCACTGGAAGGACACTGGGAGCACTGGGAGGATGGTGGGAGCACTGGGAGCTCTGGGAGGGCACTGAGAGGACACTGGGGGAGCACTGGGAGCACTGGGAGGATGGTGGGAGCACTGGGAGCTCTGGGAGGGCACTGGGAGGACACTGGGAGGGCACTGGGAGGATGGTAGGAGCACTGGGAGGACAATGGGGGAGCACTGAGAGCTCTGGGAGGACACTGGGAGCACTGGGAGGGCACTGGGAGGGCACCGGGAGGGCACCGGGAGGGCACTGGGACCCCTCGGGCGCGGCCGCCAGGGGACGCTGGGGCGCGGCGCATCCTCCACTCCGCAAGGGGGCGCTGAAGGGCGGGAGCGCCGCTCGTGCCTCTCCTCTCTGTGGCCCCGCCCGGCCGCAAAGCGCGTGGGGCTGTCGCGCGGGAGTGTCGCGCGGGGCCGGTGAAGGGCGGCGGGGCCGGAGCTGTGTCGGGGTCGTGTCGCGACAGGCGCGCAGCCATGCCCTTCTGGGACCTGCAGAAGCAACTGGGCATCGATGTGGACAGCTGGCTGCTGCGGCAGAGCATGCCCCAGCCGCACGGCCGCGCCGCGCGCTGCCACGCCTTCGAGCGCGAGTGGGTGGAGTGCGGGCACGGGCTGGGCCAGACCCGCGCCCGCCGGGAGTGCCAGCCCGAGTACGAGGATTTCATGGAGTGCATGCATCGTGCCAAGCTGGTGTGTGAGCCCAGGGGACACGGGGGCCCCGAGAACGGGGGGGCACGGGGGGAGAACGGGGGCACCAGGCTGGGGGGGCACAGGGAGGGGACATGGGCACACCGGGGCACCGAGAACGGGGGGCACGGGGGGAGAACGGGGGCACCAGGCTGGGGGGGCACAGGGAGGGGACATGGGCACACCGGGGCACCGAGAACGGGGGGCACAGGGGGGAGAACGGGGGCACCAGGCTGGGGGGGCACAGGGAGGGGACATGGGCACACCGGGGCACCGAGAACGGGGGGCACAGGGAGGGGACACGGGGGCACCGAGAACGAGGGGCACAGGGAGGAGAACGGGGGCACACCGGGGACACCGAGAACGGGGGGGCACGGGGGGAGAACGGGGGCACCGGGGGCACCAGGCTGAGGGGCACAGGGAGGGGACACGGGGACACCGGGGCACCGAGAACGGGGGGCACAGGGGGGAGAACTGGGGGCACAGGGAGGGGACACGGGGGCACCGAGAACGGGAGGCACAGGGAGGGGACAGGGGCACACCGGGGGCACCGAGAACGGGAGGCACAGGGAGGGGACATGGGCACACCCGGGGCACCAGGCTGAGGGGCACAGGAAGGGGACCCGGGGGCACCAGGCTGGGGGGCACAGGGAGGGGTGCAGGGGTCTGAATGGTCCTGGCCAAGGAAAGGTGGAGGGTGAGGGCACTGGGCACCAGGCTGAGGGGGCTTTGTGGGCACCCTGGGGTTCAGCTCAGCCAACAACACCCACAGAAGGTCCTGCCTGGTTAAAAAAACGGGGCTGAAACCCCAAATATCACCATTGTAAAATCCTGAAACATCCTGAAAGCCCAAAGCCCTTGGGAAGAGGCTCTGCCCCGGGTGAGGAGCCCCAGGGCAGGGGCTGGTGTGGGTCACATGTCTGTGGTGCTGCCAGGACCTGCCCTGGCACCCCCTGGCACTGCCACCCCCCGTGTCCCTGCCAGGCCAAGCGGCTCAAGACCATCCTGGAGCAGCGGGACAAGATGATCAAGGAAGGGAAATACACCCCCCCCGAGTACCACCAGGGCAAGGAGGATGCCAGGCCGTGATTCCCCGGCCCCTGGCATGGAATGGCTGTGGGAAGGGACCCCCCAGGACCCGGGCTGGGGGCCCTGCCCTGGCTGAAGGGGAACAGCCCCACGCTGGGCATCGCTGGGGCAATAAATGCCCCTTTGGAACATCTCCCTGCCTCTGTCCTGTCTGTTCTGGGAGTGCAGCACCGTGTGAGGGGCTCTGCCTGCAGCTGATTCCTGGAGGGGTTTGGGACACCCTGAAACACGGAGAGGGGCTGGGAATGTGCCCTGAGGGGCACCTGGAGCCAGTGCTGAGGGCTGGCCCTGTGTGCTGGCAGCCTGTCTGTCCCTCCTGCAGGGTGGGCACTGCTGGGCATTGCTGCAGGAAATGAGAGCAATAATCTCAAAGAGTAGGAAAAATTCCCCAAAAAAACCCACTATCCAAACCTGTCCTGCAAATCTTTCTTCCCAGCCAGTGCCTGGTGCTGGTCCCAGTTATCTCCTGCTGGGTGAGGTGGTTCAAACTCTCCATTTCCACCCCGATTCAGAGCAGGAGGGGGTGGATTTGGGTTCTCTCCTGCCCTCCCAGTGTGTGCCAGGCAGATTTCTCCACTGGGGGCTTTGAAATCCCGTGTGCCAGAGGATCCCTGGGGTGCTTGGTGGGCACCGTCCCTGGCACAGCCTGGGGGGGTGTCCCTCCCAAGGGGAACTTTTCCATCCATCCCATCCAAACCCTGCTCAGGTTTGGAACAACATTCTCTCTCCACGTGTAATGGGCTGATAAATCCTCAAGGATTTTGTTTGGTGGTGACCAGTTTGAGCAGAGGGAAAGTTGGGTAAGGATGTCAGGATTCCAGCTGGGAATGCAAGGAGGGAGCTCCCAGGGTGGGAAAAACAGGAGGGATGTGGGAGGAAATGGGCAGAAATGAGGATGGTTTCAGGTGGAAAGGCCCTGAGGGGCTGAGGAGCTGCCAGAGCAAGGAAAGGAAGGATAAAGAGGGAAAATTGTGCTGGGCATGGCAATGGAACGGGAGCCACTGGCCATGGAGTTATTTATCCACAGGGAATGGTTGTCCTGGGGGGATTTGGGAGGACGGGATGGGACTGTGGGATGGGGGATGTGGGAACCCACATGGCACCTCCTGGAAGTGCCAGGCAGGGCTCAACTGATCCAGAAGCCGATTCCTCACCGAGCCAGACCACGATTCCCCAGGAATTTTGGGAAGCGAGGCCAGCCCGGAGGTCAAACCTTCCTGAGCCCCGAGCCGTGTCTGCCCCCGCCACTGCCGTACCACCCTCCGCAATCGCTCGTTAGCGGTGATGGTTAATTATCCTGCCCTTTCCTGAGGAGACCTTGTGTACTGGGAGGCGCTGGGAATGCGGAGGAGGCTTCGGGAAGCAGCAGGAATTGCAGGGTCGACCTCGGGAACGGCTCTTGTGGTGGCAGCTTGACTGTGACAGTCGTTTCCTTGGTGGCATCACAAACCCCTCACGTGCTGCATGGGAAGGCTGGCGGCACCCGGAGCCACGCGACAGCGACAGCGACAGCGACAGCGACAGCTCGGGCTGGCGCTCCCGGGAAATTGCTGGTTTGGGAAAAAGCAGCCAATGCTGTGATGGGTAAGAGTCGCTTTTCCAGGGAGAGGCAAAAAACGGGCTCAGCAAAAAGCCTGGCAGCTTTTCTGGTGTCGAGGGTGACTCATCCCATCGAGCGCTCCAGATGTCGGAGGGAACATTGGGATGGAGGGAACACTGGGATGTATCTGAACGCGCCCGGCTCCCAAGTGGCTCTTCAGATCCATTCAAAGCCTGATTGCTCTGGCGATCGGTGTTACCCAGCCAAGGGCACGGGCCCGCAGCAGCCAGTCCTTGTAGTTAAAAGCTCTGTCAGGAATTTCGGCCAATAAAGAGAATAATCAAATGCTTGATGAAGACAATCAAATTCACGGGGAGATAACAAACCCCCTCCCAGCTCCGGTGGGAGGAGACTGGCCAGAGCTCCGGGTGAGCAGCAGCGATCGAAAATGGGTCCGATGCTCTGACCGAGTTCCCCCGGGCAAAGCGATTTGGAGCATCCTCAGCCTCGGAATGTGGTTCACCACAGAGCCCTGAACAAGATCCATTTCCAGCCTGTAGTAGTTCCAAATTTATATTTTGCTCTTTGCCTTTTCTGTCGTTTTTTTGGCGCGGGGTGTTGCCACGTCCCGGCTGGGTGGGAGGCGCTGGCGCTGGGATGGGGTGGGCGATCTCCGTGGGGAGCCACTTCTGCCATTGGCGAGGCAGGAGCTGGGGAGGGCAGAGCTGGTGGCGCTCACCCGCTGCTCTCCCAGCGCCATCCCACCCCCTGCTCCCACATTCCCATTTTCCTGTAACCCTCAGCCACCAGGAGTTTGGGGGAGCCCCCACCTCCTGCAGCACCCCCAACCCTGGATGTTCCAGGAGCCTGGGCAGCATCTGCAGCTCCTCTGGGTTGGAGAAGGGGAATAAACAACTCTTGGGAGATGAATAATTTATCAAAAGTCAAGGGAAAAGGCAGATTTGAGCCTTGGGCAAAGGTTTTAATGAGGGAGAGGGGGCAAACTTAGGGGCAGAGCCATGTGCTGACTGATTTTTCACCAGGGGACATCTCCCTGTGCCCCTGTGCATGCCCAAGGTCCTGGCACCCTGGGGTGGGTGTCCCAGGGGTCCCCACATTCCTGCTGTGCAGCACAGGAATGGGGAGATATTTGGGGAGGACCCTCCACCCACCTTCTCCCTTCTCCTGAAATAACAATTCACTGTCTCCACGTAGGCAAAACAACCCACGCTCTTAACCCAGATCTGCAGCACAAATAATCCGGCACCTCCCGGCGCTGTGAGGGGTTTTGGGAAACGCATCTGAGGTGTGAGATCCACACAGGCTGCAACAGGCACCGTCTCCTGCCTGCCCCGGCTCCTCTGGGACCAGCAGGGCTCGGACTGGCCGGGTGTGCTCCGAGAGCAGCAGGAGGGAGGAGGCTGAGCCCGGCTGGTGACACCCAGCATGGGGTGACAAGGGAAGCGTCACCCTGGAGCCAGTGTCGGGCCCCCCGTGGCTGCCTGTGCCATGAACCCTGTGCCGTGCCCTGGGGGCAGGTGGTGCCTGGTCACCGTGAGGGTGACAGCGGTGTCACAGCGTCACCCCGCTGTGTGCCAAGGGCCGGGCTGGCCATGGCTGGCTCGAGGGGCCATCAGCTCCATCACCTTTGTCACCTCCGAGCTCCACAGACACGCGGCTGAGCTGCCCAACCCGTCTGGGAGCTTTGGGAACGGCTCGAGCAGCGTCTGGTTCTTGGGGCACTTGCGCGTCTGAGGCCGCCGGCTCAGCTGGGATGAGCCTTCCCTGCTCCTCAGCTCTCAGGGATTTAGGGATCCCTCATGATGGTGGGAACCGAGGCCCCCACTGAACACATTTATCCAGCAGTGTCCAGAAATGGACCCGACCACCCTCTCCAGAGGTGCGAGACCTGCACATGGGAGGGAAGAGAAGGAGCTGCTGGGCTGATGGGGCTGGCACTGGTGTGGTGGGACTGGTGCCATCCCACCAGAATGCCCTTTTCCAATCCACCCTTTACTCTTGCCCCAGTTCTCACACCCTCATTCCCAGCTGGAGCTCGTGTCTGCAAGGCCTTGGCTGTTGTGTCTGTGGGATCATCCCACCTGTGCATCCACACCGGGCGGGTTTTGGCCGGCGCTTCCTCCCCGCGGCTGCCCCGGCCGGGCAGGGCCGGAGGGCAACACGTGCTCCTCTCCAGCACATCCCACGCGGCCGAGAGCACGGGTGGCACCACACCCCACGCCGGCCACCGCGTCCCACCCCCTCGCTGGAAGCGCTCAGGGAAACAGTCACCGGGAAGCAGAGGGACGTGTTTGGGATGAGATCTGAAAACCGGCGGGGGAGAGATGCCCACGGGGCAGCCGGGTGCGCCGAGACCCCGGGGGCACTGGGGCGACGGGCTTGGCCGGGCCGCGTGCGGCGCCGCGGGAGCGGCCGCGCTGCCCCCGGGCCGTGGAGCGGGGCCGGGGCTCGGTGGGTGCCGCCGTCGGTGCGGGGCGGCTGGATCTGCCGTCAGCCGGAGCGGTTTGTCCTGCTGCACTCCTGCCAGGCGGCCGGGGCTGTCCTGCAGCTCCGCCACCCCTTCGGGCTGCTCCTCGTGTCCCTGCCCGCGCCGCGGCTGCTGCTGGGACAGGTCCGGCTGGCGCTGGGATGCTGCGCTGCCCCGCAGGTGAGGCCCTCGGCACCTCACGGCGGTGCCAGCGCGGCCCTCCGGCTCTCTCTGTGCCTGTCCCTGCTCCCGTCCCCCCCTTCACCCTGCTCGTGTCCCCCCTGCTGTGCTCCCACTGCGCTGTGGCTGCCGGTCCCTGATCGATGGGTGCTCTAATTACCCTGGGCCTGGGGGATGCAGAGGATGGGCAGGAGGGATGCTGGGGGGATGCAGGAGGGGCTGTGTAGGGTGTTGGGAGTTGCTGGGTGGTTTGGGGGGCCCCCTGTACAATGGGTGAGGATCTCCTGAGTGGCTTGGGGGACACCCTTTATAATGGGTGGGGATCTCCTGGGTGGTTTGGGGGATCCCCTGTGCAACGGGGGTGCAGAACGGGGAGGCAGCAGGCGTGGGGGTGCCCTGAGGAGAACGGGCAGGCTGGGGGGCACAGGGCGGGGAAGCCCGGGGCGGGTGCCAGGGCCGGAGATGCCGGCTGGGCTGGTGCAGAGGCGGGCGGCGGGGCCGGTCCCGGGGCTGCGCGGGGCGGGAGGCGGCCGAGACCCCCCCGCAGCTCCCGCCGCTCGGTGGGCAGGGCCGGGCCGGGCCGGGGGAGGCGCCGGAGCGCACGGCGGGGCCGGGAGCCGCCGGACCGGGAGCGCACGGCGGGGCCGGACCGGCACCGGGAGCGGGAGCGCCGCGTCCTGCCCGCGCCGAGGCGGTACCGGAGCGCCGGCGGGGGGTGAGCGGGGCCACGGGCACGGGGTGCGCACCGGGCACGGAACGGGGAAGGGCGGCGGATGGAGCGGGGATGGGCCGGGCATGGAGCGGGGATGGAGGGAGGAAGCGCCGGGGACGGTGCGGGGATGGAGGGAGGAAGCGCCGGGGACGGTGCGGGGATGGAGGGAGGAAGAACCGGGGACGGTGCGGGGATGGAGGGAGGAAGAGCCGGGGAAGAGCGGGAGCCGAGCGAGGGATGGAGCGGGAAGGGCAGGAGACAGGGATGCAGAGGGGATGGAGCGGGGATGGAGCGCGGAAGGGCGACGGGTGCGGATGGGGATGGACCGGGAAAGGGGGGCAGCAGCCGCCAGGGCTGGGCTGGAGCTGCGGGCACCGGAGGGTGCCGTGAGCAGCGGGTTGGGGCGGGGCGGAGCAGGACCCGGGGTGCCAAACCGGCCTCGTGTGCCCCCGCAGAGCCGTGCCCGCACCCCGCTGCCTCCCGCACCTGCTGCCCCCCCGCCTGCGCCGCAGCCCCGGGTCCAGCCCCGCAGCCCCCGCAGCCCCCGGCCCTGCTTCGCCCTGGGCACCGAACCCCCCCGGCCTCGCGGACCCCCCACCCCCCACCCGTGGGTCCCTCCAGAAACGAGGGCGCGGGTTGAGCCCCCCGGGACTGCCTGGGGGAGCCGCTGTGTTGGGCCGCGATGCATTTTTTTGCAGCTTTTCAATGGGGGGTGAATGACTCATGGAATCCTTTCTCCTTTTCTTTCAATGTTTTTTTGGCTCTCTTTGTTCCTGTTTTGCTGATTAAATGATGGGAATAAGGGAAGGCTCGGCGCGATGGAGGCGGCTCCTGCGCCGCGGCACATCGCTTGTAGGAGTCTCAGGCATTTTTCCTGGTCGTGCTAGAGGACACAATGAGATTTATTTTAAATATGTCTCATCCAAGGTGCTTATTTGCCCAGCGTGTGTACGCGGCACAGCTCACTCCCGGCGTGCTCCAGAAAGCCCTACCATCTTCCCCTGCCATGATTAATAGGATTTTTAAAGCCATTCCCATTCTCAGAGGGGAAAAACCTGCAGGTACAAAGGGCAGAGCCGATCTGCTGCTTCTTCTTGTACCGAGCACAAAGAAACCAAACCCAAAAGGCTGGACTTGGCTTTGTGGGAGTGAACTGGTGCTGGAGATGCCAGTGTGAGCTTTGCTGGTGGAGAGGCAGCCACGCCACTGTCCCCATCCCTGGGAATCCCAGCTGTCAGACCAGCAAGGGGGAAACTGAGGCAGCGTTTAGGAGCTTTGGGAGGGCTGATTCAGCTGCCCACGAGGGTGTTTGGGCAGGGGGTGAGGGCTGAGATGTCCACGGTGGGTTGATCCCTTCTCCATCACCCCCAGCACCTGTGGCAGGGAGGGACTGACCGGTGGCCCGGTGTCACGTGCTGTTTGCTCCTTCTGCAGGGTGCTGCCCGTGGGGACGTCCTGCCCACCCTCGTGCCCGTGCCCTGGGCCATGTCGTCCTCCGACGAGGAGACCCTCAGCGAGCGGTCGTGCCGGAGCGAGCGGTCGTGTCGGAGCGAGCGCTCCTATCGCAGCGAGCGCTCGGGCAGCCTCTCCCCCTGCCCAGCAGGGGACACCTTGCCCTGGAATTTACCCCTCCATGAGCAGAGGAAGAGGAAGAGCCAGGATTCGGTGCTGGACCCAGCCGAGAGGGCTGTAGTCAGGGTTGCAGGTAAGGCAGCGCCCTGCTGTGCTGGGGATGGGCACATGGGGCTCCCCCCACGGTGACTGGGATGGTCTTGGGGTCACCCTTGTACCCTGCTGCTCCCCAGGGAGGCTGGGAATGGATGGGATGGGCAAGGGAGGGATGGATGTGTTTTTTGTTGGCTGAGGAGCAGGGTGGTGGCTTGGGTCTGCCATGGCTTTGTCTTCTCCAGGCTCACCCTGGGCAGTTCATACCCTCAGCTCTGGGGTTAAGAGATGACTGGGCACCTCCAAAGTGTGGGTTCAGTGACATTAGAATGCTTAATTAAGGACTAAATGGCTCCTTGGTAGAACAATGCCCTTGGCTGTACTCGAGGCAGGAATTTGCCCTGGGAGGTTTGGGATTCCTGCTCAGATGATGTTGCCCTGGTGGTGTTCATGGACAGCCCCATCACTGTGGTCACTGGGACACTGCTCTGTGTGTCCCTGTGCCCAGCCCACAGCCCTGGGGAAGGAATGGGGATGGGAAGGAGAAACAAAGACAGAGAAGGACCCACCGTGGCCAATGGCTCCTTCTCCAAGTTCTGGTTGAGAGGAGTGGTGGGGACTCCACTCTGGGGCTGTCGGGGAGGGAGGATGGAGGATTTTATTCAAGCTGGTGGCTCCAGACACCAGAGCCAGGATTTGCTTCTTCACTGGGGCCAAATGGCCATCAGGGACCTTGATCTGTGTCTGCTGGGGTCCGTCCACAGCTCCCTGCACTCTGGGCACCTTTGATCTGCTCCTGCCAGAGCAAATCGGGGTTCAGGGACATGCTGAGGGGCCCCTGCCGAGGCCTGGCCAGGCTGTTCCTGCTGCTGCTCCAGGAGAAACCCAGAGCTTGGCTTTTATCTTGCTATGGGGGTTCAGACTGGGAGCACTGGGGTGCAGGGGCAGCACCTGGCACAGGTTGGGAGTGGCTGTGGGGCCCTGCTGCCCTCCCTGCCTGCCTGCCCCATGGCACAGGGGTGCGTGCGGCTCCGGCCGTGCCGCGGTGCCACTCGGGCACGCGGTGCCATCCCGGCTCCAGGCGTCTTGGGGCTGGAAGAACCAGTTGATTCAAATGATGGCCCTGGAGAATGCACCGTCTGGGGCTGGGGGAAGCAAATGTGCAGGGTGTGGCTGGCTCTGCCCCAAATCCCAGCACTGCTGGGGCTGGGAGATGGCCAGGGACCAGGAGCCCAGCATACCCCTCATAGGATCATGGAATGGTTTGGGTTGGAAGGGACCTTACAGAACATCTCGTTCCAACCCCCTACATGGGCAGGGACATCTTCCCCTAAACCAAGTTGCTCAGAGCTCCATCCAGCCTGGCCCTGAACAGTTCCAGGCTTGACCATCACGCTCATGGACCTGCTCTGCCCCAAGAGCCCCATCCTGCTGGGTGCTGAGCACCCTCCTACACCCCAGGGATGGACCCTTCCAAGGCACAACCATTCCCCAGCTGTGTTTCTGCCTGGGGTGCCAAGTGCTTGTCATTACTCTGGCTGGATCCAGCCCGTGATTAAAGGCAGGGGGATGTCACAAAATTCGGTTTCATGCTGATTCCCCATTAAAAATAACTCGGGAGGTGCAGTCAGACAGTGCTGAGCTGGAGAAAAAAAGAGTTCCAAGACAGTTTTGTGTCACCAAGTTTGAAAATGAGCTGAAATATTGATTCAGATCTTGCATTATTCAGCGGGAATGTCTGCAGGGCGCCGGCCGTCCCAGTGCCTGTTCCCACCACAGGGACCGGGCTGGGCACCGGAATCGTGGCCTGTGGGAGGTGCCCTGGGGCAGTTGGCACCTCTTGGTGTGCCTGGGCAGGTGAATGGGGCTTGAGTCCTTGGGATCCCCAGGATGGGGCACCAGGGACCCAGTCCAGCGGTGGGGACAGAGCCTGGGCATTGTGAGGGGCTGCCCACTGTGGACCAGGGAGGGGAGGGTTGGCGCCTCGGTGGTTTAGGGGTGACACATGGATATGGGGAGCTGTTCCTCCTCGCTATCCATGGGTCCAGTGGTCTCTGCATCTTTTCTGGCCATCAGAGCCAAGGAGAGGAGGACATGGCCATGCCAAGGGAGGGGTTGCACCAGCAAGGACCTTGTGGGGGTGCCGTGGTGCAGGGGGCTGGGTGCCCGGGCAGCTCTGGAGCTGTTCCCTGCTTTGCTGGCATCTCCTTGGAAGGCAGTGATGGGGGGGAGCAGGATGTGGAGGGTCAGAGTCCGACCCTTGGCCCTGAGTTGCTCTGTCTTGCTCCAGGCACTTGGCAGAGGGTGAGAGTGGGCAGAGAGAGCTCTTTTTGGGGAGAAAAAAAAGGCTCTTTCATCCTAAATCTGTTTGTGCTTGGAGCTGCCAGGGCTGTGTTGGGGTGCTGGGGTGATGCTGGGGCGGTGCTGGGGCAGGGGGGGCCGGGGATTTGGGGGTGCTGGTGGTGGGCGGGCAGGGGTGATGGACGAGGCGTCGCAGGGATTTTCCAAGGGCTCTTTGAAAAGCCTCCCGGGAGTCCTTTGTCACCCGGCGTCACCCGCGCCGCTGGCAGCGGCAGCGCTGGCTGAGGGAGGGAGCTGTGCTGCATCCCGGGGCCTCGGGAACAAACCCCCTTGTTCTCTGCTGCCTTGGGAGCGGCAGAGCCCGTGGGGCCGGGGCAGGTTGGGAGCAGCATTCCCCCTGCCCGGGAGGAACCGCGGAGTGCCAGCTGGCGGGCACACACCTCCCTGTCCCTGGGAACGCGTTTTTGGGTCAGACGGATGTGGTGAGCGCAGGCACCTCTGCAGGGCTCCGTGCAGAGCTGCAGGGGCTGCATCCATGTGCCCGTTCCCAGTGGATGCTCTGGCCATTCCCTGTGGGATTCTCCATGGCCTGAGGATGCCTGCCTGGCTGTGGCACCGCTGGGCACAAAGACCCCGCCACGAGGTCGCCGGGATTCAAACCCTCCTCCCTGTGGAGGCTCTGCCAGGGATGCAGCCGGACAGCAGTGTTCAGTGCCATGTTAATTACTTCTCCTAATTAAGGCACAACGATGAAGGGGAGATGCCTCTGAAACCGGGGTGATGATAGGGGGTGATCTGTGTAACCCCACCCTAGGCCAAAGGCTGTGGGAGAAGGAGGAGGAGGAGAAAGAGGAGGATGCTGATGGTTCTTTTTCATCCCCTGAAGGGATGGGGGTGCAGGCCCCCCACCACCCTGGGGTGATTTAGGGGTCTCTGGGTGATGGGGAGACACAGGGTGTCTGTCTGAGAGGGATGGGGCTTTTCTTGTTGCCATGGTTACCCAGCCGGGCCCTCCAGTTGCCATGGGAACGGTGCATCAGGGTGAAAAAGCAACATCTTGAGATGGCCAAAAAAGGCCGGGATTTGGCCCAGTGGGAGGAGCTGGGGCTGGGCTGGGGTCATAGTGAGGGGGTGTCCTGTGGGGTCACAAGGGGGCTCGGGGAGGGGCTGGGGTGTCCCCTGGCCTGGGGACAGCCACCCTCAGGCCCCTGTGACTCCTGTTTCTGTGGGAGGTTTTGCTCCATCAGCTGGGATGGGATCTGGGGGCGCTGAGCGGGATTTCTGGCAGATATGGGGGTGGCAGGTGGAGCTGGCTCCTGTGTCACTCTTCACTGTCACCCCCACCGTCACCCCCACTGTCACCTCCTGGTGTCACCCCCCAGTGTTCACCACACTGCCACCGCCGATGTCGCTCCTTACTGTCACCCCTGGTGTCACTCCCCTCCGTGTTCACCCCACTGTCACTCCTGTTGTGACTCTTCACTGTCACCCCCAGTGTCACCTCCTGGTGTCACCCCCACTGTCACCCCCACTGTCACCTCCTGGTGTCACCCCCCCAGTGTTCACCGCACTGCCCCCCCCAGTGTGACTCTTCACTGTCACCCCCACTGTCACCTCCTGGTGTCACCGCCAGGGGACGCTGCGGGGCCAGGGCGGGTGCAGGGGGCGTGGCCTCGCTTTGGGGGCGGAGCCCCCACAATTTGTGGATCTACTGGGGGCGTGGCCTGATTAGTGGGCGGGGCAAAAGGCGGAGCAACAACCAATTGGGGCTTGCCGGGGGCGTGTCCCGCGCACATGGGTGTAACCAGCAGGGCGTGTCTGGGGGGCGTGTCCACATGGTGGGCGTGTCCCGGGAGCGTGTCCCACATAGATGGGCGGGTCCACATAGGTGGGCGTGTCCCACAGGGGGCGTGTCCCACAGGGGGCGTGTCCCGCATAGGGGGCGTGTCCCGCATAGGGGGCGTGTCCCGCACGGGGGCGTGTCCCCGCGGTGGGCGTGTCCGTCCCGGGGGCGGGTCCCCCCGCCGGGCGGGCGCGGCGGAAGCGGCCCCGTCGCAGACCGGCCCTGGCCGCGCCGCCGGCAGCTGCGCCCAGCGCGGGCACAAAGGGCCGCCATGGCCGGCTACGTGCCGGGGCTGCTCCCTGCCAACCGCACGCAGGAGAAGGAGTTCGTGCAGGCCTACGAGGACGTGCTGGAGCGTTACAAAGGTACTGCGGCCGGCGGGGCTCGCGCTCGGGGCCTGGAGCGCGGCGGGGCCGCCCCGGTGCGGTCCCGGGGTTGTCCCGGTGCCCACGGACGGAGCGCTGCGGGTGGCCCCGGGAGCCCGGCGGGGTGGGATGCTCGGCGGGAGCATCCTCGGGGAGCGCGGCAGCCCCTGCGTGGGGTACCCGGGGTGCGAGTGTCCCCCCGGCGTGGGGGTACCCGCGGTCCGGGTGCCCCAGGTGTCCCCTGCGTGGGACGCTTGAAGCCTGAGAGGCCCCTGCGTGGGATGCCCAGGGTTCCTGCGTGGGCCGTCTGGGTGCTCAGTGTCCCTGCGTGGGCTGGATCCTCAGAGTCCCTTCGTGGGCTGTCTGGGTGCTCAGTGTCCCTGCGTGGGCTGGATCCTCAGAGTCCCTTCGTGGGCTGTCTGGGTGCTCAGTGTCCCTGCGTGGGCTGTCCGGGGGTTCAGCATCCCTGCGTAGGGTGCCCAGGGGATGAGTGGCACTGGTGGGCCCTGCGTGGGATGTCTGGGGTCCCTGCGTGAGCTGCCGGCACTCAGCATCCCTGGGTGAGATTCCCGTGTCCCCTGTGTGAGTTTCCCGTGTCCCCTGTGTGAGTTTCCCGTGTCCCCTGTGTGAGTTTCCCGTGTCCCCTGTGTGAGTTTCCTGTGTCCCCTGTGTGAGATTCCCGTGTCCCCTGCATGGGATTCCCAGAGTTTCCGTGTCCCTCCGTCCCTTACCCAGCATGGCAACGTCCATCATCCCTGTGCCCTCTCTGGGGTGGCACAAGGTGTGTGTGTACCCCTGGGTGCCCCAGGGGTTGAGGTGCTGGCTGTGGCAGAAGGGCCGTGGTGCTGCCCAGGCTGGCAGAGCCGCGGCCGTGCCGGTGCCGGTGTCGGTGCCGGCAGTGAGTGTGCAGTTTTGCTGTCAGTGCCTCATCGCTGGTGTTTCTGTGCCTTCCCATTCTCCTGCCTGTTATTATTATTTTTCCTCCTTCGCTGCAGCGCCAGACTTGTCCTGGAGCCCAGATTTCAGCCCCACAGGGCTCCCAGCGCTCTGTTTTATAAGTTTAGCAGCCAAGTCTCTTTAAAATGTGGATGGCTGAGCCGAGCCGAGCCGAGCCAGGCGCTCGCGGCGCCCGTTTCCTTTTCCTTTCTGCCTACAGAGAAAGGGGGATAATGGATTCCCTGGCACCCTGATTCAGGGGTGCTACTCAAACCTCCAGAGGTGGGGGAGACGTGCAGGCTCGCTCTGCTTCCACGGGCAGCAGGGGGTAAAGCCTCTTTGGGAGCCTTGGAAAGGCGCTGGAAAACATGTCTGGGGCTCCTCCAAGTACTTGACAAACTTTTATTAATAAAAAGCTGCTTTGATGTAGTTGGGTTCAGTGTGGAGATGCAGGAAACTGCAGTGGGTGCCAGCGCTGGCACAGGAAGAGCTGCTGTTTGCATCAGGTTTGCTTTGTGCTGAAGAAAAATGGAAATTCCAGTGCCTGTGTGTGCTGGCCCAGCAGGAGCACCCCTGGCACCTGGACTCCCTTTGCCTGCCCTGTGCTCTGAGTGTTGGTGCTTTCACTGAGCAGTTGGGCTCCTCTCAGAAGGAGTTCTCTTTAGGTAATACCTACTTTTTGTGCTGAGATATGTTAGAAAGCTGGTAATAACTTGGAAATACCCTCCTGGGTGTTGCTTGAGCTTGTTTGTGGTGTAGGGGACATGAGTGTTTATGCTCCATAAAAGCTTTCCTCTGCTTTTGACCCCATCCCAACTCCCCACCCTCCCCAGGATGTCCCACCTGTGCTGGGAGGGCTGAGTGGGAGCCCGAGTTTGGGTCGCTGGGCCCTGAATCGTTGGGTGTGTTGTCTCTTCCCTGTTTTCCCCCACTGCAGCTCCTGTAATCGCTTTGGTTTTTCCTGTCCAGAACAAGTTTTCCGCTGGCTCATCCCCTCCCCCTCTTAATCCTGCAAAAACGTGGAGTTTTCAGTGAAATGTGACTGCTGAGGGCTGAGTGGGGAGACCTGTGGCGTTGGTGTCCAGCTCGTGGTGGCCACTCCAGACCTGCCACATCCCAGACCTGGCGCTGCCAGCACCGGCTCACACCGTTGGAGGGCAAGGACGACCCCTGGCACTGCTGGAACCAGGATTGCAAATGCACTTCTCTTAGACAGCACTGCTCTATTCCTAAAAAAATAGCCTAAAAAGCCCCAATCTGAGCAGCAGGGCCTCTGCCATTGAGCAGGCCAGGGCAGGTTGGGACGCAAGGAGAGCGATGGCACGGGAAGGGTCTCGGAGCAGCACGGGGAGCTGTAAATGCCGCCTTTGCCTGATGAGCAGGAGGGAACCAGCTGGCAGATCCCCGTGATTTCTTTCTTTGTAAGAACACCCACCTTGGCAGGGGGTGCCGGGGGTTGTGCCGCAGCGCTGCGGCGGCGCCGGGGCTCGCCGGGATGCTCCGAGGCGTGCCGGGGGAGAAGGAGGTCTGCATCAGCCCTGCGGGGGCACCCACCTGCTCCCGAGGGGTGGTTGAGCAAGGGCACAGGGCTCAAGGTGGGCAGTTTGGGGATGGAGACTCTGGTACTGCCTCCCTGAGTGTGGCTTCCTTCAGGCCCCGGCATCCTTGGGGGGCACAGCACCCTCCAAGTTGTCTTGCCTGGAACAGAGCCCCACACCTGCAGCTGGGGGGTCTCCAGTGCCACGACCTTCACCAGTCTGGCCCAGTTTCCTGTGGCTGCACTGGGGAAACATGGCACAGGGTGGTTTCCAGCCCCGCTTGCCTCATCACCAGATCATGTGGCGCATGCCGGGACGTGCCACACGGATGCCGGCGGGAATGACGCCATCAGTGCCAGGAGTGATGGGGGAGCTCTTGGGAACCCTTCTGGGTGCTGCCACCATGGCAGAGTCACCAGGCAGAGAGGTCTGGGCAGGCAGGGAAGCCTTACTGTGTCCTCCTGTGGGCACGTGGCACCCTGAGCATGGCTCAGCAGCTGAGGCTGCTTTCCATTCCCATGGCATGTCCTTCCCACCGTGGTTTGGGGAGTGCTGACAGTCAGTGGCTTCTCTGGAAAGCAGGATCCAGCGTGTGGCCTGTTCCAAGCAGCCCTGGGACACCTGGCAGCTCAAGGGTGCCGGCGGTGCTGCTGAGAGCTTGTAACACAGGTCATGCTTTCCCTGCTCAGGGCGCTGTAAACATTAACTAATCAGTCCTGGTGAAATCCTTTGTTTTTCTTAATTAGCTGGTTTTTGGGAGTGGGGGTAGAAACCTGGAGCTGCAGTATCCCAGAAGCTTTTCCCCACCCTCAGTGCCATCTCTGCCTGCTCCGTGGCACCCAGCACGTGGCCTGGCTTGTTTGGACTGGGACAGCACAGGGTGCCTTGTCACCTTGTTTGAGTAACCTGGCTCCTGTAGGAAGGGAACAACCTTCCAGGGACTGAAGGAGACCCTAAGGTAGCAGGCAGGAAAGGTGGAGGACCCTTGTATAAATCCACCAGGATTCATTCCCAGTTGGGACTGGAGCCTTCCTGGTGGTGGGTGACAATCTTGGCCATGCCCATCTCTTTAAGAACCTCCTTTTTTCCATTTGTGCCTTAGCAAATTCAGCTGGAGGTGTCTGGATGCCAGTGCTGGGGTCTTGGAGGTGCCTTGAGCCAAGCAGCTCTCCCAGCACGCAGCTGCCTCCTGATGCAAGGCTGTTGCTGGGATTTCATCCCACAAGGATAAACATGGTTCCTGGGTGGTACTGAGTGGGCTGCACGAGGTCTCTGTGGTCTATGAGAGTGCTGGTGGGGCTGGCGGTGTGACAGTGACTCCTCACTGGGGGAGAGGAAGCCCTTCTTCCTCTTCATTGCCCAGGAGGAAGGTTGGCCAAGTGCCACTTTTGGAGTGGAGAGTCCCTGGCTTGAGCAAGCACAGGGGGAAGCTGGGCCGGAAGCCATCAGGCTTCCCATCATTGAGTGGGATAATACTGATTTTTCTGGGGGAGGTGCATGAGAGTCATTGGCTTCCCTGGTGCATGGGGGACCAGAGGCAAAGGGGGCTCAGGAAGGTGCCAGGAGCCTCGGGCAGCCCTGTGGGTGTGAAGTGGAGCCCAGGCACTTGCTGGAAGGTGTTTTGCTCGTGTTTGTTTTGGCCAGCAGGGAAATGGTGTTTCAGGTGACAGGATCCACCCCACCTTGCCTGGCCAGCTTTCTGCTGCCTTCGCAGTGGAGTCACCACCATGCCAAGGCACGGCAGTGCCTGCTGGGTGAGGATTGCCTGGCAGAGAGACACGTGCCTCCCCCATCCCACCAGCATCCCCACGACAAATCAACATGAGCCATGGCCATCGTTGTCCTGGTGCCCTGCTGATGAACCAGAACCGTGGCTGAGCCCACTCACAGGGCCCAGGGCTGTTGGCTGCTGCTCCTTGTTTCCATGTGCTTCTGGGCCAGACAGAACATCCCCTGGGCAGGTGGGCTGCTGGGTGCCTGTCTGAGGTGGTGGCACCGCAGTACCTCTGTGGCACAGGCACGGGCACGTGGCGTGACCTGCCAGGGCCGTGCCGGAAGGCTTTGATCCCATCCCAGCAGCCAGCTCGCCGCCGAGCCTCTGCAAGGGCTGTTCTCCCGCTGCTCTCCCCAGCACAGCCTGCACGCATTCCCGGCGGAGCCTTTCCTTCCCAGCTCATGCTTCGGGGCGAGACCGGAGTCTTTGACCTCCGTCTGCTGGTTCCCAGCCAACCCCCTTTCCAGGCTCGTCTCGCTTGTGTCAGCTAAGTTTAGACTGCTCTGGACATACCGTGGCTGATGCCAGTGGCAAGAAACCTCGCAGAGGGAAGTAAAACAAGAGGTTTTGTTTAAATTTAAAGTGTCTTAACACCATTGTTTGAATATCCGGGTGATAAGTGCTCTTTTCATGCATTACAAATGGATAAATTCAGGCTGTGGAAGCAGCGAGGCACTGCAGTTTCCAGTTCCTCCTGTCTTGGTGCAGGGAGAAGGTGTGCTGGAGCTTGGGGTGGGTATGCTGGGATCTGGATAAAGCTCCATCCTCCTGCACAGAGGGGCTGTGAGCCCTTCCTGGGACCATGGGCTTGGCCTGGCTGGTTCCTGCACGGGGCAGTGTTTCCCTGCTGGCTGGAGCTGCAGGGCTGGGACAGGCCTGGGGCAGCAGGAAGATGCTTGGAGCAGCTGGGAAGCAGTGTAGCTCCTCCTGGGGCTCTGCTCCAACAGGGGAGCCCTGGAAGGGACCCCACTCCCTGAGCTCAAATAATCCAGCCCTTCCCACTCCTCTGTGTGGCTCGGCCGTACCCAGGGCGTTGCTGCTGTGGAGGCTCCGTGCTGTGGATGGATCCTAGCAACGCCAGCTGGGTTTTCCAGGCAGATGAGGCAATCACTGTTGCCCGTGGGGCGAGGCAGTGCAGTGGTTGCTGTGCTGGCACACCTGTGGGATGGGGCCATCAGAGAGAGGGAGAGAGAACCTTTTCAGGGCCATGGGCAGGACCTACAGACCGGCTCCTCTCCGCACCCCCAGTGATTGCTCACACCTTTCCCATCCCATCCGAGTCTGCGGGTGGGGTGGGAACCAGCAGAGCCGGTGCTGGGAGGTGGTGGAGCCAGGGTGATGATCTCCCCAGCACAGGGAGCAGAGCAGCTTCCTGGTAGTGAGATCCCCTCCCTGGATATCCCCATGCTGAATCCTCAGCAGCCAGGCCTGCAGCATCCCTGCTGGATGCTGACTTCGAGCTCCCCCTTCTCCTTCCAGACAGTCTTTCTCAAGGCTTGCTGGAAGCTCCAGATTTAACCTCTCAGCATTGCCCTGTCTAGGGGGGCTGAGCTGTCTGCTGGGTTTGGGGGTGTTCAGACAGCCTCCAGCTTGGAGAGGGAAACTGCCAAGGAAGTTCCCTGCACAGCAGTGTTTGCAAAGCACGGAGGATGCTCGTGTTAATAAGCTGGGAAGTTTCATTTCCAAGCTCACGTCGTGGGGTTTTGTATGTCTGGATGGATCCCACCCGGCCTGGGGGCCAGGGAGGGGAATGCTCCAGCATCAGCTTCCCACTGAAATGTGTGGTGGGGTGGGAGGATGAGTGATCAGATTTGGTGTATGTTTGGCCATGGACATGGTAAAGTGAGTCCTCTGATGTGATCTGAGATGTGTGTCCTGCTTCTGGGTCAGATAAGCCCAGAGATTCCTGGAAGGTGGGGGAGTGGGGAGGGCTGTTGGGCAAGATTGGGAGATTTTGGCTGAGAAGTGGGATGCTGATCTCAGCAGATTGAGCTGGGATTCCCTCTTGCCCTTTGGAGCAGAGCCACGAGCAGGCTCTGATGGGATCCTGGGTCTGTGGGTACCAGCAGAGGTGAGACAGGTCTGGCTGCAGGTCTTGTGCTTGTGCCTGGTTCCTGCAGCCACGTCCTTGCAGTCTCAGGAGTGTCCCTTTGTGCCCCCTGTTTATCAGTGATCTGGGCCAGTGAGCTCTGGATGCTCTGAGGCCACAATCATATTTATTTTGTTGTTTTCCTGTGCGTGACTTGCTGCATTTCCATTTTTCATTTCCTGCTGGGCCCTGTTTCCCTCCGGTGAGCCCGAGTGTGCCGGCAGCTGCCTGCCCTCCCTGCCCTCCTCTGCTCGAATCCAGCATTTTTAAATGATGCTGGGAAAGCTCTGCCAGCCTCCCACAGGTGATGAGTGCTGTGTTTTGCACTCCTATAGCTCCCACATGGATTGTGTTTTCTCCCAGTCTCTGCTTTTGCCCACCTTGAGCTTTGCTGGAACACCTGTCCAGGCTGAGGACATGGTCCTGGCATGGTTAGGATTGAAAGCAGCTCTGCCCCATCCTGCTCCCAAGCCCTTGCTCTGTCCTTGCTGCCTCCTGACCAGCAACCCTGCTCCTACATAGCCATGGAGCAGTGCCTTGATCCTGGTGGGATGTTTGTGCTGACTTCTGGTTGTGTCAATCAGGGTGTAACTTGTCTTAGTTTTTATTAATCGTTATTTGGGTCCATTGTGGCCTTTCAGAAATGCTTTTGCCAGCAACTTATTTTTCCCTGCAGGAAACTGTATACAAGGGCTCCCGTGGCCAAGAGGTTCACTGACCTTGGGCAGTTTTGCTCTGAGAGCTGTACTGGTAAAACTATCCTGTGGGAGCGACTCCTTTCCATGCAGAGCAGGGCTGGGCTGCCTCCCCAGCCCTGCAGTCTCCTGCCTGCTAATGAGCATTAATTAATGCCCCTGCACCACCTCCCTGCTTTGGGAATGTTCAGTTGACACGAGGATTGCTACCAGTGATGTTGGGGACAGCTGGTGTGTCTGTGTCCCTGCTTTGTGGTGGTACAGCCGTGCTGGTGAGGCTGTCCCTAAATAAATGCATCCTGCACCCCAGGCATGCCATGGATCAAACCTCCATCCCCTGACTCTGCCAACATCCTTGCAATGGCTGGAACAGCCCTTGCCCCACTTCTAGTGACAGTGGGGAAGTGAAGTGAAGCCCCCCAAGTGCACACTGGGGAGCAGTGCCCTGGGATGGGGCTGGTGGGGACAGCCATGGTTTCATTGCAGGCGGCTCCAGACGCTGCATGTGGAGATATTTCATCTCTTTGGCTGCTTGGGATGCTTCTCGTTCCTGCTGTGGGGGCAGTTGCTGGGCTGGGAGATGCTGGGATTCCTCGTAGGGCTGGGTGTGTGGTGGCCATTGGGAGCTGGAGGCTCCCCTGACTCCCCCCAGTCTCTGTGTGTGGATTGAGCCAGCTGGAAGATCCTCCCTCCTCCAGGAATTCCTGGCGTTCCCAGCAGGGAGAGGGAGCCAGGATGCTTGTGGATGGAGGGAGCTGGGGTGCCTGTGAATAGAGTTTGGGGTGAGAGGAGGGAAGTGCCACTCTCCCCATCACTGCAGGGTTTGGGGGGACTGGTGGGTTCCAGGCTGCCTTCCCACTCCGCTGACTCCTTTTGTGTTGGATCCGTTAGGGAGCAAGGCGGGAGGGAGGCACTGAGCCCCCCACAAGTGTGGGGTTACCTGCTCACCCTGGGGGTGCAAAGCCATGGTGGGTGCTGGGGGTGCTGGAGGGGCCCATTCTGGGCAGCTGCATCTCCCTCCCACCTCTGTAGTTTTGCCTGTTTGTCGTGTCCGGTGGCCATCCTGGTGGTGTCTGGTCTCTCCCCTTGCTGGGAAGGGGAGGATGGGGATAATTAAGGTGGGATGTTGGTGGTGCCTGCCACTGTTCTCTGTGATGGGCTCAGCTCTCTGTGCCTGTTTTGGCGGTGCGGGAGTGGAAGGAGACGATGTCCCCCTGTGCCCCCTCCATGGGGCTGCTCCTCCCTTCCTTCTCACAGCCCCTTTGTCAGCAAGAAGCAGGGACTTTTTTCCTTTTTTTTTTCCTTTAGAGGAAAATTCCATTGTGCTATTTTTAGTGGTGACAACTTGGCTTCTCGCAACAACTTTATTCTGCTGCCGGCGCTGCCGGTGGGCGCGGGGGGATGTCTGGGAGCAGCCCCACCATGCCAGGGATGCAGCCAGGCTGCCAACCAGGCACCTCCAGCTCCAGCCCTGGATCCAGGCTGTTCATGTGGCCACTCACTGGCCATGGAATCAGCTCCTTCTTGCTGAGATGATGAGCCCACAGGGCTCAGACAGCCCCCCTCGGAGGCAGTACCATCTCCAAGTGTCACCTCCATCCCACCAGAGCCTGGCGATGGATGCAGGGGGTGCAGAGGTTTCTGGTGTAATCAGAGTGAGGAGGAGGCTCCTCACCACCTGCCCCCCTTTCCCCCTCGGAGCTCCCAAAGGGATTTGGGCTCCCTGGTTCCCAGGCAGGCAGCTGTCAGGGGCACAAGCAGCAACTGGCCTGCTGGGTTTGCTCTGCTCGCCGTGGAAAGCAATACCCCCTGTGTGGGTCTGTCCCTGGAGGGGTGTCCGTCTGTCCATGGAGCTGTGGAGGAGGCGGGTACAGCGTTGCTTCCATGAGTGTTTAGGTTTTATTAATATTTTTATGGGTAGTGTGGGATGTTGCCACGGGATGCTGCTTGCTTTGGGATGTACCCCAAGACACAGTGAAAGAGTTGGGGATTCAGGTACCCCTGGAGGAGGGGAATCTCCTCCCCCCCCGAGACACAGGGAGCTCCCACCCCTGGTTTCAGGGGGCAGATTTGGCTCCTGCGGCACATCCCTGGTCTTGTCTCCTCTTCCTCTGACAAAGCTCAAAGCTCATGCAGGTGTGCCAGGGTGGCTGTGCTGGAAGGTGCCTGAGCCCAGGGAGGCAGATCCTGCACCGTGTGGTGGGTCTTGCTCAATCTGATGGGATCTTTCTGGAGATGCAGTGGAGTGATACAGGGAGGGCAGGATCTACCTCCATGACAGCACATTTCAACACTGCTGTTGCTATTATTATTATTGTTATTAATTGGTTGATTTGACAGAAGTCCTGGTCCATGCCCAGTGGACAGCAGTCTTGCTGAACGGCAGCAATGAGTGGGGCAGGTGCTTGGATCCCCCTCTGGGCTGGTTCCTGCTGCCAAAAATTCCTTTAAAACCAGTAAATCTCCTTTTCAGCTTTGTAAGCACCTTGCTGCCATGTGGCAAATGTCGAGGGGCAAAGACAGGAGGGCTCTGCCTCCCATCTGCTCCTGGGTCTCACCTGGCTCATTTTTCCAACACTTCATGACACTTTTTCTGGTGGCTGCTTCCAGACTGGTGGCCTGGTGTCAGAATCAACAGGGTGGCTTTTCCCACAGGATGAGGACACTGAGTTTTCCAAGTCTTCTGCCTGCCCATCCCTGTTTTTTAATTCTTCCCTTCCCAGTTCCCTCAAACATGCTGCTTGCTGGAAATATATCCCCAGGACATACAATCCCTGATGGAGGGGTGGGGTGAGGGATGCCGGGGGGCCCTGATGGTGCGGGGCACTTGCTGGGCTCATTTGCAAAAAGGGGGGTGGCCTTGAGCCATGGGAGGTTTTCATGCGCTTCATCAAATAAGGAAACTCTGCCAGTGGTCAAAGGGCGACTGGACGAGCAGCCCAGCGGGAATGCCGAGCTGGGGTCGGTGGCTGGAGCTCGTGGGCCACCCTGATGCCACCCAGCTGAGGAGCAGGGTGGGTTTGGCTGGACAATGGACTTGGAGAAGTACAAGAAGTTCCTGGGTGGACTCGGCGCCCTGAGAGGTATTTCTGCCGCTCCGCGGTGTGGATGTGCAGTGTGGAGAGAGGCTGAGCCGCTCCGGCTCCACGGCTTCCCGGGGCTCCACCGGCCGAGTCCGACCATCTGCCATCGATCGCTGATCGAGGCCATGGAGCGCTCCCGGGATGTGGAGGAGTCGCTGGCTGCCCGTGGAGGCAGCTGGCAGGGGTGGTGCTTTCCATGGCTCCGCTTCACTTCCCTCTTTTGTCTTTCATTTGGATGTGGAGCGGCGTGGTCCGGGCACAAAGCGAGCGCTGGGGCAGCGGCTGAGCCAGCCCTGGGAGCTGTGCAGGGAGGCCAAGGAAGCTGCTTTGCAAGAAACAACTGTAAAAGAAATTGAGCCCCAATTCCTGCTAAAGGCAGAGGAGCTGGGTGCTGTCCCCATGGGATGGGGTCTGATCCGGCTCTGGTGAGGGTGTTTTCGCTGCATGGATCCCACTGGCTGTGGGTGCACAGTGGCACCTGGGTGCAGATTTTGCTGATTTCCCCCTTCCCTTCTTTCTGTGACTCTTTCCCAGGGCTTTGTCCTCTCCTGCCTCGCGGGCTGTCCCTGGAGAGCTGGCTGGGACACCGGATCCTGCAGGGCTGGCCCTGGCAGGTGGCTGGAGGCAGGCGCCCGTTGTGCCACTGCTGCAGGCAGCGAGCCCGGGCTGCGGGACACCAGCTCAGTTTACCTGCTGCTCTGGGAGTGCTTCCCTTGCTTTTTCTCCCCTTTCTTTCTTTATTTTTTCCTCTCCTTGTTGTTAGAGGAGCTTTTTCCTCTGGAATTCCCAGCCAACCTCGCAGACAGCTCTGGGGATTCTCCCGCTAGACGGAAGGCAGAGCGGAAAACAGAAGGCACCTGGAATGCCATTGCCTGTCATCGAACAACACTGTCATTGACTCACTCCTTTTTACAGTGGCCTCAGCCCTGCTGGGCTTTACCAGCTGATCCCATTGTATAACAAAGGTGAATCAATTCCATGTTTAATTTAGCAGGGAGCCAAGGGAGTTGTCACCAGCAGGCTGGCAGCCTCCCCACCCTCCCGCCAAGGGTTAATCCCGCAGCTCTGGGGCTGACAGCTGCCCTGAGTTATCGTGTCTGGGAGGAATATAATTCACTTTCTTATGCTGCCGAGGTGTCCATCATAAATTTTTCCTGAGCCTTGCTGCAGCTGGCACTGGGAATCAATGTAAAAGGAGCCCCGAGTCGCCATGTGCCGGCTGGGCGTGCCGGGGTGGTGACCAGCTCTGTCCCCTTGTCTGCAGCCCCTTGGGAGCTGGAGCATGAATGGATCCTGGGTTTGGGTGCCACTGACCCCCTCTCTGCGTTTTGGAGCTACTGCTGAACTTCTCACACGGGGCTTTCCAGCTGCAGCTCAGCACATTCCCCTCCTGCCTGCAAGAACAAGGTGTGGGGAGCCAACATGACATTGTTAATCACATTTACAAGGTGACTGGTTGCAGGAGCTGATCTGGCAGCGTTCCCCTCTCCAGGTGCTGCCCAGAGCTCTGCCCAGAGCGCTGGCTCCCACATCCCACTGCTTGTGGCACTTTCCACTCCTGTGAGCCTGTAATGGGAACATGAAAACATGGGTGGCAAGTCCCCAAGAAACCCAGTCTTTGGATTTTGGTCTGTTTTGCTGCCTGTAGACCAAGTGATGGTGACTTTGTCTGTCACCAACTGTGTCTGCCACAGCCCTTTGTGGCTTTAATTCAGGAAGTGGAACAGGCAGGGAGATGGAGGAAACCACGTTGTGGGCAGGGGCTGGAAGTGCTCAAGGCCAGGCTGGATGGGGCTTGGAGCAACCTGGCCTAGTGGAAGGTGGCCCTGCCCATGGCAGGGGGTGGGACAAGATGGGCTTTAAGGTCCATTCCAACTAAACCAGTCTGGGATTCCATGCTTGGAGGAGGCCAAACAGCACTATGAGTGGGCACAACTGCCCCTTTTATGCTGCTGGAGGGCTTCCCCACACATCCAAGCACAGAAGGGATGCCCACGTTTGCTGGCAGTGACGGTTGGTTCTGTGGTGCCCACTGGCATGGAAACACTGTGCCATGCATTTTGCTGTTGCCATTTGGCATTTGCCATAGACCTAAGTGTGCTCTTGGTGCTGAAAACAGCAGGCCCAGCCTCCCCTTGAGCTGTGGGGCTGGCCAGGGCTGGAGGAAAACAAGGTTTTATTGCTGGAGAGGTTTCTTTTCCCTTCTCCCCCTCATCCCTATTCATCTCCCCAGGGAGGAGGAGGCTTGAGCGGATATTGGAGCTGGGAGTGTTTCATATGTAAATGCTGGTGTATGTAAGTCCAGGCCCCTGACCCCCCGGCTCAGTGCCAGCATCCATCTCCTCCAAAAGGCTTGGAGAGCATCCCAGTGCCCCCAGCCTGCCCAGCTGAGATGGGGCTGGGTGGGGGCGCCCTGCCTGATCCCTGTTTCTGTGCTGGTGCTCAGGGAGGGACCCTGCCCCAGTGGGTGCGGGGTCACCCAGACTTTCCACACAGTTTCCATCTTGAGTTTCCTGGGGCAGCATCTGTCACGGCCCCAGAGTGACCAGATCCTTGGGCTCGGCTCAGGAGACCCATTTGATTACAAATTTATTGCTGGGTTAATTTTCCCAGCAGCACCAGGACGGCTGGTTTCACTTTCTGAGGAGTTTGTTGTTTACTTGGCAGCGGGCTCAAGCCCGGCATCTCCTCGGCCCTCTCTCTGTGCATGCCAGCTAATCTGGCTCCATCTGACCTTGTCACTGCCACGTGCTTTCCCCAGGGGAATCGGGTTCAGATTTTCCTTGTGTCCAGCAGCCATGAGTGGGTCCGTGCTTGTTCCTGCTGCCTCACCATCATTCACGTGCCCGCAGTGAGGAGTTTCTTGTCCCCGCTGAGTTTCTGCTGTTAAAAAGAGGGGTTTAGACCTTCCATGCTGGCCCTGCTGCCGGAGGGATGTGGGGGATTGGAGCAGGAGTCAGGACAGCCTCCTGCCCAGTGTGCACCACGGTGCCAGTGCTGGAGTGGTGCCACAGCTCATCCCTGTGTGCCGCCGTCGCCGTTTGCTTTCGTCCCATCATGTGGTGGCTTCCCTGAGGAGCAGCCCAGGCTGGGGCCACCCAAGGTGGCTGGGTGTGATAAGAGATCCAGGGCCACCATCTGCCCCGGCCACCGCGGGTGGAGGCCCTGGAGAGTTTTGGTTCCTCTGGCACGTGGCTCTCCCAGCCCTGTCTCCCTCTGCACGAGGAATTTGGGGCTGGTCACTGCCGGGAATAGGTTGATGCTACTCCTCTGGCACAGCACCTGGTGAGGTGTCCCCTGGGGACCACTGCCAGCTGTGGGGACCCTCTGGCTGTGCCCTAACTGAGGATCCCTGTTGATTTACAGCTGTCCCACCACAACTTTGTGGTTCTAGCTCTGGAAATGTCCAGCTGGGCCGTGCTGAGGGAATCTGGTGGGCTTGGGCCAGGCTAGTGGGGTCCAGCAGATCCGGGGCTTGAACGAAACCAGCAGAGCAGTGTTAGCAACTGGATTATTTCTTTGCTTTTTAACAGGGATTAAGTTTCTCTGTGGGAGAGCAGGTCTCTAGGGAACTGAAGTTTCAGGCTCCTGCCTCCCCCCTTTTTTAATCCTCCATTTCTCTCTGCTGCTGCTGCTGCATGCCAGGCTGGCCAGCCAGGAGCTGGCAGCAGCACCTGGGATGGAGCATCACTCAGGGCATGGCACAGCCATGACCCTGGCTCAGCCCATGGCTGTGATCAAGTGTGGAAGGACCGGGACCAGATCCTGGGAGCTCTGGGAAGGGGACTGTGGGTATCCTGCTTCCCAGACCCCACTCTCCAGTTGAAGGGTGCTGGTGCAGGCTGGCAGAGCGAGCTGCTGCTCCTGTGCCCGCCTCCCACCCGGCACTAATCAGGTTTCACACTGCTTAGTTTGGGACATCTAATGAGATCAGGGCTCAAGGTTGCTGCCTGCCCTCCATCTGCAGAGGAAGAGGAGGGAATCGGCTGCTTCCTTCTCTTTGACCTCCATTTCTCAGAGGAGGTTTCACACATCCCCTGTTCCAGGGTGGCAGCTCCACCACCACTGTCCTTGTGTTCCTTGTGACCCTGAGTTGATTTTTGGGGCGCATCTGGGGGGGAGTGTGAAGGCAGAAAAAAAGGGGACACACAGCTTTTTAACAGCACCTTGGACCATGACCTCTCTTTGCCTTTATGCTTTATTTGTGAGGAGCAGGATGAGGGCACCTGAACTGGGGGTTGCCAGCCTGGCCATACCCAGGCAGCCCCATTGTGGGCAGCCCAGCCCTGACCCCCTTGGCCCTGACACCCTCGTTGTGTGGAGCCTGTGCAAACACAGCACCCCCAAACAAAGCACAGCCAGTTCCCACTAGCCTAACATTTTCCTATTTCTCCTGCTGCCAAGCAGCCTTTGGTTGGCGTTGGAATAACAAGCCTCTCTGTGGAGACACCAGCTCTTTTGTTAGCTGGTAGAAAAGGAGTGTTGATGCCGGCCATCCCTCCGCCCCACGGCTTTCCTGCTCCCTGAGCCGCTGCTGTGGGAAGGGCAAAGCTTGGACTTGAGTGGCCGAGGATGATCCAACAGCCGTGGCTCCCACCCGGCTCCCTGCATTTCTCCCTGGGGCTCAGCTGTGCTGGGGGGCAGCTCTGCACCCCAACCAACTGCACCAGTGTAGGGTCTGGCTCCTCCAAGAGGGACTGGGGCATGGGACTTTATTTGGGGGATTTTTCCAGGATTCAGGGCGTTCCTGGTGCTCAGCTCCTGTGCAGACAGTGGGAGTGGGTACTGGATTCAGACAGGGCTTGGGCTGCTCTTGGGCACAGGGCTCTGCTGGGGCTTCTGTCAGGTCTCCTGGTGGGGTTTGGTGTTTTTTATGTTTTGGTTTTTTTCAAGTCTTTTTCTCCCCACTGTCAGGGTGTGCTGGGAATTACAGAGCGGGTGTTTACCCAGCCACAGAGATGGCTCCGTGGAGGTGTGTGGTGTTGTCCCCATGGCCGGAGGGGCAGGGAGGGACCCAGAGATGGCATCGCCTTCCTCCTCCTCCCCCGGCCTGGGAAAGATGCCACCTCTCCATGTCAGCACAAGCCCCTGGAGAGCGTGCAGACGTGTGTGTCCTCTTGCACGTGGGTGTGCGAGCGAGCCTTCCTCTGCCTAGAGCTGATGTTGCTCACTCCCAAGAAGCCACAGTGTTTTCTGCTGGGAGAGCTTTGCTGTTCCTTTCCCTGTGCATCCCCATTTTCCGGCATCGCCTCATCCCTCTCACCCATTAGTTCCATGTGTATCCAGGACAGCTCCAAGCTGCCCTTGCTGCTTGGCTGTGTGCCTCTGGATGTGCAGCTTTTATCTATGCCCTGATGCCACTGCCTGTCCCTGTTCCCTGCTCCCTCTGCCCTCTCCTTGCAGGATGATGGCACTGAGTTCATGCCAGCTCATCAGGGGGTCGGTGCTTTCCCAGGGCCGGGGTTACGTGGCCGTGAGTTTTGTGGCATCATTCAATGAGCAGGCGCCATAGGGCTCCCTGCCAGCGTCCTCGCAGGGGTGACGAACCAGGGGAGGCTTCCGAGAAGTGGAGAGCGATGAAATAATGCCTGAAGTGCTGCATCAGCAAAATCCCAGCAGCCTTGGAGAGGGTGCATGGAGGGTGGTTTGTAATGCTGGGAGAGAAGCAGTGAGATCACCCTCACCTCCTCTCCAGTGTGACGCTTGCTCTCTGAGGGATGGATCAAAAGCCCGGACAGTGTGGAATGAGACGTGTCCAGGATGGTGTTGCATGCACATGGCTGGTGTGTGTGGATCTTCTGGGATCCATGTTGTGGGAGACAGGGAGCTTTGGTCACTTTGAGGGATGCATAGAGGGGTGGGCACCCTACCTGCACTGGGAGCAGCAGGGCTGGAAGTGCTGATGGCTACGGATGTCCCTGGGAAAGGTGCTGAGTCTGGGGCACCAAAAAGTGAGCCCCAACAATGAAAGGAGCCTGGAGCTCTGAGTCTATGCCCTGGAGGGGCAGTGCAGCTCCTGCAGGAGCTGTGGGAGCCAGGTGAGCCTCCCTGTTCCTGCTGTGAAGGGAACAGTCGTCTCCTTTTGGGTTATTTTGGAGATTCTTGAGGCCCTATTTTCTCCTGTTGGCTCCATCCATCTCAATGGAGTTGGTCCCTTTAGATGGCCCCCGTTGGGATGTCACATTCCTGTAGACCCCATAACCACTGGTGCACTGAGGGATTTGCTCTCAGCCTGGGAGCAGGAGTTCATGCCGAGTGCTGCTGGGAATGATTAAGCTGTGAGCAGGTGGCTGTCCAGCTCAGCTGTTTGCCTTTGCAGAATGAAAGCCAGCAGGAATGATGTTTGCTTCCAACCTTACCTCAAACCATCCTATCCCTGCCCTCCACCTCCATATCCCACCACAAGGTGGTCCTGGGGGTCTTGTCCCACATCCCTCCCAGCTGGGGCAGCAGCTCTGCTGTGGGAAGGGAAGTCTTGGGTATTTCTAAGATATGACTCTAATTTTGGTGCCCAGACGTCTGCTGGAAAGGGGAACCTCTCTGTTCTTATCATCAGAGCTTCCTTTCCCTGGTTCCTCGGAGTTCTGATTTTACCAGTAATGGTGGAGGGAGGTTCAAGGTTCTCCCTTGTCTTTGCAGTGTCCAGCTGACCTTTGGCAGTGTGGGCAGCTCCTCTGTGAGAGATTTGCAGGCAAATATTGATCTGTGCTGCCCTCACAGTGCTGATCCAGGGGGTTGGTGCAGAACAGCCCCCCCAAGCTCTGGGTTGAACGAGGCCGCTCTGGTTAGTATGGTTTAAGCCAAGCTCAGGATCCCACTGTTCCCTGTGCAAATGGGGAGCAGCAATGGGGTACTTGGAACTAAAATCCCTATTTGCACAAACCCCTGTATTTGTGAGGTTGATTTTCCAGGGCCATGAGAGCATTACTTTCTTTGAGGTTGCATAGTCCCAATTTTTTCTGGTTTCTCCAGCCCTGGAGATGGGTGGTGATGCCAGAGGGCTGGCATGGGACCCTGCAGCCTTCCCCCTACTCCTCCCAGCAGGACTGTGGCCGCTTCGGGATGATGAAAGCCAGAAGGAAATGTTTAACATGGGGAATGTGCCCGCTGTGTCAGGAGCTGGCGGCACGTGGGCAGGGCTGGGCGTCGGGGCCCGGGTGGCGAAGGATCACCAGCTGTGCCCGCACACGCTCGGCAGGTGATTCACCTGCAGCAGGAGAGCACTGTGAGCTGAAGCGGCGCAGCCTGTCCCGCGGGGCTGCGCTGGGCAGCGGGGGAGCCGTGACCTGCCTCATTCCACCTTGTTTTTAATAGCCTGGCTCAGAAGGAACGTCATCTTTGTTCTTTCTTTCCCTTCCCAAGGCTCCTGGCGCCGCGGGCAGGGTGGAGCGATGCTCCGCGCCCCGCCAGGCCCTGCCCGTGCTTGCCGGGGTGCGCCGGCACAAAGGGGTGCGCCGGCACGTGCGGGTGCACTCGGCGGCCAGGGATGGGTCTTGCTGAGCTGTCTGTCTGTCTGTCTGCAGCTGCCTCTGCTGCAGTTTGCAAGGAGAGCCTGATGCTGCAGGTCTAGCCAAGGAGGGAAAGCCGTGGGGCAGGAGGGAATGAGCGTGGATGAATGTTGGTGGGGGGCATGTGCTCCGTCCCCTGGCTCAGAGTTAGGGCTGGAATGGGTTTGCTCCAGCCCTGTTGCCCCCTGTCCATCCCATCTGGACTTCTCACCCTGCGCCAGACTGGGACCTGCCCCTGGGAGCAGAGGATGGTGCTGTCTGTGGTTAACTTGGGCATCTTTGATCCGAAACCTGCAGTCTCCTTCTCCTCCTCAGTGATTCTCAGCCACTGCCATAAGTGACTGAGATTTGCCCTTAAAGCTCCTAGAAAGGAGGGAAAAACAAGAAAAGGAGAAAGGCATTGCTGAGGAAGCACAGCAGGAAACCTGGCTCCGGTCCTGCAGTCATGAGTTCCTGTGTGCTCAGCACTGCTGCTGGATAGGACCTTTGCTCTGCTTTGGGGCCAGGATGGGGTGACCCTGATGCCCATTTAGAGCAGAGAAGCCCCCCCAGGATCCCCCAGTCCACCCACAGTTGCTTCCATATCCAAGCAGGAACCAAGTGGTTCCTGCTACAGGTGATGGGGGGCTTTGGTGGGCTTGACTGAAAGGCACTGTGAAGTCAGAGCCTCAGAGTGATGCTGGTTCAGTGCTGCTGGGTGCCAGCTCTGCTCTGGCCACTGTCCCTAGTGCCATCCGGTGATGCCCGCTCCGGCGTTTCCACAGTGCCACCTGGCTGCCACCTCCTGGGGCTGGGACACACAGCCCTGGCCATAGTTCATGGGGCCTCGGGTGCCTCTTGGAGGCCACAGCACCCAGGGGATGAAGGAGCACCCCAGTGGCGTCACCCACCCCGTGCCAAGGTGCCTCCATCCCCTGGATGGTGCCGAGGAAGCGAGGGCTGTGCCCAGCTCCCATGTGCTGCTGCCCGGCAGCTTCCCTGGTCATATAAGGAGATGCCGGAGCCGGGAGCCGCGGCCGTGTCGCCTGAGCATTACTCACTGGGGAGGCACATGGAGGGGGGGGAGGAACTGCCCTGGACACCCAGAGCTTGGCCAGAGCCAGGGGTGACTCAGCTCCAGGCAGGAGCACGGCTGGAGCGAGGCAGGGTCTGGGGTCTGCATCTCCAGAGCTGCCCCGTGGGGTACCCCAAAACCCAGGCAGGGTGCTGGGGGGGGGTCACACCATTCTGGGTGATGCACAGGGCTGCAAAATGCTGCCCAGGGCACCCTCTGAAACAGGGGGTGCCCGGTGAGGTGGGGACCCCACCGTGGGAGGGCACGGCCTCTCCGCTCCCCAAATTCCTGCGCGGGCGGGAGATTCATGTCCTCTCCCCACCCCTTTCCTTTCTGGGCTAAGGCGGCGGTTGAAGCCGCCTTGCAAGGAACTAAAATGAGCTGTTTGTGTTTTGGGTGCTCAGGGTGGTTTCCATGGTAGGCAGTGGGGCAGCCTCATGTGCAGGGGGGCCAGGGGCTGCATCCGGGGGTGGGTGGTCCCCAGAGCCCTGATGAGTCACCCCGAAACCCGCCGTTGGCTCTTGACACCCCGATGTGCCACCTCCTGCATTATCACCTTCCTGCAGTGGCTTGTGCCCAGTGGGGAAAGGAAAGGGGGGTGATGGTGTTAAATGAAATGGGGAGGTCACAGGAATTCCCAGGGTGTCCTGGTGCAACCAGAGGATGTATAAAAATGTACATTTATGTACATAAATTCAGGAGTTGGACTCGATCCTTGTGGGTCCCTTTTAACTCAGGATTTTCTGTGGTTCTACAACATTATTTTTATATCTAAAGTTTATTTATATCTGTAAGTAAAGTATATATTTATAGATGATTGTATATATTTAAAGAGTTTCTTTAACCCAAAGCCTTGTCCAGCTGGAGCAGCTGGCACTGCTCAGTGCAGTTAATCAGCCCCTCCATCTGGGAAACACCCAGGAATCACAGGAGCCACTGAGCCCCCGTGGGTGCAGCTGGGATGAAGGGATGTGGGAAAGCAGGTCTTGCTTCCCAGACCCTTTTCTGCAGACACATCCCAGCTCCATCACATCACCAGCAGCCACCTGCCTTGCAGGGTGTTATTTGCCCCACTCGGGATGGACCACGGGCCCATTTATGGTGGCCTCGTGCCTGCTGGTGGGTCATTCCTCCTGCAGCCTTAACAGAAAGCAGACGGCCTTGGATGAAAACTATGCTGGGATATTTTTCATCCGGGCAGGGATGAAGCTCTGGAAAATACACTGCAACAGCGCCGAGCCCCGGGGTAACTTTGTATTTTTCATTGCCCATCTCGTTACCCCGAACAATGTTAGGAGGTCTCAGGGGTGCAGAACCCCCAGGGAATGATGCAGTCATTGGATCATGGAATGGTTTGGGTTAGAAAGGACTTTAAAGCTCATCTCATTCCAGCCTCCTGCCTCCAGTAGACCAGGTTGCTCCAAGCCCTGTCCAACCTGGCCTTGAACACTTCCAGGGATGGGCCACCCACAGCTTCTCTGGGCAATCTGTGTTGGGTTTTGGAACATTTCAGGCAATGTTTGTGTTTGTCAGGTTTTGCACGATATGGTTTTCTTGGTGAGCTGGACCAACTTGTGGCTGCAGAGTTTGGGGAGCTGCTCAGTTATAAATATGATATAAATATCTGTTGACACTTGGGTGGCAACCTGGACCTTGTGGGTTTTCCAGCTGTGGAGTGGGTGCTGCCAGATGGCATCTGGTGTGGTGCTGGCCCTGCATGAGGCTGGGACTCCTGGCTGGTAAGTAAATCCTAAGCTGGGATTCCTGGCTCTCCCATCAGTAAATCCTGAGCCAGGCTGATGTTCCACAGGTCTGCACTGTACCATCCTCACCTTAACAGCTTCCCCTTCGCCGCCAAGCGTCAGCAGAACAACCCTCTCTTGTCTGAGCCCCTTGGGGAAGGCAACAGCAAAAAATGAGCCTTTAATTCCATACAACTTTCTATCCAATAGCAAGTTTCTTCCTTTAGGAGCTGGTGGGGGAACGTGGTATGTTATGGGCTCTGAAATCAATCCAGGCTTTGTGGGAGCTTCCCCACCCAGTTTGTTTGTGGTCACAGCAGCCAAGGGGCTGGGGAGGCACCGGCTGCTCTCGGTTTCCCGGTGCCGTCCCTGTCCCGTTGCTGCCGGAAGCGGCTCCGAAAGAACTGAAACTCTGAGTAACACCCAACATGGTGCAAACCGTTAGTAAATAGAGTTGGGCTGCAAAGTCTCACTGTGCAGGGTGTGGGGTGGGGGGGAAGCAGGACACCCAGCTGTGGGAAAGGCTGGGAAGTGGGCAAACATCTCCTGTTAGAGCATCTTTTGGGGGTATTTCTCTATATGGGGGTGTCCTGGCAGTCAATCATTAATCTGGGCATCCAGGGAGGGTGATGGGAGTGTCCTTTGGGTACCAACTCCCAGAATCCCAAATTTTGTTGCTGTTGCTTTTGCCCCCTTGTTGGCCAGAAGGTTTCCTGTGAGCAGGCAGGTTCTGGGTCCAGCCCGGGGTACCAAGCCCCTGTGGGAGCCCCTGGAAGCACTGCCTGCATCTCCCAGCCACTGTCCCTCGGTGCCATCTTCCCTCGGTGTGTGGGCATCACCAGGCTCTCTGCTGGCAGGGGACACTGCCTACTGTCACCACTCATGGGGGGCCAAGGTTTTGTGCCGCTCCCAAGCCCCCCGTGAGGATGCAGGTGTTGTGGTGATGCTGACATGGCAGCTGGTCCCGCCGATATCCCCTCGCCGCGGCCGCCGGACCCGCCGCCGACCTTCCAGCGCGGCTGGGAATGGAAGTCGAGGAGATGACGTCTCTCCCCGCCGAGGGCGGGGGGGGGAACGAAGTTTGGCCGCGAGAACTCCGAGGAAAGATGTTTGAGCCGGCCTGACGCTCACTTTGTCCCTCTACCCGCCCCCTCTTGGAGCTCCCAAACCTCCCAGTCCCAGCGGCGCTGGTTGTCCCAAGCCCTGCCAGCTCCGGGGAGACACAGCCAGCTGCGGGCAGAGGCGCAGGCGGGAAGGTTTGGAAGTTTCCACAGGCAGCGACTCGGCCCCCATCCCCTCACCCTCCCGGCGATGCCGGACTCCGGCGGCTGCAGGAGAAAGAAACTCAGAGCCAGGCTCGGGCTAACGGGCCGGGAATAGGAGACGATGCCGCTGTCGGAGAGCTCCTATCTGCCGCCCGCCGCCTTTGTCCTGAGCCACGTCCTGGGCATCGCCGGCGTCCTGTACTGGCGCAGCCGGAGCAGGGAAGGTAGGGGCGTTCAGGGGGGGCCACGAGGGTCACTGATTGGGCCACCGATTGTTTTCCCTCCCTGTGGCAGCATCCGGGCAGGGACAGACATGGTTGTGGGATGGAGGGAGGAGGACGCTGCAATGGGGGTCCTCCTGGTGGCCTTGAGCCCTGTGTGTGTGTGGTGGGGGGGCTCAGAGGTTTTAGTGCCTGAATTTGGCCTTGCCACCCATTCCCAGCCCATTTGGGACTGGAAGTGGCTGGGATTAGGGGGGTTCTCGCTGAGGATGAGGCTGGTTTTGTCTGGCACAACCCCATGGCACATGGCTGGTTCTGTGTGCTGGTTCTGCTGCGGTGCAGGGGAGTGTCACTCGCAGCCCTCACAGTGACAGCAGCGTCAAGACACGGCCCTGGGAGCTCCTCCTGGCACTGGCACGGCCTCACCGAGCAGCTGGGGCTGACCCTGCCTCAGTTTCCCAAAATAGGGTTTGCACATGACTGCCTGAGGAGGGCGAGCATTCGTTACAGGGATGTGCGATAGCTCCAAGGCCCTGCACAAGGACTCGGTAGCTCCTTCTGCCTCCCAACCCTTTCCTCCTGGGATTTGTTTGTTTTGATTCCTCGCTCTCTTTTTCCAGCAGTGCTTGTTCTCGCCTGTGCCTCCGCAAGGGGCCTCTTCCCCCGCGGCCGTGACCGATTCCCTCTTTTCTTTCCCTTTTTCCATGCAAAGGGGCGGGACTGCACAGCCTGGGCCATGCAAAGGACTTTTCCCAAGATACTGCCTTGAGATTCACTTCTTTCTTTCTCCCTCTAAACTGTTGGGAGATGGAGATTGAGAGGGAATTGCACAAACACAGAATGCTCCCTGTCACCTACTAAACCCAAGCTTGCTGCAATTCCTCCTGCTGACCCGCAGTTCCTTGTCCATTTAATTAATCTCCGTGGCCAGGCAGTGTTGTCCAGGGATGTACTTGGCTCCATCCAGGGATCTTCTCAATGCTTCCCATCTTGACTATCTCTTCCCTGTGCCGACCTGCTGCTTTGCCCTTCTTGGAGGGGTCTATGCCCCCCAGATCCATCCCTTTTGGAAAAAATCCTAGGCAAGTATTGCAAGCAGCAAGTATATTCAATATCTTTTTCCTTCATCACTCCTTCCCAGAAAAGAGCAGGTAAAGCTCATCCATGGGCACAGCATCCTGGAAGACGAGGGTCATCTTGCAGCAAGTTCTTTGCCCTGTGGTGCTCACCCAGCTCTGCCAAGCATCCGCCCCACTCTCCTTTGCATCACCCCTTCTCAGGTGTCTCCCTCATTAAATATCCTGGGTGTTGGATAGTTTTCCACTGCAGGTATCTCTTGTGCATTCTTCCAGGCTGAATCAGGCTCCATTTCCTCTCCCTGGGTGAAAGGCTCTGTAAATCCCGCCTGGTTGGCTCTGTTGTCATGATGGATTATGTCAGCTCTCAAGTTGGCAGCCAGCATGTTTTAAATACCTCCTGCTCCTCAGCCAGCCAGGTTTTTTTGTGTATCCCCCATCTAACAGTACCAGGTTTAAAAAAAACCCTGTGTATCCCATTCTTTGCTTGTCCTGAAGTGAAAGCAATGGGTTTCAATGCTTAAAAATTTGATTTCTTGGCATTTTTAAGTAACCAACCCATCCTTCACCCCAAGGTTGTCTCACTGTTTAATGCCACTTTCACAATGAGTATAGGCTTGGAGACACCCTCAGGCTTGTCCAGAGCAGAGCCCTGTCTGAGATTTCTCATATTCCTTTGAATTTAGGAGGAATTAATGAGCAGGAGCAGAAAGTTTGGGAGCCACTTCCCAAGTTTATTCCAGGAGGCTGAAAGAGCCTGTAGGTGACACGAAACCCCTCAGATTCCCTCCTGAGGATGGCAGAGGGCCATCCCAAGGAGCACTGGGTGGTGCCAAGGCAGGGTTAGGATTAGGGATGGTGCCTGACCAGGCACCTTCTATCCTGCTGATTCCCAGGGCTTGGACCAGGCTCTGGCAGCAGCAGCCTGAGGCAGGAAGAGGCACATGGTGATGGAGTGTGAGAGGGAGCAAGGCCAATGATGATGGAGGAGAGATCTATGGGGGAGCAGCAGCAGCTCCTGGCCAGACGTGTTGGGAGCTGCTGGGGACAGGCAGGCTGCCAGGATGGAGGCTGCTGCAGGCAAACGGGACAGGAATTGTCTGTGCAGGGTGTTGTGGTGGTGCTGGGGGGGTTCTCTGGCACCCAGTGCCTGTGGGAGCCATCCCTGTGATGACAGCAAGTGCCTGGGGGCCCTGATGTCCAGCGGGACAGTGAGTAGGAGTTTTTCTTTCCATGCTCAGCTGATGCCACTGGGTTTGGAGCACTGGAAACCAGCTATGTGGCAGGATTGTTTTTCCTGTTCCCTCTCACTAGCTGGGTTCACTTGTGGGACCAACAGCAGAGAGAAGACCCCCAAACCCACCTTCCCCTTGTGTGGCCACCAACTCTCCTTGGTCCTTGCTGCTTCTGCCCCTCTGTGGGGGATTTGTGCTGCTGTGGTGGAGAGCAGACAATGTCCTGGTTGCTTTGGGATCCCCATTTTTGGGGATGAGGTGGGCTGAGCTCTGATGTGGAATCTGGGGAGAGGAGGCGGGGAGGGAATTAAACCACGTGTGCAGTCTCTGTTTGCCATTGATGTTCCCTGTGTCGCTGCCACCAGCCTTTGCTCCACACCCTGTGTGTGAGGGGACCTGAAGCTCTGCTGTTGTTTTGCCTGCTGCTGACTTGTCTTGAGAGTGGGACAGATTTCCTTTAGCCACTGTAACCTTCCCTCTGGCCATGCCCTGCCTGCCTCTGCTCACCATCCCTGGCTGGTGCCAGGGTGGTTCTTGGTGGCTGGGACCAGCAAACCTCTGCTGCACCAGGGAGGGGACAATCATGGGGGGATTGCAACAAGTTGTTTGTCAGGGTGACTCTGGAAAAGATTAGCCAGGGAGAGATAAGCTTGCAATGCCTTAATATTGTTAGTAAGCAGTAACCAGCATTATTATTAGCTCAGTCGATAGCGCGGGTGTGGGCTGGCGAGGTTTAATCTGGTTGGAGCCCAGGAACCACCCAACGGTGGGGAGACAGGGCAAAAAAAAGGAGGAAACCCCCCCATTTCTGCAGGAGATGGGAAGAGGGAGCTCACTGAGGAGCTGCTGGCCTGTGGGCAAGCCTGGGATCCAGCACTGGAGGTGCCTGGCTGCAGACTCTCCACGTGGGACTCGGTGATGTGCCTCTGTCCCCGCGTGCTCCGTGCGATGCTCAGGGACATGCTCCTGCCTTCCCAAGGCAGCACCCTGGCTCCCTTTGCCCTCCTGGCTGGGGCAGCAGCTGGCAGGAGGGCTGCAGGGGGATTATATTTAGAAGAAAAGGAAGAGAGGTGGTGATAAGGCCCCAGTTATCTCCCTGCGTGCCGAGCGGGGCTGTGGCCGTGTCCCGGCTCCAGCGCTTCGGACCTGGGACGTGATTTGGGCAGAAGCTGCAGGCGGGAGAGGGGAGAACAGCCTGGCATTGTCCCTCCAGTCCCTGGTGCAGTTAACTGGAAAACAAGACGAGAAAAAACAAGCCAAGAGCCGGCCAGCGGGCAGTGCCCAGCTCTGCGGGGCGAGCCTGTGCCCGCACCCCCAACCCACCGGCTGCAGGAGCTGCACCGCACTCGGCACCGCTTCTCCTCACGTGCTGGAGGGAGCAGCTCTGCCCTCCCATGCTGGGAGCCTTCCAAGCTGCTTTGCTGGCCATTGGGACCGTTGGTGAGGATTTTGTTGGCACAGAGCTGCCGTGCTGGCAGCACCCTGGGCTGGGAGCGCCCAGAGAAGCGCAAGGAGCAGGGGCAATGCGGGTGAAGCAGGCGCTGCCATCGTGGTGAGGTTTGCGGTGATGCCCCGGAGGAGGAACGGCTGGTGCCCGCACCGGGGGCACTGGGGATAGGAAGTGGTGTGGTGGGAGGAGCTGCGGCTGAGAGCTCACCCATCCACACCCACTGGGGCCGAGGTTGGCGAGTGGGTGGTGCTGCCAGAAGACCCTTCCCCAGGAGCTGGGAGGCAGCTGGTGCTTTGCCGGGACCCAGCGCTCCCCATCCCGCGCTGGGGCGATGGACAGGAGGCATCTTTCCGGGGAGAGGAGGCGTCTGAGCGCCTGCCTGGTGTGCCGGATGTGCTGCATCGGTTAGTACCCACCACCCTCCCCTGCCCAGCCCCTGGCTGCCCCCATGGCATAGATGGGATGTGGGGTATGAGCTTTATCCATCCCAGATTAATACCAGGTTGGGAAGGGACCCAACACTGCGACTCTGGAAGGTTCAGCTGAAGGAAAAGTCCCTAAAAACACGTGAGAGTGACACAGCTTCCTATGGCCGGCGGTGCCAGGCAGCAGCTCCGTGGCTCAGCCACACTGTCCTGGGAAGCCGAGGGCTGAGCCTGGCAGGATGGGAAGTGAGTGGATGTAGTTCAACCAACAGATAGTTTTTGGCACCTGGGTACGTGCCTTGGCCAGGGGATGGAGTGGGACATTGTGAAGTGACGTGTTGCCCTGTGCCACGTGTTTGACTGTGGTGCTTTCGGAAGGGGAAGCCGTGGGGTGGATGAGGAAGAGGAAGACTGTTGGATGGTGCTTTCCATGCTGTGTGGATGGAGACATTGGGAGGTTTTCTTGAGCGTCCCTGGGCTGTGCAGAGACCCCCAATGACCCCCCCATCCCAGGAAGTGGGATGTGGGGCTGTCCAGAAGGACACACAGCATGGATGGAGTGCTCTGGCTGAGAGATTCTGGTTTTCTCGCTTTTCTTGACTTTTGGCTTAAAACCAAAGCAAGGGGTGCTGCTTCCTGGTGGGCCCTGATATCAAAGGAGTCTCTTGGGGGAGCAGGCTTGTCCTTTCCGGAATATCACAGAGATCTCCTGGGCTGGATAGGACAGCACTTGGGAACGTGGGGTCGTGTGCCACGTGTTGGTGCTGAAGAACCTTTTCCTCCAAGGTGATGTGGTTAAACCCAGGTGATTCCATTGGATACAGGGCTGGCTGCCAGCATTGCCCTGAGCCCTCCTCACTGCCTGGGCATGGGGAGGTGGGAGCTGAGTGGAACCATCCTGCACCCTCTGGGATCCTCCACTGTGTGTGGCCCATCTTGTGTCCTCTCCTTTCACCTTCTTTGCCTTTGTTTTTCGTGTGATATTATTTTTTCCATGAAGCAAAAAGCCTTCCTAGAGCTCCCTCATTGCTGCTTGGCATCACCACAAATGTCCCATCCTGTCACTCCACCCCTGAGGAGGGGACCCCCTGGGGATGTCACCCACACTGTCACCCTGTTCCTCTGTCATTCAGAACTCCCAGTGTCTCGCCAGGGCTGAGCTGCAGGACAGAAATAAACATTAAATCCTGACAATCCAATGAACCAAAAATACAGGGACAGAATAAGCTGCTAATTGCACGCCCTGGCAGTGCCCAGCCAAGGCCTGTTACGGGACATCTGGGGGGTTTATGTAATACCTTAAAACCTTCCGGGGAGGGGGACACCCTCCTAAAGTTGGGGGGGCTCAGGCAACCCCCTCCCTCCCTGCGCTGCCTGCAGAGGGGACAAAGAGGCACAGCAGGGGCACATTTTGGACATCCAGTTGGTGTTGCCAGCTGGAGTTACACCTATCCCAGTCACCCATGCTGCAGTCATTAAATAACATTATTCTCACCAAACCCCAGTGTATTTTGTTCTAGCTCCCATTTCCCTGCCCGAGGGAGATGCTGGAGCCACGTGAACAGCCCTGTCCTGCACCAACCCCTGAATAAGCCGCCTCTGTTCCCGGTGCCCGCGCGGATCCGTCCTGGCACCGGCGGCGATCCCTCTGTCTCTTCCCCTCATTTCAAAGTCATTTGAGTTTCTGCATGAGAACCACTGACCAAGAGCTGCCTTTGTCTTCTTTTGACAGATGAACGGGACAGAGTCCAAAAGAAAACCTTCACTAAATGGGTCAATAAACACTTGATGAAGGTAAGAGTCGTGTATTTTGTTATAAAGCTGGTTAAATGACTGCCTGTCTGTCTGTTCCAGCTCAGGACTGGCAGATAATTGCCTTTTTAAGGTTTTCTAAAAATCTTTTGTGCCTGGGACTGTTTGATTTCAGTGTTCATGTGTGCTTACACTCAGAGCAGAGAGGGATATGCTGGAAATGTGCTGGAGCCTTTGGAGGGCACTGTAGCATCACCACACAGCCCTTTTATTACTTTTCCCTCCTGGGTAACTGGTCCTTGCTTAGCAAGAGGCTTGTGCATCCTCCCTCATGCCAGGGCAAAGGAGGTTCTCCCCTCACACCACCTTGCCAGTGAAAATGGCTTTTTTGTCTTTCAAAGGATGTTCCTGCATGTAGAGGAGCCCCAAAGTGTGCCAAGGGACATGTTTTTAAGCAGGATGAACAGGGCGCCATAAGGTCCCTCCTGCTTTTCTTGCTTAGTGGGTTTTAGTTAATTCTCAATTTGCCAAAAACAAAATCAAAAAAGAAAAGAAGGGAAAAAAATGGTTTGGATACAAGGTGTCCCAGCTGTGTTTTCCTGCCAGCTTTGCAAAGCTCTGTGCCAAGCTTTTGGCTGCTTTCTAAATCTTAGAAAGGAGGGAAAAACAGAAAAATCTCGAGGCTGCTGTGGGAAAACATCTGGGGATTTGCAGGGAAGTGAAAGCCCAGGAAGAGGTCTGGGTGTCTGGGGAAGAGCAGGAGCAGAGGCTGCACGTGGCCAGCCTGCTCCTGCAGGTGTACTGCTCGTGGAAACCTCCTCTGCTCCCAGGTGGAATCTGGGTGCTGTGTTTTGGGAGATGCTTTAGGAATGTGAGAAGTTAAACCACCGCCTCAGGAGGAGCTGCCCTTCCCACAGGGATCTGTGGGCAGTATTGTGGGATTACCTCGGGTACAGATGGTTTAACAGTTTGGTTTTGTGTGTAAAACTGGCAGCAGGTTCAGCCAGGTCATTTGGGAGAGGGGAGGCTGCTCTGCTTGGCCACAATTCTGGAATAACAGTTGTAAGTGGCCTGATGGCTTTTCCCTCCCCAGGTGCGCAAGCACATCAATGACCTCTACGAGGATTTACGGGATGGCCACAACCTCATCTCCCTCCTGGAAGTGCTGTCAGGAGTGAAGCTGGTGAGTCTCCAGGCAAGGGCAGGGATGCTGGAGCCCCCAAGTCCCCTCTGTCCTCCCCCTGCTCCTCTCCACTCCCAGCCATCAGCTGTCATTTCTTACACCATTTGTTTTCAAATGTCTGTCATTGTTTCTTTTACTATTATTACTATTATTATTTATTATTATAATTATTCTTTTTATTATTTATTTTCACTCAGAGCCCTGTCTCCCAGGCTGGTCTCTCGGATACCACCAAAGCATCTGTTTATGGTGCTGGGTAGAACCCCCTTTTTGCTAAGTCTTACACACCTTCATCTTCCAGTCCTGGCTCCATATTTAAACCATGGATAACAGCAGATTTGTCTAAGAACTGCTTCTGTGACTGCATGCCCAGCAGTTTAACTCAGATTTGACACTCCTGCTCTGTGCTCAGCTCCTGCACAAGCTGAGTTTGTAGCAGTCAATGGTGAAAACCTCTTCTCGTAGAGTCCCCCCTCCTTCTTCCTCCTCCTCCTTCTCAGACTGACACATTCCCTCAGCTCCAGGAAGATCCCGATTGCTGTAACAGCGTAGCACAGCAGGAAGTATTTTAGTTTTCCCCAAAAATAGGATCTGGGCAAAGATCTCCTACCTCCCTCTGTTATCCTCCAGAGATGCCAAATCAGGTTTTGTGGGGGCTGAAAAATTGGATCACACTACTCCTGATCCAGACAGCTTCCTGCTCTTCAGCTTCCAAACTCAGGAGGAAATTCCTGTGCTGGAGCCTGGGGTGTGCCAGAGACCCAGCCACCTTCATCCCCTGCTCTTTTGTTTCTCCTCATGCCTGGGTGTTGCATTTTGGTTTCCATGCTGTCTCCCTGTTGTGTCACCCTCCCGTGGCCGTCCCTCCCGTCCTCCTTAGCCCGTAGAGCCGCCAGCTGAGCGGAGCCTTCGCCTGGTGAGAGCGCCGGCCTGGTGCCGTGCAGGCAGCGAGGAGCGTGAGGAGGAAGATGATGATGATGAAGAAGTAGGTTGAGCCTGTCCTGGATGCAGCGTGTCCCTGGCAGACACTGGGGTGCCATCAGATAGTCCAGTGCAGCCCAGCGTTCCCCTCTCTCCGTGGTTTTGGATACAGCCCACTTGGGGTGGTTGCCCTGAGTGGGGTGTGTGGAGGGGAGGCTGCAGGTGGAGGTGCAGCCTCATTCCAGGGCTGTGTTCCCATGAGCTGGATTATCTGTGCGGGCACTGCAGTGTCTGCCTGCAGGCAGGGCACCCACCCACCTGCTGTGACAGCACGTGTGTCCCCACCACGGGGTGGGAGGGGACAGGGATGGGTCCCACACGCTGCTCAGCCCTCGGGACCACTGATGGCTGCTCACCTGGCACTGCATGGACAGGCTCTGGGCACAGGCACTTCCCAGGACACGGGGCACAACCCACAACCCCAGTGCATGTGAGTGGAGGTGGGAGCGAGGCAAGGGTCAGCCTGAGGGGACAGACCCCAAAACTTGCTCAGGTGTTGGAGAAGGTGTAATTTCAAGCCCCTGTGCTCTGTGTCAACTCCCTGAGGAATGCAGGAGAAGCTGGGGCTGTAGCACCTTCCTGATGGATCCCTGCAGCCCTGGACACATTCCCTTTGCAGAGACAGCTCTTTCCCTTGCAGGGACGACTCTTCCCTCCCCTTGCAGGGACAGCTCTTCCCTTCAGGCTAAGGAAGGAAGGTGACTCGGAGGACTTAGGGTGTCCTAACAGTTCAGAACATGGTGTCCCTGCCTGTGGCAGAGGGTTGGAGTTAAATGGTCTTTAAGATCTTTTCAAACCCAAACTTTCTGTGATTTTTTTGACATCCTGGTGACTCCTCATATTGAGGCTGGGATCAGGATTTGGGCATTAATCCTTCCACTCCTACTGATTCAAAGCAGGCCCGACATCCCACACCTTTTCCCTGGCCATGGCTCAGCCAACAGGTACCTCTGGAAATCCCTGACCTGCAGCAGCAACAGGCACTGTCCAGGGTGTCTCATTTTCCCCTTCCTGAGGGATTCAGAGATGGCACCTGGAGAAGCAACCCTGCCCATGTGCAGGAAGAGCCAAGCTGGGTCTGGAAGGGTTGATGCTGAATTTGGGGTTCCTCTGCCATCAGTGGAGACCCACAGCTGGTCCCTTTTTGCCTTCTTCCAGCAGGATTGTGCACAGCAATGGCTTTATTTGCTCCAGAATGATATAGAGCAGGGGGTGTGGGTGCACAGGGGTCACACCAGCATGCTGGCAGCTCCCAGGGGACCTGGGGCACCACTGTGCATGTGGGGGTGCTGCCAGCCCAGCCCTGTGAGCCTGACCTGAAGCTGCTGCCTCTCTCTTGCAGCCACGTGAGAAGGGGCGGATGCGCTTCCACCGGCTGCAGAACGTGCAGATTGCCCTGGATTTCTTGAAGCAGCGACAGGTAAGGGCTGATGGAGGTTCATCCACCAGAGCTGGGTGGTTTGTGGTTCTTTCTCCTGGCTGGGGCTTAGGAAGGGTGTCAAGAAGCTGATGCCCATGCTGGGGTGTGCCCATCTCTGCTGTGCTGGTGCTGTTTGATGATGGCTTTTGGGGGGCTTTTCCCCATGTGTGTTGTGCCTCTGAAATTCACCCATGCACATAAAAACTATTATGAAAATGGGGGACTAACTGCAGATCTGGAAAGGGGGTTGCACATGTCACCAACAGCCACTTCTGTGCCCTGAAAGCCTCTTTTAGGGCTCCTCAGCAGATCCTGGTGGGGAGGGTGGGCAGCTGTGGCTCATCAATGCCTTCCCAGCAGCTCTGGGGGAAATGTAGCTGCTGGTTCTGCTCAGCCCACACAGCCATGGCCTTGGTGCTGGCACAGCTGGATACCTCTGTGGCATCAGCCCTCTGGATGTAAGCATGGACTTACCCTTCAGTTTTTGGAGGATTGGCTCCCTCCACTGGGTTTTTGGGAGCTGCTGGCCCCACCGTGCCTGCGTAGCTGGCAGAGACCAGTCATGCTGCACACCCCTGGGCAGATCCTGCCCGGAGCAATGGGATGCATCCCGAGACTTGTTGGCTCTGCAGGTGAAACCCCTGCAGCCCTGGGGCCGGGTGTCCTGTTCTGCCTGTTGGGTCAGGTCTCCCCATTGTGATGCTCCCAGATATGCCAAGATGATGATGATGATAAATTGTACCAGTTCATGCTGAAGCAGAGACTTTTCTCTCTTGCTACTGGCCTGAGGGCACTGAATAAATTTGAGCACATTCCCTACTCCAGGGAGGGTGAGCTGCTTCCAACCCCCGCCTCTTCCTCCTCCCCAGCTCCCTGATAGAGACGTTTTGCCAAGGGCTCTGGGGAACTTGTTTCTCCACTTGGATGAAACAGCTTTTTCCTTTGAAGTGTGATGGATGGCCTGGTGGCCTTGCTGGGATGTCTTACCCCAGACACTCCTGCCAGAGGCTGATTATGGGGTCCCGTTGAGTGGTCGGGAGCAGGGACTCCCCCAGGGGAGAAGAGTGAGGGCAATGCCTTCATTAGGGCTGATTGATTAGAGCTTGGTTTTGAGCCCAGGATGGAGTTAAACCTTGGTCATCCCCTTTCACCCATGATATGTGGGCTGTAGCTGCTCAATTATGCACCAGTGCTCGGGGCTCTGGGGACGCTGTTCTGTGAGCTGAAGTAAAGCCATTAAGTGCTGGGAAAGCACTTTTGGATGGAGAGTGCTGGAAACATGGAAAAATCCTTCCTGAGCCAGGAAGCCTTGCTGCCTCCTTGAGAAGCACTGGAGTGTTGTGTGCCCACTCCCCAGGGAGGGCTTGGGGTGGTCCTGGGGACAGACAGTGTGGTGGGGGACATGTCCCCCTGCCCTCAGGGTGAGACTGGTGGGCATCTGTGACCCTGTTGTGCCTTTTTCAGGTGAAACTGGTGAATATTCGCAACGATGACATCACAGATGGCAACCCCAAGCTCACCCTGGGGCTCATATGGACCATCATCCTCCACTTCCAGGTAGGTGCTGGAGGTTTCTTACTGGGGGACGCGGGGTGGACGGCAGGAGTGTGTTGTCTCTGCAGAGTGGCAGCATCTGTGTGGCAGTGATGGGTCTGGAGGGTCAGCACACATTGCAGTGTCATGGAGACTGTGTCAGAGAATAGCAACACCCTTTGCTCATCATTTACATACTGAAATAATTAACAGTGGCCTCCTGGTTGGCTCTGGGGTTGTTGGCAGTAGCTGTTTGCTCAGCTGGAGGCTCTGGAGAAGAGCAAATTCAGAAGGGGCCTCAGGGCTGTTATCCCGAGTCATTCCTGGCCCTTTGGGTGGTCGGTACAGCCACAGGACTTTTCACTGGGATGGAATGTGTCAGCTGTGTGACAGTGGTTCACGACAGGGACAGGAGAAGCTCCCTGATCTGGGACTGTCTCCAGCAATTGTGTGCTAGAGATGCTTTTGGAAAAGAGGGTTTTGGGGTTTTAATAGTCTCAAATTATCTGGCTGTAGCTTTGATGCCCCTGGGGGGGTGATGTGTGGCCCTCATTGCCCCCAGTAAGTTGGCATGTGGGGCTTGCTGATTGGTGCTGCTGTCAGCAGCTTGTGGCCATGTGGCTTTAGCTCTGGGGTCATCTCCACGGTGGGACCGAGTCCATGGGAGCTGCTGTGTCCCAGCTCCCTGCTGTATCCCCATGGCATCCTTCAGACAGGACTAGTGCTGGCTTTGAGACTGAAGAGGAAGGTTATATTTTGTGGAGGATGGGCAGTGCCTCAGGAAGAGGCTTTTGGGAGGAGCATGGGGATAAGCTGGGTGTAAGGCTGCTGACGAGGCGCTCTGGCGCTGGGAAGCTGCCGGGGTCGAGCAGGCTCTGGATGCTGATGAGTCACCGTCATCTCCACTGGGGCCCTGGTTGTGGCATCTTGTCCCCACTGTCCTCGTGGTCACCCTGCCCCGGTGCATCCTCTGCTGCAGCAGACCGTGGAGAGGACATAGGGAAATCCTGGGTCCCCTCCATGCCTGGCTGGGAGGGGATGTTGCCACTCTGCCATGGGGGACAGAGCAGGTGACACAGGGAGCAGGGCTGGTGCCACCGAGCCTGCGCGTCCTCTCCCGGCCTGCGCTAACGGGATTTTTTCTGGGGTTGTAGCTCCATTGTGAACCTCTTAATCTCCCGTGTCCTGGTGCTGCTGCCTGGGGGCAGGCGGCTGGGAGAACCGGGAGGGGTTTGGGGTGGGATGGTGCTGCTGCAGAGCCCAGGCATCGCCTGCTCTGCAGAGAGCTGGAGCGGTGAAGTTGAGGGGGGTGCCCCTGTGCCCTGGGGGCTTCCCTGTGCCCTGGGAGCTCTTGCGGTCACTGGTTTCCCTTAGTCATCTTCTGGGTTGCTCCTCCTTGAGCGTTTCCTCACTGAGTGTTTTCCTGCTTGCTGGGGCTGGGCTCAGTCTCCCCCCATCTTTATGTTTAATGTTCCCCAATTTTTGTCACTGCCCCACTTTGGGTGCTGGCCCACTTTGGTTACGCTGCTCTGATCCCTCTGAGCTGGCACGCAGAGTTGGGATGCTCTGTGCTCCTCAAATCCCTGCCCTGGGCAGCATTTGGGGCAGAAGCTGCAGGAGAGAGGCAAGACTGGTGCCGGAGCAGGATGGGGAACATCTTTCTGATGTTCCTGTTGAGACCCTCCAACTGCAGCTCCCTGAAGCAATGTCATGTCCCCAGGGCAACTTGGGCTGTCCATCTGTGCCCCAAACTGGGTGAGCATGGTAGGAGTGTGAGCTGGTCTTCTGGGGCTCTTGGAATTAAGAATTAAGCAGCAGACCTCTCGAACTGGAGAGAAACACCCCTGCGGAGCTGGTTGCTGTGCATGCAGAGTCACTCGCTGACTCCTCCCTGCTTTTTTTTTCCCTGTTTCTCTCCCACCCCTTCCTTTATTCTACCTTTGCCAACCTTCCTTGGGTTTTGTGTTTTATCCCCCTTTTCCCCACCCTCTCCCACTCCCCTCCTCGCTCCGCTGCCTGATTCCTGCTCCCTGTTTGTGTTGGCGAGGGCCGTGCTCCAATTACCTCATATTTGGAGAGAAGGGCGCCGCAGCCAATCCCCGCTCCCTCTGCTTTTAGGTCAAGTGATTTCTGAACTGCAGTGAGATGCTTTGAATTTGTCTCCTCGCAGCGCCCAGGCTGTAAGATGGCTGTCTGGAGCGGCGGTGGCGGCAGGGCTGGCGGGAGGGACGGCAGCGAGGGGCACTCGGTGCAGCGCTGCACGCCGGGCGCTTGATCCGATGCAGCCCGGCTTGGGATTTGTCCGGGAGCCGGCGACTCGCTCAGCTGCGGTACTGCCGGCACTGAGGAGGAGCAGGAGATGGGGAATTCGCTGGGCTGCGTTAAAGAGCAGAAGGAAAAAGCTGTGGGAAAGGCACCGCTGTCTCCCAAAAAAAGGGTCCGCTTCAAACGGAGACGGAGAGGGAAGAGGAGAGCGATGCTGGAGGCAGCCCCGCAGGAGGAGCCCCGGGCGCTGGAGGCGGCTGAGGATGAGGAGGTGCCCAAGTTGAAGGCAGCCCCCCGGCAGGAGGGAGGAGAGGAGCCCCGCGTTGCGGACCCCGACCCGTCAGCGCTGCACCCCGGGATCATCGTGCAGGTGAAGGAGCGCTTCCAGGGGGAGGTGCAGAAGGCTCGCCTGGTGCTGGAGCCGCAGCGGCCGGGTGTGGCGGGAGCTCCCCGCGAGGAAGGCACCACCGTCATCGCCCGCCTGCTGGAGAACCCGGCCGAGAAGGACTGCGAGAAGGCGGTGAGCCGGCTGGTCGAGCTGCAGAGGAGCGGCAGCTGCCGCGCTGTGCTGCTGCCCCTGCGCGGGGGCACCGGTGGCCACACGGAGGGACTCCTGGCCCCGGCCAGCGCCGTGCCCAGCGAGGAGCCAGCGAAAAACTGGGAGCCGAGGGCTGGCAGTGCCCAAGATGCCTGGGGGAAAGGAGGCAGTGATGATCCCAGCTCCAGCACCGCATGGACCTGCTCCTCCGCAGCAGAGCCGGGCACCGTTTCGGAGCTCTCTACGCCGTCCCCCATGGTGGACCAGCTGGAAAACCCCAGCGTGGGGAGAACCTCAGGGTTGCCATCGTCTCAGTCTGGGGAGGGAGATGGGCATGGACCGCCAGCTTCCCGCAGCCCATCCTCCCTCAGTGCAGCCCAGAGCTCCTCGGGCTATGGCAGCGACCCGGCACACCAGCCAGCCAAGGGCACAGGAGCTGGTGGGACCACGGTGTCACCCTCTGATGGTGGCCACAGGCTTGCTGCAGAGGGCTGGGATTGGAGGGGGAGCTCGGGGACAGCTGGAGCAATGGTCAGTGTCTGCGTGCACCCTCACCCCCTTTTTGGAGTGGGGTGGGGGAACTGGTTCAGTGGACCCCAGATCCTGGTAGCCCCTGGGGATGGTCATGCCAGCAAGGGGCAACCTGATGCTGGGCATGGGTAGGAGGATGCTGGTGCAGAAAGCTCCCAAAGCACTTTCCCTTCTAGCCCTGTCCCATCTTCTGCTCCTGGCACGGGCAGACTGAGAGCAGCAGTCACTGCTGGGTGCGGCTGGCGCTCACACAGGGTCTCAGTGCCATTGCTGTCACCTGTGACACATGTGCCCTCAGGGCTGCTGGGTCTGGTGTGAGTTTGTGGTGTCCCCTTCCTGCTGCCTGTGCTCAGCTCCTGGGTGGGTGGCAGTGGATAAATGTAGAGATGTAGGGGTCTGCCTACTCCAAGGGGTCTCTAAGAGGAAGAGAAGGGGATGATACTGTGTTTTGGAGCTTGTTGCTATTTGTAGGTCACTCTTTGGGATGACAGGGCAGGCAACAGTGCCCTTGGGTTTGGCCAAGCTCTGCACCCCCCAAGGCAAGTGTGTGGTTTGAGGGGCTGTGGCTCCCAATACCCGTACTGGGTTGGGACCAGTGTCACAGGCACCATTTGGCCTTCAGCATCCTGCCACCAGTTGCTTGATGCATGAGGCTGCTGTTGGAAGGGTTTGGCCCCAGGTCCTGTGAGCTTCCACTCTCTTTTTTCGCTGGTACCTCCCTAAATCTTTGTCCTGTCACAGACATGTGAAGAAAGGAGGGTGGAGCTGGTGCCGCATCCTGCACCTCTGTAGGCGCATCCCTAGGAGAGTCTCCTGCAAGGATGCTCTCGGGGAAAAGGCCTAGTGGTTGGAGAACCCCAGTGCTGTGTCAGTGGTTAAAAATAAAGGATTGGTCAGAACTGAGTGCTGTGAGGTGCTCCCCAATGGGCAGCAGTGCTGGAGAGCCTGGGTGGAGCACAGCTGATGGATGGGTTCACAGAAGGGTTCATTCTGCTCTTAATTAAGAGCTGTCAGGTATTTAATAATGGGGTGCTGAGCAGATGGAGGTTTGTGGGTCTCTTCTTGCTCCCTGCAGACATGAAGGGTCCCATCCTGCATCCTGCTGCTCACCCAGCACATCACCCTATCCATCCTGGCTCTGCCGCCAAGTGCCAGCTCCCAAGTTCCCTAAGGAAACCCAGCCCTGGGGCTGGAGGAGTTAAAGGCAGTGCTGGAGGTGTGGCAGCAGCTGACAAAGAGCAGTTTTATGTGTGATGAGCATATCAGGCTTGGGAGAGGGAGGTGAGCTGCAGCATACCAATTACACGGGCAGCATCCGCCCCGCCGGCGGGAGAGATGGATAATCCTGCAGGTCCCTGTCTTCTGCCTGCAAAGGGATGTCTGACAGCTGGGCCCTGTGCAATGCCTGCACCCAGCTGGGTGTGTTTTGAGGAGGAATAAAGCAACTGGGTGTTTTCAGGGCAGCGGGTGGGGCTGGGTCCTGGCACACCTTCTCCCTGCAGTGCCGGGAGGAGGAATCCAAGGAGCAAACAGCCTGCATTGCCTTTCCACAGGCACCTCGGAAAATCTGAGCAGCTCACATCCTCCCCTTTGTCTGCCCCTTAATTAAGGGGAGGTAATTGTACTAATTGGGGAGCTGGAGGCTGGGAGGGCGAGGAGGAAGCTGTGCCAATCAGAAATATGCTGGCATGCGGAGACACGTGCGTGGTGTCACGTGCCAGTCTGGGATTCGCAGCCAGTTCTGTGCGTCTGTCTGAGGGGTCTGTGACTGTCAGTCTCTTTTGTTGGGGAAGTGGGTCATGGCACCCCTGGCACCCACCTCTGTGGGCACAGCAAGGCAGAGAGGGGATGTGAGAGCCTCCTCCCCATCCATCCCTTTCCCACCGGGATGGAGCCGGTGGCCCTGCTCTGTAGCTGGAGGTCAGGGAGAGATGTCCTCTCCGAGTGCTGTTTCCCACTTCTTAAGGTGGTGTTTTTTACAGCAGGATGCTTGAGGTGTGCCCCTGCCACACCTGCAGCCCTGGCAAGGGATGGTGTCAGTGGTCCCTTCTTGGGTGCTCCCTTGCTGCCCACCATGGGTGCTGTTGGATGGGAACCTCGGGTGTCTGAGGGTGCTGTGGCTCCTTGTGGTGGGTGCTGGGCAGGAGGAGGAGATGTACAGGAGCATTGCTGTTGGCACAGCATGTTTGGGGCGGGAAGGGACCTGACTGGGGCCTCCTCTCTCCAGGACATTACGTTCCTGGTGAGGTGTGTTCCAAGCCCTGGCTGGCGGGGATGAGGATGGTGTAGAGGAGCAGCTCCAGTGCTTGTAGGAAGCTGGGATGATGCCTGGTGATGGCAGGTCCTGTTCTGGCTGGCTTGGGCTGCATGGCCAAGCAGTATCTCGTGCCTCTGTGAAGTGGGGTTGGCAAATATCTGGCTCTGCCTCCCTCACCTCTGGGTCTCCAACCTGCCCAAACCATGCCACATCCCAGCACCCTCCTGCAGGTCCAGTGGTCCATTCCCAAATTTGTTATCCTTCTACCCCACGGTGAGCCGGAGTTTCTTCCTGCCCTTCCTGGCAGCTGCCAGGTCTGGAGCAAGTTCACAGAAACTGGATGTGCCTGGTGGAGCCTGTCCTGCTCCTGCATCATCCCATGGCTGTGCCACTTCCTTGCAGATCTCCGACATTTACATCAGCGGGGAACTGGGAGATATGTCAGCCAAGGAGAAGCTGCTTCTGTGGACACAAAAGGTGACAGCAGGTTACATTGGGGTGAAGTGCACCAACTTCTCCTCGTGCTGGAGCGATGGGAAGATGTTCAACGCACTCATCCACAGATACAGGTAGGCAGGAAGGAGCAGTGGAGAATGTCATGTGGGTGGGAGGAGGGATGAGGATCTCCTGGGGGGTCCCTGCCCACCACTGTGGTCAGTGATGGTCTGGAGAACTTGAAGATGTGGGTGAGGCTTGCAGGGAGCAATGTCTTTTTTACCTAGAATTATCTCGTCTTCCAGGTAGCTGGGGGGTGGATGCTTGGAATGAGCAGCAAATACATCAGTTTGCAAGAAAAAGCATCTTAATGAGGCTGGGGAGAGAGGCAAAAAAGAAAAGCTTTTAAACTCTTGAGTGCTGCACTGGTTATATGTCAGTGCTGCCCTTTAGTTTTCCATGAATAGCAGCATTTCCATCCATGCTTTTATCCAAACATCTCAGAGCTTTCCTGAGCAGCATTTAAACCTCTCACAGTTCCCTGAGGGACAGCACAGCCCTAACACCCCTGCCTTGCTCAGTGTGGGCAGTGAGTCAGAGGCAGGACTGGTTTCTGCCTTGGCTCCTGGGTCAATGGGACCAAGAAGTTCTTCGCAGCCTGAACAAAGGGGATGAGCTGAGGGGGTGCTGCAGCCCAGGTCACCTCAAAGAGCCACCACCCGTGGCAGCAATGTCTGTCCAGGATGCTCTGCCCTGGGCACCTCATGCTGTATGCCAACCTTGTGACTCTGGTGCATGTCTTGCAGGCCAGACCTGGTGGACATGGAGAGGGTGCAGATCCAGAGTAACCGGGAGAACCTGGAGCAGGCGTTTGAGATCGCCGAGCGCCTGGGGGTCACGCGGCTGCTGGACGCCGAAGGTGGGAGCGCCGGGGATGTGGCTGGTGCAGGGAAATGCCAGCCTTTCCACCCACTCCCATTCCTCACTGCCTTTCTGCTTCCCTCTTGCCAGATGTGGATGTCCCCTCTCCAGATGAGAAGTCTGTGATAACTTACGTGTCTTCAATCTATGATGCCTTTCCCAAAGTCCCCGAGGGAGGAGAAGGGATCAGTGCTATCGTAAGTATTGCTGTGGTTTGGGAGGCTGGGAAGGTGATTTGAAAGGCAGGTGCTTGGTGTGGGAAAGGCTCAGAGGTTCTCTGTTCCCTGTAGCAGATGGCTGATGGGTGGGAGAGGTTCGAGGGGAGGATGGAGGTACCCATTAGCATGTCTGCCCTGTGACCTACTGGTCTGCCTGTAGGACTGTGATATTCTCCAAGCTCTGCAGGTTTCACCATGGGTTTTGAGCTCATGGGGAAGCCGAGCTGGCATCCAGATCCTCCTCTTCCTTGTACCTGGGTTGGCATCACAGCAGGGAGGTGCTGGCAAATGACCCACCCTGTAGCTTGACCATGGCACCTCAGTTCCCTCTGTACTCTGCTGGGCTTTCCTTGTTCCCCATGGAGACTTGCCCACCAGCACTGCTCTGCAAAGACACTCTCACCCTGCAGGAGGTGGATTCGAGGTGGCTGGAATACCAGACCCATGTGGAGTCCCTCATCTCATGGATCAAGCAGCACACGATACTCATGTCAGACAAATCCTTCCCCCAGAACCCTGTAGAGCTAAAGGTAGGTCCTGGATAAGATCCATCCTCAGTGTCCTGTGTGTTTTGTGCTAAGAGAAGGGTGCTGGCGTTTCCCAGGGTGGTTCCTGATGAGCTTTTCTCATTCCAGGCACTTTATAACCAGTACATACACTTCAAGGAAACTGAAATCCCAGCAAAAGAGCAGGAAAAAGGAAGGATAGAGGAGCTCTACAAACTGTTAGAGGTAAGGATCATCATGGCTACCTGGAGGCTTGTAGGTGGGAGTGTTGTGCTTTCAGCAAGACTCAAGTGTGCTCACTTCAGGTTTGCTTTGGAATGAAGAAGTGGGAATAACCCTCAGGGTAAATGACGTACTGAACAGCAAACTGTGGGAGCAGAGGCAGAGCTGGTGCCTTTTAAGCCCCTTTCCTTGCTGTAATCCACAGCCAGCTGAAGGAAGAGGTGGGAAATGCCAATCTGTTGATATTTTTCCCAGGTATGGATTGAATTTGGGCGCATCAAGTTGCCTCAGGGCTACCACCCCAATGATGTGGAGGAGGAGTGGGGCAAGCTCATCATAGAGATGCTGGAGCGCGAGAAGCTGCTGCGGCCGGCGGTGGAGAGGTCAGTGCTGTGCCTGTGGGAGGGATGTCTCCTGCTCCCCTGGCCAGGGTGGCATCACCCCAAGCCTCTCTTTCATCTCCCTCTGTCATTCCAGGCTGGAATTGCTGCTACAAATCGCTAACAAAATCCAGAATGGTGCTCTGAGCTGTGAAGAAAAACTCACTCTGGCAAAGAACACGCTACAGGCTGTGAGTGAGGGGATGCTATTTCCTGCTCCTAATTTCCATTATTTCTTTGTGTTCCTACTTTTCTTTTGTACATATCTCTTCACCTCTCTTCTGCCTGGGCTCCTGCTTTCCCCTAGACAATTTTCCTTTCTCTTGTGCCCTTGAGCCTATCCCAGGGGGAGCAAAAGTGGGGATTGTGGATACCTGGTGAACTGTGGTTGTTGTAGCAGATTTTGGGGCAGAGTGGCCAGGGAGTGGTCTTGCCTTCTGGGTATGAAACTTTTGAGGCTGAACATCTGCAGTGGTGCTGCTGTGGAGGAGAACAGCACTTCTGGGAAAGCTTGTTGTATAATGAAGCTTAAACCCCCCAAAATGTGTTTTATATGCCTTAAAGACCATCAGGAAGGACTCAGTGGCAGACCCTCAGTAGGGAGGAGGTTTCTGAAGTGGTTTTTTTTGCTCTGGAAGAAAGAGATGTTGTTTGAAAGGCTTGGGAGCTAAAAGTGATGGTCCCATCTATCCCTAGAAGCTTTCAGTTCATCTGCAGTTTTTCTAAAGGGGATGTCCTGGGTGGGATGTGAGGGATGAGTTCATGTTCTGTTAAAGTTAAGCCTGTGGATCTAAAGGTTTTTTCTGTCTCAGAGCTGGTGCTGGGCTGCTGTTGTGTTCTCCCTGCCTCTCCCGGGCTGAGGGGACCCAGCCCTCAGTGTCCTCTCTCCTGGTGCAGGATGCTGCTCACCTGGAGTCGGGCCAGCCGGTGCAGTACGAGTCCGACGTAGTCATGTACCTGCAGGAGTGCGAGGGGCTCATCCGCCAGCTCCAGGTGGATGTGCAGATCCTGCGGGATGAGAACTACTACCAGCTGGAGGAGCTGGTGTTCAGGTGAGAGGGGCTGTGTCTGAGATGGAGAAACATAGTCAGGAGCTGCACGGAGCTCCTCTGCTCTGCTTTGTGTGTGTATCTCCTTACCCATTCCTTGCTTGCTCACCCAGGATCATGCGGCTGCAGGACGAGCTGGTGACACTGAGGCTGGAGTGCACTAACCTGTACAGGAAAGGCCACTTCTCCACCCTGGAGCTCGTGCCCACGTCCACACTGAGCACAACACACTTGAAGGGCGAGTCCCTGACCAAGGGTCTGCACACCTCCTCAGCCTCCTGGTTCAGGAAGCCCATGACTAGGACAGAGCTGGTGGCCATCTCCTCGTCTGAAGATGAAGGCAGCCTCCGGTTCGTGTACGAGCTGCTGGCCTGGGTGGAAGAGATGCAGGTGAGTGCTGAGCCAAATCTCCTGTGGGAAGGCAGGAAGCTGCTCTGGGCTTTTTCCTGCCTTTATCTATGAATCATTTCTTTGGTGGTCCAGCATTTCCGGAGAGCTCTGACACTTTCAACTTGAGATGGGTTTTCCTTCTTGTGGTCCTGCTGATCAGTGGGTACCAGAGGAGCCTTTCAAAGCTGGAAGCCAATCTGTACTGATGGAGTCAATTGGTCTTATGTGGGTGTGAAACTTGTGCAGGCTGTCCCAGAAACCATCCAGTGTTGGAGCACTGGCTTAGGGTCTTCTGCCAGGACTGGATAGTGTTCATTCCCTCTGGAGTGACCTGGGAGGTTTCCTTGCCTTCATGTCATTTTGTGATGAGCTCCTGCAGATGAGGAATGCTGAGTTGAGCCTCTTGGACTGTTTCAGATGAGACTGGAGCGGGCAGAGTGGGGGACTGACCTTCCAAGTGTGGAATCCCAGCTGGAGACCCAGCGGCAAGTCCATGCCAGTGTGGAGGACCTGGGCTCCAGCGTGAAGGAGGCCAGGATGTACGAGGTATGGCATGGGCTGGGTGACACAGTGCATGGCACGACATGTATGGGCAAGCGAGGGCATCAGGGTCAGCTCTGGTGGGCAAGGGTGCCTGGGACAGAGGTGCTTTTTAAGAATGGGGCTTCTGAATTGGTGCAGTGCAAGAGGCTGCTGCCCTGAACCATCTCCTCTTTCTCACACAGAGCTGGGGAGAAAGATGTGGGGATGGGGTTTAAAGTGATGCCATCCTGTGTCAGGTAACAGGAGCATTTCTCATCCTTCAGGGTAAAATGTCTCCGAATTTCCGTGCGAGCTACACGGAGACACTTGGCAAGCTGGAGACACAGTACTGCAAGCTGATGGTGAGTGGGCTCCCAGTGGGCCTCTAGGACTATCCCTACTGGGGTCCATCCCTGCTGCCCTGCTCCTGGGCACCCGTGTTCCAAGGCTGGGGAGGGGGGAAGAAACACACTGCCTTCAGAGCAGGGAAGAGGAATCATCCTTCCTTGTGTTCAGGAAACCTCGAGCTTCCGGCTGAGACACCTCCAGAGCTTGTATGGGTTTGTGTCTCGGGCCACTGCTGAGCTGATTTGGCTGAATGAGAAGGAGGAGGAGGAACTGGCCTATGACTGGAGTGACAACAACCCCAGCATTGCAGCCAAGAAGAACTACTTCTCAGTAAGTAGGGTGGTGGGATGAGCGGGTGCTCTCCTGGTTGTGCTGCCGCTGCTGCTGCTTTTGATCCACTGTGGGACCTTCAGCTCCCAACAGACCTGAATTCCCCAGAGTCTGGATGCTCCCTCCCAAGTCACTGAGCTTGTAGCTCCTGAGCAAAGCTGATGAAAGTTCTCCCCAGAGCAGAAAGTGCAAAAAAATGTGTGTTCAATTGAATTTCAATCAAAAAGGCATCAAAAGATGTATTTTTAGCACTATTTGGAACTAAAGGCACATTTAACTAGTGGAGGGGGAATAAAGTCTGAGCTGAAGAGGAAAACTGATTCCTCTTTAAAGCAGTATAAATAAATACCCATCTTCCCACAATCATACTAGAGCTGAAGAGGTCCCCAGGCAGGTTTGCAGTATCTGTGTTGCATCTGCCCTGGGTGTTTGGCACATGGGAGGGATCCTGATGGGAGTGGGCTGTGGTGCTCCCATGAGCTGTGCTGGATTCCCTGGGATATGCTCGTATTTCCTGCAGTGCTTCCATGATGTGTTAGTTGGACACATGATCTGAGTGGGGTCGTTTGCCTTGGCTGAGATTTGGACTTTGCTTGTGTCCTTCATGCAGGAGCTGACAGCAGAGCTGGAGGAGAAGCAGGACATCTTCCGCTCCCTCCAAGACACGGCCGAGCTGCTGTCCCTGGAGAACCACCCAGCCAAGCAAACCGTAGAGGTGAGTGGGTACCTCGAGGAGCTGGCAGTTTCCCAGGAATCAGCTGGCACCAAATCTTCTCATCTGGGATTGGGAGACTTGCTGTCCTGCCCCACAGTGCCTAATAAAGTGGTTTATGGTGGCAGAACATCAGTGCAGTGATGGAGTTGTTTTATTTTGGGAAGCTCAATGAGAAGCTCAAGGCCATTCCCAAATAATCCCCGCCTCAAATTAAGACACAGATACACAGAGCATGAGCCTTCCCTGCAGCAAGGTGATGGCCTTGGCTGCCCTGGAGTCAGTCAGGCTTGTGGGGATACTGTGGTGGTGAAGCAAAGGGCTACAGGGACCTGTTTCTCCCTGGGATTTCTCTGGGTTTGGGAGAAAGCAGACATGTGCATCCCAGAGCCCCTGGAATCGTGTACCCATAGCTGTGTGGATCAGAGTCTGCCATCTCCTGCTCTTCCTGCCTGTGGCCAAACCCTCCTGGTCACATCCAGACCTTGCCCATTTACATCCCTCCTGCCATGTCCTTTCTGTGACCCTCCTGGCTGTAGATGCTCCTTATCCAGCACTGTTTTCTGTGTGTTTTCCAGGCGTACAGCGCTGCCGTGCAGACTCAGTGGCAGTGGATTAAGCAGCTCTGCCTGTGTGTGGAGCAGCACGTGAAGGAGAACGCTGCCTATTTTCAGGTATTTGGGAGGGGCAGCCCAAATTCCCTTGGTGTCCATCTGCAGAATCCCAGTGCATGAGCTTCCTACACTGCTGTTCTCTTCAGGGGAGAGGGAAGGAGGATTTGGGGTGCTCAGGTTTTCTTCTCAGTATCTCTTAGCTGCAATCTGAGGTTGTCTTACTATGGAATAAACGGATCAGCTTCCCTGTAGTGCAGGTTTCTGTGACCCTTTTGCCTTTGCAGTTCTTCAGCGATGCCCGGGAGTCGGAGACGTACCTGCGGAACCTGCAGGACTCCATCAAAAGGAAGTATTCTTGCGACCATAACACGAGCCTGACGCGGCTGGAGGACCTGCTGCAGGACTCCATGGTGGGTTCTTGGACATCCCACCACCCCGGGGTGGCCTGGCTTTGGCCCAGCCACATTGCTTAGGGCACCTCTTGCTTCCCAGGGATAACCAGGCTCTTTATTCCCACAGTTCGATGTAACGTGGTTTGTTTTCCACCCTGGTGAATGTTCTGCTTTTTCTTGGAGCTGCAGCACGTGTTTGTACATGGCTGTGGGTGACTCTAGGCTGTGGGTGACTCTAGGCTGTGGGTGACTCCAGGCTGTGGGTGACTCTAGGCTGTGGGTGACTCCAGGCTGTGGGTGACTCCAGGCTGTGGGTGACTCCAGGCTGTGGGTGACTCCAGGCTGTGGGTGACTCCAGGCTGTGGGTGACTCCAGGCTGTGGGTGACTCCAGCTGTGTGGTGGCTGGATCTTGGTCATTGTCATTTAGAGGCACCATTCAGCCTCTCTGTGCCCTCGGGTTGCAGAGCAGGTTCCCTGTGCTGCCTGTGCAAGTTCACAGCCTGACATGTGAGCTGGTTCTGCCCCATCCATGCCCATCGTGCCACCCTGGTTGAGTTCTGCTGGCAAAGGCATCATGCAGAGCCTGTAGGATACTCCTGGTTCTGCTTCTGAGCTGGGGGGATGTGGAGAAATGCCTGCTCTTTATCCAGGCCAAATCCCACGTTAATCCATCGCACTGGATGGGGGGAGAGCCAGGGCAGCCCGGCCGTGCCAGGGGCTGATCTCTGAACATGTGGCCTGGCTTAGCTGTGGCACAGCAGAGAGCAGAGGCCAGGTCAATGCTCTGTCATCGTCTTGTCTGAATTGGCCTGAAAAAAAAACAAACTAAAAACAAACCCTGAGGAGCAAAGCATCAGCTGGCGTTTTAAACCAGGGTCAGGGGAGGATTTGTGCTGTGGGTTAAGTGCTGAGCTGCTGATGGAAGGGCCAGGAGGTGACATTTGAGTGTGTGGAGGCAGCTGGTCACTTGGACTTTGCTCTTAGTGCACACCAGTGAGCCCCAGTGTGTTCCCAGTGACTCTGGGGTGCTGTTACTGGGTGTTTGTGATGAGGACATCAGCACTGTCTTCTCTCCTCCCAGTCCTCTCTGTCATGGTCTCAGGGTTTTCCTGTCTGTCCTCTGGCACTGTCAGAACATGGAGCAGCCAGCCTGGCTCCTGGGGTCTGTGTTGGGGAGCCCTGAAACACTGGGAGTCTGGGCAGGTGCTGTCTGGGGTGGGAGAGGCTGTTCTGGGCAGCTGGAGAACAGCCATGATCTCAGGACTGGGGCAGCTGCCCTGAGCTCACCTATATTACTCTTTCTTACCTAATAAGTTAAAGTTGTATTTCTTCCAATCATGCTCCCTGGGACAGGCACAGGTAGTTTATTTAATCATTTATTCTTTTCTTTTTCTTTTCTTTTAACCATTAAAATATCCTCCACTGTTGTCAGCACACTAACCAACCCCAGAGAACCGAGCATGAGGGAGAACATTTTCTGGGATCCTTTCTAAGCCATTGCAGCCAGAAGGGGCTGAGCTGTCACTAATCACACGAGCTGCCAGTGCCGTGATGAGCACACGTCTCTGCTGGAGGCTGTTCCAGGGGAGCTTTGCCACCAATCCCCTGGGTTTTCCCCTCACCAAACCCAGCAGGGATTTGTAGGAACCAATTATGCAGCATTTTCCTCCAACTGATAAATTTCTCCCCAGACCCAGAGGCCTGTGCAGTCACTGCACCACGAGCCCTTTATCCTGAGATGTTTTATCCTCATAATTCATCGTATCCCATTCCAGCCATCGGTTCCAACATGCCTTCATCCTTTGCTGTAGAGAAGGGAGCATGCTTCTGTGGTCTCTCCTCCAGGCAACTAAATATCCCCAGCTTTGGGCTGGAGCTTGTCCTGCTCTTGGCCCCTTACAGCTCCCGGGACTTTAATTTTGGTGTATGTTGTGTTCTCTATTTTTGCCCTTTTGAAAGAAAACATTTTCTTGTCCAAGCAGCCAAAGAGCCAGAGGTGTGCATGTGGCTTTGCAGGGCAGTGGGAGCAGTAGTGGAGAGGTCCCACCCTGTTCTTCCTTCCAGCCCATCTGACCCCTCTTGCCATCCTGGCAGGGCAGCAGGATCCTCCTGATGTTTGTTCAGCCCTTGCAGGACAGTGTTGGGGTGGGGGGTCCCAAAATGCCTGGGAGAGACTTCCCCTCCTCAGCCTTGAACAACCTGTCCATCATCCTTCTTTCTGCCAGGATGAGAAGGAGCAGCTCATTCAGTCCAAGAGCTCTGTTGCCAGCCTGGTGGGACGATCCAAAACCATCGTCCAGCTCCGGCCCAGGAACCCGGAGCATGTTGTGAAGAGCACGATCCCCATCAAGGCTGTCTGTGACTATCGGCAGATTGAGGTGAGGGCTGGGAGGGTGTTGGTGGAACTTGGAAAGGGAAGGCAGGGACAAGGCTGGGGAGTGACACCCGTGATGGTTTAGAATGAGCTCCTTAGTGCCTGTCAATGGAAAGCAGAAATGGAGTGGGAAGACAGAAGGAGGGAAATAGCACGGCTGTGTTTCCTGGAGCAGATTTCCAAGTCTCAGATTTATTCTGGGCAGGAGCTGAAGTCCTTTCCCCCCAAGGAGGACAGGCTTCATCAGCCTCAGCCAAACAGGCACGTGGGTGGCAGCCAGCTCCATTTAACTTCCTTGTTCCTTCCTCTCCAGACACGAGTGTGTTGCACTGCTTGGCACTATTCCAGGCTTTTGCTTGATTAAAATATATCCATCTGTATGTTTATGGGAGCTGGCTCACCCCAGGAGGGAGGGTGGCAGCAGGGACATAAGTGTGTGGCTCTCCTGCTGGTTTCTGATGGGCTGGTGGTGTTGGTGCTGCCGCAGATCACAATCTGCAGGAATGATGAGTGTGTCCTGGAGGACAATTCCCAGAGGACCAAGTGGAAGGTGATCAGCCCCACAGGGAATGAGGCCATGGTGCCTTCTGTCTGCTTCCTGATCCCCCCACCCAACAAAGAGGCCATCGAGATGGCCAACAGGTAATTTGGGGGTCTCCACCAGAGATGGGATGGTGGCGTGGGAGGGGACACATTCAGGGTGGGAATGGGAAAGGAGCTGGGGTGGAGGAACAGGAGTGGGTGGCACAGCTGATTTGTGGCAGGGATCCCTCATTGTTCTACAACTGCAAACTCCATTGCAGCAACTGCTGTAGTGGCTTGCAAAAGAGAAGGTGACAATTCGGGAAGAGGGATCCCCGCAGGCATCTCTGGCACTGAACAGCAGGAGCATCACTCTCTGTGTGTGCTGCCAGACTGGGGTCACTGGATTGATGGGCTGCTGCCTGGCTGTGATGGCTGAAGGATTAACGGGGTCAGGACTGGGCATGCCAGGAAGATCCAGGGCTGATGGATCTGTTCTTCCCCTTGCAGGGTAGAACAGTTGTACCAGAAAGTGATGGCTCTCTGGCACCAGCTCCACATGAACACAAAGAGCCTCATCTCCTGGAACTACCTGCGGAAGGACATAGCGCTGGTGCAAAGCTTCAGTGTGGAAAAGGTATGGAGGAACTTCCCTGCTTGACTCCAGGGGTGAGTTGCTCCTGTCCAGGCTCCTTCATGTGGCAGAGGAGAGAGGGAAGACCAGAGTGCAAGACTGGAGAATTCAGGGGTCTTTACACTTTGAACAGTGGGAAAACCTGAGCTTGGGGATGCTGTGCAAAAGGATTTCAGTTTTCCCCAATAAAAAGAGCATGAGGAGCTTGCAGCTGAGTTGAAAAAACAGTGAGAGATTGTGGATTAAGTGTTTCATTAGGGAGTGAGCACGACTGGAGGAAAAAACAAGGCTACTATGGAGGGTTTGCCTTTTCTCCTCTGGAAATACTCACTTGGCAAATGAAGGTGGCTCAGCTGGGGAGCGTGGCCACAGGTGATGTCTGGAAGTTGTTCCTGATGTTTGGATGTGCTGCTTTTCCACTCACAGCTCAGGTCCTTGGCGCAAGGGGAGTGCCAGCAAGCCCTGAAGAGCCTTCAGACACACTACGAGGATTTCCTGCAGGACAGCCGGGACTCGGAGCTCTTCTCGGTGTCGGACCGGCTGCGCCTGGAGGAGGAAGTGGAGTCTTCCAAGGAACACATCCGGCAGCTGCTGGAGTCCATGGAGAACGGTGAGCTTCAAAGGGCTGATGGTTTAACCAGGAGCTGTGGGAACTCATAAACAAAGGATTTATGGGATGGCTTTTCCCCTGTGCTAGCTGGTTGGTGGTGTGAGCAGCTGCTCTCCTTATTTCTCCATCCATCCAAGTGTTCGGCCCTTGTCCAACAATATTCCTGCAGAGAGGTCTTGGCTCTGCAGCTTCAGCTTAACTGCTGAGTCCTCTTGCCCTAATGTTGGTGGTGGTGGGTTTCATCATTAGGATGCATTCTGAGCAAGGAGTTCTTCCTGCATTTAATCTTTGGGGAGGTGTATGTGGTGGTGGCACTTGGGACACTCTGAGTCCCGCTAGGACTGAGGGCTCTGGCTTTGTCTTGTGAGCTTCCCTGTGGCTGGACTCTTTCTCAGATGTATTTGAATGAGATGATTTAAGTAGCTTGTTTTCCATCTGAGCAGAGATCCCGGTGTCATCGCGATGCCGTGCTCAGCTCCGAGGCTTCCGGCAGATCCCGTTTGGGACAGACACTGGCTGGGGGTGTTTGAGCTGCTGTTTTGTTTGTCTCTGACTTGCAGAAGACAAGGATGAGACTGTTGCCAGGACGTATCTCTCTGAGCTCAAGAATATCCGCCTGCGCCTGGAGGAGTGTGAGCAGAGGCTTGTGAGCCGAATCCAGTCCCCGAGCAGTGCCCGAGCAGATGGTGACACTATCCAGGAAAACACCATCCGCATTGCAGAGCAGGAGGTCAGGCCTGCAGCTGGGAGATGGGCAGGGGAGGGAGGTGGTGGACACTGCTCCAAAAATAGCTGTAGCTTCTCCGGAGTGAACGTGTGGGTGATGGGTGCATAAATGTGCAGGGTTTGAGGGGATCTTGCTGCACAGAAGGCAGCAGGAAACTTCGGCAGGTGGGCTCCCTGCTTCATTTCCTACCATCTCCTTTGCCAAGGGCAGTGCTGCTTTTCCTCTGCCTGTTTGGGCTCTCCTCTCACGTTCTGCCCCTCCCTCCCCAGCGAATGCAGGAGGATCTGCAGAGGCTGCAGTCGGACCTGCGGTTTGTGTCCGAGAGATGCTGCAGCTTCCTCGACAAGGCCCCCGCGGGGCCCAGCACCCCCCACTTGCGTTCAGAGCTGGACCTGGTGGTGAGCAAGATGGACCAGACACATGGACTGTCTTCCATCTACCTGGAAAAGTGAGTCAGGATGTTCTTCTGTTCCCAAATACCCTTTTGAACCTGCCCAATTCACTAAAGACCCTTCTTCTGTCCCTCCAACACACCTTGCACAGGACCATAACTAAGTTTGTTGCTCTGTGGCAGACAGTGCAAACAGCCTCACAATCAAGATCTTTGCCAAATTTTGGGTGTCATTGTGCTGCCTCTGTCTGATTTCCCAGGTTGAAGACGGTTGATGTCATTATCCGGAACACCCAAGGGGCAGAATCCCTGGTGAAAGGGTATGAGGTGAAGCTGAGCCAGGAGGAGGCAGTTCCTGCTGACCTGGCAGCCATTCAGTCTCACAGGACTGCATTACAGGTTGGTGCTCTTGGTTTGTCAAGCAGCTTTCTCTGCTGAATTTTGACAGTGTGACATTTTTCTTGCCTCGATATAGCTGGGAGGATTTTGTGCTGCTTATATGATCCCTTATTGCTTTGTAAAGGTAAAGAAACTGCTGTGACTCTTGCAGGGCACGTGCTGGCACACGTGAGCATCTTGGCAGCTGCATGTCCTGTTGCTGTAGGACAGGAGCTGAACCAATCTGACTTGCAAACATGCTCCCCTTCTTTTTACACTTCCTATAACCTCCCTGTTCTTTGCTGGTTAAGGAGAGTGGGAAAATAAACCCACTCAGGCTTCTCAGCCCCAGGCAGGACATCTCTGACCTAATGTCCCTTCTGCTTTTGTTGGTGACCGGGGCTGTCTCTTGCTGGTTTTGCAGCAATGGCTGGGGGAAGTGAAGGACAAGGGCTCTGTCTTCTCCACGCTGGAGGAGGAGATGGCGAAGGCGAAGGTGGTGGGGGAGCAGCTGTACCGGCTGAGGCAGGAGCGCAGCATCGACCTGGAGCGCTACCAGGAGAAGGGGAGCCAGCTGTGGGATCGCTGGCAGCGAGTCTGTGCCCAGATTGAGACCCGGTGAGAAACCTCCTGCCTCTTCCCTCAGGTTTACTTTCATGCTTCAGCTGAGAGCTGGAGTCAGGCTTGGTAGCAGTAATATTTTTCCAGATGGGATTCCCACTGGAATCCCTGTAGCCTATGATGGCATTTCACCTTCCTCTTACTTGTCCTGGTTCTGCTCTCAGGCACACAGAGCTAGAGAGTATCCAGGAGGTGCTGAGTGATTACCGGCAATGCCACAGTGCCCTGATCCACTGGATTGAGGAGATCACGGTCCAGCAGGAGCTGATGAAGCCTGGGCAGGCAGAGGACAGCCGGGTGCTGTCAGAGCAGCTCAGCCAGCAAACGGTGAGGAAGGACCTTGTGGTGTCTCAGCACTGTTGCTGCCGTGACAGTGTCACTTCTTTTCATCTGTGTGCTTGAAAATATGAAACACAGCAGGGAAGAGGCTGCAGGCCTGAGCTGGGTGTCTGGGACATGAAGAAACTCAGCTTGAGGTGGAGATGAGGTCTTGCATGAAAAAAATGAAGAACATACAGACTTTACCCAGAATGGCAGGGATGGGAACCAGAATTCAGCTCCCCCTGCAATGGCAGCTGTCATAGAATCACAGAATGGTTTGGGAAGGGATCTTAAAGACCATCTAGTTCAAACTCCCTGCCATGGACAAGGATACCTTCCACTAGACCAGGTTGCTCCAGCCTGGCCTTGAGCACTTCCAAGGATAGGGCAGTCACAGCTTCTCTGGGTAACAACTCAGACAACTTGTCCTGACAACCCTTTTTGCTTTGAATTTTATTGAAGGCTTTGGCTGCAGAAATTGAGAAAAATCAAGCCAAGCTGGACCAGTGTCAGAAGTTCTCCCAGCAATACTCGGCCGCCGTCAAGGTACAGTTCCCCTCCTGCACCTGGGTCAGGCTGGATGGGCAGAAACAGCCATGGCACAGTTTGTGTCTCTCATGGTCCTTGTCTCCCCACCCCTGGCTGTGTTTTCAGGACTATGAGTTGCAGCTGATGACGTACAGGGCGTTTGTGGAGTCGCAGCAGAAGTCCCCCATGAAGCGCCGGCGCATGCTGTCGTCCTCGGATGCCATCACACAGGAGGTAGGAGCACAGCCACCCACCCCACCTCAGCAGGGAGAAATGGTGTGGGGGGTCCTTCGATGCCGAGCAAACCTACGAGCAGCCCGTGTGAAATGAGCTCCTTTCTGCTGAACTCTCTTGTGTAAATAAAGTTTCCACCCTCGCTGTTTTTTCCAATAGCCACAGGGGATGGCTTAGTGCTCTAAGCACCAGGTATGACATACGTAGACTCCTGGGAACCCCTGGGAACCCCTGGGTCAAATCCAGCGGGGTCGGCTCAGCCCTTCAGCCTTGTGAGGTAAATAACCAGAGCACCATGCAGCCTTACTGTGTGTGGATCTTTGGGATGAGACCTTTAGGGACCCGAGGTCCTGTCTGCTCTGTGTGGATATTAAAGATCCCGATAGCCCTCTGTGAGAGTTGAGCATCCGCCCCAGTGTCCGTGAGCGGAGTGTCCCCTCGCTCCAGTGTCGTGCAGCATGGCATGTGTGGCCACAACCCTCCCCATCAGACTTGCTGCCTTTCATTGATGCCGTTCCGGGTCTGCCAGGTGCCTGGGGGGTTCCCAAGAGAGAGGTGCCACGTCCGTGTCGTGTCCCGTAAAGTGCAGCATTCCGGATCTGCTGCTGGGACTGACGCACCTCGTTTTCCCCTCTCTCCCTTGGCAGTTCATGGATTTACGGACTCGCTACACGGCTCTGGTGACACTGACCACGCAGCACGTGAAGTACATCAGCGATGCACTGCGGCGGCTGGAGGAGGAGGAGGTGAGGGAACGGGACTGAGCTCTGGTCAGAGGGGGCAGGTTCATTCCCTCCATCCCTGAGGGTGCTGCTCCATGTTGATGTTACACCTCGAGAGCTGCTCCTGAGAGCCTCTCCCTCTTTGGAGATCCCCTTTGACGTGGTTGTCTTCCTTCCTCCCTCCTCGTTTTGCAGAAAGTAGTGGAGGAGGAAAAGCAGGAGCATGTGGACAAGGTGAAGGAACTGCTGGGCTGGGCCCTGGGCTTGAAGCAGAGTGTGCAAGGCAGGACGGCTGGTGCCGGGAGCAGGGAGCTGGGTGACATTGAGAAATCCATCTCGGAGCAGCAGGTAAAGCAGAACTGACCATCAGATACAGGTTTAACTTCTGCTCTTTTTCCACAGCTGGATTAAGCTTCTTTCTCTTTTTTTTTTTTTTCCAGGCCCTCAATGAGGAGCTGACTGCAAAGAGGGAGCAGGTCTCTGAGGCCATCAAAACTTCCCAAATCTTCCTGGCAAAACACAGCCACAAGTGAGTGAGACCCAAGGAGGGGACAGGCAGAGAGAGCAGGGGTGGGAGGTGACATTCCTTAGAGCTGGCATTGGTGGGCTGGTGTCCCTGGGGTCCAGTGCCTGACTCCAGTTAAAAACAATGATGAGTTGTATGTGACAGTTGTCTTCTTTCTTATCTGCAATGAGAAGTAGGATATGTGAAACCCACTTATGCTGTGGGGCAATATTATTCCTCTTTAGTAGTGATCCAGCCCTGTATATTTGGGGATTTGATCACTAAAATGCAGATCAACCTGTGCTCAGTTATCCTTGCAGGTTTTAGCTGAGCTGGGGGGGGAGTACGACTGTGGGAAGAGTGGAGACGTGTGGTGGATTTGGCCTTTTCCTTCACCAAAAGAACATGGTAATTCTGTGCAGTATCCTGAGAGATTTCCCCTTCTCCTTTCAGGCTTTCCCAGCCAGAAAAGGAACAGATTTCTGCTCAGATTGGTGCTCTGAAGGAGACCTACCAGGCACTCTGCAGCAACTCCTCGGAGCAGCTCCAGCAGCTCCAGAGCCAGCTGGCTCAGGAGACAGAGCACAAGGTACTGTTCCCTCTCAGCCCTGTGGCTGCTGGACATGGTTCACTCCTCAGGGGGTGCAAAAGGTTTCACTTCGTTGTGTGTCTCATGGCCACTGGCCACTCACAGCCCATCACCTCTCTTACTTGCACGTGGTTGCCCTCCCTTCTCTTCCATCCATGGTCACCCAAACCATCCAGGCTGGTGGTCCCTGGAGGCCAAGCAGGAGCCATTTTACTGCTGCCTTCCAGATCAGTGGGAGATTGTCCCTTGGTTTTCATCAGAGCTCTGCCTGCTGTGCAAGGATTGTAGATGGAATGTAGATGGAATTCTGGAAATGGTCCCCTTGGGAAATCTGTGTCCTTTGAGGAATGTCCTCCCAGGACTTTCACCTCAGAGGCTCCATCTCACAGACAGGGGATGCAGCAAGGTGGGATTCTGCCAAAAGGCCTTTGCCTGTGTGTCCTCGTGGATCTCGGGGTCTGGCAAAGGGTTTCCTCAGCAGTGGCTGAGCCAAGTTTCTCTTCCCAGTGGAAGGTGATTGCCTTGTCCAGCCCCTCAGCTGACCTGGGACACCTTCCCAACCCACTCCCTGTTCACAGCCACCAGCACTGCCATCAGTGCCCATCCTTGTTCCGCGGGGTAGGGAGGGCTGGCAGCGCCTCCTCAGCGCCTCTGTTAGAGCTGTCGTTCACAGATATCCATGTGTGTGCTCTCTCAGTGTGTATACATGTGTCAGTGGATATATTTGTGTGTTTGCTTGCTGGCTCCCTGTACCCTGAAGCAACGGCCTGCTCAGACCTGGCCACGTGACGCAGGTTTGGCTGTCGAGTCCGTGAGTGAAGCCCTGTTCGAGCCAGTCATGGGAAGAGGGTGGCAGGGCTGCTTGTTTCATATCTACCTGTCCAGCTTTTACCCAAATATGTAGTGTTTGCTCCAAACTGGACTTTACAGCACATTCCAGGTGTCTCAGAGCAGTAAATGCTTTTATGGCCAGCTCTTTAGCAGCAGCAGGGTGAGTGAGTCAGCTCGTTAGTCGCTGCTAAACCATCACAGATTTGGTGCAGCCTTCCTGTGGAAAGGATGCTTCCTCCATTCCCTTTTCCTCCCTTTTGGGCAGGAGAATGATTTTAGAGCAAAAGCCTTCTCCAGGGCTTGTTGGGATGTTTTGGTACAGCATGAGGCTGCTTTGGAGCTGGAACAGTTTTCACTCACGCTCTCAATAAAGCCTGGGAAAGAAAACAGGAGATGGCAGTGGGGCCTCCCCTCAGGTCCCCGTCTGCAGAACGATCCCTGTGGCTCTCGTGCGGAGCTGTTGCTTCACTGTAGAGGGAGCATGAAGAACTCTTTAACATTTGCTTGCTGGAAAGATCCAACTGTCAGAAAGAAGTTATGAAAGACCAAAAGTGCAAAGCAGAACGCGCTAAATTGAGCATGATGTGTCCCTGTACGGTTTGTGTTTCATGTCAACTGTTTTTAAGATTAACTGACATCCTTGCTTACAAGTTTAACTAACCCTCCGGGATTTAAACAAACAAAACACACAAAGGGAAAGAGGACGACCTGTGTGTGGGGTTCTTTTTGCAAACAAACCAGTCGCATGCTGGACGCTAACACCAAGCTTTACACTGTGTGTGATACGGCTGAACTGCTCCATAAGGCTCTGTCTTTAACTGCTCAAGGCACACCCTGCAACTCGGTAAGTAAAAGCCTTTTACTCCCCTCCCTCCCGTCCATCTCCTTTTTTGTCTTTCTCTTTTCTCCCCCTCCTTCCCTCTTCTCTGTCTTTCCACGGCTCGTTCATCTCTGACTGTGCATGTCAGGGTCTGGTGATGGTGGTGGAGACCTTAGGTTGTCCCAGAAGGTTCCCCCTCTCCCCACAGCAGGGTGTTGGGATGCAAAACAAATTCATTCCATAATCCTGATTCTCTCCTTGCTATCCCCACAAAAACCTTTTAATGCTTGGGCCAACCTTATGCCCAGCCAGTGGGAGTGGGAGAAACCCAAATGGGTTTTGGACGAATACACTCTTTATCATCTAAATTACTACCCTCCCTGTGAGGACAGCAGCAAGAAAAGCCCCTCCAAAACACCACAGTAGATGGTGTGTTCTCATTCTGTCACTGTGTCCATGCTGGGACCTTCAGCTTTTTCCATTTCTGCCTTGGCCCTGTCTGAGGAGAAACTCTGAGGTGCTGGAGTGGGCAGAGCAGGAGCTGTGGTTGTGCTCAGGGAGCTGCCCTGACACAGGGCTGGGGGCTGTGCTATGACTGGGGGTCTGAGGTGTTCCCTGGCCATGCTGGCACTTGAGATTTGCTTGGGAAGTGCAGGATTGGCAGCATGGCAGGAATCAGCATGGAGGTTGATGGGAGAGGTTCCTACTTACCCCAAAGTGGACAGCTCTGGGGAGTTTTCTTCTCTGTGAGTGAACAGTGGAATTTGTGTTGTCTTTATTTTTTAACACTGGAGTTGTTGAAGGGCTTTGTTGTGCTTGTTGGTCTCCTTCCCTCCTTTTCCATTGGGGCACTTGTTGGTTTTGGCGCTTGCTGCTTCGCTGCGTTACTGGTGGTGGATATTGGAAGCATCTTGGTGCTGCCCTGGTGATGGACTAGATGAGCATTAAAACTTGCTGGCAATATGCAAGCTGGCAAATGCACCCATTTTTGTGCTATGATGCCTTTGGAGTTGCATTTCAAACACTTTGGGACTCACTTTCTAGCCTGTGTAGATTTTAAGCTTTTTTTTTTTGGAAACTGAGGCCTCCCTAGAACTTACACAATGAGTTCTGGAAGTGCTCAATTTTGATTTAATTCCTTTCCTTCTCTTTCTGTTCTAGGGCAGTGAAGCAGTGGCAGGAGTGATCGATCTTGGCACAGTAGAAATATTCCCTGTCTTTGGTGCCATGCAGAGAGGTCTTATAGATCAGGACACGGGCCTTGTCCTCTTGGAGGTCCAGGTCATCACATCTGACTTAGTTGTTCCAGAGACCAGCGAGAAACTCTCCTTGGAGAAAGGTCTGGCCAGAAACATCATCGATCTCAGGACATTCCAGGTGCTGCAGGAATTGAAGGATGCTCTCCACCAGGTGGAAGAAGTCAGACGTGAAGGGAGGCAGCTCCTGCCTGTCGTTGCTGCGGTAGAAGAGGGGAGGATCAGTCAGAGCACTGGGCTAAAGATTCTTGAGGCTGAGCTTGTCACTGGAGGCTTTAAATTCCAGCAGGGCAGAATCAGCATGGAGACAGCAGTGCAGGAAAGGCTCCTTACCCCCCAGCTTTACTCCAGACTTTTGTCCCACCTAGAAGGTGACAAGGATTTGATTGACCCCAACACTGCTGAGAAAATCAGTCTGTCTGAGCTCATGGACCGGTGCATTGTCCACCAGGAGACTGGGCTGAGGCTGCTGCCAGTGAAGCAGCTGGCGGGTGGGATGGTGAGCCTGAAATCAGGCAGAGAGGTCAGCATCTTCCGGGGGCTCCAGGAAGGGCTGATAGACAGGCAGGTGACAGTCAGGTTGCTGGAAGTCCACCTCCTTGCTGGTGGCATCGTTGACCCCAGGACAGGGCACAGGCTGACTGTGGATGAGGCCGTGAGACATAATTTAATGGACCAGGATTTGGCTTGCACACTTCTCATCCGGCAGCTCCAGACAGGTGGGATCATCGACACCGTCACGGGACAGAGACTGAGCATTGATGAAGCTGTAAGGAAGGAGTTGGTAGCACCAAGTATTGCATTGGTGGTCCTGGAAGCCCTGTGGTCCTTCATGGGGCTCCTGTGGCCAGAAACAGGGGAGATCATCTCAGTTGCAGATGCTTTGGAGCAAGGAGTTCTGTCCACAGAGCTGGTTCACAAGATTCTCAGCAAGAGGCAACTCATTGAGGCTGTTTTTATGCCAGAAACCTCTGAGGTGTTGTCCTGGCAGAAGGTGGTTGAACAAGGTGTCTTGGAGAGAGATGTGGTGAAGAAGCTGAAATCAACAGTCATACCTGATGTCATGGCCAGTGTGCAGCTCGCTGGCTCTCCAAGCAGGAGCAGGCATGACCAGAGCTCTCCTGGAAGGAGTCCCACAGGTCATGAAGAGCCCAGTGACCCTCTGCTAAGGAGTGACGATGAAAGGCTGATGTTCCACTTGATGACTCACAGCTACATCAACATCCACAATGGCCAGAAGCTGCTCTTGGTGGATAGAGAGTTGAACAATCTCACTAAAGCTCTTATCCAAACCCAAGAAAATGGATCCTATGCACAGATTGTGGATGACACTGGAAGTTTTGAGGAGACAGAGGCGAGCACAGCTCTTGAAAATGAACCTTGCAATGGTTTGGTTTTGCAGCCCCTTGAGCTTCAATTTGATCCTTCAAAAGAAGAAAGTGGAAAGATCCAACCACCCAGAACTGCTTTGGAGAATGGGGAGGTGGTGATGGGACCTGGAAGTCTCCTCATGGAGGATGCAGATGTTCTGCATGTGGAAGAGCAAGAGCAGATTTATACTAAACAGGTGACCATCAAGAGGGAAACTGATGCTGAATCTGGAAGAGAGCAGGTCACTGCTACAAGCAGGGACAAACATCAGGAAGAATTCTTGATGCCAGAACCTCCTGGTGACCTTGACAGTGGTTTAAGAGAAACAGAGGAAATTATGATGGAGGCAGAAAAAGAGTCCAAGCCTACTGCAGTAGATGGAGTAGAAGGTACTGAAGATCAGAAGAGGCCATTGGTTGTGAAAAGTGAAATCTCCATAACAATGCGTGTTTCAGAAAGTAGAGATAGACTGAAAATTGTGGCAGAGAGGTCTCAGGGGGCGGAGAGACCTGAACTAGAGGCAGAAGATGTAAAAGAGATTTATTTACTAAATGAGGAGTCAGTTGAAAATGGTGTTCTGGAAGGAGAGAAGGTTGTGCTCTCTGAAACTGGAGAGACAGTGCAGACAGAGTGGCAAAGTGAAGACATGGAAAGTGTATTGGAAGTGGAAGAAGGAGAGGAGGAAGAAGTATTAGGTGATGAAGGTGTTGATGAGACATCCCTGCCAGCCCCTGAGGAGGAGGAAGCAGAGGACACTTTGGAAATGCTCCTGGCACAGCTCCAGAGTGGTGGCATAATCCATGAGCAGACAGGCAAGGCACTGCTGCTGAATGAGGCGGTGGCCTGCGGGGTGGTGTCCAGCCACACAGCTGTGAAACTGATGGAGAGAATGAAGATGTTCAGTGGCTTCTTTGACTCTCAGACATGCGAGTCCTTAACCACTGAGGACGTCATTGAAGAAGGTCTGATGGATGAGAAGCTTCTCCAGAAGGTTCTTGCATCTGACAAAGCCATAAGTGGTGTTCTTGACCCAGGCAATAACTTTGTCTACTCCATCAAGGATGCTGCTGCCGTTGGCCTTCTGGACAAGGAAACAGCAATGAGGATCTTGGAAGGGCAAGTGGTTACTGGAGGGATTGTTGACTTGAAACGTGGCAAAAAAGTGTCAGTCACTTTGGCTTCAAATCTGGGCCTCATAGAGCCAACAAGTCAGAAGGAGCTGGTCAAGCTGGAGAAGGCTTGCAAGGGGAAAGGCACCGATGAGGCAACCAGACAGAACCTCGTTAGTTTACAGGCTGAGACCACTGGAATTGTGGATCCTAAAACTAAGCAGCCTTTGACTGTTGCAGAGTCTGTGGAAAAAGGGCTCCTGGAAAAGGAAAAAGCTTTTCAGCTCTTGACCAAGCAGGTTGCTGATGGAGGAATCATCCATCACGTGTCTGGAATGAGGCTGTCGGTGAACGATGCGATGGAACATGGTTTGATTGATCAAGATTTATGCCATCAGCTCAGGAAGGCTGAGGGTGTGTGCCTGCAGGACTATGTCCATCCAGTTACAAAGGAGAAGCTGCCCTTGCCCCAGGCAGTATCCTTAGGGCTCATTAGTCCGGAATTCCAGAGGAAAGTGCAAGAAATCCAGGCTGGGAGTGGAAGCATTTTGGATCCAGCTTCTGGCCAGAGACTGGCACTGTGTCAAGCAGTGCAGGAGGGCTTGCTGCCCCAGCAGGTGATGGAAAAAGTCCTGTCATCTTCAGAAATGAAAGAAGGAATTGTGGATCCTGAGACCTGCATGATTGTTCCCTACTCAGAGTTCATGAAGAAGTGTAAAATTGACATTGAATCTGGCCAGAGGTACCTGGAGGTCCATCCCTTCCGAGCCATCAGGGATGAGGTGACGGGGACCAAGCTGACGTGTGCCGAGGCTGTGAGGCTGGGGAAGGTGGACCCTCTGCCCACCCTGAGGCTGCTGCAGGCACAGGCAGACACTGGAGGGGTGGTGGAGGGCACAGTCAGCAAGAGGCTGTCCCTGAGAGCTGCTGTGGAGCGAGGGCTGCTGGATGAGGGCATGGCCAAAGTCATCGCCACCAACCAGCTGAGGACTGGGGGAATTGTTGATGCCAGCAGTGGGAAAAGAGTGACTGTAAAGGAAGCTGTTGAAAAAGAACTGATCAGCCAAAAATTAGCTGCTGGCCTTCAGGATGCACAGGTATCTGAAGACAAATATGGTTCTGAGGCCTGCAAAGTAGAACCTCCCCAACTTTTTCAGGAAAAAAAGGAAAAATTACCTCCAAAAGAGGAAGGCATCATCCTCTCTGCCAGATCTGCCAAGAGGTTTGATGTTGCTGAGCACAAAGCTCAACCTGAAGCCCTGAGCTATCACACAGCTGGAGGTGCAGCTGCTGCCACTGAGAGATTCCCCATAACACAGACAGAGGGGAAATTAAAACCTCAGGAAGCTTCCAAGGGTGGTGTTCATCCCCAAGATGAACATCATCATGGTCATCATCCCCAAGCAAAGGCTGAGGTGACTCCAGAACACCCCTCAGTGTTAGGTATAGCATCTTCCTCTGAAGAGATGGTGGTGGGAGAGGCTGTGGAAAAAGGGATCACAAAAAGGAGCTCCCAGGTGAGAACAGCCCAGGGGGAAGAATCTGGGAGAGAAGTGGATGGAGAGACGGGGGAAGTTGAGGGATTGGACAGGGAGAAGGAGCAGTTGCACATGGAGGTCCTTCACAGTGTGGAGGATGGTGAGAAGAGAAGGAGGAGGAGAGAGTTTGTAAGTGAACAGAGAGTTGTGGCAGGTGCAGAAGGTGCAGTGATGACTTCTGGGCAAGGAGAGAGAGTGACCAGCATGGTGCAGGTGACACCAGCAGCCGTGAGGAAATCTGTTAGTGTGGGTCCAGCGAGGGAAGAGATGGGTCCTACAGAGCCTGGAGAACCCCCTGAGGTTGGTGGCCCTGTGGAGCCTGCAGGAGATGACCTTGCAGGAAAAAAAGGTGTCAAACACACTGAAGGACACACTGAAGGAGAAATGCTGAGACTGGGTGTGGGAGGTCCAGTTGATCAGGAGAAAGTAAGTGAAACTGAGCTCAAACCTACCCAAAAACAAAAAAGCAAGAAAAAGAAAGCAAAGCAGGGCAGTACTGCAGGAGCCAGCACTCAGCCAGAGAAACCTGCTGCAGAAAAGCAGTCCCTTCCTTCTCCAGTTTCCAAAGAAGTTCCAGGGAAAAAGGAGGAGGACTTTGTCTCAAGGGTGCCAGAGCCAAAACATGAAACCACCATCAGGATTACAGCTGGGTTGGCAAGAGATGCAGCCAAGCCTGGTGGGAGCAGCAGGGATGGGAAAGGAAAGAAAACAGTTTCTGAGAAAGATACAGAAAACCTCGGGGAGGGTCAGGTGTTCCCTGTGCCCCCTGAGCAAGGAGAAACTCCAGAGGTGGTGAAAGGTGGGGTCAGGAATGGTCATGATTCCTTGGGAGCACTGAGTGTGAAGGAGAGGATGATTCAGAAAGACACCAAGGTGGAAACCACCTGGCATGGGTCCAGTGCAGCCCCTGCAGCAGAGGAACTGCTGGATGAGTTGATTATCGAAGAGGAGCCCAGGAAAGTTCAGGAAACCTCTGCAGTCCTGGAGCCTGGAGAAAAGAAACAGCAAGAACAAACAGCCAAGCTCACCACAGACCAAGAAGGTGCCTCTCTTCCCCCAAAATCCCAAGGAGAACCCCCCCAGGAGAGGACCAAGCAGCCGGGTCCTGGCGATCGGAGCTTGTTGTTACCTGTGATAGTGGAGGGGGAGCTGCTGGAAACCTCGAGGGCATCCACAAGACCAGCCCAGGTAAATGGATACTTCTTGCTATTTTGACATTTTTTATGAGCTGTTTGTGTATGTTTGATGCTAAATCTGTCCAAGGTCCTTGGCACAGGGGGCAGCCAGAGCATGAGGAGTGGATGCTGCAGCACTGGCTGTTTGGGTTTGGCAAAAGACCTGCTGATGTACAACTGAAAACACTCAGGCTTAGTTGTGGCTCCTCTTGCTGGAGCATTGCTTCTAAATGATTAACAACTAAGACTCTTTTTTTGGCACTTTTGCTGTAACACCAGAGATCTCTGGCCATTTATAAGCTTATGTTGGAAACAACCATGTGTTTTATTTCTCCTGTAGTAAATCTTGCAGATAAGGCCAGCAAGTGGCAGGTCCATGAGCTGGAATGTTATTAACAGATTTCTTCTTTGAAAAAAAAGGAGAATGATTTATAACCCTTTCTTTTGTTTTCTGCCTAACTTTGAGGTTTTGTTTTCCTGTTTGATTCTGTAGATCAAGTTCAGCAAGAAGAAGTGTCTGGAGCACGATGAGAAGCTGATATCATATCTCTCCATGCTCCGAGATGTCGAGATGAGAATCCAGCGGGTGCAGCCGGCTGAGCAGAACTTGGCAGCCCTGCATGACCTGCTGCAGCAGGCAGAGGTGAGTGAGGCTGGGCCAGGCATGGCAGGACAGAGTTTGCCTCCCCTCTCCCCAGCTTCATACACAGCCCTTGCACCCCCTTCTTTCTGGGAGATTAATCTTAGGTTTAACAGGCATTTATATGCAAACCCCATCCCTTCTTCTCCTGGTGCCATCCACCTTCTCCTCCCTGCCTAGACAATAATCTAAGCTGGACTGAAATGAATTTTACATCCTTGAGAAAGACAGGCAAGTGCTGGCAGCTGAGCAGGGCAGGAGGGGGTGATGAGCCTTTCTAGATGCAGGGTTTGGAGCTGTGTCTCCAAAACCTTTGCTCAGCTTTGGCTGCAGGAAGATGAAGTCACCCAGTCTTAGACATAACGATGCTGTCTTGCCTCAGGCCCTGGGGGCTGAGCTGCAGGAGCTGAGCTTCCCAGTGAATCAGGAGTTGGATGCTGTGCAGTGGATTGTGGCCAACCCCCCTGAAGAAGTCCCTGAGCAATTACTGAAGGCTTTGGAGAAGGATGCCAAGAACCTCCAGAAGTCTCTGAGCTCTGCGAACGATGTCCTGGAGTCCCGGCTGCAAAACCTTCGTGGGGCAGCAGAAAATGAAAAGGTAGAGCTGGCAACTGTCCCTGCTGCCCCCACAGCATCCCAAAACTCCTTCTTTAAATGGTGCATTTCTGTTTTTAAGGCTAAAATCATGGCACATCATGAGGCTCTTCAGGGCAAACTGCAGGAGCTGCTGAGCTGGGTCTCTGGCACCGCAGAGTCGCTGGATCACAGCGATTACCACCAGGCGGGTGATGCCAACAGCTTGAGTCGCTGCCTGCAGCACTACAAGGTAACCATGGCAATGCCCCTAATCCTTCAGGCTGCTGAACCTGCTGCCCTTTGTATGGAGGAGAAGCTTTTAATCCTGCTTCACTCCTGGAGCCCACCAAGGGTTTGCCCTTATCCCGTGCTGCAGTAGGAGCAACCATATTGTGTTTGCTTCAAGGTCACTTGTTTCCACAGTACACAAAGGTGCTGTTTTGGCTGTTTGGGGAACATGCTCCCCTGCAGGTGTGTGATGGTGGCTGAGCCACCAGGAGTGATTCCCATGAAGCTGTTGAAGAGAGAGCTGCTTCCTCTGGAGGGGCTCTGAGAATCCCCTCCATCACTCTGCCCTCCATCACCTCTACAAGGAGCCCAATCTCCTCTCCACATTTACCCATCTTCTAGTGATAACTTTAAAGATCATTTTCAAGTTCAGCATCTCCTGCTTGCTGGTAGCACCTTGGCACTGAAGTCAGGGGATCAGGCTTTGAGAACTGGGAGTGGCACATGGAGTCACTGTGACCTGGGCAGGGCTGTTGGCAGTTCCGGCCCTGGGTCATCTTCAGACCCAAGGGCAGCCTTGTATTTATGCTCCAAGCAGCCTCTTGGTGAGGTGCCTCTGCCTGGTGCAGAGGAACCTGGGAAATCACTACAGTGAGTTGCTCTCACCTCTATGCTACGTATGATTTTGGGAGCATTTGGTGTTTCTGGAATATATTTCTTGTGGCAAAGCGCCTTTTTTGGGTGCTGCCCATCCACATGTCCCACCTAAAGATGGGAAGCAGTGCAGGACAGCACTGGCCGCAGGGTCACTTTGCCTGACAGATCTTTTCTTTCCCATCCAGGAGCTGAAAGAGCCTCTCAGTGACACCAAGTCTCAACTGGACGCCGCTGCCTTTGACATCCAGTTCTTCATCTCGGAGCACGCACAGGACTTGACCCCGCAGCAGAGCAGGCAGCTGCTGAGGCTGCTCAATGAGCTGCAAAAGGCTTTCCGGGACCTGTCGGAGCGTGTGACGGCGCGGCTGGAGGTGCTGCAGGTCTGTCTCCAGCAGGTGGAGCAGACGGATCAGGTGAAGGTCGGGACACAGCTGCTCCCTGGCTGCCCTTGCTCGCTGAAGCGCTTCCCGGCCACAGGAACACGCGCTGAGTCACCTCCTGTTTGGGATTTCGTGTGCATGCCACTCACAGTTTGTGACTTCTCACTGCACATCATGAGCTTCCTCTAAAGTCTTCTCCTTCCCACCACGTAGCTCCCAGGTGGAAAGGTGCTTTCTTCCCAAAATATCTGGAGCCCTTGTGAGGTCTGGGTAGCACAACCTGGCAGCCCTCATGGAGCTGCTTTGGACTGGGTGGAAAAAAGCCCTTTATCCTCACCAAAATGGCTGTGCAGAGGGGCCACCACAGACACCCAACAGTTTTAATGTCTTATTTCCACTGCACACGTCAGGCATTGCTGTACCAGGGAAGGAGCTGGTGATCTATCAAGGACAAAAGCAAGTCCTCAGGTCTCTGCTGCATTGCTGCAGCGCCCATCACTGCATGGATCCTCTTCCTCAAGACAGGATTAATGTGTTTTTATTAACAATTGCTCTCTGTAACTCTTGCCTGTCCTCTCTGGAGTGTGTGTGTATATTAACCAGTTTGCTTTGCCTTTTCAGATTGAGTGTGCACCCATCCTAACCCAGGAAGAACTCGCTTTGCAGCTGAAGAGCTCTTAAGAAGGCTCTTTCAATTTGCTTCTGTTGTTTTATCTTATGACTGGGAGAAAGAAGCACAGTGTTTTGCACAAGTTTGTACATCACCTTGCTGAAATGCCCAGTGAAAAACTCAGAAACCTTTTATCTCCCCTGGGAAAGGGGAACAGGGATGTTGCAGGGACTCTCAGGTCACATCATGCTCAATTGCTCAAACAGGCGCTTCTGTGTTGTGTTCTGGCAGCAGAAGGAGGAGCTGGATCAGCACAGAAATGCTTTCCCTCTCCAGGGCTCCTTCTCCAACCCCAGGATGATAAAAACAGCTTGTTTGGGTTGTCTGGGGCTCCACAGTGGCACTGTCTGACTCAGGTTGTTGTTACCTCTCATTCAATGAGTTTCTTCTGCTATTTTAATGTTTGTATTGTGGAATGAAAAAGGCACAGAAACTCGTGATTAAGTTTTCCTGGGAGAGGAGTGCAGCTCCACATTGGAGAGAAACCTCCTTGAGTGTTGGCAAATGTGCCACCAGCTCAGCAGGGACTGGGCACCTGCAGCTGGAGAGGGAGCACCTGGAGAGCCACAAGAGCTGTTTTCTGTGCTGCATCCTCATCTTCAGGAGCTACTCCAGCTGTAACCTCACCTTGCCTTTCAGCAGAGTGAGTGGAGGTGCAGCCCCGGTTCTGACTGTCCCCTTTGCTCTGCCCACAGACGCTGCAGCAGCAACAGGCAGCCCGGGCACAGAGCCTGGCCGAGCTGAGCCGCTGGCTGGGCCGGGCAGAGGACACGCTGGCAGAGCAGCCGAGAGCAGAAGGGGACCTGTCAGCCTTGCAGCAGAGGCAAAGCAATGTGAAGGTCAGTGCTTAAATCGGGGGCAGAAGGGGCAGAGGCTGCGCTGCCTCGGGAGCGCTCGGGGCCTCACGGCATCGTCTGCGCAGGAGCTGCAGAGGAGCATCCACACCCGAGCCGCCTCCTTTGCCAGCGTCCTGAAAAGCACAGAGGAGTTTTTGGAGGAGAACAAGGCCAAGATGGAGCCTGGGGAGCTGGCAGCACTGCAGGAGAACCTGCAGCGTGCCAAGGAGCAGTACCGGTCCCTGCAGGAGAGGACAGAGGTGGCCCAGAAGGAGCTGGAGAGTGCTGTGAGTGCTGCAGTGCAGCAGGAGACTGAGAAGGTAACGTGCAAAGAGCTGTGGGCAAGGAGTCCCCCAGACACTTCTGTCATGAAGTGCCTTGAGAGTTGCAGTCATGGATGAGCTGGTTGTGGAGGAAAACGGGGGAGAAAAAGACCCCTTGCTCTGCCTTTAGGGTGACATTCAGTGGGGCTGAGAATGTCAGTCACCTCCCTGCACTGGTGGTGCCACCTGTCCCCCTTCAAAGGAGGGACCCTGGATTGTATCAGGGTGAGAAATGCATTGGAGCAGAGCCTGAGTTTATTCACAGCTTTGCACCTTCTAGAGAGCCACAAAAGGTTTTGGAGATCACTGAGTGTCTCAGGCATTTGCTGAGGCTGGAAAACTCCTTGTGTTTTTGCTCCTGTTGATTTGTGTCTCACTCCCCATGGAGCAGTTTGCTGAGCATGCAAAGAACGGGTCATTCTTATCCGAAGCGTTTGTGCTTTCAGGTGAAAGCTGCCAAAGAGCTGGAGGAGAACAGCAATAAGATCGATTCCCTTTTGAACTGGGTGGCATCGCTGGAGCAGAAGGGAGGGCTCCCAAAGTACAGACCTCACCCTACCAAGCAAGAGACAGGGACACGAGCAGGGACAGACACTCAGGATGTGCCTGATGGCCACGTGGTGGGAGCAGACAGTGCTGCCGGGAGCCTGGACGAGCAGTACGAGAGGCTGAAGGTCAGGACTGACACCTCGTCCCTCTCAAAGCTTTCTGCCCCACGTGCTGGCCCTTCCTCCACTGCTGCTGCCGCTGGGAATAGGATGGGGTGTTGGATCCATCTGGCCTCTGCAACACGTGATTTTCCATATGGGAGGCTTGGGAAGTCCCTGCCTGACTTCTTGGTGGAGATGCAGTCTATGTGGTGGGTGTGTGCCATGGCAGGGTGTAATCAGGGTAATGAGGGAAGATGCATATCCTGGTCAAAGAAGGCAGAGCCTCTGTACCCCAGCCTGGGGTGTTCCCCACCTTGCTGATGCTGTGTTGTAGAATCCCAGACTGGTCCGGGTTGGAAGGGACCTTAAAGCTCAGCTAGTTCCAACCTCCTGCCATGGGCAGGGACACCTTCCACTAGCCCAGATTGCTCAGGGCCCCATCCAACCTGGCCTTGAACACTTCCAGGGATGGGGCAGCCACAGCTGTTGGGAGGGTGTGGAGGCTCAGTCACAAGCATGGTGGGCAGAGACCCTCAGTCACAAGCATCACCTTTGCCCACTGACTCTTTCAGGCCCAGCACCAGGAGCTGCTGTCCCAGCAGCAAGATGTCATCCTGGCCACGCAGTCAGCACAGGCTTTCCTGGACAAGCACGGCCACAGCCTGGCTGGGGAGGAGCGGGCCAGGCTGCAGGGGCAGCTGGCAGAGCTCAAGGACCAGTACTCGGCGTCGCTGGCGCGGTCGGAGGCGCAGCTGAAGCAGGTGCAGGTGCTGCGGGACGAGCTGCACAAGTTCCTGCGGGATCACGGCGAGTTCGAGGCGTGGCTGACGCAGGCAGAGCAGGACCTGCAGGGGATGTACAAGGGGGGCAGCGACCCCAGCGCCCTCCGGCAGCTGCTCCTGCGGCAGGGCAGCTTCTCCGAGGACGTCATCTCCCACAAAGGCGACCTGCGGTTCATTACCATGTCGGGACAGAAGGTTCTGGATGTGGAGGGAGCTGCTGGGGACGCTGAGCCCCAACTGCTGATGTCCAGGGGTGTGGTCAAGAGCAAGCTGGAGGATGCGACACAGAGATACACCACTCTGCACTCCAAGGTATGGGAGGGGCTTTGCAGGGCTGGGAGTGAACCCTGGGTGCTGTTTCCCTCCTGTGCAGGGATGGCAGAGGGACATTTCTCTTGGACTTCCAGGACATATGTAGATTGTAGGACAAGGATTGTCTTCAAGGCTTGGGCAAGGCAGCACCCTTTGTCTTGGTGTTGGTCTACATTCTGCCTCCTGTAATGAACATGTGGCAAGATTAATTTTTAACTGTTTTTTCTGTCTTGATGATTTCTGTGCCTTTTCCATGGGTTGCCCATGTCCTCCTGTAACATCTCATTGCTCCTTTGCAGTGCTCCAAACTCGGCTCCCACCTGAACACCTTGCTGGATCACTACCAGCAGTTCCAGGAGGTGGCAGAGTCTCTCAGGACGTGGCTGCAGGAAAGTGAAGCTGCAGTTGGGAAGCTGCTCTCAGAGACAGTTTCTTCGGATCCAGCCATTCTGCAGAAGCAGCTTGCCAGCACCAAGGTACAGGGACCTTGGGTAGCACTGGAGCCTGGATGGGAATTTGGCTGCTCTTAGTAGTGAGCAGCAGGAAAGAGACTCAGCCTATTGGCTTTTTTTTTGCTGGTTGAGTGCAAAGATGCACCTGCAGATGCAGCAGATCCTGGTGCTGCAGATCAGGTGGGGTCAGAGCAGGTGCTCAGAGCAAGGACCAGGAACTGCAGTCACAGACACCCCAGTGGGACATAGAGGGGGACATTTCTCCCCCATGAGAGTCACTGGGTGCTGGGACAGCCCAAACCCTCTGATCCAGCTCTGCCTGCAGCATGGGGTTGGACTTTGCAAGCTGCATTATTTTTCTTAATGATTTAGGGATTAAGTGAAGAGGATCCCTCAGAGGGTTTAAATGGAGCCCTGAGCTCCCCTGTGCCTGTGACCCATCACTGATTTTGGCTTCATTCTTGTCAATGCAGCAGCTGCAGGGAGATCTGGCTGAGCACCAGGTGCCAGTGGAGAAGCTCCAAAAAGCAGCTCGGTCCCTGCTGGAGGTACAAGGGGAGCCAGCCCCAGACCGTGGACACATTCAGGAGACCACAGGTAGGGAGCAAAACAGCTGCCAGTCTTATCAGGGCAGGTTGGGGAGAGTGAAAACCAACTGGGGAGGGAGCAAAGATGAAACCTCCCACTTTGGGGTGAGGTAAACACAGAGGGTTGTAACATCAGGGCTTGGGTTGCACATGGGAAGGTCTCCTGTCTCACTCCTGGGTTTGGGTACAGGGATTTGTTGTCAGTGGAAGTTTTGGAGGAGCCAGAGATGACCCTCCCTGCTCTCTGAGCACTTGGAGCTCTTTGCCACTGATGCTCCTTTGTGCTGAACTTTACAGATGCCATCGTGAGCCGCTTCCAGAGCCTCTCCCAGCAGATGTCTGAGCGCTCTGACCTGCTGCAGAAATCCATTGCCCAGTCCCAGAGCGTCCAGGAGAGCCTGGAGAGCCTCCTCCAGTCAGTGGCTGAGATTGAGAAGAACCTGGAGAGAGACCAGCCAGCTGAGCTCTCCTCCACCTCCATCCAGGACTCACTTGCCACGAGCGTGGTAAGGCTGGGCCCAACTCCCTCACCTCAAACACACCTGTGCAGAACCTGGACCATGCAGGTTGCTGGGATTTACCTACAGTGTTCTGAAAGCATAAAAAAAAACCAAAAAGGGATATGAGCAGAGCCTTTGCTTGGTATCACAGAATCACAGAAAGCTTTGGGTTGGAAGGGACCTTAAAGACCATCACTTTCCAACCGCCTGCCATGGACAGGGACACCTTCCACTAGACCATGTTGCTCCCATCCAGCCTGGCCGTGAACACTCCCAGGGATGGGACATTCACAGCTTCTCTGGGCAACCTGTGCTAGGTCACACATTTGTGGGAAGTCTCCTTTTTTCTTTGCTAACAAGTAAGGGTTGGATTTCAGGCTCCAAGGAAATGCAGAGCAGGCTGGGGAGATTAGAAAGGAGAGGAAAAGTGGGATAGAAAACTATTCCTTCCCTCCCCTGGTTGTCTCAAAGCACGTGCTGCTCTTCCAAGGGCAGCCCAGCCAATTCACACCAGTTTTGCTTGAGAACCTTCCTTAAGTGTCCTCCCTCTCCATGTGTGCCCACCACAGAAGCTGAAGCAGGACATCGCCCGGCAGAAGAGCTGCCTGGAGGCCACACGGGAGATGGTGACGCGGTTCATGGAGGCAGCAGACAGCCCCACGGCCTCTGCCCTGCAGGACAAGCTGGCCCAGGTCACAGAGCAGTTTGGGAGGCTGTGCCAGCAGCAGCAGGAGCGGGAGGATGCACTGAAGGGCCTCCTCCCCAAAGCTGAGCAGTACGAGCAGCTCTCAGAGAAGCTGCAGCAGTTCACGGAGAGCCGGACGCGCATGTTGGCGTCTGGGAATCAGCCGGACCGCGACATCGCCCACTTCTCCCAGCACATCCAGGTGAGGCACAGCAGGAGAAGGCTCTACCTGTGCTGGGTTTCTGAGACAGGACCAGGCTGGCAGAGTCTGCAGGGCCTGTGTGGGCTCTTTGCCTGCAGAAGGGAGCGTGGCCAGGGTGGATGAAGCTGTTTCCAGCAGTGAGAGAAGGAAATGGCATTTCCCAAGAGTCAGACTGGTCTTTAGGTGGGATCTCCAGCCAGGCTTTTAGGGACCAGTCCAAATATAACAGGGTTTTACCAATTAAAGATTCATACAGCAAAGTCCTGTGTGCTGGCAGTGAGCTCAGTGTGGCATGGGACAGATATCTTGGAGATCTTAGAGCCAGAGAATCATGGAATGTTTTGGACTGCAGCCTTCCATGGCCCACAGAGGGTCTCTCCAGCTCACCAGAGCATGGGACTGTCCAGTTCATCCCATGGGACTCACCAGAGCATGGGACTCTCCAGTTCATTATGTCCAAAACATAATCAGCCCCGTCCTTTGGTCTTGGCAGGAGCTGAATTCCGAGATGAGGCAGCACCAGGAGGACCTGGCCACTCTGGAGCACCTGGCTGCAGAGCTGAGCTCCTGTGGCTTCGCCCCCAGCGCCTTCCAACAGCAAGAGAAGCTGCAGAGCCTGAAGAAAGACTTCCTGCAGCTACAGAAGGTGGCAAAAGAGAGGTGAGTCTCAGGGACCTGGCCACTCCCTGGGGAGGTGAGTTTGGGGGTGGCTTCACACCCTGAGCAAGACCCTGTGGAGATCTCCTTTCCAAGGGGGGGGCACGAGTGAGCTCTTCCTGCTGCCCTCCCACACTGGGAGCCTGAGGCAGCTCCATCCAGCTGACACCTTAAAAAAAGCCCTGGCTGGGGGCGTTGTGAAGAATTCCTGGTGCTGCAGGAGCCGGCGTTCTGCGTTTCCCGGCGTGTGGGCTGCCACAGCTCCACCCCAGAGCAGCCTGCTGGAAGGGAGCAGGGTGATGGCAGAGGAGCAGGAGCCTGCCCCAGGTGTGCTCTCCAGGAAGGGACAGAGCAGTTTTATCCCCCAAACTTGGGATAAAACAGAGACTGAGCTCAGATTGGCCATAGCAGCTTGAGCAGGGTCAGAGCAACAGCATCTCTGGGGGTCACACCTCTCTGGCTGTATTTCCAGAATCCTTGGGCTGTACAGGAAGGGTGATGGGGAAAAGCAGATGAAACTCACAGTAATCCCCAGTAATTCAGTGCTCTGCAGGCTGCTCGCAGCTGCAGTCAGCAAGGATGAGCCAGAGGGGCCCGTGGCTCCCATCCGGGGGCTGCCTTGTTCCTCCAGGATGGGCTGAATAGATGGAGCTGTGGCCAGAGAGGAGGGGCAGCACAGCCTGGGCTCCCCCAGGATGCAGCTGCCTGGGGGGACACGCCATGAATGAGCCCTGTCTTCCCAAAAGCTTTGCTTTTCACAGGACAAAGAGCTCGGTGCAGAGCCAGAGCAGGTTGGCAGTGGTGGTCCCATGGCTCTTGGCTACCACTGTGCTGCCCAAAAATGCCACCAGCCACGATTTGGGGGGTCAGCAGCAGTGAGAGGCTGGCACTGCACGCACCCCATTTTGGCTGGCACTGCCTGCACTGTTCCCAAGCAACATCTAATAATAATAATTATAAAAAGGGCTTCTAAAGACAAAACTGTGCTACATTCAGGAGGGGGTAATTGCAAGGCAAAGCACGAGCTCTGACTCTCTGAAACCTTTTCACTCTCAGAGAAAAGGATGCGTCGTCCTGCCAGGAGCAACTGGATGAATTTCGGAATCTGGTTGGCGCCGTGAGGAAGTGGCTGAGGGAGAGCGAAGGCAAAATGCCACCTGCAGAGACCTCCCTGGGCACCCAGGAGCTGCACCAGCACAGGCAGCAGATCCAGGTGGGCAAAGGGAGCTGGAATCTGACTGGGAAATTTGGCAGCTGGTGTGGAAATGCTGGGATATGGAATAAATTCCAGGAAGCTGACTACTGGGAGGTGGTTTGTGGCCTCAGGAATCCTCACTGTGCCATCCAGTGGCTTGTGGAGAAGGGAGCAGTGTGAGATTCCTCTTGGGCACTGCCTGGTTTCCCGTCCCTCCCCGTGCCTGCTCTGTGTGGGATTTGGGAGTGGGAGACCTAAGCACAGTGGTTTTCTCAGAGTGTTTCCCTGTGGCAGACGTGGAAGGTGGTGGCCTCCTGTCAGTTGAGCCCCCGCTCCCCTCGGCATCCCACAGGGATGTGCCAAGGGATTGACTCAGAGGCAGAGCAGCTCTGCTGAGTCACCCACATCCCTCGCACTCCACGGCACCCGCCGGGCTCGGGCTGGGCTCAGCCAGGCTGGGCTGTGCAGGGAGGAGGAGGAGGGACGGCCCCGAAATGGTGGGAGGGAGAAGGTTTCCTTCAACAGACCCATTAGTTAAGGAAGAGCTTTTTACTCTTTGATTTCCCTGACAAAAATAGATGTTTCACACCCACTTTCCCAGCGCTGCCTGTTTGCCATGTGCTGGTTCCCTGGGTGCTGTGTCCTGGTGCCACCATGTCACCTCAGGGGAGGGCTGTGGCTGGGCAAGCATGGCCTCCAATCCTAACCTTTGCTTTTGAGCAGGATCTCCTGGAAGAATGGAAGGGGAAAGGGGCCCAGGTGGAGGAGATTGGCCACAGAGGGACCCTCCTGGAGAACCTGATTGTGGAGATTACAGCCCCCAACACCCCACCCAAGGCAGGTGAGTTGAAGCCCACTGTCCTGAGGATGCTTCATCCCTCAGCACTCTGCTGTCACCACTGCAACTTCTCTGCGCCTGCCTTGAGCAAGAAATGGGGCTATTTCCCCCTTCTAGCCAAAACCAGAGGGCCTGTGGCAGTCTGAGTATCGTGGGGCTCAGCCAGTGGCCGAGTCACTGATGTTTGTTGCATTGATGCATCAGCCTAACTTAGCTGTAGCCTAACAAGCTCTGAATTAACCTGTGTTTGCTGTGGGCACAGGAACAGCTCCTGAGATGGAGCATGAGAGCTCCATGAGATGGAGCATGAGAGCTGATGGTCTGGGCTGTCAGCCCTGCAGGGAGCTCGTGGAGGTGACTCCTGCTTTCTCCTGGTGATGTGCTTCAGCCTCCTGAGGGCTGAAGTGTTTTAATCAAACTCCAGCATTTGGCTTTGCTATATGGATGACATTTAAGTCTGTGATACTCAGATGTGATTTACGGGTCTCCTTTTTGGCTTCAAGTCTGTGAAGCAATGAGGCTACGTCTGGTTTGTTTGGAAACCAACTCCAAGATGTCTTGCAGCTTGTGAAAACAAGTCCCTGGACTCACATTGTTGTTGGGAATTTATGGGAATTCATGGTCTGGATATGTTTGTTGGGATTAAGTTCATGAGCAGTTATTTGGGAAACCTCCAAGAGAAGTGAGGAGAGTCTTGTTCTGAGTGACTCCCATGGTCACCCATGTGGGGTGACTAAAGGTGCAGCCTTTTATATCCATGAAAACCTTAAAATATGTGGTTAGAAAGAGAGAGACTTAACTGATAATATGTATCCCCTGTTGGTTGTGGCAATAGCTGTGCTACTTGGTGTCCAGGGAGAGGGCACTGGTGCATCCTACATGGAGCCTCTGGGCAAAGAGAGTGCCCACACAGCAGGGTGGGTTTGAATAGCTCCATCCCCTAAGAAAAGGAGGATATGAAGGAGTTAATCCCTTCAGGGAAGGCAGTCACCAGTCTCACAGGATATAATTCACAAAATCACACTCAGGGTAGCAACTTTCCAGAGACATGGAAAGGTGGCCAGTGGTCCCCAGTATTTCGGTCCATGCCAGAGCTGCATCCACCCAGGTTTCTGGGTGATATTGGGATGTTGGGAGAGGTGCCCAGGTCCAGCAGCTTCAGCTCTTCTCCTTCTGGCCCAGCAAGGCAGGAGGAGCTCCAGGAAAGTGAGGGGAGCAGGAGGAGGAGAGATGAAGAGACTCCAAACCAAACTGATGCCAATTGCCCTGCAGTGGGCACATAGAGATGCCACATCTGTGCTTGGTGGCCAGTGTGGTCTGTGACTTGGAAGGGCCATTCATGGCTTGCTGTCTGCATTGCTAACACACCTGCCTTATCCCCCTTGTCCCTTGTGCCCATCCCCTCTTCTCAGGTGCCTCACTGCCCGTGCCAGGAGGGTCGGTGGGCAGCGTGAACGGATACCACACGTGCAAAGGTGAGCTCGCAGTGCCCGCGGCGCCGGCACGCGCCTGCCAAGCTGTGCCCCTGCCCCTTCTGCTCTGTGCAGTCCCATCCTTGGGAACAGAAACCTCGGTGTGACACTGTCAGCATCCCGGTGCAATGGGAATGAGCCTGACGGTGGGTTGGGAATTCTCAGCTGGAGCTGCGGGGATGGAGGTCAGGCTGAAGGACAGAGCAGGGCAGCTTCGGGGAGGGACAGCACCCTGACACCCCGTCAGGTGGTGTTAAGAGCTGATAAATGGCAGATCATTTTAAGGCCTGCAATTAAATTTATTGGTTCTGTGGGATTATAACAGCATCCAACCCTCCAGTTTGAAGAGCAATTTTAATTATGGCCCGTTATCTGCTGTTAGCTCACCGGTTCAGCGAGATAATAGGTGCATAAAAATGGCTTTATATTTCGGTGTCAGATTATTTAACCTTGTATGAGCAGTGGCATTATGAAAGGGGGGCTCAGCTTGCATCAGGCTCACATACACAGAGGCATTTGCTTTGTTTGCAAACTGTCAACGTGTGTGTGTGGTGCGAGTGGAAAAGCCCCTCTGGCAGGAGAGGTGAGGATGATGTGACATCGCTCTGCAGGCAGACGGATGGAGCGTGGCCTCTTGCTCCTCATGCTTGGCTGGCTGTGGCTGCCCAGGGCTAGGTTAGAACCTGATAGTCCAGGCTGAGGTGGAGAACAGGGGCAGTGGTCCTCAGCTCAGGCTGCTTTCTGGAAACAGATCTGACTGAGATCCAGTGCGACGTGTCGGATGTGACCCAGCAGTACCAGGCCCTGGGCACTGCGCTGAGGGAGCGCCAGCAGCAGCTCTCAGCTATGCTGGAGAAGATGCAGGAGGTCCAGGAGGAGGCCAGCTCGATGCTGAAGTGGCTGGAGTCGAAGGAGCAGATGCTGTCAGAGCTGGATGCATCTTCCTCACCCACCAAGACAGAGACAATGAGAGCCCAGGCTGAGCACAACAAGGTAACTCCTCTTCCTGAGATAAAAATGAGACTCTCACAATCACCAAACGGTCTGGGCTGGAAAGGACCTTAAAGATCATCTAGTTCCAAACCCCCTGCCATGCATCTGCAAGAGGATCTCAGAGATGTGCTTTATTGCAGTGGGACCAGAAGGATTAGCCCTGGGTTAAAGAATGGCATTCCCAGATCAGAGATCCAGGCAGGCCTGTGGAGCAGGAGCCCAAAGTTCCCCTTTGCTTTTAGACCTGTTGCTTTCAGGCATTTGGCTCAGGGAAAAGGAGCTTATCTGGAGCCCTTGTTGCTGGGTCACTCCAACTTCTCTTGGAAAGCAATTCCCAGCCTTTCCCTGCTCGAGGAGCCAAGTTAGCTCACAATATTGCAAACAAATTGATTTAATTAAAGAGCAAAGGACAAAAACTGTCCAACTGCAGCTTGTAGCTGCTGCTTCATTCCTACTCCATGTTTTGATTCTTTTGCCCTATACCTGAGGAAGTTCAAATCATTATTTTCTAGGCATTTCTGGCTGAATTGGAACAGAATTCTGGGAAGATCCAGAAGGTAAAGGAAGCACTTTCTGGCTTGCTGGAGAAATATCCAGATTCCCCAGAAGCAGCGAACTGGAAGAAGATGCAGGAAGACCTGAGTAAGTGCCTGAAGCACTTAGTGAGGCTTCTGTCTCCAAACATCATGTTAGAGGCAGTTCAGGAGTGTGGGACAATCCCAAAGTCACGGCAGAGCAGAGTCACTTCTAATTAAAATTCAGTAAATAGCAAACTTATCTAAGAGCTGTCTGGTGTACAAGGTGTTCCTGAGATGAGCACTGTCATGATTAATGAAATCTCTGTGATGGATGTGGATTTTAAAAATGTGCCTCTTTAAATTGCTTCTTTAAAAAAAAAATGGAAAAAACCCTTTAGTGACATGGGTTAATTATTGTGATTAAAAACTTCATTGCTTGATATAAAATTCTAACCATTAGTGAGACTATCCTAGGTAATTAAATGTTCACTAAACAAGGCTGTGTGTTTAAAAAGAAGCCCAGAGATTCTCTTCTTTGAAATAGCAGGAACGAGTTTATGGAGTTCTCCATCCAGGAGACCTGAATGTGCTGTGTGAGGACTGATACACATGAGAGTGTCCTCATTTATCGAGCCAGGGATGTGAGGTGGCTCCCCCAAGGTCAGACCAGCTCATGGCAGTAGTGACTAGAGCACAGAAATCCTGCTTGCAAGGTTTTTCATTAGGAGCTTCAACACCACATAGCCCATGAATTGGGTAATGGCTTATTAGCTAAAGAGTGAATAGAGCCACGCTAATTCTGTTGGAAAACTGAGGAGGTTTCCCTTGGGGAAAACCATGGGGAGGGGAAAAAACCTTCTTGATGGAGGGGTGGGCTGGCCAGGAGCACAACCATGGCCAACACAGCCTGTGCTTCAGATTGCAGGTGGGAAAGAGCCAGCCAGGCGACGGCCGAGCGGCAGCAGAAGCTGGAGGAGTCAGCAAACCAGCTGGCCACCTTCCAGGCTGCTGAGTCCCAGCTGCGCCCCTGGCTCATGGAGAAGGAGCTGATGATGAGCGTGCTGGGACCCCTCTCCATCGACCCCAACATGCTGAATGCACAGAAGCAGCAGGTCCAGGTGAGATGGATTCACATCTCCATGCTGGGTGTCCATGGAGGGGGAGGGTGTCTCATCCAGATATGAGATGGAAGATTGCATTTGGAATAATTTGTCTGGCAAGCACTCTGGAGACCTCATGGCTCCTCTGCCAAGTTCTCCCAGCTGAGCCCAAACTACTGTGAATAACTTAAAATGGGTGCAGTGCCCAAGCTCCTTTCCCCGCATTGCATTGACTCATCAATGAATCACTTGGCCCCTCTTGGAGAGTGAAATTGCTTTAAACAAGACCTGTGCTGATGCTCTGCAGGACTTGCTAATGCTGCCCCTCCTCCTGCCAGCCTGCTCTTTCCATAGCTCCTGCTTCCAAATCCTAACATGTCCCTAACAGGCCACTTCATGAAGCAAAAAGCCCCAGTTAACATAATCAGATTTCCTTCTCATCTGACTGGTTTATGTTACACTGCCCAGCAGTAAGACAAATAAGAGAGAGAGCAAAGTCCTGAAGTCACAGACCCCTCCCAGCTTTTTAATTTCCAAGGTCACAGTAAATCCTGGTCTACCCAGCCCAACTGCTGTCCCACCCCAGGGCTTGTTCCTGCTGATTCCATGGGCTGGATAAAGCCCCTGGAGGTCTGGTTTGTTTTGACTGTGTGTATTCGGAGCTGTCAGTTTTATGCAAACATTTTTATGTTATTTCTGTTCCAGTTTATGCTGAAGGAATTTGAAGCCCGCAGACAACAGCATGAGCAGCTCAACCAGGCGGCTCAGAGCATCTTGACTGGCCCTGGAGATGTTTCTCCATCCACGGACCAGGTGCGGGATGAACTGCAGGGCGTTAATCAGAAATGGTCCGAGCTAACAGAACGCCTCAACTCCCGCTCCAGCCAGATTGACCAGGCCATAGTAAAGAGCACCCAGTACCAGGAGCTCCTGCAGGGCCTCTCGGAGAAGGTGAAGGCAGTTGGGCAGCGCCTGAGCAGCCAGTCTGCCATCAGCACACAGCCCGATGCCGTCAAACAGCAGCTGGAGGAAACCAGTGAAATCCGCTCGGACCTGGAGCAGCTGGAGAAGGAGATTGCAGAGGCTCAGACCCTCTGTGATGACCTCTCTGTCCTGATTGGGGAGCAGTACCTCAAAGATGAGTTAAGGAAACGTCTGGAGACGGTGGCACTTCCTCTCAAAGGGCTGGAAGATCTGGCAGGTGAGACACTTAAGAGATATTGGGATGTGGAGCTCCACCCCTGCTCTTTGCCCAAGGGCTCTCCCATCACTGGGTTTCTAAGAATAGGAGGAGAAGCACAATTTGTCATGTTTTGGGGCACTCCATGGGAGTTTTATGTGGGATCAAACTCAGGAGAGTTAAAACTCCAGACATACCTGAACCTGGAGAGGGAGCAGAGGTCTTTAATCACACTGATGTGACTCTTTAAGAAGCAGTGTGGCACATGCTTGGAAATAAACTAGGTTCCTAAATTCAGAGTGGGGCATGGAGGAGTCCCAGTGGCCATTCTCTAATCTGGAGATGATCTTCTGTTTTCTAAGATGTTGTATTTAGAGACCAGTCAGGAGAAACAAGATAGACTGTGTTATCATTGCCTCTTACTACTTAAGAACTTTATGAATCAATGAGCAAAAAGGCTGGTGATGATGCAATGGAAAACTCCTTCCTGTTAATCAAAACACAGTTGGTACATATGAGATGATTTTAAATAATTGCACTTTGCTTATTTGATTTCAGTTTAATTGTCACCTTCTAATCTTATTCCCATTCCAGCCGACCGGATGAACCGACTCCAGACTGCTCTTGCGAGTTCCCAGCAGTTCCAGCATATGTTTGATGACCTCAGGACCTGGTTAGATGACAAACTGCGCCAGCAAGCTCAGAGCCAACCGATTTCTGCTAAACTGGAGAGGCTGCAGAGCCAAATTCAGGAACAAGAAGAGTTCCAGAAGAGCCTCAACCAGCACAGTGGCTCCTACGAGATGATTGTAGCCGAGGGAGAATCTTTGCTGCTTTCGGTCCAGCCTGGGGAGGAGAAGACCACTCTGCAAAACCAGTTGGTCAGCCTGAAAACGCACTGGGAAGAGCTCAGCAAACAGGCTGTTGATAGACACTCTAAGCTCAAGGACTGTTTGCAGAAAGCTCAGAAGTACCAACGGCACACGGAGGATCTCCTGCCATGGGTGGAGGACTGCCAGGCAAAGATGGCAGAGCTGGAGGTAACTCTGGATCCAGTGCAGCTGGAGGCAACTCTTCTGAGGTCAAAGGCCATGCTGAGTGACGTGGAGAAGCGCCGGTCCTTGCTGGAGATGCTGAACAGCGCGGCCGACATCCTGATCGATGCTTCCCAAACGGATGAGGATGATGTCAGGGATGAGAAGGCTGGCATCAACCAGAAGATGGATTCCATCACAGAAGAGCTGCAAGCCAAGACTGGCTCCATTGAAGAAATGTCCCAGAGGCTCAAGGAGTTTCAAGAGAGCTTCAAGAACATTGAGAAGAAGCTGGAAGGGGCAAAGCACCAGCTGGAGATCTATGATGCCCTGGGGCCACAAGCCTGCAGCAACAAGAATTTGGAGAAGCTCAGGGCACAGCAGGAGGTGCTGCAGGCCCTGGAGCCACAAGTGGATTATCTGAAAAACTTGACTCAAGGTCTAGTAGAAGATGCTCCAGATGGATCTGACTGTTCCCAGCTCTTGAGCCAAGCTGAGGTAGCTCAGCAGGACTTCAAGGCTGTGAAGCAGAAAGTGAACGACTGCTGTGTGCTCATGGAAAACAAGCTGGAAGGGATCAGCCAGTTCAACAGTCGAGTCAGGGAGATGTTCTCTCAGCTGGCAGATCTGGATGATGAGCTGGACAGCATGGGCCCTATCGGGAGAGACTCCGACAGCCTCCAGTCCCAGGCCGAGGACGTCCGCGCCTTCCTGGGCAAACTGCAGGGGCTGAAGTCGGACATCGAAGCTTCTGAAAGTGACTGTAAGAAGATGCTGGAGGACGAAGGCAGCCCGGATTTGCTGGGGCTGAAACGGGAGCTGGAGACGCTGAACAAACAGTGCGGCAAACTGACAGAGAGGGGCAGGAACCGGCAGGAGCAGGTGGAGACGACGCTGTCCCGCGTCGAGGACTTCTACAGCCGCCTGAAGGAGCTGACCCACATGACCACCGCGGCCGAGGAGAGCGAGGCCCTGCAGTGGGTGGTGGGAACGGAGGTGGAAACCATCAACCAGCAGCTGGCAGACTTCAAGGTAAGCCGTCATGCTGTAATGTTTTTTCAAGTGGTGTTTGGCGTTTCGAAGGTCTGTCTGGTGTTGTGGTTTTTCGTGTAGGACCTCTGGGCTTTGAGCCATCACGTCTTCGTTGTTTGTTGCTGTAATGTGAGTGGTTTTGGTGTGCTAAAATATCCTTGCTCTGCAGAGTATAAGTTATAATCAACTGATGGACTTGATAGTCTGTGGTGAAAAGGTGCAGAAAGATTTTGTGATTGGGAGGAAAGTCCCTGTTCTCCTGGTGGTGTGTAATGTTGATGTGCCAACAGCTCGTGGGCTGGTAGAGGTGGTTGATGTTTGGGTTTTTGGGGAAGGGAGGGATGGTTTTGAGTCCATCTGAGCTGTAAGTTGGCATTGCTTGAGAGTCTGTTCCAGATCAGATTGTTCTGAAGGTCTTTCTACCTGGCCTACCATTCTTGCTTGTTTTCATTTCACCTGGGTCACATTTTACATCCATTTTGGGGTCCTTGGGTACAAATAAAGCCACAGATAAACTCTGGGACAAGGGATGCACACAGGGAATAAAACCAAGGTGAAGTTTTATGTGAGCTGTTCACATCTCCAGCAAAGAGTTGATGGAGACCATCAAGAGTTGCATGAAACGCTGAGAAGGCGAAGAGTTGGAGTGTGTTTGATGTGTTTTTATACAGTATTATGATGTTGGGTCATGCTGTTACACTACATTAATTATATTAATCAGCTTAGATATTCTCTTGCTGTGAAACTTCTACTCCTGATGATGATTGGGCTGCCTTACATCTGGCTGCTGTTTCCTGGTGTTAATGGGGGCTGGGAGGGGGAGGCCCTTTTACAGCCATTTACTTTTCATCTCGTGGCTAATTGATCCCATTCCACCTCTTTAACAGGTCTGTGAAACCTTCACCAGGACAAGGTGTGTCTGGTTTGGGGGTTTTCTATCCAAAAAGTAGCTGGGAGTGTTATTTATGGGACAAACTCAACCTCATCTAATGGTGTTGCTGTCTTGTGTTGGGCAGTGCTTTGCTTTGAGCTGATATCAATGGGAAGGATTTAACTTCATCATTAAACACCACACGGCCACTTGGAACAACTGTGTCCAAAAAGGAGGTTTTAGGCCTTAAAATCAGTGAACATTTCCTACAGAGCAAGGGATTATTCCTGGCTGAGCAGCTCCCAATAGGAGCGATGAGGAAACCCAGATTGCTGGGTTGGCTGGGCTGGAGGGAGCAGCTTAACCCATCGTAGGGATTGCACATAGTCTGTAGCTCAGTGACCTTGAGGATGACCCTGTAAGGCACAAGTGACCTGGGCTGCATGAGCCAAGGGTGTTCTTGGGCCATGAGGTGTCCTTACCAAGAGTCATTTGTTGCCCATCGAGGCCATGCAGTGTAGTTGGGGTGTTTGTTGGTGGAAAAATGAAAGTTGCAGCAGTGAGGGGAGGGTTTTACCCTGTAATGGCTGAGTGTGAAATGGGGTTGAAGCACGAGGGGTGGATGGAGCAATCGTGGTTACACAGCAGCATTCCTCCATTCCAGCATTCCTCCATTCCAGCATTCCTCCATTCCTCCCATGCACAGTTCATCTGGAGAGCAAGGATTTCTGCACCCAGACAGCAAGGATTTCTGCACAAATCCTGAATGTTGCAGGGCAGGTCTTAGCAAAGCTTCACCTTCCAGTCCTCTCTAAGGGAAATGCAATCCCAGATCCTGATCTGCAGTGGAAGGGCATTACCAGGGACTGTGTGTCCTCTGTATGTGCAGGAGGGAGAACGGTGGACAAATCTGGCTTGGGCACTGTGGGAAGCACAGGGAGCTTCCCTTGGTTGCACCAGGCTTTTATTTCTCAATAATTGTCTCTCTAAGACAATATCACAACTCTTTCCCTTCTTGGCTTGCAAATCAGCTGCATGCCTGGAGTGTCCAGGGGGACCAGAGGAGCTCCTCAGCCGGGCAGTGCCCCCGGGGTGGTGTGGGGAGGAGGATGAGGTGATGGATGGGGTGATGGATGGGGTGACTGGGGCTCTCCAGGAGCGGTCACAGTCTGTCTGTCCAGAAGGCTCAAATGCAGGCAGATATTATGTCTTAAGGCATTAATTTTAATGAACATCTGTGTAAATGAGATGCAAATTAGGCATGGCCCCAGGGCTCCAGGCAAGTTGCCAATGGAGTCCTGACAAAGGTGGGCACTTCTGGACTCATTGTGTCCAGATTTTAATAAAGAAGATATATTGAAGGCTCTGATGGAGGCCAGGAACAGATGACTTCTGAAGCAGCTTATATTTGACTCTTCCCATATATTCTTTTCCTGCAAACATCCCTCAAACTTACCCCCAAAAGGCCACAACCTCCAACAAACCTTTAACTTTTGGAAAACTGCCATCCATGCATTTCCTCTCTTCCCCCCAGCCCCTTTCCCAGGTCACAGAAGGACTAATCCTGGCTTTGGGAGGGATGAGCCCTCTCCCACTGGAAGTTTTGCTCCTGGCTGGGTTTCTCAGAGGAGGGAGGCTGGGAAGCAGCTGTCAGATCGTGCTCAGGGAGGGGAAGGCTTTGTTTGCAGGAGGTGTTTCGGTTCAGCGAGCGGATGCGATTTTGGGGATGGGACCACTGAGGGCTGAGCCCACAGTGGCTCCCACGGCCACCAGGAGCCAGGACAGCGATGCAGGAAGGACCTGGAGTTCAGGGGGTGTGGAAAACGAGGCAGGGGCTGTTCTGGAGCACCACATTGTTAGAGGATTGTAAGAAACCCATCTGGAGGAGACTCTAAGGGGTCATCTAACTTAGCCCCTTGTTTCCTGGTGAGACAAGTGCAGCTGAAAGGCATTTCTGTGGTTTGGAGCCTGTGCTTAATGGACATTCTGACAGATCACTTCAGATCTAGCTGTGTCACAGAAGAAATAACGTGGGGTTAGCTCATATTGAGCTGTCAGAGCAAAGGAACCTCATCTTCAACTCCTGATCTTCAGCAGGAGTTTAACCCAAGTGACTCTCCTTCCCTTGCTGCCTCTCTGAGGAGCCCCTTTTTGTATAAAAAGGTACTAAAAGTTGGAAGAATCCTTGTGCTGAGTTTCACATAGCCAAGTTGTGCTCTTCAGCACGAGGGAGAAGCACCAGCCACCAGCCAGAGCTCCTTGTAGGAGTTTTCAGGCTGGGTCACTTCTTCCCCCTCTGCTGTCTCTGCTGTCAGCTCAGCTTTCTCAAAGCTTACACTAATATTAAATTTTAATGACTGGAATCAAATGAGCTACAGTTGAGATGTTACTAAACATAACAGCTTTGTTGATTCAGCTTGGCAAACAGCAAAATTCTCCAGGAAGTGATTCCTCAGGTATGGGTGAGAAAGGGGGGTCATGTGAAGACATAGGGGGGTTCTCCATCACATGTTCTCTGGTGTCAGCAACCCCTGAGCTGGAAGACTCTGAGTTGGAACCCATCACCCCCAAAACTGTGAAACTAATGGGATAAAGCTTGTGCTGCTCAGTGGGAGTGGCTCATCCTCCTTTACAGGCTGAAGAAGCAGAGGTGAGGTTTGCTGGTTTGGAGCAGTGGTGGCAGAAAGCCCCAGGCATGGGCTGGTCCTGTCTGGCCAAAGAGCACCCATCAGCCTGGGCCATGGAGTTGATGGAATCAAATTCTTGGGTGTTTTGGGGAAGACATCTGTGCTGAGGTAGCTTGGCCTCCTGGCTAAGCCAGCTTGAGCCTGGGCTTTGTTTATCTTTTACACAGTGCATTTTGAACTTGGGTTTCAAAGCCTGGCTGGTGCTTGGTGTTGGCAATTCTGGTCTAGGACCTTCTTTGATTCACCATGTTGTTTTTGGACAAACTCTGACATTGCCACATTTCACCTACAAAGCAGAGAGTCACACTCAGCCCTGGGTCAAAGGCCCTGGCAGGGATTTTTGGGCTCGCTGCAGTACAGAGCAATGCCTGGGATGCTGTTGCCTCCCCTTTCATAGAATCATGGAAAGGTTTGGGTGGGAAGGGGACTTAAAGCTTATCTAGTTACAACCCCCCTACCATGGGAAGGGACACCTTTCACTATCCCAGGTTGCTCCAAGGCCCATCCAACCTGTCCTTGGACACTTCCAGAGATGGGGCAGCCGCAGCCTCTCTGGGCAGTCATGCCAGAGAAGAATCTCAATTTTATCATGCCAGAATGGTTTGCTTTGCTGGGAACACTTTGTCCTGGAGAGGAAGATGAGAGCAGGATCAGGGCAGCCTGCATTCCTTCCGAGTTGTGCTCAACAGCCAGAAGGGATTTCTACACCAGTCCAGAGAACTCGACCCAAAACAAAGCCCAAGGAAAAGCATCAAACTTGGCGTAACCAAATGGTCACTGTCACATTCAGACGGGTGCAGGTGCAGTTGGTGACGTGTCTGTGTGTGGTGGGACCTCCACAACTCGCTGTCCCCTCCCGATGCCCTCCTGCTCCGGCCCCACAGCTGCGCTTTACCCGCGCCCACCGCGGCGCTGGGGCACGGCACAGGAATGCGGCGAGCAGGGACCTGCCGCAGCTGGCACAGCCGGGATCTCCCTCCCACTGCTCATTAAACCCCACCCTGGCCCAGCCACAGGGGAGGGGGGAGCGCAAGGGGGTGTCACATCCTGACCTTCAATGAGAGATGGCTTTGCCAAGGCAGGTTGTGGAGAGCAGAGGGATGAGATGGGATTTCAGGCTCCCACCTTTCCTCCAGGTGTGGATTTTTGGGGAGGTTATTGGAAACTGGAGTTGCCCATTGCAGAGAATTCGGGCACTGCTCTGTCACACCAATAAAGGTTTAGTGCTGGATCATGGAGAAGGGGGAGCAAGAATCCCTCGACAGCAAAAACTGAAGCTGCACTGCCTTTTTATTTTAGAGCAGGTCAGGTCATCCAGGGCCCACACAGCTCTTGTGCCTCCAGCACCCTCTTTGTCTGCTTGCATAAAAAAATCAGGAAAGGAATCCCAGGGGAGTGATGCAGTGAGTGAAGCCTTAGCCAGCATTACTCATCTTGCCATTCCGATGCCGCCGTCTGACCCTTCTCCAGGTCCTCCCCACTTCATCCTAAGTGGAAGCAGCCGTTACCCTGTGCTCCCTGTGAGCCCACGCACAGTCCTGTGCCCTTCTCCTGCCCCCCTTCCTGGCTGCAGGATGTCAGCTTTCCTCAGCACTCTATTTCTGACTCTCAGTTCCCCCACGCTTTCCAACAGGGAGCTGACTCAACCGTGCTATCGAAAATGCCACTGGTGCCCATCCAGAACCCTTGCCCCGTGTCCCTGGGTTTCTCCCAGGTGCTGCTGCCTGAGGCTGCTGCTTTTTGGGAGAGGGGACTGCCAGTGACACGGGACCTCAGAGGGACAAGGGAGCTCATGGGCATCACATCCCTGTGTCAGCTGTTGCCATTGATGGGTTGTTGGAGGCAGGGAGGAATGTGGGATGGGGACTTGACTGCCCAGCCTCCTGTAGTGTTTTGCTGCAGATATTTTTCAGGAAGATCAAAGTGGGTGATTTCTCCCCAAAAGTTTTAATCCCATTTAGGTTTGCAGCTTGTGCTCCTCAGCAGGATGGTCCTTGGGTGCACAAGTGACATTTTGTGGTCTTCCTTTGTGGGGTGATCTTGAGGGTCTTTTCCAACCTAAATGATTCTGTGGTTCTCTCTCAGTGGCTCTCCTGCCACTGCAGAGTTGCTCTTGAGGATCACAGGGTCATGGAATGGTTTGGGTTGGAAGGGACCTAAAGATTATCTCATTCCAGCACTCCTAAGGAGGGCAGAGGGTGGGCAAGAGGAAATCCAGCATCCCATTTTGGGATCACAGGGCAGGATTGAATGGGTCTGCTGATGACACAAGGTATTTACACCCAAATCAAAGCCTTTATTTCTGGAGACAGCACATTAGCCACCACTGGCAGCACATGTGCTCCCAGGCAATGCCCAAGCATCTGGGGAGGCTTTTTTGGGCACTCCACACCCCATCGTAGAGCAAAGACCCCATAGCTGGGGGTGCATCTCCAGCAGGTGGGAAAGCAGAGCTGGGTTTCTGGGATGGGGCAGGGAAGGGAAGGGACACTCTGCCACTTGCTGTGCCCCAGCCTGGCCGAGGGTATTTTTAACCCTTCTGTGCCCCCAGAGGAATGTGTGAGGCTCCCGACAGTCGTCCAGTTGGGAGCAGCTGGGTGGGACTGGACTGGAGAAGGGACCGGCTGCACGACGGTGTCTTCTCGTTGAACGTTTTCCAGACCTACTTAAAGTATCTCTGGCTTGTATTTTCAGCATCAGCAACACACGCAGAAATGCCTCCCCTCTGACAGCTGTTAAACTGCCTTAAAGGCACCATCTCCCCTTGCTGGTGAAGAGGATGAGCAGTGGAGGGGATAAGCTGTGCCGGGTGACAGGGCTGTCACCAAGCCTGGCTGGACCAAGTGGCCCAAGCTGCAGATCCGTGGTGGTTCTCAGTGCACTTCTAACCCAGTGATCTTGTGTTTGCACAAGAGGCACATGAGTAAAAGTGGCCCCTGCCTCCTCATTCCTGGGAAATAAATTTTAGTGTAGAGAGAAGAGCAAATGTGCCCCTGGAGCTCATTGTTCCCAAAGGGAACATTGCCAGTGTGCTGGTTCATCAGCAAGCCACGGGTGGGTTTGACCTTGACGTGTCATCAGGCCCTTCCCTGATCCAAGAGTGAATAAAGCCAGAAGTTGCTGAGATCAACCAAATCATAGCAAGGCTTTTTTTCCCCCCTCCTTTTCTTGACTGTAAAACAATCAGACTGTGATCAAATGGTGCCTTTCAGGAGCCACCTTGGGTCACTGCTCTAAAGCCACCCACTTGCAGATGCTTTGGTGACCCTGCCAGGTCTCAGCTGAGGGAGATGGCCAGAGGAATGTCCTCTCTCCCGAGCACTTGTTAGCTGGTGGTGATGACACTTCACAGCGTTTCCAGGAGATACTAAAAATACCAGCTTTGCATAAGACTGGAGAGCTGAGGATCCAAGGGAGGAGGAGGTGGGAAGCTTTTTGTCTGCAAGGGCTGAGCAGAGGAGGGAGAGGAGCCCAGTCCTGGCAGCACATGGCCATGGAGGGGGCATCCATAGGGATGTGTGTGGTTGAGCAAACACAGGACATTCCCATCATCCACACCATCCAAGCAAATTGCCATTCCCCAATAGGGAAGGGAGGGACTGTGGCCACTGGGTCTGGAGCAAATGGGGACTTCTACAGGAAAGGGCCCAGGCTTGGATTAGTCACTGCAGCCTTTCAAGAACAATTGCCAATTCTCCTGCTGAAGGAGTGGTTTGAATGTCTCCCATCCAGAGGATTCTCTGGATGATAACACACTTACCTCACTTCCTAAAGAGCCTTACGAGCAGTTTATTAATCACCCCATCCCTCAGCTCTCCCTGTTGTGCCCCTTTACACTGAGGAGCAACTTCTGCAGTTCTCCATGTCCCTGGGGTGGGCAGTGGGGTGGCAGCACCCACCACCCTGCCCATGGGTGCTGGGTCAGTGGGAGCACAGAGTGGGATGCCTGGATATCCCAGGATGCTTCATCCACCCTCGTGCAGCACCAGAGCAAAGCCTGGCAGCAGAATTTGCAGGAAAACTGGGCAGCTGAGGACAAAAATGGGCATTTTGGCAGGTTTCACCTCCTGGCCATAAAGACCCTGGCATGTAGCTCTATCCTTCTCTCACAGTCCCATCTCAGGTTGCTGCCAGGCACTTTTGGGGTGCTCTGTGCACCAGGATGGGGTTCCATGGGAGCACTGAATGCCATGTGTGGAGCTGTGCCTGAGCACTGCTGTAACACGTGGGCTCCAGGCTTCCTTCAGGAGAATTATTTATACCAACATCTCCATGAGCTGCCTTGCAGGGAAAGTGGTGTGGTGCAGCTCCTGCACCCTTCGAAAAACAAAACAAATCTAAACCCACAGTGTACATCCAAACTGCACAAGGTTCCTCTGTGAGTTGGGCTTTAACCTCTTTCTAAAACTTTTCCAGTGGAGGTGAAGAGCCCCATGGAGCCACCTGAGGTTTCCTCCCACAGCCCTGCGGAGGAGAGTCCCGAATTAACAGGCTCCAGGTTCCAAATGGCTGATTTAAAGATGTGCTGGCTCCCTGCACCCCGAGCAGCTGTAGCCTTTGAAGAGGGATTGAGTGGTGGTAGAGCCCTGATGTGAAATTGGTTTGAAGTCAGCTGTAAGCCAAGGGGATGAGGGGCACCCTGCGTGGCATGAGGAGATGGGATTAGCCCAGTGCTCCTTCTGGATCAGTCTGGGTGCTCAGGGCTTGCCCACGTGGCACCAGAACAGCAATCAGGGCAAAAGGAGCAAGTTTAGGAGGAGAACAACACAGAGGGAAAGAAATCTCTCTGACCTTCCAATAAACGCAGCAAAGGCTTTGAAAACATGAATCCTCTGGTAAAAATCCCAGCAAAACCTAAACTGCGGTTTCTAAGGGAGATTTTGGGGCGGTGTGATTTGGCTTTGTACTTTTATTGCAGTGTCTGAGGGAGTCTGAAATGTGCTCTGAGTCCCTCCACTGGGCTGAAGGCATTTGGGTTCATCCACTCTGCCTTGATAGGACATGCAGTGTCCCAACCCAGTGGTCCCTCCTGTCACAGCCAGCTCGGTGACACTCATGGAGTCAGGTATGGGACACACAGTGACCCACATGGAGTCAGACATAGTGGACAGGTTGCCCAGAGAAGCTGTAGCTGCCCTCCCAGGAAGTGTTCCAGGCCAGGTTGGACAGGGCTTGGAGCAACTTTGAAGGTGTCCCTGCCCATGGCATGGGTAGGAACAAGAAGAGCTTTAAGGTCCCTTCCAACCCGGACTATTCTATGATTTTATGGCACAGTCAGTACAACCCATGGGGACAAAGCTCATGGTGCCAAGGCAGGAGCTCATGCAGACTGGTGAGCAGGTGCTGCAATCCCAGGGCAGGAGGGCACCAGTGGGAAGATTAAAGAAGCTTTGAGGACAAAGGAGACCCTTGGTTGTACCCAGGTCTCATTAACGACACATCCATCAGAGATCTTGAGCTGCCTCTGCGCTCTCCTGGTCATCACATAACACAGGTCCCTCACTTCCAGCTGCTGAGATACATTAAAAGAAAGCTAAAAATATATTGTTTCCAAATGCTGCTTTGCCCTGTAGACAGTGGTGGCAGCGGCGCAGGATGGAGTGCAGTTGTAAACAGGGTGACATCACCCCATGACAGGGACAGCACACGCCGGGGCTGGTGGCCATATGAGGAGAGCTTGAAACCAACAGGTTCAGGAGGCAGATGCTGCTACTTGGAGAAAGTCCTGGGCTTGGTCGAAGTGTGCTGGTAATGGAGCACAAGAGGGAAGGTTTGGAGACTGTGCCAAAGCCCAGTGAGGAATCTTGGTGGTCCATTCTGCCCACCAGTGCCATAGTGGGCACTTGGAGACCACCAAAAGGACAGAAATTCAAACCAGGACTTCACATCCTTCCCCATCAGTCGCTTGCACTGACATGAGCATCAAGCAAAGCCCTGAGCTTGCAATTCTCAGCACTATTTGGCTTCTGTCCCTATCTCTGGGGTGGCACTTGGAGGCTTAAAGCCATGATTTGGGGAACCTGCAAGAGCTTTGGCTGGGATCTTCGAGCCAGGCGCAACAGGTTAATTGGCTGTTGTCCTTGCCCAGTATTTCCCTAATAGTTTTAGAAATTGGGGGATGTGTTGGGGGAAGACTTGGCTTGCTCCTGGCACGTGACTTGGTGAGGAAATGGGAAAAGAATTTCTGGCTGTGAAACGGCAGCTCCACTTCGAGATCGTTCCTTCTTCGCAGTGGAACAAAAAGCCTCCTCGCCCCAGCCTGGATGCCTGGGATTCCTGGCGGAGGGGCCCGGAGCGGTAACGGTCCTGCTCCGCCAGCTCCCGGCCAAGGTGGTAGCAGCGGAGCCGGGGGCGGCGTTGCCGGAGCGCTGGCACAGCACCATCGTCCTCTTGTTGTTTCAGCTGTGCTGGATTAATAACAGGGACCAGGAACTGGAGTGTCCCCCGCCAAGGAGAAAAATCTGGGCTTTAGGACACTCTGGCAGTGTTGATGGCTAGGACTGGAAGGAGACCGCAGGGCCAGCACTAAACATCTGTCTGGCCGTCCAGGAGGACTCGGTGGGACATGGAGGGGACATGCCCTGGATGGGCAAAGGGGCTCCCCAGAGGCTGCTTGAACTCTCCTCACAGATCCCTGCTCCCTCCCCACCTCCCACTCTTTTTCTTGGTTATATTTAAAGATGGAGGAGAGGGGTTCCAAAGATGCCCCAGTGCACAAACATTCCCAGTGAGGACTTTGGGCCATTTAATGGGCATTTCTCCCTTCCACAAAGCACCCATTCCCATCTCTCCTAAGTGAAATATCCCTTTGGAATGCAGTGCTGGAGATGCTGCATGTGCAGTTGGTGCTGGGACATAAGGATGAAGGGTCCAAGGGTTTGTGGCTGGGGAAGCTGAACTCCCAGCACAGTCATGCCGTGGCCAAGCCTCAGGGGCTTGGGGATGGCAGGCACCTGCAGTGCATCCAAAGAAATCAGGAGTTTGTCTGCCTTGGCTTCAGCCTTCAGCCGTAATATGGCCATGGCTCCCCACGGCTGGGTGGGCAGGTTTTTGGTGAAGCTGTGGCACAGCAAAGCACAGACTGAAGTCCCTTTATCCTGGTCTTGGCACTTTTGGGGTGCACACTGCACGTTTTTCTATGTTAAACACCTTGTATTTTTATCTCGATGGCATAATTCATCCCAAAGTAGCAGGCCGGGTGGCTGGTGGGGCGGGTTGTTGCCTGGAGATGCGTGGAGGCTGTTCCCAACCCTCCTGTTTTCTCTCCCAAGTCTGTGACTTTCCTCAGCATCACTTCGCGGTGGTGATTCACACGCCCGGGCTGCCTCCCGAGCTGCTCTCAGTGTTACCGTCTCTTAAACCCAAGGGTTTTGGGGGAGGAAAAGAGGGTGACAGAACTTGGGATGGGGGGAGCAGGATGCTGACCTAGACCTGAGGCTATAAAAATTAGAATTCTTAGGAAAAAAACCTGCAAGTGGGTGTCGGGAACAGTGGCAAGTTGCGGGGAAGGCAAAAATGGTACTTTGGGGGTGTTTGGTTTTTTGTTTGATTTTTTTTTATGGTTTAATAACTCGGTTCTTTGTGCGAGGGTGGGTGTGAGGAGCAAGCGAGCCCGGCGGGAGGGTCGCAGCCCCGCACGAAGCGCCGGCTCGGGGAGCAGCCGGAGCCGGGCGCGGACAAAGGGCCGGGGGAGCGGGGCCGGTGGCGGGGGGAGCCGGAGCCGGAGCCGCCGCCGAGCCAGGGCGTTGCTGCTCTTTGTCGGGGGCTGCCGCCGCCTCCCCCCGGAGGAGGGGCCGGACCCGGGGCGGGCGGGGCGGGCGGGACCACCCCCGCGGTGCCACCGAGCATCCCCCCGGCCGGGGCGCGCCGCGGTGCCCCCTCCCCGGGGCCGGTGCGGGGGTCGGTGCGGGGGGCGCGGAAGGCTCGGCCGAACCCGCGCAGGGGCGGCCCCGGCGCTGCCGCCCCGCCCCGCGGAGCCGCCCCCCGCCCGCGCGTCCCCCGCCCTCGCCGGGGCTGGAGCTCCGCGGAGCAGCCGGGGCTGGCGGCGGCGGGGCCGGGGCGTGCGGCGGCCTGCGCGGCTCGGCCTTTTGTTCCGCCGGCGGGAAGCAGAGCGGGCGGCGGCGGCCGGGAGCGGCAGCGGCAGCAGGAGGAGGAGGAGGAGGAGGAAGGCAGCGGCCATGCATCCCGCCGCGCCGGCCGGGGGCTGCCCGCGGGGGCTGCGCGGAGCCCCCCGCCCCCGGCCCGGCCGCTGAGCCGCGCACAAAAGGGGCGAGAGCGGCGGGGAAAGGGACGGGGACGAGGAGGGCGGCTCCGGTGTGTGTGTGTGACCCGCCCCCAGCCCCGCACCGCCCCGCACCGCCGCGGGCACCGGCCCCGCGCCCGCCCCGCCATGGCCGGGCCGCCCGGGGGTGCGGAGCCGCAGCCCGGCACCGGCCGCCGGCAAAGTTAGTGCGAGCGGGGCCGGGAGGAGAAGGAGGAGGAAGAAGAAGAAGAAGAAGCAGCGGCAACAGCCCCTTCCAGCCGCGGCTGCTCCGCGTCCCCCCCGCCGGCTCCCGGAGGCAACTCAGGGGATTCCATCCCGCTCCGGCCCTTTGCCATTTTTGGATACGTTTTATAGCCAATTTTTTTTTTCCTGGGGAGAAAGCGGAAAAAAAAAGTGAGGACCCAGCAGCCTTCCTGTACCGGCAGACTCCGTGAGTGCCGCGGCCGCCACGCACCCACCGGCTGCATTTTGGGGGTTCGGGACTCTCGGTGGCACCGGGCAAGGTGATGGGAACAACAATGCCATCATGTTTTCGAGACAGGAAACCTCCGAGTTTGCCCTGAATGAAGAACTTCCTGTGTTTAAACTTGTACGAATATCCGCTGACAAGCTCAGTTCAAATGAAAACACGAGAGTCGGGGGGAGAGGCTAATTCGGACCAGCTGGACTTCCACGGCACTCGGCGCTGGGCAGAGGACACGCGGAGCCTCTCGGTGCTGCCAGCCCTGAGCGGCCGGGACAAGCAGTGCCTTTGTTAGGACAGAAGGACAGACAGGATAATTCAAGAGCTTCAGACTCTTCTGCTGTTTCTGTCACAAACCATTTGGAATTTATCAAAGCTGTTGGGTTTGGATGACTTGCTGATGGATGGGGTTTTTTAGGGGGCTCGGGGGGATGAGATGGGTTGTTTCAGCGCTCGGGACTGTCGGTCGGGCCGCTGAGTGCTGCTGGTGCACCCTCCCATCCCTGTAGGGTCACTGGTTTGGGATTAGAGTCTGCCACGGTGGGTTTGGGACCTGCTGGCCATGTGATGCTTTGGGCCGTGGTGGGCAAAAGGTTGCCGGGGCGGTTCCGTCATCCATAAGGACGAGAGTATGGGCAAACCACTGAGCCGGCCAGACTGTTTACGGCAGAACCGCACGTGCCTGGGGAAGGGCGAGGATGAGGATGGTTATATAGAGGATTGCTACGTGCCCCAGAGATCGATATACGACACAATGAGAATTAACGAGCAAATCGATCAGGGATCAAAGATCAACCAGCTTTCCAAGAGCACCCTTGGCAAGGGGGATGGCAGCACCATATCCAGCAACGGGACTCTGGGGGCTGCCAATGTCTTCGAGTCCAGGGCACCAGAACCAAAAAAGTTGGATGAGCGAGTCATCTTTGATGCACTGAAGCTCAGCAGTGATGTCTCCAAGCCAGCACCAGCTCCACCAAAGAGACGACCAAACCCTGAGAAGAAGGAGAACGTCAACCGGCGGTCGTGGAAGTCCTTCATGCCACCCAACTTCACTGAGTTTGCAGAAAGGATGGGGGCATCACTGAGTGAGGTGTCAGAAGCAGGTGCCTCCAACCCTTCCCTGCGGGATAAGCGTGATTCCAGTGCCATGCTCACTGAGCAGCCAGGCCAGCCCAACCATGGCGAGCCCATGTCCGAGTCTCTTACCTTGGAGCACGTCTCCAAGTCATCTGGCACGGCAGAGGCTCTGACAGCCAAGCAGTTCAGTGTGGATGGCTATGATGGTCCCCGGGATGAGCACCAGGCCAGTGACAGCCACATCAGGGACCTTGCCAGGGCTTGCCGTCTCCCCAGTGCCACTTGGCCACGAGCCAGGAAGAATTTCATCAGGGGAAACTTCAACGATAGGCAGGAGACCCTGGAGGCCTCTGGGTCAGACTCTACAGTGGAGAATGTCAACCTCTCTCCATGCCTTAGTGAAGAGCTGCTGGATGCAGGACTGGATATTCTCATCACCTCCAATCTCAGGGAGAAAACGGAGTCTGAGCTGAGATTTGAGGAGGACGAGCGCTGGGTGATGATGGAGGAGTGGGAGGAGGCGACGCTGTCAGAGAGAGGAAAGGCTGTTCTGGTGGCAGAAGAGAAGAAGAGCTGTTGCTTGGCAGATATTTCTGAAGAAAGGGAACAATCCACTGCTCCGGTGGATGGCTCTGCCCCCAGCCCAGGGACCTCCCAGGCCTGCCCTTCCCCAGGGGGTGCCGGCAGCCCCCTCACCGGCAGCATGTGCTGTACCGAGGAGGCAGCAGTGCAGTGTGGAGTTGAGGACTTTGCTCCAGTTTTGGAGCGCTCAACCAGCCCCACAGGCCCCGAGTTGTCTGACACAGACTCTGTGCAGATGTTTCTGGAGCTGGAAGAGCAGTGCCTGAATGAGGATCGGGGTGATGGGGCTGTCCTTGGTTGCCTGGAGGTTCAGGTTTCCCCAGTGGACTCAGAGGGCTTGGACCCAGATTCAGCCAAACTGGCCGGATTGGAGGTCGAAGGGTGTCAGCTTAGGGCCCCTTTGGACATCAGTGCTTCAGACTCTGCTGTTGTGTCGGATCTGGAGGACTTTGATGTCACCTGCAGCTCACAGATGCTGAGCACGCTGGAGCCATTGACAGAGCCCTTCTCAGAAAGGGACACCTTGGCTGTCACCCCAACAGACTCGGACGGAGGGGCCTCCCCCAGCCCTGTGGCCACAGCAGGGCCAGGATTCCTCCTAGAGTGCTCCTCAGCACTGGTGGAGGAGGATGATCCTGACCCACTGCTGGACAGTTGCATGGTGGTGGCAGCTGGTGGGATTCCCTCTCGTGAGACAGGGGCACATCCACCTTCCGAACTGGGGGGAACTGGTTACCCCAGCGCTCCCATGGGGTGGGGTGAAGATAACCAAGACTTTCTGGTGCCTGATGAGGAAGTGTTGCAGCTTCCTGAGGGCACCTGTCCTGGCCAGGTGTTCCCTTGCCAGCCCCCAGCTCCCAGTCCAGTGTTGGAGGAGCTGAGGTCTCCCCCACAGCACAGCGAGGCTGGAGTTGAGGGGATGGATCCATTTGGGACCCATCACCTCCTGCCTTCAAGGACTGAGGTTGCCAACTGGGTAGTCCCAGAACTGGTTTCTGAGGATAAAGCCACAAATTTGGGATCAGGGAGTGGAGCTGATGGCTGGACTCATCTGGCTGAGAGTGAGGATGTTTGCTGTGGTTCTCTGCTGCCTTTCCACACTGGCTCTGTATCAGAGCCAGGCTCTGAGGCTCTGGCAACATTCCCTGTGCCTGTTGAGGACCTCTCATGGGAAATGGTTTCCCAGAGCCATGACCTGGCTCTGGAAGGGACTTCCCACACTGAGGGGTCCCCCATGGAAGTGGCTGTCACACATGGGGGGACACCAGCAGCCATCCTGCAGCCAGGAGACCTGGACTTGCTGTTCGCCCATGGCTGGGGCCATGCCATGGTGCTGGGTGAGGGGGTTCCTTGTGCTGCCAGTCCAGCTGCCCCTGAAGAGCTTCCTGGCACATCACCCATTGCAGAGCCTGCCATTCCATGGGATTTTGGGGAGCTTTCTGCTCCAACCCACCCACTTTCACCAAGAGATGTGGCTGTTCCAGAGTCCCAGGCTCAGGAGGCATCACCACCCACTGGGGATCCTGCCATGGATGCTGAGGAACCTTCAGAAACCACCACCACTGCCGTGTCCTTGATGGTGGAGGAGCTTCTGGAAGCCCCACCACCCTTTGCTGATGTGCCTGTTGCCACTGTGCCACCACAATTGGCCAATCCACTCGCCTCTGGGGTCGGGGGTCTTGGTGGTGACCCTGTGCCATTGGCAGTGGCCTTGGAGAATACAGATGACTTTGCCATTGTAGTTGTGTCCCCCATCCTGGAGCACCTGCCCACCGAAGTGCTGGCTTTGGAGGATGACCCCACTGCAAGAGCACCTGCAGCGGAGGTGGCAGCTTGGGACAATGGTGCCTCTGTGCCTCCCTTTGCCTTCCCACCCCTCAGAGAGGGATTCACCACCCCAGAGCTGCTGGGGACACCCTCTGCTGCAGCACCCACCACACAAACCCTCCCTGGGGCTGTGCTGGGGGTCACCCTCCATCCCCCCAGCTGTGCTGGTGCCACTTCCCTGTGCCCTGGCGAGGGAGAGGTGCCGATGGGCGCAGAGGGACCCCTGGCCGCCGCTCTCCTCGCAGAAGGGCCTCCTGCTCTGCCAGATGGATTCGTTCCAGATAACGAGGTATTTGTTGCTGGGGCATCACAGCCGGGGCTTCAGGCACAGAAACTGCTTTAGTTCGTACACAAGGGGTGGGTGGGAGATGGGAGCCCACTTGGTAACGCATGGTCTGCGTCCTCTAGGCTTCAAAACAGCCTGGAGTTGACAGGCAGAAAGTTTTGGGAGGGAATTGTGTGATTTTATAAGTAGGGGAGGCAAAAATACTCTTTCTGCTCAATGACCTAAACTATTGTCTTATACTTTTTTAGCTTAGTAAAGTGCATTATGGTCACTCAGATGGAAATCACAGACTTCAGAAAAAGCTTCTCACCGACTCCTGGCGGGTAGTTCCCGTCTTTGAAGCAGAAAAAGTATCGGAAAAGAGAAACCTGTAAAACAAATTAAGTGCAAATAATTCCTGTCCTGTGCAGTCATTGCTGTCTGTAGCTTTTCCAGTGAGCAATAAGGTGCTGAGGCTTGGAAGGTGCCTGGGAAGGGGCTCACATTTTGCATTACCATGCTGTGCTCGTGGCTTTTGCCTGGAGAGACCTCGGTGGTGGAGTTCCCACAGCCGAGCGCTGATTTCCTGCCATCTGGATTAGGAGAAATATCACTAAGGAGACATCAGAAGTTAGTCAGCGCCAAAAATCCCAATTCGGTAGCAATTACTCATCCTTTGGGCTGAACCACCCGTTTGAGAGGTGCACGTGAAGGGCCTTGGAGAGGTGGTTTCACATGAGGGGTCCATGTGAGCAGGGACTGGGACACCCAGAGAGGACCTTGATGAGGGAAAACCCATCGGGTTCTTGGTGTTGTTGTCTCTTGCCTGAAATTCAGCATGTCCTTGGTGTTGGGACCCTTATTTCATATTCAGCACCTCTGGTTGTTAACCCCATAAACCTTCCCCTTGTTTCTGTGTTGATGATGCCAGTTCTTCCACCAGGTTTGGCGCCGCTGGGGTTAAGGGAGATGAGAGAAGCAGAAAGTGAGGGGATGCTTTGGGAAACATTTCTGGGAGTGAGGAGGAGGAGGCAGAGGTGTGGTGGAGCAGATGTCCTTCTGCTCTCCAAAATGTCTGTCCAGCCCTTCTCCAGGGCAGGACACCTTGCTCTGCGCCTTCTCCAGCCTGGCAATGGGCAGTTGTTAAATTTTGTTTCAGAGCTGAGTCACAGTGAGGTTAATGAGCTAAATTGCTGGAATCTTTTATGAGCAAAGGAAAACAAGGGTGTTGGACACGCTCACCCTCAGGCTGTTGATGAGACTGTCTTTGTAAGGATCCTCCTGGAGCACCAGGTTCTCAGGCTGGCTGGCACCTGTGTTGCAGGTACCCCAGGTCGGATGTCCGGGCTTTCCACAGGGCTCCCTCCCTGCCTGGCTCCATTGGAACCCTGGAGTTTGTTTTGTAGCGTGCAGAGCTGGGACCAGCCCGACATGCCAGGCTTATCAGCCTGATCCTTTTGTGGGTTTGGCTGTTCCAACCAGCAGCTCCATATATAAACAGTAACAGGAGAACAGCCGAGGAATCAGTGCTTCCATGTCACCATTTATTTCTTATAACTGTGGAATGATTATCCGTGAGACAGCTCTGGACAGTGTCTGCCAGCTCACCCTTTGCTCATGTCCTGCAGGGACACCTCCCTGCCCTCCGGTTGCTGAGCTCTGGTGGGAGGAAACAGCTTTTTCTTGGGAGATGAGGCAAAGAAAGTCAAAGTGGCTGGTGCTGGGAACTGTGTCTGGGGGCTCTGAGGGGGGTTTGGTGTGTTTGGGGGTTTGGTGTGTTTGAGGTTTTTGCCTGCCTTGTGCTCCTGCAGAGGCAAAGCGATGGCCGAGTGCGGAGAGCTGGGCCCTCCACGGCTGGGAGATCTTGCATCCAAGTGGGAACTTTTGCTTGCCATCAATGTCTGTGCATTCTTGGGGCAGAGGAGCAGAAAGCAGGGAGTTGGCTGCCATCCCCTCTGCTTTCCAGTGGGAAAATGTTGTGACAGGGCCAAGGGCTCCAATCCTGCCCAGCGCTGGGTGTGGGGTGACCTGTGCTCTGCATGGGCTCATGGGCCCAGGGAGCAGAGTAAGTCAGGAACGACTCTGCTGCCTCTTTTGGGGGCTTGGGCTATTTGCTGTGAGGACACAGCAGGTTTGTCCCTTGGGACCAGGCTGTGCAGCTCCAGAGAGGGACGTGCACAGGGTGCCACGTGGTTCCAGCAGATCCCCAGCTCTGATAACGAGCACTTATCTCCTCTGCAGAAACAGGATTCTCGCTGCTGCCTCTCTTGACAATGGGGAGCTTCATTCACTCTCCTCCCCCTTTCCTATCAAATCTTCTTTGGTTTAAAAAGCTTTTCCCCACAGAATTCCCAGGCAGGACCGTGCCAAATCCGTGGTAAACGACTCGCACATTAATTGCCTATTGCCTTTGTCTTTCGAAATACAGTTTGCTCCTCGCTGCCTGTAATTTCGTGGTTAACAAAACTCATATGATGTCAGGTCTCCATTCTCAATAGCTGCACTGTGAGAATTGCTTGAGGTTTTTCCCCAGGAGCTTTATTTCCCAATCTGGTTGCTGGTTGCAGCCAATGCTCTCATTTCTTCTCCAATTTTCTCTCTTCAGTACTTGGAAAATTGGGGTTTACCCATTTAAAAGCAGAGGTGGATGTGGACAGATCCCAAGCTTGCTCCACCCCAGCAGATTCCTGTAACATTTGTGTTACTGGGTCAAGGCAAGGAAAGAGTTTGGACAAACTTTCACAATTCTAATAAAATGAGTGCAAGTAGCTACTGCATCTCCCCTGGAAAAGAAACCCTGTTGTATCTGTGGAGGGGCTGGAAAAACTCACAGCTTATAAATAACTGCCTTTTCTCTCCCACCCTTTCCATCCCCAGCTCTTCCAGAAGGAGCAAGTGGATCCTCTCCAGGTAAAACTACAGCAAGTCAATGGAGTTGGTCAAGGACTCATCCAAAGTGCCGGGAAAAACTGTGACGTCCAAGGGCTGGAGCATGACATGGAAGAGATCAACACCCGCTGGAACACCCTCAACAAGAAGGTGGGAGTGTGGGGAGGGGCTGTAACTGGTTTCTCTCAGCTCTGTTGGGGTCTGGTAGAAAAAGGGGATCCAGGCCAGGGAGCTGAGGCTCCAACAAGGTGTGTCCCCAGCCTGACCATGCCGTGGGGTTGTGTTTGGGGTGCAGGTGGCCCAGCGAGTCGCTCAGCTGCAAGAGGCCCTGTTGCACTGTGGGAAGTTTCAGGATGCCCTGGAGCCGTTGCTGAGCTGGTTGGCAGACACTGAAGAGCTCATCTCCAACCAGAAACCTCCCTCTGCAGAGTACAAGGTGGTGAAAGCCCAGATCCAGGAGCAGAAGGTGAGCAAGCCCAGGCAGTGGGTGACTCAGTGGGAGAGGGAACGTGGGACAACCAGACAGTATTTTGGGGATCCAGCTGGGATGTCCACAAACCTGCTTCTTTCATGGTGGATCCTGGTTCCCCACATCCCAGTGTAGTGAACAGGCAGCTCGTTTGCCCACACTCAGTATCTCCATCCTCTAAATTTCTGCGTCAGTTTGTTGTCCTGCTGCCTCTTGAAGTTTGCTGGTTTTGCTGGTTGGCCGTGTTTTTCCAGCCCTGGGCTTTGTTTGTGCCAGTAATTCTGCTGTGTCAGGAGCAAGCTGGTGGTGTGGGGACTGGTTTGGGTGTTTGGACAAAGGGAATGTTCAAAGTGTAAGAGTGGGCTCGAGGAGTGCCGGTGTTTGCAGAGATAACAGCCCGGGCCGACGCCTGGGCAGTGGAGGGGGTGGAGGGAAGGTCAGGTGTGGTCAGGAGGAAGTATTTTAGAAATGAATTTTTACCAAGGCTGAGTCCAACCTATTGAGATTGGAAGAGGAAATGTATTTCAAGTGGAAGTTAAAAACTTGGTAAGTTTGGCAGGGGGATGATGGGGAAGACTTGGAAAACTTCTCTGGCACAGAACTGGTTTGAATCTTGAATAGTGTAAAAGAGGGAAGGAGAAAGGGAAAAGGAAAAAAAGGGAAACAGAATGGTAAGGGGGAAGGGAATAGAAAAGGGGAAATGAAAAACAAAAGGGTAAAGGGAAAGGAAAAAGGAAAGGAAAATGGGAAGGAAGGGGAATAAAACAGAATAGAATAAATAGAATGAAATGTTGGAAGTGACCTACAATGATCATCATGTCCAGCTGCCTGACCACTTCAGGGCTGACCAAATTAAAGCATGCTATTATTATAATGTAATATAATATAACTATATAATTTTTTTAACTGGTTTTGATGGCAGAGCTGTTCCCCCTGGGCTGGGTCTGGCCTCAGCCCTGTGCTGGTGGTGGTTCTCAGCCACAATTAAAGATCTGACCTCTCCAAGGACTGGAATTGTTTCTGCTGCCCCAGTCCAGTAACTTTGCTCCTCCTTTGTTCTCTGTGATGCTAAAGCTGCTCCAGCGGCTCCTGGACGATCGCAAAGCCACCGTGGAGATGATCCAAGCGGAGGGCGACAGGATCGCGCAGTCGGCCGAGCCCGCGGATCGGGAGAAGATCGTGGGGCAGCTGGAGAGCCTGGCACGGCGCTGGGCAGGGCTGCTGGGCCGGGCAGCTGCCAGGTGAGAGGGCCTGGGACCAGCTCATCCCACAGGTCACGGTGCTCCGGAGCTCGGGGTTACAGCATTCGGGAAGCTGGCAGAGATTTCTGTGCAGATACATCCTGGAAACGTGGAAACAGCTGGAAAACATGAGAAATCAAAGGCTGTTTGGGAGCTGAAGCTGATAAGGGTGGTTTACAATGGCAGGGAAGAGCTCAGATTAAATAATTTCCCTGCAGGGGAGGGATGTTATTTTTATTCCTGTAAGCGTTAACATCCTGTTGACACCTTTCTGCCGCCAGAATCTTGTTTATGAGTTGCTTATTGCTACCTAAGCTGATACTTGAGGTTATGAAGAGAGTTCTGAGGGCCACATTGGACCCTCTTGGTGTTTTTAATCACTGCCAACAAGCTGGACTGTCCACCCAGGACTGTCCATCCAGAACTTGCACCAATGCTGGATTGTCTTTGACCAGAAGCTCAGCAGCCCTAAAACACCAAGAGTCTGGCACAAGCTGAGCATGTCAAGGGATCTTGAAGATAGTGATAGGGATGGGAAAAAAGGGGTTGGAATTAGATGATCTTTAAGGTTCTTACCAACCCAAACTGTTCCACGGAAAGCTGCACAATCAGGAAGCCTTTCTACCACCTTCCCAGGGGAATAAACTGTATCCTAAAGGCACAGCTGCAGAAAAAAGCTCCATTTGCAGTTTTTTCACATTGATTTTTGTCTTTGCCTTTGTAGCTTGCCTGACATGGTGTCTCACCTTGCTCTGAATGGGGCTGTTTTGCTTCCTGCGTTTTTATTCTTGAAGCTGCTTCCCATTCCTGGCTCCAGTGAGGAGCTGCTTCTTAGGGTTTTCTTTGAATCATAGTCACAAACTGGTTTGGATTGGAAGGGACCTTAAAGCCCATTTCATTTCAACCTCCTGTCCAACCTGGCCTTGGACACTTATTTCCTTCTTATTTTACTATTTCTTCTTATAGGCAGAAGCAGCTGGAGGACATCTTGGTCCTGGCAAAGCAGTTCCATGAAACCACAGAGCCAGTGTCGGACTGGCTGTCGGTGACAGAGAAGAAACTGGCCAACTCTGAGCCCATTGGTACCCAGACTGCCAAAATCCAGCAGCAGATCAGTCGGCACAAGGTAGGACCTGTGCAGGAATGGGATGGTGGTGGTCAGTGTCAGGTCCTGCTCTGGTGGTTGTTGCCACCACAGCGAGGGGGTTTTGGCACAAACACATATTGGAGGAGTTGCCCAGGCTGTTTATGTATGGAGAAGGCTGCAAGCCCTGGCCCACCATTGTGGGTAAACATGAAACTGGTGTCTTTGCACCTCACAGCAAATGTGTCTGGGTTTGGATACAAAAAACATTCCCATTGTGTTTCTTTTTAATTTCGATGCAGTTCGCCCGTTCACGGGCGGGTTTTGTGTCTCCTCCATTCCTTCAGTTACGCTCATTGTTTGTTTCCCCTTTTCTGTTGTGTTCATTTTATTTTCTCCATTTTTCACTCATCATTTTCCTTTCTGTTGTCCATTTTATCCTCCTGCCATTCAGGCTCTAGAGGAAGAGATAGAGAGCCACGCTGCCGACGTGTCTCGGGCGGTGGGTGTCGGGCAGTCCCTCTCCTCCCTGAGCTGTGCGGCCGAGCAGAGGCTGCTGGCAGAGAAGTTGGACTCTCTGCAGAGCCGCTACGGCGAGGTCCGCGAGCGGTGCTGCCGCAAGGCAGCACTGCTGGACCAGGCTCTGGCCAACGCCAGGCTTTTTGGGGAGGAGGAGGTGGAAGTGCTCAACTGGCTGGCCGAGGTCGAGGACAAGCTGGGCTCGGTATCCGTAAAGGATTACAAACGGGACGTCCTGCAGAAACAGCATGCAGACCAGCTGGTATTTTCCGTTTTCTTCCATGTTTATGTTGTTTATTTTGTTGCATTTATCTGGTTTTATTTTGGTTTCTGGTCTGACTTTAATTTTGCGAAACTTGTTCTGCTGCGGGTTCTCTTCCAGGCTTGGAGAAGTGGAAAGGCGTTTCATGTGTTTTGAACAATAATTGTGGCCCCAAAAATGGGTTTCCCGGGCGGGGACAGAAACTTCAAATGCTTCATTTGCTTTGTGAACAATGTCTGAGCCAGCTTGGCCACCCTGTGCCTTTAGAAAGCTGGATGCTGTTTCCAAGATTGAGAGCTGGAAAATCCTGGTGGGTTTTTGGAGCTGGGCTGGCCACCAAGGAAGCCTCTGCTTCCGTTCCCAGCACTGTGCAGCCTCTTCTCAAGAGTGAGATTCTGTCTCTTACAAGGGCAAGTCTGTTGGTAACCCTTTGGTAACCCAGATTCAGTGGGTTGGGATGGGTTTTCTAAGACTTGAGCCTTTGGGTCCCAGGAATCCCTATAATTCCTGTAGCAGGATGACTGGACAACTATCAAATGGGTTGTCCACCTTTGCTATGTTCAGTAGGAAAGTTCATGCTCTCCACAGCATCTCTGCCTGGCAGGACACGGGGACCTGTCTGCAGCAGAGTAACCCAGATTTACCTTTTTCTCCAGGCTTTGAATGAGGAAATTGTGAACAGGAAGAAGAACGTGGACCAAGCCATTAGAAATGGACAAGCTCTTCTGAAGCAAACCACAGGTAAGAGGAAGATCTTGGCATGGGAAGCCCCCAGTCCTCCACATGCTCTTCCCTGGGAAGTCCATGCTCTGCAGTGATCACAGTTCAGGGAAAGCTATTCTCCTTCAGTTCTTAATTTCCATTTGGAAACTCCTAAAGTAGCTGGTTTGCATCCAGACCTGGATGCTGAGCCACAGACACTCCAGCCTAGGACTTGGTTGGTCCCAAATCCCAACCTTGCAGCCTGGAGAGCGGGTGATTCCCACCACTGCCATGGGGTGCTCAGAGCTGAACAGCCCTGCAAACACAAGGGAGGGTTTTCTCATTGCATCCAGCTGCTAAATCACATGGGAAGAGGTTAAAAATACCCCCAGCCCTTTCCTAATATGCTTTCCCATACTGAGCAGTTGTTGCTGTTGCCACGTGGGTGTGAGTTTATGTTTATGAGTGGGAAGAAAGGTCGGGGCGATGTGTTTCCTTCAGATGTGGTCTGCTCAGAGCAGATGTACAGACCTCTGTCCTTGTGGGAGCTGTGGAGCAGGAAGAGTGATTACAAAGCATTTGGCATGCATTTTCATGTCCTCTTGGAAATAGCAGTGAAGAGTGAACTGGCCCTTTTTTCCTGGAGTTGTGACATGTTAGTCGAGAACTGAGTTGGGGTGGCTTTGGAGCTTGTGGCAAAGCCAGTTGTTGTAGTTGCTGTCCCAAGGAGGAGATGGAATTTATTGTGACTGGTGGAAAATGAGAGTAGCTGCCTAGGCTGAAGTTGTATTAATATAAAGAGAAGTGAGGGTGGAATTCTGTGTTTAAAATGGGGGGAATGGGGCAGGTGGCAGCAGGGCAGGTGGCAGCAGCCCAGCCCAATATGATTTGCCCCTCGCTGCTGTCTCGCAGGGGAGGAGGTGCTGCTGATCCAGGAGAAGCTGGATGGGATTAAGACCCGCTATTCCGACATCACCGCCGCCAGCTCCAAAGCCCTGCGCACGCTGGAGCAGGCTCGGCAGCTGGCCACCAAGTTCCAGTCCACACACGAGGAGCTCACTGGGTGGATGAGCAAGGTGGAGGATGAGCTGGCCTCCAGTGGGGCACAGTCCTCCAGCAGAGAGCAGATCCCCCAGTTCCAGCAGCGGCAAAAGGTGGGCACTGGGAGAGTGGCACTCCAGGATGGGGCGTGAGGGTGGCAGCTCGTGGGGGTTTGCTCGTTGTTTGAGATGCCAGGGAGGAGCTGGAGAGGGATGTCACCTGCTGAAAAGGACACATGTCCATGGGTGCCTTCCACAGGAGCTGAAGAAGGAGGTGATGGAGCACAGGCTCGTCCTGGACACAGTGAATGAGGTGAGCCGAGCTCTCCTGGAGCTGGTTCCCTGGCGAGCCCGTGAGGGGCTGGATAAGCTCGTGTCGGACACCAACGAGCGCTACAAGCTGGTCAGTGACACCATCAAGCAGAGGGTGGAAGAAATCGATGCTGCTATTCAGAGATCTCAACAGGTAATTTAATAACCCCACTGGAGGCTGATGGGTTTTCTTAGGAGAGTGGGAGTGAGGTGTTTGTCCCCGTGTCCTGCTGGGTCCATGTGGTTTTCCCACCATCCTCAACTCTCCCTGTGCTCCTTCCCTGCTGCCCATCACTAACCTCTGCCCATCCTCTCCTGTGTCCAGTATGAGCAGGCAGCTGATGCAGAGCTGGCCTGGGTGGCCGAGACCAAGCGGAAGCTGATGGCGCTCGGTCCCATCCGCCTGGAGCAGGACCAGACCACGGCACAGCTGCAGGTGCAGAAGGTCTGTGTGCACTCCCTGATGGGGAAGGTGGGATGGGCAACGAGGAGGGATATCCAGTTTGGGTGGTGGAATGTGGCTTAGGTCACAGGATGGGGCTTTTGGGAGAAGCTTTACTCTGAGGTGTTTATTGCTGAGTCCAGAGCATGGGGAGAGACACAACACTTGTCTTTGGAAAGAAGAAGGACAAAATAAAGGAGAAAAAGAATTTAGAGGAATTAAACATGGGGCTTCTAAAGGAAAAAGCTTCCCATCTGTTTTGCAGGAGCTCTTTGAGGCTAGATGGGTGCTCTTGCCAGGAATCCCCTTGAGATTGCTGCTCTGCTGGAAGCCTTTTCCTGTGGCCACTAGAGCAAGCTCTGCTGGGATCTTGCTGGTGCTGGCAGCAGGAAGGGTTTAGAAAAATGTATATATTGATTAATGAGGGTGCTTTTCCATTTGCTTTTTGCTCATTGTTCCCAGCAGTGGGGCACTCCTCAGTTCCCTCCCTGCAGCCAGACGTGGAACAAAGAGGCGCTGGGGGGTTTTTTATATCTTTGAGATGAGCTCATGCCTGAAAGAACGTGCACTTTAAATAAACGGCCCTTTTCTTCCCTTTGCCTGGGCAATCAGAGCAGTACACAGGCTTATTGGATTTAAATTTTCAAAAAAAAAGGGAAAATAAGACAGGTTTATAAGGGTGGGGGGACTGAAGCATCCAGCATTAAGTTAAACTGAGCTCAGCTTCCCACTGTTAATCGTGTGGGCCTTGGGAATGACAGAGTTATTGGTAGATGCAGTTCTGGAGAGCATCATTTTGGGGGATAACATGTTTGCTAAAGAATGGATGATGGAGCTTTTCCTCTGGTGAGGACCTTGGGTGTGGAAGTAATTACACCTGATTTTAAGAGCTGTTTTCAGGTCTTTGAAAGAGAGGGCTTGATGTAGATGAGTCATGAGAAAAACAGGCAGGAATCTGCATTTCCAACCACATTTTCAGTGGGCCACAGGACACTTGTGATGAGTTTTGCATGGTCTCTGTGGCACCCAGTGCTGTCAGGAGGATCCTGTGGATGGGCTGGGGAGAGACTGAGCTGGGGGAAAGGCTGGGCTCAGCTCTGATTTCTTCCCTTTCTTTGTGCCTTTCCTTTCTACAGGCTTTTTCCATCGACATCATTCGGCACAAAGACTCCATGGATGAGCTTTTCAGCCAGCGCAATGAGATCTTCGGGACCTGTGGCGAGGAGCAGAAAGCTGTTCTCCAGGTGAGCCTGCTCTGCTATTCACTGCAGCAGGGGGCACACAGAGGGGAGAGGCAAATCCTCAGCTCTTGCACAGCCTGAAGTAGTTTAAAATTGCTCCATCTTCAGTAATTCCCATCAGTGTTAGCAGAAATCTCTTCACATTTATTGCTCCTTTATTACATACTTTTATTGCAGGGTTTGGGGCTGGGGAAGGGGAGACAACGGAGATTCCCGAGGCTGCTTTAATTGGAATTACAGCCCGTGCACGTGGAAGGCCACCAAAAGCCCCTCCCTCTCTTCCAGCTCACAGTGTGGAGCTGGCACTTTTCCTGGGCCCTTTTGCATCCCTCAACATAACTGTCCTCCCTCTTTTTTTTAGGAGAAAACCGAGTCCCTGGTGCAACAGTACGAAGCCGTGAGCCAACTCAACTCAGAGCGCTACGCTCGCCTGGAACGTGCCCAGGTCCTGGTCAACCAGTTTTGGGAGACCTATGAGGAGCTGAACCCATGGATTGAGGAGACTCAAGCCCTGCTCTCCCAGCTGCCACCTCCAGCCATCGACCACGAGCAGCTCAAGCAGCAGCAGGATGACATGAGGGTAAGAGGATGTGGCATTGGCATCTCCTGTCTATCAGTTCTCCTGCCTTAAACAGGGGTGCAGCACTTGCAGAGGCAAGAGCAGCTTATTTCCTGAATTTGCCTCACTTTTTTCCCCTATTCTCTTCTTTTTTGGGATCCTGCTTGTATAATTCAAGTGTGGCATGTGGAAATCACTCGTTATGTTGGAGCACTCCTTACCAAAATGCAGCTTGCACCCAAGGGAGCCTGGCTGTGTTTGGGTCTCCTGCCTGATTGTGGCAGGAAAAAACACTTTGTGCTTTTAGGGTAGAGATCTGCAAAGCAAAAATTCCCAGTGGGGTCCCCTGTGGAGCTGTGGGGAGGGCCAGGAGCTGGGAAAGGACCCGGGCAGGGTGTTGTGCCATAGCCATGTTAGGAAGAGCCAAGTTCCATGTGCTTGGCAGATGCTGGGGCATGAAATCCACGGTGTGATTCCTACCAGATACGATCTCTGCTCTTGGAGTGTTGCATGGAATAAATAGGCAGCGACTTGAAACAGATTTCCAAACAAATCTGTTTTTCTCCCCTTCTATTCCTTAGCAACTGAGAGAGTCCATCGCTGAACATAAACCTCATATCGACAAGCTGCTGAAAATTGGGCCACAGCTCAAGGACCTGAACCCTGAGGAAGGAGAGATGGTGCAGGAAAAGTACTGCACAGCTGAGGCCATGTATGCCAGGATCAAGGAGGAGGTGTGCCAGCGGGCCCTGGCGCTCGACGAGGCCGTCTCACAGTCCACCCAGGTATGCTGGGCTGCCACGGAGGTGAATCCTCTTCTCACAGTCCCCTGGGGAAGCCACGTGCTTTGGAATGTGGTTTTATTCCCAGTGTTACAATTGTAAAACCCTTTATAAGGCATAATGTGGTCAGACACCTCCGAGGTAGTTTCCTGCTGCTCAGCACTGGCTGTGGGAGCAGAGGAAAAGGCTTTTCTGAGGCTCAACGTAGTCAATAGGCTAATAAATTTTTACAACCTCAATAATGATGCTGGTTCAAAGGGGCTGATTTGGCATCCATCCAAGGTTGGAAGGGCCCAGAGAGCCTCTTGAAAGAGCTTGAAGAGAGAATTTTCAGTTCTGATAAGCTGTGAGTGCAGTGAAGAGCCATAGGATCCTTTGTGTGGGAGAGGTAATGGTTGTCTCTGGGGTCTGGGCATCCCCCAAGGAAGTGGGTGAGTGCAGGAGAAATAGGAAAGGAAGGGCAGAGACTGGAGGTGCTAAAGTCCAGAAAGGGGGTGAAGTGTTCCTGCTGCTGAGGGTTGATGACTCTCAGTTATGTTTCATTTCACCCCATGTTACCGTAGTGCAGTTGGTTTTTGTCATGTCTGGGTGTTTATTTTTTTAATTCCTGTATTGTGTAGTCACTTCTCTTGGTTTGCACTTGTATTAACTCCGAGTTTTTCCCCCCACATTCCCCTCCCCTCTCATCTCTCACTCCCATTGTGGAATGTGTTATCTGTGTGTGTTGCTGCCTGTGCCCGTCCTCCCCACATGGTCCCATTTCATTCTTGTGTTGACTGCGCCCCACCATTGCAGATCTCGGAGGTAAGCGAGTCCCCCACCGCAGATACTCATTTACACTCTTTGGGCTGATTCTCTTTTACACACGGACTTTTATTTCTGGTCCATGCACAGCTCAGCAGAACATGCTTAAAAATGAACTGTGGGGCCTGAAATCACATTTTTGGGATGGCTTTTGTTGCGTTGCCGCCTGGTCTCAGCCGCTCGTTCCGCTGGGAATGCTTCCTGCACAGCAGAGGTTTTGCTTTCAGGGGGTTTGCCCTGAGCTTCCTGCTCCAGCTCGACATGCTGGTTTGCTCCTGCTTGTTGGCTGAGCCAGCGTGTTCTGATCAACTTTGCACCAAGAGCCTGTGCCCTCTCTGCTGGTAGAGCCTGGGATTTGCTGGACACCAGCACTGTGTGTTCCCAGTAGGAACTGGGGAGAGACCAGAGCTGGAAGCCACAGTGCAGAGCTGTCCTCCCCAGCAGCAGAGACAGTTTGGGATCTTAAAGGCCAAAGTTGACTTTTCTTTAAAAAAAAACATAAGAAACCCTGCTAGACCCCCTTCCTCTCTCATTCCTGGCTTTCTGGTCCTGCTTTTGAAGCTCCAGCTCCTGTGGCAGCTCCTCCCCATCCGCATGCAGCCTCCCACCACCTCCCGCTGCCCCTGCCAGGGTGGGTTTCCACTGGCCTTGTGCCACGCAGAGATTCCCATCAACACCAAACACGGGCGCTTTTCCAGCAGCATCTTTGCCCAGATGCTCCAACAACCAGGACTGGGTTTTCTTGCCCATCCACAAAAAACGGGACAGCAGCAAAAAGGTGGATTTGTATGTTTGAATCCAGTGACAAGTCACGGCTGTGTTTGGGTCAGAGGTGGTGCCAGTGCCAGCTCTGGGAGTCTCCGTGGCTGCTCTGTTGGCTCTGTTGGAGCAGGGCAGGTGTGAGCAGGAGGCTGCAGATGTCCTTGCTGCTGAGGGTGTCCTTGCTGCTGAGGGTGTCCCTGCTGCTGCAGGTGTCCTTGCTGCTGAGGGTGTCCTTGCTGCTGCGGGTGGCATTGCTGCTGCAGGTGTCCTTGCTGCTGAGGGTGGCATTGCTGCTGAGGGTGGCATTGCTGTCACAGGCATTGTGTCTCCTCTCTGAGTGGCCGTGGGTGCAGCGCTCAGGGCCGTGGCACACACAGGCAGTGACCTGGCATCGCTTCATCCCATCTCTCCTGCCCTAATGGATTTGCTCTCCCCCAGTTCCATGACAAGATCGAGCCCATGCTGGAGACGCTGGAGTCGCTTTCCTCCCGCCTGCGGCTGCCGCCCCTGATCCCTGCTGAGGTCGACAAGATCCGGGAGTGCATCAGTGAGAACAAAAACTCCACCGTGGAGCTGGAGAAGCTGCAGCCATCCTTTGAGGCTCTGAAACGCCGTGGGGAGGAGCTGATTGGTCGGTCCCAGGGAGCGGACAAGGACCTGGCAGCCAAAGGTATGGCTGGGTGGATTTAACAGTGCCCAGCTTCTCCTCCCCAGAGCAGCACTGCCAAGGAGACTTTGATATCCCAGGGGTGTGTTTTGGAGGTTCTCCTGGCCTTAGGAGGAAGGATCAATCCTCTGTGAGGTGGCTGGTGCCTGTTTCCATCTGGAACAGACAGGGTGGCATCAGCCAGAGGAGAAAGAAGTATTTGTGGCTTCTCAGCTGAGCTGAGCCCTCACCCTGAGCTGATCTCTTGTTGGTGGCCCCTGTGACATGATTTGTTGATGTTGATTCAGCATCTAATGGAGGGAAGGAGCATCCCCAGCACAAAAAGACCCATCAACACGATTGGCACTAATTGGCACCTTCCTTGGCAGCTCAGCAGTCAGCTCATGAACTGAGTGAGCAGAGGCTTCATGGTAGAGGTGGCCAGAACAGAGGTTTGTTGGAGGGAGGGTGTGTGGGCAAATTTGCCCTGAGCTTGCCTGCACATAAATAAAGGCTTTATTTCTGCAGGCTGGAGTTTCTCACGTCCCTCAGTATCTCCCAGAGTTAATGCTCTGATAGTCCTGGTCCTCTTTATTTCCCTTTTGAATATTCTCTTGGCTATTTGGAAGTGTTTTCAAAATGCTTTTGAGTTGTAAAAAGGTTTCTTTCTTCACTGAATATTTTAATTTCCTTCCTCAGTAATCCAGGACAAGTTGGATCAGATGGTTTTCTTCTGGGAAGACATCAAAACTCGGACAGAGGAACGTGAAATGAAGTTCCTTGATGTCCTGGAGCTTGCAGAGAAGTTCTGGTACGACATGGCAGCCCTCCTGACAACCATCAAGGACACACAGGACATTGTTCATGACCTGGAGAGCCCAGGCATTGACCCCTCCATCATCAAGCAGCAGGTGGAAGCAGCAGAGGTGAGGCTGTACCTGAGTCTGGAGCTTGCCTGCCTCCAGCTTGTGCTCTAAATTGGGAAGATCTTAGACGTGGGCATGGCCAGAAGCAGTTGTAAATCAGTTTTGTAGGCAGTCAGGCAGATTATGAAGAGTTATTTCCATTGCAATTTGGAACTGCAAGGCAAAAACCAGCAGTGTATTTCACATATCCTTCACCTTAAATCACTTTATCTGCTGCTGTTCTGGGAGGCTGTGTGGTCAGAGCTGTGTGCCCACTTGTTTGGAGAGATGTGGAAGCTTGCACAGCTCTGCTCACAGCCTGGAGTCTGTCTGGTGTGGGAAGTGTGTATTTAGATTTTGGTCAGACCAGAGATAAGTGCTTGGATTTGGGTGTTGATGGTTGTTTCAAGTAAAGGGTGAAATCCACTTCAGGTGGATTTGACTTGACTCAGACCTTGAGGAGCAGGGATGTTTCTTTATGCTTTGCTAAGTTTGGCTTTGCTATTCCCCTTTTTATAACCATTCTGACTTTGGTTTGCACCTTTTGAGTCTTCAAACCCTCATTCCTGTATTGACAAAATGTTCCTGTAAACAGCACATTTGTAAACAACATCTTCAGCCAGACAGTTCAGGCTCACATCTAAATACAGATGTTCTTATTTTAGTTGCCATCCTGTGGGAAGAGGTGGGAGTGGACCAGGGTGGTGGTGGCAATGTTGGCCACCTACTCCCTGTGTCACCTGCTCCTGGGGTCTGGAGTTGGGCTGTTGGCCAAGGTGCAGGACACTGGAGCAGGAAGAACTCTCTGTGCTTTATCCCTCCTGTTCTTGGTGCAGTTTTGGAAGAGCATTTAATAGTAAAGGTTTTTCTTCTGTGTCTGGGTCTCTGCAGACTATTAAAGAGGAGACGGATGGGTTGCATGAAGAGCTGGAGTTCATCCGCCTCCTTGGAACTGATTTAATTTTTGCCTGTGGCGAAACGGAGAAACCAGAAGTGAAGAAGAGCATTGATGAGGTAGGAAAAACCAGCAGCTTCTCCTTCTGATAAAATCAGGTGGGAGCAAGTGGGAGCTGTGGTTTAAGAGCCGAACGGATTTTGTGGGCAATCTTGTGTTCCGCAGATGAACAACGCGTGGGAAAATCTAAACAAAATGTGGAAGGAGAGGCTGGAAAAGCTGGAGGAAGCCATGCAGTCTGCTGTGCAGTACCAGGATACGCTTCAAGTAAGAGACAGGGCTGTTGGTGGGGAGTGGGTGGACCTTGGGAACACCACTGCCAGTCCTCTCCCTGGAGTTGTACTGGGATTGGCACCAGTGCAAAGCAGGAAACATCTCCTGGGCGAGTGTTTGCAGGCTCTGGTATGGCCTGAGCTCAACAACCAGCTCTGAGGAAGAGCAGATACTTTGCATTTTTCTTTATAAATCTGCCTCATTGCTGCACGGGGCAGCAGAGTGAAGTGGCTGCTGGCAGGTCCTTGTGCTGGAAGCAGGAGAGGGAAGAAAAGGGAGAGATGGCCAAGCATCTCTGCCCTGAAAGACACGTTTCATGGTTGTGGGCTGGTGGGGGAACACTTTGCCATTCCCTTGGCTAATGTTGTCCATGCTCTTTCCAGGCCATGTTTGATTGGCTGGACAACGCTGTGATCAAACTCTGCAACATGTCACCTGTTGGCACCGACCTCAGCACGGTCAAGGAGCAGATGAACGAGATGAAGGTACACAGGCAGAGAGGGACCAGTTCCCCAGCACTGCTTTGCCTCACAGAGCTTCAGTGATTCATTTGGTTCTGGTTTTTGTCCTGCTTGTTTTGGCAGGAGTTTAAAATGGAGGTTTACCAGCAGCAGATTGAGATGGAAAAGCTTAATCACCAAGGTGAACTGATGCTAAAAAAGGCTACAGATGAGACAGACAGAGACATCATAAAAGAACCACTGACAGAGCTGAAACATCTCTGGGAGAATTTGGGCGAGAAAATTGCTCACAGACAGGTAGAGTGAAGACCTGGGGCTCTTACAAGTGTGGGGTTGAAACTCCCTGTGATGCTCCCAGTTATTAAAATTTTCCTTTTCCTTCCCCATCCTCACCCAGCACAAGCTGGAAGCTGCTCTGCTGGCACTTGGCCAGTTCCAGCACGCCTTGGCAGAGCTGATGGCCTGGCTGACCCACACTGAGGAGCTGCTGGACGCCCAAAAACCCATCAATGGAGACCCCAAAGTCATCGAGGTTGAACTCGCAAAGCACCATGTGAGTCTTCCCATTCCAAGTACATTTTCAGTCCATTCCCATTTTGTTGGGATTTTGTTTCCCATGAAGGTTTTGAGCCATTTTGTGTCCACAACCAGACAGGGATCAACAGGGTGTTTAAGAGAGGTGTCCAATGTGTGCCCATCTCGTGCAGGTGCTGAAGAACGACGTCCTGGCCCACCAGGCAACCGTGGAGACAGTGAACAAAGCAGGGAATGAGCTGCTGGAGTCGAGTGCAGGGGACGATGCCAGCAGCCTGCGGAACCGCCTGGAGAAGCTGAACTCCTGCTGGGAGTCAGTGCTGCAGAAGACAGAGGAGAGGGAGCAGCAGCTGCAGTCCACACTCCAGCAGGTCAGGAAGAGGCATTGGGAATAACCCCCTGTGCAGTGGGGTGCTGCTGAGGGTCTGCTTTCCCTTCATTTTGGGGGGAAAATAAAGGGGGACAGAATTAGGAAGACCCTGGGATTACTTCTATGCAAGTTTTTCACATAGCTGTTAGTCCTGGAGTGGTTCAGTGCCTGCCCAGGAGCACAGGGAGGATCAGGCACACCCATGGGTTATGGATGCACCATGTCTCACCCTCCTGAGCGTGCTGGCACATCCAGCTCTGCCTCTTTATCTAGTTTCAAAGCAAACACAGCGTTAACCCTGGCACATGATCAATGGTGGCTGATGTCATCTGATCCAGACCGATTCTGTGTTCCTGAACAGGCTCAGGGTTTCCATGGTGAGATTGAAGACTTCCTCCTGTGGCTAACAAGGATGGAGAGCCAATTGTCAGCATCAAAACCCACAGGAGGTCTGCCAGAAACTGCCCGGGAACAGCTCAATGCCCACATGGTAATTTCTCAGGAGAGATTTTTTTTAAATGCTTTTAATTCAGCAAGTTCCTGTCAAATATGAGCATCAAAACTTCTCCTTTCTATGTCTGAGGGGAAAAAGAGACTGCTCTGGTCTCCTCTTACACACCATTTTGCACCTGATGCCTGGAACAAGCATCACGATGCCTTAACCACCTTTTCTCGGCTCAAAGTGACACGCTGCTGTCACTTTGCTGCCTGTCCTGAACCTAATGTTCCCATCAGCTCAAGTTTTGCAGCACAACATGTTCCCTCTCCGAGCTCCAATTTGTCTGATCCTTTGGTGGTGCCTCTTTGCAGGAGCTGTACAGCCAGCTCAAAGCCAAGGAGGATGTCTACAGCCAGCTGCTGGCCAAGGGGCGGCTGATGCTGCTCAGCCGTGATGACTCTGGCTCTGGCTCGAAGACGGAGCAGAGCGTGGCACTGCTGGAGCAGAAGTGGTGTCTGGTCAGCACCAAGATGGAGGAAAGAAAGGTAACACTGGGGGAGAGATGTGCCCACCCTTTCCCAATGGTCTGACAGCAGTTATGCCATTTTCCCACTCTGCTTTCCCATGCAGTGTTAGGGTTTGGGTTTTTTTGTACAACCTCTCTCTTGGTTGTACAGGTTGAGTTTGTCTTTCAGGTGGTGCTGAGTGTTAAGTTGTTAGTGGGGTTTCTTCTAGATTGTCATCAGAATTGCTTAAATCACACAGAAAATGAGAGTAAAATTGCATTTTGGGTTAAATTAGAAGGGTGGGAAGAAGCCTCCCACAGCTCTCAAAGGCAGGCTTTGTTGGTCAAGCCAAATCCTCCTGCGAGCTGACTCCATCCTCAGCTTTTGGCGGGGGATGAGATAAAACAAGGGCCGCAGTGGCCTCAGCCCAGAATAAATGTGCAGTGCTGCAGCTGTTGCCATCGAAATGTCATCCTCCCCACGGCGATCCCTTTCCCAGGAAGCCGAGGGTGACGCAGCTGCTCGTGTGCCGATGAAGGTCTCCCCTTTCAGGGACCATTCTTGTTTTGAAAGACAAGTGGTGGCTTTCACTGGAACCCCCTCCCTTTGGTAAACAAGTCGCGTTCCTGGGCCGAGGCGAGGAGGTTCCTGTTAGATGGACGGTTGGGAAGGGACACAAAGGCCACCTCTGTCTGTGAAGCTGTGGATTGGAGCTCTCACCCTCTGTGTTGTGTTTTTCCTCTCTCTTTCTGCCTTCCCGCTGCCGCAGGCGAAGCTGGAGGAGGCACTGGCCCTGGCCACCGATTTCCAGAACTCCCTCCAGGACTTCATCAACTGGCTGACCCTGGCTGAGCAGAGCCTGAACATTGCACCCCCAGCCAGCCTCATCCTCGCCGCGGTGCTGGCCCAGATTGATGAGCACAAGGTACCAGCACTGTGGGCACCCTACAGCTCCATCCCCAGGGTGGAGGGAGCGAGGGTGGCACCTCGTCTGCCCTGGACCCACGGGCTGTTCATGGCCAGCCCCAGCTCCCCTGACAGATGGAACATCTTTGCCTTTCTCAGGTGTTTGCCAACGAGGTGAATGCACACCGGGATCGCATCATTGAGCTGGATCAAACTGGGAACCAGCTGAAGTTCCTCAGCCAAAAGCAGGATGTGGTGTTGATCAAGAACCTGCTGGTGAGCGTCCAGTCCCGCTGGGAGAAGGTGGTCCAGCGCTCCGTGGAGCGGGGACGGGCTCTTGACGATGCCAGGAAGCGAGCCAAGCAGGTGAGAGATGTGGGAAGGATGTGGCAGACCTCAAGGCATGGCCTGCCTTGGAGGGCAGGAGGTCCCAGGACCAGGAAGGAACTGGGGATACCACCAGTGTGAAGTTTCAGACTTGCTCCTGTTGCTTTGCAGTTCCACGAAGCCTGGAAGAAGCTGATTGATTGGCTGGAGGATGCAGAGAATCACCTGGATTCAGAGCTGGAGATTTCCAATGATCCTGACAAAATCAAGCTCCAGCTCTCCAAACACAAGGTAAGGCTTTGCCAAAGCCAGAGTGGTGCTGAATGATGTGGGATGGAAGGTGCTCCATTGGGACAGAAGGCAGGGCAGTATCTCCTCTGCCATCAAGACAAGGGAAAAGCCTTTTGCTGCCATGGAGAACATTCATCTGGGAATCTTCAGAGCCAAGGCCAGGTTTTCTGAAGCAGTTTTGTTTTCTCTCCATTAACCAGGAGTTCCAGAAGACACTGGGTGGGAAGCAGCCTGTCTATGACACCACCATCAGGACAGGCAGAGCCCTCAAGGAGAAAGCCTTACTTCCAGATGACACTCAAAAGCTGGACAATTTACTGGGAGAGGTCCGGGATAAGTGGGACACAGTGTGTGGAAAATCTGTGGAAAGGTGAGTCCAGCCCCAACATTGTACCAGCAGTGCTCATGTGCCAGGACCCTTATCAGAGGGATTTCCTGGGGTGCTTGAAGGTCACTGAGACATGACAAAAGGAGTTGAGTTTATTCATGAGAGCTCATGTGGATGTTTGTTTTGCAGGCAGCACAAGCTGGAAGAAGCCCTGCTGTTCTCTGGGCAATTCATGGATGCACTGCAGGCCTTGGTGGACTGGCTCTACAAGGTGGAACCCCAGTTAGCTGAAGACCAGCCTGTCCATGGGGACCTGGATCTGGTCATGAACCTGATGGATGCTCACAAGGTGAGAGCATGTTTTCCAGCTCTTCTCCAGACTTGAGCACAGATTTTCTTCCCCAAGAGCCAAAGAACAGAGACAGAATTGGTGCCTTCCTGCAGAGCTGCATGTTTTGGTTCCTGCAGTGGATAATGGGGATAAAAACAGAGAAAGGAACTTTCACATTACTGGGAAGGTGACAGTAGCTGGAACTATCTAACTCTGCCTGGCTGCTGTCCTCTCTCCCTGCAGGTCTTCCAGAAGGAGCTGGGGAAGCGCACGGGGACAGTCCAGGTGCTCAAACGCTCCGGCCGGGAGCTCATCGAGAACAGCCGGGACGACACGACCTGGGTGAAGGTGCAGCTGCAGGAGCTGAGCAACCGCTGGGACACGGTGTGCAAGCTGTCAGTGTCCAAACAAACCCGCCTGGAACAGGCCCTGAAGCAGGTGAGGAGAAGACTATAGGTGGAAATGGTCTTGGAGAGCTTTGCTGGGCTCCAGGTTTGTGCCAGGAGCTCAACACAAAGCTCAGGGCAGAGGTTTTGCCCTGGCCAGACAGGACACCCCTGCAGCAGAGGCCAGGGAGGGCTGCAAAGCACTGGATTGGTGTTGGTGATTTACTGTTTCTTTTCCCAAAAGAAGAGCCCCTAAAGGCTGGTTTGAAAAGGGAGGATGAGAAGATCTCTCTGAGGTGCACAGCAAGGACAGAGCAGTGACCAGAGACAGGCCAGGCTGGTGTTTGCCAATGTTTAGTGCAAGAGAGAGGCCTCAATGGAAGCTAAAAAAAACAACCCAAAAGGTCACAGGCTCTTAAGCAGCTTTTACGTCAAGTAGGCAATTTACAGAATAAACTACCCAGGTGCCAAACTGCTCAGGATATGGGCAGTTGTGCTGTTTTTGAAAACATCTCGTTCTTCAGTGCAGCTGATGCTGAGGGAGGGAGATGCCCCATTGCTGCAGGACCCAGCTGCTGGTGCTGCACAAACCCTGGCCACAAACTGGGCTTTTCCCCCTTCTTCCATGTTTTTCAAGTCCCTTTCAGCCCATTGTCCCCCCAGCTCTCAGCAGTGAATCCAGGAGCCTGTTCTGGGAGGTGGGGGAGCTGATGCCTGTGCTTTTGTTTCCACAGGCAGAGGAGTTCAGGACAGCTGTGCACATGCTGCTGGAGTGGCTCTCGGAGGCAGAGCAGTCCCTGCGCTTCCGGGGAGCGCTGCCTGACGACGCCGAGGCGCTGCAGTCCCTCATCGATGCCCACAAGGTAACAGGGAGCTCCAAAATGCAACCCAAGCAAAATTTATGGGGGAGAGTATTGCAAAATTGATTTGGGCCTTTCAGGAGTTCATGAAGAAAGTGGAGGAGAAGAGAGTGGACGTGAACGCGGCAGTGGGAATGGGGGAGGTCATCCTGGGCGCCTGCCACCCCGACTGCATCACCACCATCAAGCACTGGATCACCATCATCCGAGCCAGGTTTGAGGAGGTGAGTCCCTCAGGATTTGTTCCAGTCTGGTGGTTCCAGGGATGGCCATGGGGTGGTGGGTCCTGCCTCAGTTTTCCCACGTTGGGCTGATGATCATCCTGTGTTTGCAACAGGTTCTCACGTGGGCAAAGCAGCACCAGCAGAGACTGGAATCTGCACTTTCTGAGCTGGTGGCGAATGCAGAGCTTCTGGAAGAGCTTCTGGCTTGGATCCAGTGGGCTGAGACAACCCTGATCCAACGGGACCAGGAGCCCATGCCACAGAATATTGATCAGGTCAAAGGCCTGATCTCTGAACACCAGGTGAGCCCAATGCTGAGCGTGGTGGGCACTTGGGAGAGGGGCAGAGGGCAGGATGGAGGAGGCATTGACTTCTCTTGGAAGTCTCTATTAAAGCAGCGTGGGACACGACCTGAGCAGGGCCAGCCCAGGGGTGGACTCCAGCCATTGCAAACCCAACCCAGCACTGAGCAGAAGCTCAACCCCAAGCCACCATCCCTGGTGCTTGATGCTCATCTCTCCTCTGTGGGCTTGGCATGTCCCAGGCAGGGTCTGCAAAACAAAAAGTCTCAAAATTACAAAGGTTTTCCTGTCTTTCTGTGTTTGGACAGTCCTTTATGGAGGAGATGACACGGAAACAGCCAGATGTGGACCGGGTGACAAAGACATACAAGAGAAAAGCTACTGAGCCTCTCCATGGGCCCTTCATCGACAAGTCCCGCAGCAACAGTACGTCTGCCTTGGGTGAAGCGTTCTAGGATGGCAGGAAATGAAAGACATAGGAAGCAAATTAACTTTGATTATCAATTAGCAAGGCATCCTGCATTAACAGCCACCAGGAAGGCGGCTGAGACTTGTCAGGAGGGGAAAATCCAGCTGGCACTTCCCAAAACACCCGTGCTGGGTGTGCTGTTCCCAGGGGTGCTTGGGCTGGAGCTGCTTTCTCTCTTGCTTTGGGATGAGGGTTTGGCGTGGGTTTTTTTGTTGTTTCTTGAAGCCAAAGTCCAGTGTGAGTTCCTGAGTGCTGGGGGGATGTGGGTGTAGAGCTGTCACCATGTCCTCCTACCTGGGGGCACTGCATTCCTTGGGAGAGCAGCCAGCAAGGCTGTGGGAGGTTTTCTCATCTGAAAAATAAAACATATTTCATTACTGCTCTTTCCTGGACAGCTCAGACTTGCTGTACCCATCAACACCACCTCAAACCATTCATTTGCTCCCTTTTTCCAGGAAAATCCTTGGGCCAGGCCGCCCCTCCCAGCATGCCCATTATCTCCCAGTCAGAAACAAAGAACCCCCGGATAAACCAGCTGTCAGCACGTTGGCAGCAGGTCTGGCTGCTGGCCCTGGAGCGGCAGCGCAAGCTCAACGATGCCCTGGACAGACTGGAGGAGGTAACAGAGGCTGCTCTGGGAGGGAGGGGAGCTGGGAGTTCATCACCACAGACATGCAAAGAGCACTGTAAATCAGTGCTGCCCAGCTCTTGCTGACAGTTCTTACTGCCTTTCCAAAATCCAATATTCCTAAAATAGTAAGGCTAAAAAGCCTTCGGTAATTAATTAATTAACTGCATATTAACCAACTTTGTGCCCCTGTAGTTGGTATCTGTAGAGTTAATGACAGCCAGGCACTGCTTTCCTCCTAGTAATTAGTTTAACAATTACTGTCTCTATTTTTACCAAACATCTAATGTCATTTTTGTTTTTATTTATGCTTAACAAAGCAGCTATGCCCAGAAGTGAGTGGGTTTTTTTGTTTTCTGTTGCTTTTGCTGTAGGTCAGTTCAGTTTATACGTATTCATGTTTTTTCTTTGTTGCTTTTAACCCCAAGAATGTTTAGAGAGAGAGAAAAAAAAGCCCTAAAAATTGTTGTGTTACCTTGGTGTGAGCTGCTTGAGATGGTGTGGTTGTGGGGGTCCTTTTGGGGAGGGGAATAAGAAGGGTGTTAGTTTGAATTGGAGGGTCTGAGGCTGGGGCAGGGTTTGTAGAGCTGAGTTGTGCCCTGGGAGGTGCTGTGCTGTTTTACCTGCAAGATGAGGAAGAAAGAGAAAGGGGAGGGGAGATTCCTGCCCAAAATGCCACTGGCAGCGGGAATTCCTCCCTGGTGAGTCCTTAGGTAAAACCTGGGTGGGGAGACATGCCCAAAAGCCCGAGCAGACGGGGTGTGTGTGTGTGTGTCTGTGTGCAGGCAGCTGCCCCGTTCCCGTGTGTCCGTACGGGACGCTGCAGCCCGTGTCGGTGGTCCCGTGGTGCGCAGTCCGTGCTGCCTGTGGCTACACTGTGTGTCCTGGTCTGGAAAGTCACTTTGGGCAACCCCTCATTAATTAGGGTCATCTGGATAAATGCAGATGCACCTTGCTGGGAGGGAGGGCAGCAGGGAGTGTCAGCGCCGGGAACTGGGGCTCAGCCAGGGCTGGTGTTTGGGGTCTGTGGGGCTGGGGCTGCTGCTCCTTTGGGGTTTCCCCCACTGACCCTCCCGGTTTGCCTTCCAGTTGAAGGAGTTTGCAAACTTTGACTTCGATGTCTGGAGGAAGAAATACATGCGCTGGATGAACCACAAGAAATCGCGGGTCATGGACTTCTTCCGGCGCATCGACAAAGACCAGGACGGGAAGATCACACGGCAGGAGTTCATCGATGGCATCCTGGCTTCCAGTAAGTGTGCAAAACAAGCTTGGAAAACGACTGCCTGGATGCTCCCACATCCCTGTCTGTGATCCCTGAGATCCCTGAATGGTCCCTCATTTGTTCCTCCTTCCAGAATTCCCCACCACGAAGCTGGAGATGACGGCGGTGGCCGACATCTTCGACCGCGACGGCGACGGCTACATCGATTACTACGAGTTTGTGGCTGCTCTCCATCCCAACAAGGATGCCTATCGCCCCACCACTGATGCTGACAAGATTGAGGATGAGGTAAAGCACCAGAAAAAGGGGCTGCTTGGAGTTATTGGGGTGGTTCAGGTTGTGGGTTGGCAGTGGGGAAGAGAAAAAATAGGTAAAAAAAAGAGTTATGATGGTGCTGAGCCAAAATAATTGTTTGGAATTGATGGGACCTACCATGTTTTTGAAGGAAAAGCTGCTTAGGGCTGTGTTTTATCCAAGAAGTGACTCGTACTGGGAGAGACTCACAAAATCCTGATTCCTTCCCTCTCTTGTTGGTGATGGCAGGTCACCAGGCAAGTGGCCCAGTGCAAGTGTGCCAAGAGATTCCAAGTGGAGCAGATTGGCGAGAACAAATACCGGGTAAGGCAGAGGGGACCCAAGGCTGCCCCGGTGGCACAAATCCTGCTCCCCCTTCCCCGCCAGGGAGGGGGATCCCTCAAGGGGGTGCCCATCCTGGTGCGGGGGGACCTCATCCCCTGGCACTGCGGCTCCCGGCGGAGGTGGCTGGGCTGTGTTTTCCCAGCTCCATCCCTGGCCCCAGGGCGTTCCCTGCACTGGGAGAACATAAAAGTGTCCCTGTTCTGGAGCAGCCGGCCCGGGGGCGCCGTGAAACGCGGCATTCACTCGGCCGGAGCCGCCCTTGAAGTTCCCTCCTGGATGAGTGTACCTTACGCCCGTGTTTTTCTTAGCTCGCTCCCGAAGAAGGGAGAATAATTTCCTTACAGAATCTCTTTGTAACGAGCTGCTGTTTATGTTTCAAACCCTTCACCGAGGTGAAGTGGTGAAATGAGCTGGTGGCAGAGCTCCCACTTCCCTGCCCACTGGTTTTGGGGCTGATGCTCTGGCCAGGAGGAGCTGATCCAGAGCATTCCCCCTCTGGCCGCACCAGCCCCAGCCTCCCAGAGCTTCTCCCTCCCCTCAAGAAGCCCAAAACCCCCAAATTTCTAACTCCTGCAGTTAACAATTTTCGTGATTATTGCACTGTTAATCCCATAAATGTTTTTCTTGTTTTTCTTTCCCCTGCTCTTCCTCTGGACTTTCCTCCCCACTCCCCATTCCCCCTCCCTACATCTCCTCTCCCTCCATAGTTCTTCCTCGGCAATCAGGTACAGTTTGCCTTGTGTTGCTGTTCTCTCACCTCTGGAATTTTTTAACCAACGTAGCTGTGTCAGTAATGCTGCTCTGTCCTGTGGTGCTGTGGGAGGGTGTGATCTGGGAGCACTGCTGAGCAGAGCCTGGTACAGAGGAGTGCCACTCGAAACAAGATGGCATTGGGCAGAAAAAAGGGAAAAAATCAATGGAAAAAGCAGGATTTGACAAAAATGGAGAGAGTTTTCTCTCTGGGCTCCTTCCTCAGATATTATATTGGGGATGTTGATGATAACCAGTGGTGAATCACAGCACCCTGTGGTGGGAGCACTGGGAGCCAGATGGATCTGTGCTCCTGTGGGGAATCACAGGGGTACAACTACCTGCACAAGGGCTGTACCAGGCTCTGGGTGGGTTTGGATCGCAATCACCATGGAATGTGAGAGTGCTGAGTCCACCCCTTTAATCCCATAGGTAACAATAACTAAACCCTCATCCCTGCTACACCCACTGAGTAACTGGAGCAAGGCTCCCAAAACCTGCATGTATCCCAATGCTGCCATGACCTGGGATGAGCAGTGCAGCCCCCATGAGTGCTGGCTGGTCTGGGGGGCAGAGCCCCCTTTTTAACAGAGCTGGAGCATCCTGTGCCATCCTGATGTCCCCTCTGCCCTGCCCAAATAAAAATGCATATTTTTCATGTGGAATGATGGTGCCCACCCAAAAAGATGCCCAAAATGAAACAAACTTGTATATTGGAAGTGGATGACTCTTAGAGCTCTGGCTTTAATTTAGGCAGTGATTATAGAAGCATTTTCAACAAAAACTGGAAAATAATGTGAATGTGGCAGCAGAAATGAGAATGGACTCATCCCTGGCTTTGGCTCTTGAGGAACACCTCACATAGAGCCTGGAGAGAGGGAGGGAGCTCCCCTGCCCTCCTTCCTGCCCTTGGGCACCATGGCAGCTCTTTAACCACCACACTCAGACAAGTTTTGGTAGGAGCCCCAAGCAGGGAGACCCCACAGTGGTCCAGGATCCCATGTCCCTGTGGGGCAGAGTTGCTGTCACCTTCTGCCCCTCTGCCTGCTGTGATCCATCCCACTCACTTTGCCCTCTATCTTTTCATTGACTCTCGTATTTTTTGTGTATCCACCCACGAAAAATGTTCCTGTTTGGGTTTTTCCCCTTATTTAAATCATTCTTAAGAGGGTTTTGCTTCCAAAGGCTGGTTCTCCTGTCTTCTCATCCCAGCAGGTGCTCTGTAGACCTGGATGCAGAGCTGCCACATCCAAGCCAGGCTGTCAGTGTCCCTCCCCCAGCAGACATCCAGGAGCCTGAGCTTGGCTTTGCAGGAGATTTAGGGGGCTTTGTAAGACAGACACACGTTTCTGATTCAGGGTGCACTTGTTTGGTATTGCAGGTGTTTCAAATCACTAATGAACATCGCAATCACTAATCAACATTCCTGCCTGGATCCCATCACTTTGCACTCACCAAAACATCCTCATGGGGTGATTGCTCTGGCAGGGGCTTTGTGGCTGGTGGGGTCAAGTCTGAGGTTCAGGGAAATCCCTGGATTTCAGACTTGATGATGATCAGAGGTGGGGATGCAGCGCTGCTTGTCCTGCTGAACCAGCTGGCTCCTTTCCATGTGGGCTGCACCAGAGGGGTCCTGGCATTGCCAGCCTCTATTTCCTTCACAACAAAAGACAAAAAAAAAAGGCAATTCTAGCTGAGAAAACCCATCCAAACCCCAAATTCTAAAATCTCAATTTTGCTGCTCAAAAATTCACTTTCCAACTTTAAAATTAAAGGATTTGGATGGTTGCATCATCTTAAAACCAGGCAGCAGAACTCCTGTCAGTTGGTACTACCCTGCACTTACTCCAGAAGAACCTGTCTGGAGAAGCCATAAAAATATTAAGTAGATGGGTAAAGGCCTTTGGTGCAGCCTGTTGTGGGAAGGGGCCGGGTGTCCCTCGCAGTGCCCCTTCCCTGACCTGTTCCTGGCTCCGCAGTTCGGAGATTCGCAGCAGCTGCGGCTGGTCCGGATCCTGCGGAGCACAGTCATGGTTCGTGTCGGAGGAGGATGGATGGCCCTGGATGAATTCTTAGTGAAGAATGATCCGTGCAGAGGTAAGGCAGCTCCTGGGGTTTGTACAGCTGGTGTCTTCTCACCTACTTAGGGGAGTTTGGAAACTTGTCTGCTGTGACTGAGTGACCAGAGTGGGTCTGGGTTATCCGAAGGAGCTGGAGAAAACAGATCCAAAGCAAACTGAGAACTTAAAATCACAAGATTTGGTGATACTGCAGCAAATCTCGCAGTGTTTAGCCAGGTTTTGTGAGAGGAGAAGAGGGAAGGGTTGTGTCCTGTGGTTTGAAGACCCCAGTGCTGGGGATCTCGGCTTCCCGTGGAGGTGGTCAATGGACACATGTGACCCTGGGGGTGACAGAGTAAGCTTTGGAAAGGTGGCCTGAAAGATTCCAAAGGTTCAAAGCCAGGAGATGGTAGAATTTCTGTCTGACATGACCAGGGGATAGAGAAGGATTAAGGAAGGGGCTGGCCAGGAATGGAGCACATCAAGGCTGCGTGTTTTGGAGAGCTTAGGTCTGTGCTCCATATGTCCCTGTGTCACTGGGGTCTCTGAGATGTTAATTGCTTTGGGTCTGTCTTCTTCAAGCTGCTGTGCTCCGTGCCCCGGCTGCCCGACGGCTGTTGCTGACAGCAGCATGATCTGCAGCGTGTGCCTCGGGGAACCTGCAGGGCTTCCCTGCTCCTCCGGCGGCCCTCGCTCACGCTTTGCAGCACTGACATCGAGGTGGTTTCTACCCCTTGGGTATCTCAGCATGGTGCTTCCCTCCTGCAGTTGCTTTCTTGGCTTTGTGGTCCATAATCCATCGGCTCTAGAATTCCTCCTGTCCGTAAGGATCAGTGCATGCCCTTGCTCTCTGTTTGAACACTGTGAGCATGAAAGACCTTGGCACACATCAGCTGGCCCAGGAGCTGAAGCCCACAGACCTTCTCCCTGCTTGGTTGCCCCTTACTTGTCTAAGGGAGACACTCCAGCTCTTTGAGGTGTTTAGATGAAATTCTAGAGTTGGCATTTAATGGCTAATGGTCACTTGTTTCTCATCTCTCCTACAAAAAATGTGTGGAGAGCTGCCCAGAGCTGCAAGAGAGCAGAATCTCTCTCAGAATCTCAAGAATCAAACCCCTTCAAAGCTGCTTTTACTATTTTTAAGTCACATTAAAGATGACATTGGCTGCTGTTGTAATATGGTGAGTTTAAATGCTTTTCCACAAGAGAACAACAGTGTCCAGTATGAACTCATGACCCTGGGGCAGCTTTTAATCAGCCAGTTTCTCAAAGAGCTGATCCATGGCAGGAGGAGGTTGAGGCAGAGCAAGAGAGCCAGGATGGTCTCACTGCCGTCCACAGGCTTGGGGAGATGTGCAAGGGCTCTGCTCCCAGCCCTGGAGCCCCCGAGCCCTGGAAACAACACTGGATTCCTCCAGACCTCAGGTCTCCTCTCCTTTGTCCCCTTCCAGCACGAGGACGGACCAACCTTGAACTCCGAGAGAAGTTCATCCTGCCAGAAGGAGCCTCCCAGGGAATGACCCCGTTCCGGTCACGAGGCCGAAGATCCAAACCCTCATCCCGAGCAGCCTCCCCAACACGATCCAGTTCCAGTGCCAGCCAGAGCAACCACAGCTGCGCCTCCATGCCATCCTCTCCCGCCACTCCAGCCAGCGGAGCCAAGGTGGGTTTCATGAGTAAAGCCTTCCCTTCCCTTTAGAAACCAGGGGTCTCCAAAACCCATCCCAGCCAGATGAGGAGCTGCAGGAGGTGTATGGAGGAGGAGGAAGATTGGGGCTTGGGGGCTTGATGGTACTATGGTCTCTAGAAGATGGTCACAGTGTCTACAGGAGGATCCCTTCTCTCCATGTGGGATGGGGGTGTTGGGGTGATCTGGGACAGGTTTCCAGCCCAAACTGGATGCCTGTGGCTCCACAGGAGAGTCCCCAGCACTCGCCATGCAGCTGAAGGCTCCTGCTCCCCCTGGCAGGGCAGTGGTGTCAGAAGAAGCCATCACCCATCATCTCTCCCTCCCCACCACATCCCTCACCCATGCATGGTTTATTTCATCACCTCTTGGGTTTTTTGCCTTTATTTGAGTTTATGTATTTCCCGTTTGGTTCTCGTTCCATTTTAGTGCCGTTGCCCCCCCGTTCCAGATACTTTTCCATTTCTCTCACTTTTTATTTTTCACCACTCATTCCACCTCTCCTCCCCTTCCTTGGATTTTCCATTTCACAGACTCCACATCACTTCTCTCGATGTTATGACAAACCCTGGTTGATAAACAGTAAAGCGAGCACCCCCCTGCGGGGATTCGATTATTCCGACTTCCAGCTCCCGAGCGCCGAGGTAGAGTATGGTCTGGCAGCCCCGAGGACCTGCTGCCAGGCCACAGTGCCACTGGCACGGAGCCATCCCACTCCCCTGCCTGTTGTAACGCTTGCCCTGTGGTAGAGCAGCGCTTGTAGCTCCGCTAACGCTCCGACTGTTGGCGTTTTTCATGGGTTTCCAACTCGGGATTCAATAAAACATCAGAATAAAGCACAGCACTTTCAGTGCACCTTTACCTGCCTCCAGACCATGAGGGCGATGCTAATTCTCCTGTGCTTTAAAAAATACATTCATTTCCCAAGCTTTAATGGCTTTTACATTGGAAAGGGGCCGTGTTTGGCTTCCCAAAATTCAAATGCAGCAGCCGAGTTGAGACTTGAAAATCAGCTACAGCGCATGCACCGTAACCACAACGCCTCAGTTTCACGGAGCGCTTGTGTTCATCACCGTGTTGAAGCACGTCTGGTGTGTCCGGCCCTGTCACCGCCTTGATGCTCCCAGGAGGATGAATTTGGCCTGAGCTTTTGATTTCCCTAAAGTTTTCAGCCTCCTCGTGGACTTCCCTGCCCCTGTGAGTGGGTGATGAGAAGCACCGGGTAGATCTCGGTGGTTCGCTGTGCTGGTGAGGTAACTGTGTCTTGCTCAGCGGTGCTTCCGTGTGGAAAAGGGATTCATTTAATTCATCAGAAGGTTAGGAGCACTTTCCCAATTGCCCTAAATTTATGCTTGCTGCCTATTATAAAATAGGATCAAGGATGAGAATCGAAATCTCTGATGATGACAATGGTACCTCGGCAATCACGTGTTAATGGATTTTAATTCCCTCAGCTGCCCCTCTCCCCTTTGCAGCTCCAGTTTCATCACGTTCCAACATTTCTGAGATTCCTAAAAATCACAGGGGATGGAGAGAACCCCCTGTAGGTATTGCTTTGAAGTTCCTTGGGAAATGCCCTCTGGTGTCCGTGTCCATCTCTCCAGGGATGCAGAGGAGATGGAACCATCCCTGCGTCCCTGTGCCCCCCAAAGCCCCCAGGGGTGGGAGACACCACAGGCAGTCGCTTTCCTGTAACACTGCCCCAAACTCAGAGCTTTGGATGGTGAGTAGAAACTGGAGCTGCCTTTTCCAGCAGGATCCAGGTGCCCTCACCCTGCTGGCACCTTCCTTTTCGCTTCCTCCCGTAGCGGCGGGAGCAGAGTTGCCTGTTGTGCTGCTTCACTCCACATCAGCTGCACTTGCAACATGTTAAAGGTCGGGAAAAGTGCCATTTCAGGAGGCAGCCAGAGCTGATTCGATGTGTTTTGTGTCTCTGTTCATCACTCTTCCAATTTGGCTGCCCTTTGGGGCAGGGAGCACAGGCACCAGCACCAGGTTGTCCCACCTCTCCAGTCACACTGTGCTGATGCAACGGGATGCCATTCTCAAGATCCCATGCTCCTGAGCTGCTAAAATCCCTATTTCTGCATTATTTCACCTTCCCTTTGTGGAGGTTTTGAACCCAGCTGATGCTGTCTCCTGTGTGTGGATAACAGCTTTGCTTTGATACCTGGGCATCAGCCTGCAGAGCACAAACTGCCATTACCCTCCAACCTTCCAGGATCTGGGCTTTGTCCTTTTTTATCAGCCACTGCTGAAATGGCAGCTTGTGTCCTTGACCTTTAAGATGGGTGTTCCTTAAATGCAAAATGTTTTTGCCGAGGATCTGATCTTGGATGTGATCTTGGCCCATCACAGTCCCAGTGCCAGCTAAAGGATGCCCTGTGTGTGCTTCCTCCCAAGGTGACCCCCGCGGCGGGCAGCAAACTGAAGCGACCCACCTTCCACTCCAGCCGAACCTCCCTGGCTGGGGACACCAGTAACAGCTCCTCACCAGTCTCCACAGGTGCCAAAACCAGTCGGGCAGGTAAGTCTGGTGAAAAGATGGAAGAATTCCCTCTGATGCTGTTGCTGCTTAAATTGGTGGAGAAAACATGGAATATTTGGGGGCGGGCGGGGTGGTGGGAGGCTGGTGCCCACTGCTGCATCCCTGCCTGGGAGAGGAGGTGCTGGCAGAGATCTGCAGTGCAAGGAGTTGCTCCTGCTCCAGTAAAAGCTTGGGAAGGGATCGGTTCTGATGCTGAACCCCCTCTCTCAGGGGTGCTGGCGGGTGGTCCAAAGCAGCCACAGCAGAGCCGGGGATTTGGGTGCCAGTTGGTTCAGGGATGGGCAGGAATCCGAATCCTCCTGCTCAGGGCTCTCTGGGCTCCTCTTACAGATCCTAAAAAAGCAGCGAGTCGCCCCACGAGCCGCGCCGGGAGCCGCACCGGGAGCCGCGCCAGCAGCAGGCGAGGCAGCGACGCCTCCGACTTCGACCTGCTGGAAACGCAGTCGGCGTGCTCGGACACCTCGGAGAGCAGCGCGGCCGGAGGGCAGGGCAGCTCCCGCCGGGGCACAGCCAAACCCTCCAAAATCCCAACCATGTCCAAGAAAACGACCACTGCCACCCCGAAAACTCCAGGCCCTAAAAGATAATACTGTACCCACACCCTCCTGAGAGAAAACCCAGCCCGTGTCCAGTTCTTAACCCCGCTCCGTACATTGGATGTATATTTATCTAAGTGGGAGAAACTATATTGTTAAAAGTGTAAAAGAAAGTTGTGTTATGAAGCTGCCTTATTTGGGTTTTTTTGTTTTGTTTTTTTTGTAAGTTACTATTTTCATGTGAATATTTATGTAGATAAAATTTGCCTCTCGATGACCCCTGTTCAGAGAGGGGCCTGGAAAACTGAAATGTGGAAGACAAAGGAAAAAACAAAAAAAAAAAAACAAGAAAAAGTATTTTAAAAAAAAAGGAAGCAAAAAAAAAAAAGGTCAAGATGTGAAAGTGTAAAGAAAAAATATAAATAGGATTTCTGCGCGGTGCAGGGTGTGAACCTGCTTTATCTTTTAGGATTGTTTCCTAAATGTCTTTATAAACTTGCTGTCTCAGCAAGGTAAATTATATTTAAAAGCAAAGACCTGAATCCTGCAGTGTTCAAGGAACTCTCTTTTTGTAAATCACAGATACCTCAACCAGAGAGACATGAGGTGAGGGGACTTGGGGCTTATGTTTCCCTTTTTTTTAAGCTATGTGGTTTTACCTGAAGAAAGCGGAGTTTGACTAAATAAAATTTGCACACACTACAGCAAAGGTCGTGACAATTCTGTCTTGAAAATCCTGTCCCGACAGCTTTGTTTTTAAAGAACAAACTGGTGGGGAGGGGCTCGGGGAGGGGTTGGAGGAGGGGGCTCACACTGGAGGGGAGCATTGCAGGTCTGGAGCACTCGGATACAGCCCTTCTGAGCGATGGGGGGTCTCCAAATTCAAGGATTCTTCGGGATTGGTGGCTCAGAGAGCCCCACGCAGGGCGTTCCTCACACAATCGCTATTTATCTGCATCTCTTTGTTTCCTATTTATTATTTAACTGGTCATTCCACTTCCAACCAGGCTGAGGTTGATGTGAACTCTGCTCCTAGGAGAAATCTGGACTTACACGCACAGTTGCTTGTCCTTGAAATGAGTCTCACCAGCACACTCGCTGCAAGTCCTGTCTCGCTTTTGTACGCTACTTTTTCTTTGTGATAAAATCAGACTGACCAAGTGACCAGGAGATGGGCCGGGGCCGAGGGCTCTCCACAGCTCCTGTATTTATTAAATATTGTTCCTCTCCGGCCCTGACCGTGTTGCTGTGTGATTCTCTCAATTTGGTTTAAAATTGAGGCAAAACTGAAGCTCTACCAATGAATTGTTTAAAAACCAGACACATTTTTGTATTAAACTTGCTTGCGGTAATAAACAATCTTGCCTCCTACTTTATTCCCCAGTGCTGGCTTTGTAAGGATGAGAGCTGGAGCTGGTTATCCCCTGTGGGGAGGTGATGGCTGTGGGAGCCATGGGGTGTCTGCACTCAGGTTTCCTTGTGGAACAGAGCAGGGAACCACCAGCCCCAGCATTTGGTGGTGCAGGTGGGTCTGTGTGTGCTGGTGAGGGTGCTGATTGATGAGGACATCTGTGGGAGGGAGTGTCTGTGGTGGGGCTGGTGCTGGTGAGGTGGGTGCTTGGTGAGGTCAGTGTCCTCACAGGGTGAGGACATATTTTGGGGTGCCCACAGGGATGAGCACTGCTGAAATGGGTGCCTGTGAAGGTAGATGAGTATGTTGGATGTGCCAAAGAGTTTGGGTGGCTGTGGGAGTGGCTGCCTGTGGGGGTATCCCCAGGTGTGGGTGTTTATGGATTTGGGTGTCAATGGGAGCTCTTGCCAGTGATTTTGGGTGTGCCTAAGGGTGGGTGTCCTTGGGTTTTGTGACCTTTGAAGGGTGAGCATCCCTAGGGCTGGGTATCCGTGGGTTTGGGTATCAATGAGGATGGATGCCCATGGGTTTGGGTGTCCACAAGGATAGTCCTCCCTGGGAATGTGTTTGCATGGATTTGGATGTCAATGATTTTGGGTGCCCACGAGGATAGTCATCCTTGGGAATGCGTTCCTATGGATTTGGCTGTCAATGGTTTTGGGCACCCACGAGGCTGAGCACCCTTAGGGGTGGCTGCCCGCGAGTTCCAGTGCCCAGCGGTGCGCCCCATTCCCCGGGGCCGCCGGGCGGGGAGTGCCGGGGCGTCCCGGAGCCGGGGCCGGGGCCGGGGCGGTGCCGCCGGAGGGACCGTCCCTTTCCCTCGCCCCGCCGGGGCGGGCCGGAGCCGGGGCCGTGCCGGTGCCCGGGGGTCCCGGCGGTGCCATGGGGCCGCGGCGCGGGGCGGGCGGGGGGCGGCGGGGCGCGGTGGCACTGCTGTGGGTGGCAGCCGTGCTGTGCCAGCTGGGCAGCGGCAGCGTCCTGCGCCGCCGGCTCCACTCGGCCGGGGTCCCGCAGCGGCGGCTGAGCGGCAGCGAGCGGCGGGACGTGCAGCGGGAGATCCTGGCCGTGCTGGGGCTGCCCGGCCGGCCCCGGCCCCGCGCCCCCGCCCGCGCCCCCGCCGCCGCCGCGCCGCTCTTCATGCTCGACCTGTACCACGCCGTGGCCGGCGAGGAGGAGGAGGAGGAGGACGGCGAGGAAGCGGCGGTGTCGCGGCCGGTGCTCACCGGGCTCAGCACCCAGAGCCCCCCGCCCGGCAGCGTCGTGAGCCGCGCGGACACCGTGGTCAGCCTCGTCAACATGGGTGAGCGCCGCGCCGGGCACCGGGAACACCGGGGCATGCGGGGGCCACCGGGAACACCGGGGCATGCGGGGGCCACCGGGAACACCGGGACATGCGAGGGCACCTGGAGCAGCGGGACGTGCAGGGGTACCGGGATGCATCGAGGGCACCAAGATGCGCGGAGACACCGCGGGATACGGGGAGACGGGGAGAATCGGGATTTGTGGACAGGATCTAGGCGGGTTTCGCGGCACCGGAGCGCACCGGGGGCACCGGGGCGACCGAGATGTGCGGGCAGGATCCTGCGCCTTGGGCACGAGGGAGCGGAGCAGAGCCGGGCGCACGGGCAGGAGCAGGAGCAGAGGCGGCGGCTCAGCCCCGCAGAGCCGGGAGCTGCAGAGGGGGCACCGGGGGCAGCGCCCGGTGGGACGGGGAGCACGGGGCTGAGCTGACCCCGACGGAAACGCCCCGCTCGTAACTGCGGTACCGCCAGCTCCGAGCATCCCTCGGTCCTGAGGAGGTTCTTGTTCAGAAAAGCCTCTTTTTTCCAAAGTTAGGCTCAATAACGGTGGAGAGTGGCTGTGAGGGACAGGGTGGCTGTGAGGGACAGCGTGGTTGTGTGCCCTGGAAGGTGTAAATCTCAGCTCCACTTGAAAACTGAGAGATAGAGAAGGGGAAGATCCTGCAATGAGTGTGGGCTGAGGGAGCCTCGTCCACCCCACGCTCCCCATTTCACTGGGCACATGAACTGGTTGGGGACAGAGGCAGGACAGCAGCTCTCGTGCCAGTAGCAGTGTGGACCAAGTGATCTACGGTGGGACACTGAATCATGGTTCAAAATAAAATCCTCAAGGTTGCTGATTATTGCTGGAACCCTGTCCAGCTGGTTACTAAGCTCCAGCATCCATCCAATTTCCAGGCAGTTGCTTGAGCATCAGCAGAGCTGTTTCCAGCACCAGCAGGGCCAGGAGCATTCAGGACCCATCCAAGAGCAGGCACTGAGGTGACCTGAACACTTCAGGATGAGCAGACCAGGCATTTGGATGTAGAGCTCTCCCCTGCCTCTGCTCACTGCTTTAAGGGGTGTCTGGGTGTGCCTGTCCAGGCCAAGCTCAGGGTTCCATACAGTTGATGGCAACCACGGTGGGATGTTAAAAGGGCTGGGGAGATGCCCAGGAGATGCTGGTGGTGGCAGAGGGTTCCTGATATGAGGGGTGGGTACTGGCACCACCCCCCTTCCCATTGCTCTTGGAGCAGCCAGGAGAGTTGGGGAACACAGTTCCAGCCTTCAATTTGAATGGCTTTGATTTCTGTGGCTTCATCAGCCCCTTCATGTTAATTAAATAAGTTTTTGTGGGAGAAGGCTAGCTCTCATTTGCATGCATAATTCGCTGCACAATTATCCTGATGGGACATGCAAATGGGATAAGTCAGTGCTCCATTGGGCACTTGGACCTCTTTGCTCGCAGCCACCCCACGTAGCCCTGTGTGAGCCAGGCCAGAGCACGGCTCCCAACGACACACCTTCTTCCTGGGAAGGGGAAATGACAAACCTCCCCAGTGCACAAACACATCCCAGTCTGTGTGGGCAGAAGGATGGAGGCAACAAGGGCTGGGTGATGGGTGGCTACGGGGCACCTTTGGTTGGGTTTGGGGATGGTGGATCCGCCCGTCTCATCCCGTTTGCTCCTCTCAGTGTGAGGATAAAGCCTGACCTGTGCTATTTCTGAGCACTTGTTGAAGGAGCCAGGTGGGTTGTTATATTTTTAAGCCTGGGATAAGGATGGGCTTTGGGATTTCTCCTCAGCAGTGAGTCATGGATACGGGCAGGGTATAATCACAGAGCAGAGAGGCTGCTGATGGGAAGGTGAGGAGGAGGCTCCAAGTGTGCCCAAGCCCCCCAGGACACCCAGAGCACCACAACACACAGGTCTTCCCTTTCCCTCCCAGCATCCGTGGATTCTGCTCTACTGAAAGGTGTCCCTGCCCACGGCAGGGGGTGGAATGAGATGATCTTTAAGGTTCCTTCCAACCCAAAGCATTCTGTGGCTCTGTGTGGCCAGACTCCCCCATGGCTGTTTGGGATGAAGCTCTGCCCACAGGTGGGCATCTCCCTGGCAAATCCAGGGAGCACTGGGGAGGAAGGCAGGACACCTTGGCAAAAGTAGCTGCAGCACCCCAGGCACTGCAAGAAGCCATTAGATGGAGTGGGAGCTCATGGCAGCCCCTTTAATTTGAATTTTAGGAGTTGAGGTCCTGCTCCACTCTCCACACTGGAGGGTCATCACACCCTGCTGGCCACTTGCCCTCACCCCCACACAAGTGCCACTGAAATCCAGCTGGTTTCAGCAGCTGGGGCAGGATTTTCCCACTCCTGCCTTCATTTTGCAGCCATTTGAGCCTCTCCCTCTGGGCATCCATCCGAGGGATGTGGGGCAGTGTGTTCTGGCAGCTCATGCCAAGGTGTCAGTGCTCTGTACATGCCCTCCATGTGTGTTTTAATGGGAAAAGCCTTGAAAATTACCCCCCTGGGATCCTCCCATGGCACGGTGCTCCCAGCTGGCTGTGTAGGGCTCAGGGAGTGGGGGGATGCAGGGAGGCCAAGGATGTGTCCCAGCCACAAACAGCTGGACTGAGGGTGTCCAGTTCTGACCCCTTGTCCTGCAGCTCCCAGTGCTCATCCCAGGAGGATGGAGGAAGCTCTCCTGAGACAAACCAGGAGCCTGGATTCCTTTCACAGCACCCGGGATAGACCCCAAATCTCTCCCCACTTCAGAAAACCTTCAGAGCTTATTTTTTCCTGCTTGTAAGCAAAGGACAGCATCTTCTCTGCATCTTGTTTAAACCTATTTTGGGATCCTGAGCACTTGATGTGGTTGAATATCCTGGCATTTCCTTTTAATTTCGTGTCTGAAATGATCATGGGGACCATTGGGAGCAGCCAGGACCAGTAATTACAACTGATGTGCAGTTTATAGAAACAGGGAAAGTTTACAATGAAAACGTGCAGCTAAGAATAACCTGAGGAGCAGAGGAAGGGTGGGATCTGGGAAGGGATCAGGAGCATGCAGGGGCTGGGAGACAGGGAGAGGCTCAGTCTAGATGGATCTGGGCATCCCCTGCCAGGGGAATGGCCCCGAGGCCATTTATATAAGTGTATAATAATTTTTATAGTAATTTTAAGGGTGGTGGGAGCACATATTCAGCTTTGCAGGGACATTCAGCTTTGGGGAAAGACACAGCAGCTCTTTGGGATGAGACAGTAAATGCCAAAGGAGGGGGCAAGGAGAGCAAAACGCTTGGGTTGGGCTTTTTTAGTGTGTCTCATCCGCAATCCGGATAATCCGCCCACAGCTAATTGAGGGTTGGTGGTGTGGCTGAGCCAACCCGCCTCGAATCAATAGCAGGTTCCCAGCAGGCTCCAGCCAGCCAGGGGGGCATCTCCAGCAGCATTTTAGCCCCCACTGCTCTAATTGGGCACCCACTGGGTGCTTTGGGGGTTGTAATGTCAGAGACATTTATACAGTGACAGAAAACACGGTGCTATTAAACCCCCTCCAACCTGCTGTTTGCAACTGCTCCCATCCTCATGGGGCCCAGGAGGGGATGCTTCTCTGAGGGTTTTCCCTCCTCTTCTCCGTGAAGAAGCAGAGAATTCACAGATTACCCCCAGTCTTTCATCACAAACACCAGATATTGCTATTGAATCCAGTTTATTTGGTTCATCAAGGAGCTCAGCTATTTGCATCCTCTTTAGCCTTTCTCCTCCTGCTCGGGTGTCCCTGGGCTTCCCTCCCACCAGGTCCCTCCTCTGACTCCATCCCTGGATCCCTCCATCCCTGGATCCCTCCATCCCTGGATCCCTCCATCCCACATCGAGGGCAAGTTTTCAGAACAAACTGCTGCTTTAGCAAAGGTTTTCACTCCTCTCCAGGACCAAAACTCACCCTGGGGGCTTTTTCTGTGGTGTGGAATCTCTGGGACCTCCTTGGCTCTGCAAAAAAGTCCCTCTGCCCGTTCCTGGGTGAGGACCCACCCACAGCATCACTTTGCTGAAGATGCTCAACCTTGAAGAGCGTGGAGATTTCAGAGCAAAGGGGTGACCCAGGTGGCCAAAAATACCCAAGGGGTCACCACCTGGGTGTTCCCTGGACCGACCACGGGACATCCCCCTGAGGGTTTATCAGTGCCAAAACAAAAAGGTGGTGATTCCTTTGGTTTTGTTTGGGGGGGATTTTGTAAGAGCCGTGAGCCCTCGGCGGCTCCGCTCGTGGGCCAGGCTGTAAAACCATCAGGTTGGTGGAAGAAATGGAAGAGAGGGGAGAGCCCGAGGGGCTGCAGTGGGTTGGGGGGGCTGCTGTGTCCCCCCAGGGGGGCACAGGCTGGGCCCAGCTCCCCACAGCATCCTCCTGGCACAGCTGGCAGCCAACCCGCCCCAGCAGGAAACGTTCTCCGCATCCGCCCTGCCCGCCTGGCCTGGGCTTTTTTTGTAACACAGCTTGTGGTGAGGCCAGTAACTAGAGGGAATGTGGGATTGAAAAAATAAAATAAAAAAGAGGGGAAAAAGGAAAAAATAAGAACAAGAGAAAAAAAAACCCTGTGGGTATATAAGTAAAATCTCAGCATTAGGTTTGGAGAGATGCTGCTCCCTCCATAGAAACGGGAATGAGAACTGTGTGGTGCATTGAACTTGGAATATTTCTCCCCTGAGATTGGGTAGAAAAATGTGTTTTAAACATACATTTTTATTTAATTAATTATTAGTTTAGTTTATTTTTAAAAGTAAGCACTGGGACAGATGGGTTACGTTGCTTTTGTGCCTGAAGCAGGAGAAGCTTTAGTCATATTGAATCATATTTAATCATATACTTTAATTACACTGAGATGAGGCAGATTGTAATATTTTTAAAGAACAATTTGAAGCAAATAATTATATATTAGAGGAACTGTGTGGGGCTGCGTTACTGTAAAGAAAGACATTGGGTTATTCTTTATGGACTTAAGAAACAAAATCAGCAGATTTTTTTCTTTCCCAGCACGCAATGGATTGATGCAGAAATAAGATATTTGCAGGAGAAAGTGAGGTTTTATTTTTGCTGAAAATCTTCACATTTCAGCAGCCCCAGACCTGTGGGCAAGAGGGGACCTGTGAGACCCAGCCCTGGAGAGCCCTGGGCTGTCCCCTGAACATCTGGAAAACCCCAATTCCTGCTCCAGATGGTCCTGCTGACCCCAAAACCTCAAATTTTTGTGTGTGTTTTTCACCCTTTGGTGAAGCACAAAAGGCTGTAGCCTCTAAACCATGGCATGAGTGGCACCTTCTCCACACTCCTCCCACAGCCAATGTTGGTGCTTTTAATTTTAATTAATAATAAAGGAAGAAGGCTGGGAGGCTGGTGGGTTTACATCAAAGTAAAGTTGGTGGGGTGCAAAAATAGCAGAACTTTTCAACAAGATTGAAACTCTTGGGAGAGGAGAAATAGGAGCAGCCAAGAGCTCAGATGGGGAGGGCTTGGAGCCAGCAGGTTTGTGCCCAAACTGGGGAAGAACTGAGTGCCATGATCTGGTAAAGGGACTGGAGTTGGACCAAGGGTTGGACTTGATGATCTCAGAGGTCTTTTCCAACCCAATCCATTCTGTGATTCTGTGGATGTGGCACTGAGTGAGAATCCACCATGTCTTGATCCAACCCCACTATGAGAATCCACCATGTCTTGATCCAACCCTACTGGGAGAATCCACCATGTCTTGATCCAACCCCACTGGGAGAATCCACCATGTCTTGATCCAACCATGTCTTGATCCAACCCCACTGGAAGAATCCACCATGTCTTGATCCAACCATGTCTTGATCCAACCCCACTGTGATCACCAGCCCAGGGCACGGAGTGCCCTGGGCTGGTGATCACAGTAGGGTTGGATCAAGAGTTGGACTTGCCGATCTCGGAGGTCTTTTCCAACCCAATCCATTCCAGGATTCTGTGATTTGAATCAGGTGGGTGGGACTGGGTGTGGGGGGTTTGCAGGGTGGGATCAGCCCGCTGGGGTCTGGCAGAGCCCTCCCCCTGAGCCCTTTGCTCCGCAGTGGAGCAGGACCGGGACATGTTGTCCCCCAAGCCGTACTGGAAGGAGTTCAGGTTCGACCTGACCCAGGTGCCCACGGGCGAGGCCGTCACCGCCGCCGAGTTCCGCATCTACAAGGCCCGGGGAGTGCCCCGGCACGGCAACAGCAGCCTCCACATCAGCATCTACGAGGTGGCTGCAGAGCATTCCAACAGGTGAGGGCGTGGGCATGGCACGGGCACGGCACCTGGCACGGGCATGGGGGTGTGGGGAGTGGGAATGATGGGGATGGAGATGGGAATGAAGGAGATGGGAATGAAAAAGATAAGAATGGGAATGAAAATGATTTGGATGGGAATGGGGATGAGGATGGGAATGAAGATGATGGGGATGGGAATGTGGATGGGAATGAAGATAGGAATGAGGATGGGGAGGGGTTCGAACTGGGGATGAGGATGGGGATGAAGATGGTGGAGATGGGAATGGGAATGAAGATAATGGGGAGGGGTTTGGAATGGGGATGAGGATGGGGATGAAGATGGTGGGGATGGGAATTGGAATGAAGATAGTTGGGGAGGGGTTTGGAATGGGGATGAGGATGGTGAGGATGGGAATGAAGTGGTGGGAACAGGGTTGCAGATGGTGAGGATCAAGACAGGAATGGGAACCCACACAACCATCAGCTCCAGCACTTTCTCTTCCCCCTACCATGGAAACACTGAGGGAAGTGGCACTGCCATAAATGGCTATTCCCATTGAGCAATGCCACACCCTGGCATTTTGGCCGGGGTGGGGAGGGTGCTTTTTCCAGGATGCCACCATCATATCTGGCACAGCCAGTGGCACTGAGAGCCACTAACCTGACCCTCCTGTGCCAGGACCTGCCTGGACGCAGGCACCAAGCAGTAATTTCCAAGAATTATTGCTGGTGTTGGTGCCCTTTGGCTGCTGTTACTCATCTTGTTTCTGCAGGGAATCTGACCTGTTCCTGCTGGATGTCCAGGACCTGCGTGCTGGGACAGAGGGCTGGCTGGTGTTTGACGTCACAGCCGCCAGCAACCACTGGTTAGTGGATCAGAAATACAACCTGGGCCTGCGGCTCTACGTGGAGACAGAGGATGGTGAGTCTGATGGACTTACCTGCAGCATCTGCCAGGGGCCAATTTGCAAGAATTGGAGTCCTCCCATCTCCCCTCTTGGTGCCACGGGAGGTGCTGTTGGGGTTCATCTCTTGGCAGTTTGAAATCCCTGCTGTGTCAGAGACCCCAGGGGTGCCAGAAGTCTGGGTTTGCAGGCAAATCCTTCCAAAGGCTTCCTGCTAAAGGGGGGGGACTGTAATTAACCCCCTTAACACTTAATGAACTCCTTACCTGGAGGGATCCTGCTGTGTGTGTGTTAGAGGATTAACCCTCTTATCCCCATGGGATCCAATCTGCTCCATCGCTGCCTTTTGTGGGTGCACAGGCACACTTGGAGCCCCTCCCCTCCCACAGGGGCAGGAATTACAGCTGAGAATGCTCCCTCCATTCCCTTCCCTCCCAAGCTTTCCTCTCCAGGGTCCAAGGGGACAGTTGGTTGCTTGGTTTTAATCCTTGAATCGCCCTGTGTGACTGTGATGTGGTGGATGTGGCTGTGCCACCTCCAGGCTGCCCATCATACCCCTTGGGATGCCCAAACCACAGCTCTCCACTGCAGATATCCTCTATTTTGCCTCCTTGTCTTGACCAAACGAGTTCATTGTGGAGCAAACCCAGGCCTGGTGCCATCCCTGCAGGGCACAGCGTGGACCCGGGCTCGGCGGGGCTCCTGGGGCGCCGCGGGCCACGCTCCAAGCAGCCCTTCATGGTGACGTTCTTCCGGGCGAGTGCCAGCCCTGCCCGTGTCACCAGAGCAGCCAAACCCCCACGGAGGAGGCAGCCCAAGAAGACCAATGACCTCCCACACCCCAACAAGCTCCCAGGAATTTTTGGTAAGAGCTTTGCTGGGTGAGGAGCAATCCCTATGGAGAACACCAGGCTCTGCTGCTGCCATGTGGGATCTGCTGTTGGCACCTTGGCTGGTTGGAAATCCCAGGTTTGGGGCCAAGGGAAGCAGAGCAAAAGGTTTTGGGGTTTTAGGACTGGATTGTTTGCAGTTTGGGAGATGCAGAGGGTCTGGGTTGGTGGCCCTTAAGGAAATGGTGTTTCATGAGTTCATCAGGATTTCCGAATATTGGAACTCTTGTCCTATTCCCCTTGGCTTTGAAGCCACCCTGGGAAGGTGTCACAGCCCCAGGAAGCTGCTCAGGCATAAAGGGAATGGGAAGCTTCAGCTCTCCTGAGCCAACTGAGTTTGTAAAACCCTCGAAGTCATCTTTTCTTGAGCAAAACTGGGATTTAGCCTTTCCAAGGTTAAATTCCTTCATCCCAATATTGGAATATCAAATTATAGGCCAGTCTGAAGCTTCTTTTCCCTTTGTGCAGTAACAGAGGCTCCTTTCCTTTGGTTCTCCTGCACTAACCCCGATCCTTTGGGCTGCATCCCACCCCTGGGAGGGGGTGGCTGCAGCAGGGGGTGGGATGGGCCGTGCCAGGGCTGGTGTTGCCTGTTCCCTTCTCTCACAGACGACGTCCACGCCACGGACAGGCGGCAGGTCTGCCGGCGCCACGAGCTCTACGTCAGCTTTCAGGACCTCGGCTGGCTGGTACTTGTCTACTGGGAGAAGTAAATGCCAACTCCCCCTTCCAGTCATCCCATTCCCCTGCCCTGGGATCCCTCCCAGCCTGGATTCTCCCATCCATGAAGCCATCCCGGGAGCTGGGAAGGCAAACATGAACTGCCACAACCCCAAAGCCCACTGCTGACCCTGAGCAACTCATGGCTCAGTCTGAAAAATCAAAATAAACCCTTGCTGCTGGCACAGCCACCCGGGGAGGAGGTGGTGGAGCTGTTTATGCAGGTGGGGAATGGAGGAAGGGGCACAGAAAGGTGAAGCCCTTGATGTAACCCCTTTTTTTTTTTTTTTTTGCAGGACTGGGTGATTGCTCCACAGGGATACTCAGCCTACTACTGTGAGGGGGAATGTGCCTTCCCCCTGGATTCCTGCATGAATGCCACCAACCATGCCATCCTGCAGTCCCTGGTCAGTGCAACCCAAAAGGAAAGCCCTGGGGGAAAACTGAGGGTCTTGGGGAGCAGTAGGAGCCCGGTGGGTCCTGATGGAGAACTGGGGTTTGGGAAGAGCAATGGCTGGGTTTGAGGGTGTTTAGGTCAGAGGGTGCAGCTCAGCTCCCAGTCCAAATAAAGCATCAGTGGATGCATGCACATCTGGATGGGTGTCTGCACATCTGGAGGGGTGTCTGCACATCCGGATGGGTGTCTGTATGTCTGGATGGGTGCTGGTCCACACCACGGGATCACAGGAGGTTCTGATGCAGCATTTCTAGGCATTAATGGAGAAACAAGTGTGAGACCACCCAGGTCACCAGCTCTGTCCATCAGCCTGAGCCAGATGGGTGCAACAGGGGGATTTTGTAATTCCAGAGCTCCTCCATCTCTTGATTTTCTGACTGACATGATCCTGCTCCAGTGTAACAGCAGCTGGGACAAAACAGATGATTTCTGGCAGAGCCCTGGCAGTGGGCTCAGGAGCAGGGACAAGCCCAGGGCTCACCAAGCCCCTCACTCTTCCCTGGAAAGGTTCCATGCTCTCTGTATCCTCCTTGCCAGCCGTGCCCGAGGGTTCCTGGACAGCCCCGGAAAGCTCCGCTGTGGCTCAGCACCCAAACGTTGGGCTCAGCATATTCCAAGCAGGAAAGTTTTAATGCCCCTTTTTTCCCAAACCCACCCCTGCATCCCAGCCAGTGGTTTAATTTCTGGAATTTCCTGCCCCGTGAGTGTTTGGTTTCCCAACGGCAGAGCCACACCAGCTCCGGTGCTCGCGGGTAATTACAGGGAGCGCCGAGCCCTCGGCTGAGCCTTTGAAGGTGTCGCCTGGTGGGGTTTAATTTTGACATTAACGAAGCTTCCTGGGCCCGTCCAGGGCTGGGAACAATCCTGGCAGTGGTGGGGAGGGGCTCCCTTGCCCTCTACACCCACCCATCACCCCTAAACCCAACGCTCTTCCCAAAACGGAGCCGTTTGGGCAGGATGTGAATCACCTGGCGCCCGGATCCGGCCCTTCTGGGAAGTGTCAGGGCAAAGGCGGGTGTGGAGCTGTGCCAGCCCCAGCCTGGGCTGCAAATAGCAGGGTCTGGCAGCAAAACCACCCAACTTCCGAGCTGGGAGAGCTGGGAGAGCTGGGCTGCCCCTGCTGTAAATTAATGGCACATGTCAGGGGAAGGCAGCGAGGGCTGTGAGTGTCCACTGAGGCCATGCAGCAAATCCTGGGGTAATGCATGTCCTGAGCAGGGCAGGAACGAGCCCAAGGGGAGTTGTGTTCACAGAGGTGTTGTGTATTTAAGATTTTAGTGGGAGATTTAAATTTGGGGTGGAGAATCTCTATTGCAGCTCCCCCCATCCAGACTGGGGTCTGACCTGCACTGCCCTGATTTGTTTTCTTGTTTTAGTCATGTGTCTATTTTTGTGAGAAACAGGCCCTGAAATCCCAAATTAATGAAGGGGCTGCCTGGCCCAAGCAGTGCCATCAGCCCTGCTCCAATATAAACTGCAGCAGGGACTGCCTGGAGTTTAGGATAAATATTTTTGCAAAAAGGTGGAAATAATCTCCCCATTCACCCAGGATTTCTGCAGTTAGGACTTGGTTTGATGCTTTTTCTTTTGCCTGGAGCCACATTTGCCAGGGCTGACAGGCTGCACCCGTCCCCCAGGTCCACCTGATGAAGCCTGAGGCCGTGCCCAAGGCGTGCTGTGCCCCCACCAAGCTCAGTGCCACCTCTGTCCTCTACTACGACAGCAACAACAACGTCATCCTCAAGAAGCATCGCAACATGGTGGTGAAATCGTGTGGCTGCCACTGATAGACAGGTCCCATCCCCATCCCTGAACACCCCATCCATTCCTGAGTGCCCCATCCCATCCCATCCCATCCCATCCCATCCCATCCCCACCCTGAGTGTCCCACCTCCTCCCCACCAGAGCAATGTGACACTGGGTTTGTGCTGTGAGTGTGCAACAGGAGTTTCATGGCCTGCATCAGAGCAAAGTCCATTAATAATAATGACTAATGAAAATAAATCCCTCCCACTCTTCCTAGAAGTGGATGCAAATAATATAAAAATCCTCTTACCCACTTAATGAGACACATAGACATGCACAAACATAAATATATATATATATAGGAAAGAGAGGGTTTGGGGCTGGTTCTGTCTGTTTTGTTTGTGATGCTTTCCCCTTGTGCTGCTGCAGTCTCTGGTGGAAGCAGTTTGGGCTCACGGGTAATTAGGACAAGGGAGGCAACATCTGAGTTGCTCTGGGATTGAGCTGTTTCGAGCTGTGTATTTCTAACTAACCCACCTCTACCCAGCGCTTTTAATTCCCTTAATGAAAATATCATCAGCCAATTAAGGAGCTGGCTGACTAACCCACTCCTGTTTACCTAAAGATCACCAAACTCAGCCAGTTGGAAAAAAAATATCCATATTGAGCTACGACACTTACAAAATAAACGCCTAGTTTGGAAAGTAAACACGGAGTTTCTCTTGCTCTTTGTTTTTTAATGTCACAGCACAACAGGGCTCTGTTTGGAGGACATTTCGCAATGACAAAATACTCAGAATCAGCTAAAATTATACCTATTTGCTTGAAAATGAGCCCTGGTGTGAGTTTTAGGTCAGGCTGTGCTCACCAGTGGATGCTTCTCATGGGCTCCTGACAGGGCTGAGATTGCCCTGGGCAGCTTTCCTGGGCTCTTTGTACAACTAAATTATTTATTTGCTCTGATTTTAAAAGGAAAAGGCCTGTCCTGGTTCTCAGCTCAGATACCCAAGGAACTTCACATCACTGAACAAATAATGAACCTGGCCAAGCCAGGAAAAAATCCCAACAAACCCACCAAAAGAAAGATCTGCTCCCTGCCAATGCACAGCTTCCCAAGAAAAGGCCTTGCTTCTTTGGCATCTAAATTCCACAAGAAATCCAGTTCAGAATGGGATCACAGCTCTGTGTGATGTGGTGCCTCAGGCTGAGGAAACACCCAGGGCTTCCCTCACTCTGGGATCTCTGTGGTTCAGGTCCTGCTGGAGGTGCCTTCAAGGGCTGCCTTCAGAAATTTGAGATTTAAACAACAGAAAAAAGGGAGCAAGGAAGAGAAAAGCCAGGCTGGTTTGAATGCCAGGAATCAGGTCTGAGTGTCTGTATCTCACTTTCTTCCAGTTTTAGGGCAATGCACAGTGGAAAACCATCAAGTGAATAAAAGCAACCCAGTGTTTCTCATGGAAAAGCAACACCCCTGACCTGGCAAACCCAAACTCCCCAATGCCACAAGTTTCTCCAAAGATCCCCAAACCACACACCAGACCCTCCTCTCTGTCCCAGCAGCCTCATCCCTCCTGCACATGCTCAAAACCACACATACCTTTCTCCCCAGTGCTGTAATTTCATAGAAAACCCCAAATCCATCATTTCCCACTGCTGTGGTCACCTCTATGGTGCACAGCCAGAGCTTCCCACCACAGGAACTGTAAATCCACATGACTATTCTGCTGTTCAAAGTGGGGTTTGGACATTAAACCCCTTCCTACAGGCGCATCACTTTGGGGTTTTTTCTTCATCACCCAAAGGGCTTCTTCATTTCCTGGTGTTTCTTCTCCTGATCATGTTCTCCTGGTTACACATCCCAGTAAAGGCCATCCCTCTGGGATGGGGATGGAGCTGGACCAGGCTGGCTGCCTGTAGGATGGACCTGCCTCCCCCTGCTGATGGAAAAGGACACTGCAAAGCCTGGGATGTGCCAAAAACACCTCCACGAGATCCTGCTGTGGAATAAGCATGAGAGATTCAGCTCAGCTCTTTCCCTGGCACAGGTTCCCTGGAGCCAGGATTTACATACAGGATTAATAAAGATGAGGGCAAAAGGAAAAAAGCAATTTTTGCTCAAAAACAAAGACCAGAGAGAATTCTCTCACACAGAGAGAATTCGACAGCCAGGTCCTCAGTACTTTTAAAACTAGGTTTTATTTTTACCAAACATAAACTCTTCCTGGTGCACGGCAGCAGGACCAGCCCTGCCCTGCTCGGGCAGCACAGGCTGGGAAGTGATTTATGCCAGAAATGTCAGACCCCACAGCACTGCCCGCAGGCACCTTCACTCCAGGCTTTGCAGGGCACTTTCCGTGGAAGCCACAGGCCTGGGCACTGCTGGGCAGTGGCTGAGGTGTCCCATCCCAGCTGGTTCCATCCCTCCTGGCCAGGCTGCCCCATCCAGCCCCTGCGAGAGCCGAGCTCACGGGCACTCCCCGCAGTCTGAGATGATCACCTTCTGCTTTGGCTTCCCATCTTTGGTGCCCTGAGCCTTGGAGAAAAGAGCAGCAGAATTCCAGGCACCCAGTCCCAGGGCAGGAAGAGGGTCAGCCCTGCCCTGAGCACTGGGCTGCTGGCACATACCTCGATCTCCCGCACCACGTCCATGCCCTCCGTCACCTCCCCGAACACCACGTGCTTCCCGTCCAGCCAGTCTGTTTTGTCACAGGTGATGAAGAACTGGGAGCCATTGGTGTTTGGGCCAGAGTTTGCCATCGACACCATCCCTGGGATCAAAGAGTGGAGTGTTATGGCTGGCAGGGAGTGATGGACTCCAGCACACGAGCTGCTACTTTGACCCAGACCCATTCCAGCAAAATGCTGCTGGATTTAGGATATCAAAATCTTGAATATCAAAATCCACAGCAGGTGCTGGAAACTAGTTATGCTGAGAAACACTTCCAAGCATGAAAGATGGAAAGGGGTAGAGGCTGCTCAGCTATTTTTAGCTGCAGTAACAGCAAAGACGTTTGTATGGAGATAAAACTGCATGTTTCTTCCTGCTTTTCATAGGCACACTGTGACATTCCTCGTTTAAAATCAAACAGGAAAGCAGCTTGGAGATTATTTTTTCATTATGTAATACTGGAAATTAACTGTGTGGATGGAGAGGGAATGAGGCACTTCTGCTTGGTGATACACAAGAGGCTGATCAGGGCAGATCACACCGTGGCAGAAGCATCTGGCCAATGTTGATTATAATTCAGGGCCACCGCTATCAACGTTGTCTGAGCTGAAAGAGCCCTAGTGTGACCACCACGTGATACCGAACTGTTTTCTCTCCAGCCCCTGGCTGGAGATGGGCTCTACCTGGCCCTGTGTGTTTGAGAATGAAGTTCTCATCATCAAACTTCTTCCCATAGATGGATTTGCCCCCGGTGCCGTTGTGGTTGGTGAAGTCGCCGGCCTGGCACATGAACTGGGGGATGACACGGTGGAAGCTGCTCCCTTTGAAGCCAAATCCTTTCTCGTGGGTGCAGAGGCAGCGGAAATTCTCTGTGCAGGGGCAGAGGGGAGAGAAGTGAGAGCTGTGACACTCCTGGGAGCCACCAAGGCAGGGAGGCTGAGCCCCCTCCCCACCTGCAGTCATGGGCACCACATCCGAGCGCAGCAGGATCCGCAGCCGCCCCGCGGGTTTGTTTCCAATCTTGATGTCCATGTAAACCTGAGGGTTGACTCGGGATTTCTTGGCAGGAGGCTCATCCTGGGCAGAAAAGAAGCAAAAGCAGGTTTTGATATTCCTCTGCTCTGCCTTGAGAGATGGTCAGCCTCGCACACTCAGCCTTTGGGATAGTGGGGATACAGATGGCTCTGATTGTTCTTCCTACCTCTTGCACCTCTGGTTTGGCAGATTCTGTTTCTCCCTCTTCTTTGTTCTCTTCCAAAGTCTTCCCTGAAAACTTCTTCAGCCACTCGTCATCTGACCAGACTGTGACAGCAAAAGGAAAGGTCAGAGCACAGGAATGGCTTAAGCTGAGCTTATGCACAAAGCTCTGAACATGCCCAGGGATGTTCTCCCCTCCCAGGCACCAACTCACCAGGCCTGGATGATCCCTCCTTGATCCGCATGGGTTTGGCCAAGTTCACCCGGATGGTCCTGCCAAAGAGCTCAGACTCGTTCTGCAGAGGGAAGAAAAGCACAGCAAAGTCCACCAAAAGGTATAAAATCATCGTGCCCCCCAAAATCCCCCCAGAGATCAGGGGAGGGCAGAGCTGGTGTTCTCTCTGTAGCCCAGAGCACACAGGGCAGCAGAGCACAGGTCTCCATGGTGAGCAGAAACAGGGTCCATACCATGTTGTCAATTGCTGCTGCTGCATCCTGCCAAAAAATCAAACCAAAATAATTATTACTCTTTTTTCTCTCCCTTTAAAAGCAAGGCTAAGCATAGATATGCCCCAGCACTTCATTATACAAAAAATTACTAAATTTTTCTAAACTTCATCTACCCCAGGGCTGCAGAGACTGATAGATCTGCAAGAGCTGTACCCAAACCAGGACCTGGGTCTCACCTTCCAGCAACCCAGTAAATTCATTTTATTTGAGCTGCTTTATTGCTGACACCAGCACTTGGAAGAGAATGAGAGATCTGCCTACGAAGCCCAGTGCAGATTATGAGAGGACAAATATCTGACAGCCCATGCTGCCCATGAAGCCAAGAACCCCACCCAGGGACAATGGCAGGGTCAGTTCAGGCTGGCAGCAGCTCTGCTCCAGCCCAAAAGAAAATGGGAAAAGTGGGAACTTGGCAAAGCAGAACAACATCTCCTGCTGCTGGAGAGAGACTCAGTGCTGTCGTGGGTAACCCCCACCTGCTTCCATGGGCTGTCTCCAACGAGAAGGGGATCTGTCCCAAAACTCCACGGGAGGAAAAGCCCCGAACAGCTCCAGCATTTGCCCCTTGCTCACCTCTGCCAGCTCAAACTCCACAAAGGCGAATCCTCGGTGCTTTTCTGGAGGGAGAGAAGCAAAGAGGTCGTGGGCAGTTTCCTGGGGGACCCGCAGCATCCCATCCCATCCCATCCCGTCCCATCCCACCCCACCCCTCACCGGCCGGGGATGCCCCGCCGTGCCCAGCGCCCCGCGCACTCACCCGTCTCGTAGTCCAGCGGGATCTGGATGTCGGTGATGTCTCCGAAGGGGATGAACGCGGCGTGCAGCACCTTCTCGTCCACCTCCTCGGCCAGCCCGCCTGCGGGGCGGGCAGCGCTCAGCGGGATCCCCGCCACCCCCCGGGCATCCCTGGCACCTCCGGGGGCACCTCCCGGCAGTCCCGGACACCCCAGGGTACCGCCGGCAGCCCCGGCCCCGCCACTCACCCACATACAGCACCCGCTTGGTGGCCGCCATGGCTGCCCCGGAACACCCGGCCCGGCTCGGCTCGGCCCGCCCCGGAACGGCGCGATGGCCCCGCCCCGAGCGCGGCACGGGCAGAGCCGGGAGCGCCGCGGGAGCGCAGGGAGCGTGATGGATTTACATAAGAAATGCTTTTCATTATCCCAAAGGATCACTCAAAATAGCTTGCAAAGCATTTATGGACTCCAGCGCCAAAATGCAGCCACTCTTAGTGTATAAAATAGCACCAGAACCATTAAACACCCAGCTGAAAACTTAAAAATATCAACAAAGGACAGCAGAGCTTTTCCTTAGCAGCAGACAACAAAAAGGACACCCAAACCTTCATATCCACTTAAAAATACCTCCCAAACCCTTCTCTTAGATCACTGCTTAGGGACATCACCCTTTCATACGTTGCCAGAGGCCCAATTTAAACACAGCTGCCCCAAAACAGACATCCCAAATTAACAAGCAGAGTAACTCAAATCTCACTTTACTGTATCCACTCTGAAAACTGCCCAGCCCAGTTAATTTCACGAAGCCATACCACATTTATTTATCAGAGAGAAATGACAATAAACACTGTGCAAGTTTATTATTCCTTTATTGATAAATGTTTCCCAAACTTTCCAAACTGGATTGTTCAATTAAACACAAACCACAAAAATACTTCCAGCCTAAAATCCTCAACGTCCTCCTTAGAAGACACAAGGGGTAGCCCTGCTCTGACAATGGAAAAGCTTGCAACCCCCATTCTGGTTCTGGAAACCTTGCACTTCAGAGTTGGCTTTTTAAATAAGATCTTCAAGATTAATTTACAAAATGCAATATAACTATGTGATAAGATGCACAGCATTGAGATCTGCAGGACAGTGAAGGATCTTCAAACACCTTGAGCTGATGTCCAGGAAGGGGCTATTTGGCTTCTTTGTATCCTAGAGGAGAAAGGGGAGAAAAGTTACTTACATGCAGCATCCCTGCATTGGGCCTCCAGACTGGGTTTGTCACTAACAATCAAGTTTTATCTACTCATTCTGGAAGCTTCTAAGTGAAGTTGAAGACCAAGACACTCACCAGTCATCCTGGTTCAAGAGGTAGCAGCAACCACACCCACCTTCTGGGCAGCTTCTTTCTTGGCTTGGTGAGCCTGCAACACGGCCACGGCCTCCTCCACCTCAGGGAGACAAAGCCAGTGAGACCTTCCCCAGAGAGCCCCCGAGAGCCCCCCACGGCCACCCCCCCAGAGACGCCCCCACGGCCACCCCCCCAGAGAGCCCCCCCACGGCCACCCCCCCAGAGAGCCCCCCACGGCCACCCCCCCCCCGAGAGCCCCCCACGGCCACCCCCCCAGAGACACCCCCACGGCCACCCCCCCCCAGAGCCCCCCACGGCCACCCCCCCCCCGAGAGCCCCCCACGGCCACCCCCCCCCCAGAGAGCCCCCCACGGCCACCCCCCCCCCCCAGAGAGCCCCCCACGGCCACCCCCCCCCCCCAGAGAGCCCCCCACGGCCACCCCCCTCGAGAGCCCCCCACGGCCACCCCCCCCCAGAGAGCCCCCCACGGCCACCCCCCCAGAGAGCCCCCCACGGCCACCCCCCCAGAGAGCCCCCCACGGCCACCCCCCCAGAGACACCCCCACGGCCACCCCCCTTGAGAGACCTCCACGGCCAGCCCCCCAGAGAGGCCCCCACGGCCAGCCCCCCAGAGAGGCCCCCACGGCCAGCCCCCCAGAGAGGCCCCCACGGCCACCCCCCCAGAGAGGCCCCCACGGCCACCCCCCCAGAGAGGCCCCCACGGCCACCCCCCCAGAGAGGCCCCCACGGCCACCCCCCCAGAGACACCCCCACGGCCACCCCCCCAGAGACACCCCCACGGCCACCCCCCCAGAGACACCCCCACGGCCACCCCCCCAGAGACACCCCCACGGCCACCCCCCCAGAGAGCCCCCCACGGCCACCCCCCCAGAGAGCCCCCCACGGCCACCCCAGAGAGCCCCCCACGGCTACCCCAGAGAGGAGCACACAGCTCACCTTTGAGCGGAGCGACTCTGGAGACTCCAGCATGTGCAGCAGCTCGGAGTTGTCAATCTCTAGCAGCATTCCTGTGATCTTCCCAGCAAGGCTGGGGTGCATAGCTTGGATCAGAGGGAACAAACGTTCTCCTGAGGGAAAAAGGAGTTCAGATGAGTCATTTCTGAGACCTGAGGGGATTTGCAAAGGAAAGTAATCTGTGAGCACTGGAGTTTCACTTACCCAGCATCTGTTTCTGCTCCTGGGGAGGGGCAGCAGCCAGCATGGAGGCTGTCAGTGGCTCCTGGCCCTGCACATGCACTGCAGGCTGAGGTGCCTACAGAGGACAGACATGAGGGTTCTGAGAAAGGTCACAGGCAGATTGCTTCATATTTAGACAACACTAAGATATTTCCTCCTAAAACACAAATTTGTCAAGCCTACAGCACACTCAAGTTCCAGAGCAGGACAGGTAAGGTGCCCTTGGTTCACAACACGCTCCCTGCAAGTCCTGAGCTCAAAACCCCAAAATGTCACACATGGGCACTGTAAATATCTTAAAAAACTGTATTAAACATTGCAAGGCATTGAGTAAAAGCAACATCCACACCTGCCTTTTTTACAATGCAGAGGTTTGTGGGAGAAGGAAACTGTGCTTTCAATGATACCCTGGTGAGGACTTGGCAAAGAGGAGAAAAAATGGTTGCAAAATGGGAACAAAGAACCAAGAAAAGTATCCTCACAGCAAATGAAGGTACAAAAGGGCTTGGGAGTACAGTACAGATGAACCAATGAGGGTGCCCCTGCCAAAGGCACAACTGCCAGGTTTTTAAATTCCAAGTTACGCCTGTCTGGGTTATAAAAGTAGCTTGAAGTTTCTATAAAAACACTTTATTTGCATATGAAACCTGACGCCTGAAGTAACTGCAGGGCCTGCCCAGCCCCAGCCCTGGTGGTACCTGCAGAGGCTGCACCCCTGGGTGTGGGCTGCGGACACTGGAGGCGTATTTGTAAGGAGGGACAGCTCTGGGAGCAGGAGCAGCTACAGGTGGACGGGGAGCCAAATTCTGTGCTGCTGTGCCAACACCTGCAAAGGAAGGAGGACAGAGTGACAAACACCTGCAGCAACATGCAAGCAAGTTGGGATGCCTGGTATTAACTGCTGACTACAAACCCTGCTCTGCACAGGAATAAAAACCTTTAGAAACCAGTTTTCAAAGTTCAACTTGCTCCTTTATTAGTGGGCTGTTCTCCCTACAACTAATCCATAGATTCTGCATCTTGTTTTTCAGCTGTTCACTAGAGTAAAATTATTTGGGATGCTCTATTCCCAAAGCAAAATCCATAACCTATGGAGACTTTTGTTGTTTTTTGAGTGCTAAGTGTTGCAGAGGTGTAAAGATGAGTCCCAAACCAGTGGAAAACAACACATCTGGACCTTCCACTGCTGTGCTGTAGCACCCACTGTGCCCAGACCTGCACTGCACAGCGAGGAACAGGAAAGACTGAAGTGCTGGCTCTGCCCCTTGTTCCCAGTGACCTTTATCTGACAACCATCTTTGGTAGCAGAAGCCAAGCCTCCATGGCATCCTCCTCTTCCCTGCAGGACAAGGGGAATGGCCTGGGAGCAGAGCCCTTACCAACTCTCTGGGCAGCAGCTGGGAGGCCACGGGAGGCCGGAGCGTTGGCAGGGGCCAGGTGGCGCAGGGCTGGCCGGGGCCCCGACTGGCGCATGGCATTTGGCATTCCCTGGAAGCCTAAGGGAAGAAACAAGGGAAAATCCTCGAAACAGAACCAACTGGCAAGTCAGAACAGTCAGCTACAGGAGTAGTGCACAAAAAGGAAAGCATGGATTGTTCCTGTTGGGAAGTACAGCCACCAAAAGGGTCATACAACCAAAACAGCCTCTGGCACGCTCACCTTGAGGTCTTCCCCCTTGCTGCCAGCGTGGGTTGGGTCTCATCTGTGTCATTTGGTTGGGTGCATAGTAAGTGGGTCTGCTCTGAGCCTGAAGAAAGATCAGGCAAGGTCAGAGGCAACATCTAAGTGAATCACAAACACTGTTTACAATATGTTTTGGCAATCGTTGCCAGGTCTCAATACTCAAGTCAGATTAAGAGAACAGGCAGCTGGCAAGTCCCAGAATTAACCCCACTGACTGCACCCCTCATTAGGAGTTATTTGCTTATAGAGGCTCAATGAGACTAATGCAGCTGAACCAACAAACCTCTGAGACAGGTTAAAGAACCCACACTGGCTGAGCTCACCTGGGGCACAGCAGGCATGAAATAGCCACCAGCAGCAGGCTGGAACTGGTTGATGATCGTGTTGGCAGGCAAGGCTCTCATCCCAGCGATGCGCTGCATGTACTGGTTCGTTAGATGGGCCTTTCTCTCCTCTTTCCTTTGGGCCAGGGCAACATACAGTGGCTTGGAGCCCACGATCCGCCCGTTCATCTCTGTCACAGCTTTCGTAGCTTCCTCTGGAGAGGAAAAGCAGACAAAGCCAAACCCTTTGCTCCGTCCATCTTCCAGCATCACCTGCAGTAAAGATCAATTGCTAGTGGAGTACCAGCACCACAACTCAGCCTAAGAATCCCCCTGTTTTGAATTTCAGGCAGATAGGACATAACTGTTGCAGAGGTGTAGAGGCAGGTACTCAGTGAAGAGTCACTTGTCTGGATTTGCTCTGCTTTGCTGTCAGCACCATGTGTCCCCAGGCCCACACTGCACAGTAAGGAATGGGAAAGATTTGGTGCAGCTTTAAATGCCATTTCCTGACCACTGGGAGTCACTTAAACAAGCAAGTTTGCCAACTCCTGTCTCCTCTTTTGATAAGGGGACAAAGTTTTCAGTGAAATCCCACCAATATCCAAAGAAATCTGCTTATTTACTAGTCCCAGATGTTTTCAGACCCACAAAGACCAGAGGACAAGAACTGCCCTTTAACCCCATGTCAGACAACAGTTCCCACTTCAGCCTTTAAAATTCTAATACCCCCAAACCCGACAATACCTTGGCACTCGTTATTGACCCAAAAGGTGAGAACTCCTTCCTCAGTTTTTCATCATCTATAGTGTCATCTAGGTTTTTAATGTATAGGTTAACACCCTGGAAGGGAGAGAACAGTAAAACATTCACAATATTAGGGAAAATCTTAAGCACATCAACAGTTATCCATCTGCCAGAGGTGTAATTTATCTGAACACTCTTAATTTAGCATCCTGTTCCTTTCATACCACCCAAAGCTGAAGGTGTGATAAATGTTGCAGAAGTGTAGAGGCAAGTCCCACTGTGGTGAAAGGGAGCTTGCCTGGATTTCCTCTGCATTCCTGTTGCATCCTGTATCCCCAGTCCAGCACTGCACCTCCAGGAGTGGGGAAGTTTGGGATGCGACCTCTGACACGACCCAGTTCTGCCATAAATTAGAGACACCAGTGCAGAGTTATGCTGCCTCTTCCCATCCCTCCAGGTATCTCCATCTGACACTCAAGAAGACTGCATGCCTGTTTTCTCAGCCCTCCTAAAGCCTTTCACTGCCAAGACTGTTGACCCTTTGCCACCAAATTCCACAGAGGAGTGGAAGTTTTTAAGTCCCAGGATCTCTCACAGGACAATGACTACTTTGTCAATTCCTTTTGAGTCCCACAATAGGTTGAAAACGGTGCTAAAAATCAGAAAAGGCACAGACTAATCACCTGGTAGCGACTGAGTCTCTCCTGTTTTAGCTGTTCAAACCTCCGTTTCAGCTCTGCCTGGCGCTCAGCCTTCTTCTGTGCTCGGCCCACAAAGAGCATCTTCCCATTGATATCCTTCCCGTTCATTTCTTCCACTGCCTGCACAGAGGGTTCAAGAGGAAACTCTCAGCTGCTGAAGCAAGACAGCACCTGATCCTGACAGGAACAGGAGTGCCCAAAGCTCACGTTGTATCCCTGCCTGTCAGTCAATAAATCAAACTTTGCACATTACCTCTGCACCATTCCTGTGTAACCACAGGCTAATTAAAGACAAACTGAAGTTATCAGGACAGATCACGCTGACATAACACGGTTGTGAATTTATCCCCACCCCTCTGCAATTAACACTAAATTTTAACAAGCACACTGCTTAGAGAAGATGATTTTTAAGTAATGCTCTCACTCTAGAAACCTTCCTCCTCCTTAAGCCCTGCACTGTAGCATTTCTCCAGCAATTAACATTCTCCATTATACCACTGCACTCTGTGGATCTAGGAAACTGGAGAAATGCCAAGTTACCCTTGAATGTCAAGCTAATAAAGTGCAAAAGGTTTCTAAGTTCCCACATCTAGAAGCAGTTATGCCTGAGGCAGGATTTTCTTCCTTTTCAGAAACAGGTTCCCATGACAAACCAAGTTTTCATTCACTGAAGATACACAAACAACAAAAACTGGTCCTACCTTGTTAGCTTCTTCATGCTTTTCAAAGCTTACAAAGCCAAAGCCTTTGGATTTTCCAGTGGGGTCTGTCATCACTTTAACACTCAGTGTTTTACCTGTTACCAAGGGACAGGGTTAGTAAAACATCCTAAGTCTACTTCAAGATTACTAAACTCCATAAAATAACCCCAGCCCTCAGCCCCTGCCTCCTGTCCAACACTTGGCACTACTCCCACAGCTCAGCCTCACAGAGACCCAGGCAGAGCTACACAGATGGCAGCAGCACTCAAACTACCACAGTTCATGAAATTCACAGCCTTATTAAAAGTATTTCTGTGTTTACCATATTTGCCAAACAGCTCCTTTAGTCTTTCATCATCCATGTCATCCCCGAAGTTTTTAATATAAACATTGGTGAATTCCTTTGCCTTGGCTCCCAGCTCAGCCTCTCGCTCCTTACGAGACTTGAATCTCCCAACAAATCTGTAAGAAAGAACGAAAATCCCAATAAACAGATCGTTCTCAAGAGTGGAAAAACAATGTGTGACTTGTGGTGAGGCAAAAAAATGAGTGTGTAGTAGGAGCTGGGAATGGGGACAAGAAAGGGTGACAGCAGAGGACAACAAACAGGCCACAGACCAACCAGAAAAATCACCTGTCCTGTGGTCAGCCAAGGACAGCCACTGCTCTGCAGTGCAGAGTCCTGTCCACAGAACCCACCCCGCCCACTAGCAGAGTGGCAAATCAAGGCTTGGTCAGGGAAACCCACCAGTCCTGGAATGGAGGGGTAGCAGGCCATGGCTTGGGCAGGGTCACTCACCAGCCCTGTAGTGGAGAGGTAGCAGGCCAAGGCTTGGGCCAGGAGAACCAGTGCCTTGTGTGTCCCTGTTAATACCGAGATGCCTCCCGGAGCATTGGGCGCTGCTGCTGCCGCTGTGACACTCACACTTTGCGGTCGTTGAGCAGCATGCCGTTCATCTTCTCGATGGCCCTATCGGCAGCATCCTGGGTCTCAAAGTGCACAAAGGCGTAGCCCTTAGAGCCATTCTCATCACACACCACCTGCACACGGGGGAGAAAGGCAAACATCAGCTCTCTGAGCACGCTGTGTCCTCTGACATGCTCAGAGAAAATATCTTGCTGCAAACAGTCAGCACGACAAAGACACTGCCTGTGTTTCAGACTTCATGAGCAGATCTGACACACCTGCAGCTTTTGGCCAGCTCTGCCTTTCACACTCTGCTCCTCCCCTGGTGAAAGGTGCCCCTTTCACCTCCTACACTGAATTGTCTGATCCCATCCCTGTCACAACAGAACTGGACAAAGTGACCACATCTCACCTTGCAGGACAAGATGTTTCCAAACGCTGAGAATGTGTCATAAAGTGCCTTGTTATCAATGGATTTGTCGAGATTCTTGATGAAGACATTGCCAACCCCTGACTTCCTCAAGGAAGGGTCCCTCTGAGACCACATGATGCGAATGGGTTTTCCTTTGATCACATCAAAATTCATGGTATCCAGAGCTCGCTCAGCTGCAAGAGAAGCCAATAACAGATTTCTGTGGTTAGTTCAAGAATAAAGATTTCCATCAGTAGGTGATCACTTGCTCTGAACTTTACCCATCTCATGGAGACATCTGGGGAATTACCCCGGGTGACCAACGACTTTTAACTCAATGTTTCAAAGGAGACCTTGCACCACAGTCACTGGACATATTAAGTATGTAAAAGGTTTCAAAGACTATTCAAATTTACATTATAGCAATATTGTAACCAGCCCAGTAAAATGGATGTCAAAGTGCTGGGGGTCTATTAGCTATATTTTTTATTATTATAAAGGCAAATTGCTCATCAAAAGGAGAAAAGGAAATTCAACAAAACCCTGTTAAATAATGGAAGTGACAAAACTGACTGGCTGTTTTGCTTTTCATAAAACTCATATCTACCCATACTCATTTCTATTCAGAGAAAAGGATCATCTCCCTCTCAGGTCAGGGAAAATGTGCATGAACACGTGGCTGGCTGGGAGGACAACATGAGTCAGCTTCTGTAACTGCTGGGGCCAAAAAATGATTCCCAAGTTGCTCAAGCTAAAGATGACAGCAAGAGTTGAAAACATTCTGGGAAAAGAAGTCCATACACCCAATGTGATTAAAGAGAAGTGTTTATCTGAACTCTCAAACCCCAGCACTGTCATTCTAACCTACACTCAAACCCCCTTCCGTGGTGCTATTTCTGCTGCCTACTGGTGTATTAAAAGGATCATTACGTACACACATCAGGATCCTGTTCATAAAATTGACATGCTTGGACTGTTCTGGGCCAGAAAACACTCCCAGCATGGAGTGAGTGAGAAAAAGAAAGACTGTCAATTCCCAGCATGAAGCAGGGAAAGAGATGGAAAGACATGCATTAAAATCAGGCAGGATTAGCAGGGCAGAATCCAGGTTTTCCAAATTTGTCTGGCTCAGTTCTCCCAGTCCACCTTCATCCTATACAACTTGCTGATTAGATACTAGGAGAAAATTCAATTCAACCAGTTTTTTTCATGTGACTATGTTGTACAGAGCAACTACTCAGCATGTCCCAAAACTGCCTCCAGGAATTCCAGGGGGACATTGCCTACCAAAGCCTCCTGCACTCCTTTCCCCCTTCAACTACTGCACAGAAATGTCTCAGATTTTTTCATGTGCTTTGAAATGTTTTTGTTGTTGTTGTTGCTTTTTAAACTGAAGTGGGACCATCACTGTTTTTCCTCAGTCCTTCACACAAATCCAGCTGACAACAAGCTCTGCTGTACTTCATTCCTGAAGTAGTCAGGCTTGAAAAACAATAATAATTTAAGGATTGTACCGGCTCTGTTTAGTCAAAGGTGTTAAATGCAATTAACTAAAATGATTTCTCATCTGCCACCCCAAGGCCATGCAAGCAGGGTGTTCCTGCAGCCATTCCTGGCAGGCAGCTCAGCAGCCGACCTGGTGCAGTTTGTCAAATTTGGCAGTGTTTATTTATAGCAGGCAGAGCTCCTGCACAAGTATGTGTTGGCAAGGACACAACCTGGTTGTATATACCATTTGCAGCAGAAACAGAGTCCTGCTGAAAGCTGACAAGCAGATGCAGCAGTGGCACAAAACCAGAGGGAACTGTGAGGAGCCCTCGAGATCCAGGCGAGTCAGGAACTTACCCCCAGACCTTTCAAGCTCCCCAACATGTAACACCTAAGCAGATACTATTGCACTGCTCTTTCTATAGGTGGCTACTGTTCCAGTCTGTTATTACACTCTGCTTGAAACTCACTCACACTTGGTGAGAGCAGTGAAAGCCCTCCATGGGTTCCCTGATGAGGGAGATGTGCCATCCCCAGGTGGAAATGCAATCCCTTTCCACCACGACCTCAGAAAACCTGTAAAGGAGTCCTGTGAATGACTCACACTCAGATATCTGATTCATTTCCTTAATCTGAGCAAACACCTTCTCATTTTCTTCTATTTAAGCCACAAAGCTTCAGCTATTTCAGTTCCTGTATCTGTTTCTCTCCCACTGGTTCCTGTCATCCTTCCAGCAGACTCAACTGCAACTCATGTTGAGCATTACACACACTCTTAACCCCTTTCAGGCTTTCCATTCCTCTTCCACGGCCCTCTGGGTAAGGAGGCACATGAACACTCAGTGCAGTTTGCCTCGGGCCTCAAAGTAATTACCCTCCCTTACAGAGCTAACACAATGCTGGAATCAGTGGCTGTGGCTGAGCAGCACCAGGACAGACAACCACACACATCAAGATTCACCCAGGAGAAACTCCACACAACTTCTGTTCTAACAGACAAACCCCGGGGCTCTCACTCAGGTCACCAAGCAAAAAAGACTGACAACATGAGCACCCAGCACACATTTAACCACTTATTTTTTAAAAAAGAAAGGCTGCACACAGGACAGACTTAAACCCCCAATCACTGAAACTACAACAAAAGGCTGCTGCAATGAAACATTATGTCAGCACCCACTTTTCCTTTCAACTCCACACTTGTATTTATACACAGGTCTTCCTTTACACTGTCTTCAAGGAAGAGAAGAGTCAAAATGTTCATCTATACTCTTCTACACCTTGTTTCTTTAGGGACACTTTATCTATTTCCAACTCTGGGCTCCCTCTTGGCTGGGGAAACATTCTGTTTTCTCTGCTTTCAGAACATCTTATCTCTGTAGCCATATTAAAGTTTCTCTGCTTCGTTACCTGAGCTGTCATGTCAAGGCTGCCAATGTTAGGAAACCTTGGAGTGGAATCAAATTGCACAAAGAGCACATGAAAAAGGAAATTCAGCTGTTCTTTCAGATTAAATCAGTTTGTTTTCTTTTCCTTCTTCACAGTCAGAAAGAATAAATATTAACAACCACAGCTGAGCCTGAACTAGCCAGAACTTTGAAGTGTTTCCTTACTCTGCCTATCACAGTGTGACAGGCTCAGCAATCAGCATTCCCTGGTTACTACAGCCAAGCACTGCAATCAAAAACAGCAGAGCTCATTTTCCCAAAAATAACTGCTCTGCAGCAGACTGGCAGTTACACAGAGCATGTCCAGCAAGCAGCTACTTCCACAGTCAAGCAGGGCTCCACCACCTAAAAAATGTAAAGAAAAACACAAGCTGTGACCCAGTTCAGACACAGAACTGTGTGAGTGCAGAGCAGGGTGTGAGAGTGGGAGCTCCTCATGGTTAATGCAACAGGGGAGGGCTCTGGCTCCTTGACTTGCTCTGTATCCTTAAGGACAGAGCCCTCACTCACAGAGAAGAGTCAGGGAAACTACGAGGTACCAACCCCTTTTAACACCTCCTGCCACTTCAAACACACAGTGGGTCCACAAGAACTTCTCTAAAGGTTTGCAGAGCACAAAACTTGCTGATTAAGTGGTGGTGTGTAGCACCCACTCTCACTCACAGATCAAAGCAGATCCCTACAGGGCTCCAGAACACTTCCCATGTTTTCACAGTCAGTGCAATGAAGCCCAAATGCATTTCTGGTTCTGCATTCCTGGAAGAAAACACAGATCCTCCTGCACACAGAGCTTTGTCCTGACACCCTGAAAACATCCCCAATTTCTGCATTTCACAATAAAAACCATATTCTTCCTATGTAAGTGTGCTTTGGAAGGACTGCTTTATGCTCTGCTGCACTGCATGTACTACAGCAGCTGGGGGGTTTATTCATGCAGAGTTTGCCAAACAGAAGAAATCTGGAGCATTTCAGAGGAGTTTTCACGAGGGCAGGAGGAGTTTCAGCTCTTCATGAAGCAGGAGGAGTTTGACCATTTCTCTGTCCCAGTCTTAACTCAATTAGGTTTAAATCACTTGACCTTCTAAGACCAACTAGTAACAAGACACCACTTACTTGGTTTAAGTATCACTTCAAGCACTGGAGCTTCCTCAAATGTCTGTCTCCCCAGGAGCCCAGAATGGTGCAACCTCCCTCCAAATTCCTGCCTATTTATTACCATAAAAGATTACCTTGGAAATCAAAGCCACCTATTTGTACAAAGTGCAGAATTTTTCTCCTGAAGCAAGTACATGTGAGCAGCCACTCTTCCTTCTTACATCATCACTCCACGTGTTTGAACAGCTTTTCTCATCTTTAAGAGAACTTTATTTTTGCACCACATCTCCCCAGCACTTACCCAATCCAAGCTCTGAGTTCTCAGCTTTATTTCTGCTGCTTGTTTTTATTTCTCCTGCCCTGCATGGCCCAGGCAAAGGCACATGAGCTGGGATAACTGTCCCTTTGCTTTTCCAGCACATGAATGTACCAAGGTGGGTCTGTCTAACAGGGACTCGGAGCACACAGGCTGATCAGAGCAGGACAAGACCATGTACAGGCTCTCAGGATCTTTCCTCCTCACTGAGAAGTTTTAAAACACATAAATACACTGCTTAGTCTGCATAAAAAGCACTTCTGAGAGTTCCAGAGGAGGAATCAAGCAGTGGGGTGCAAGTCAGCTTTTTATCAGCCTGGCAAGAGAAAGAATCAGAAGTGCTCACTCAAATCAGTCTGTATTCCAAGGAAAGGACACACAGAAGTTACTCTGACCAGGAACAGAAGGAAAGCTCTGTAAAAACGTAAAGCAGCAAAACCTACTACAGGCTAAAGGCAACTTTCCTTGCTGCTCAAGTCTGTGATGTTGTGAACTGATTCTGAATTCCAGAGAAAAGTTCATTCTCACCCATCCTTTGGATGCCTCTATCACATGTTGCTACATCACAGCACGGAGCAATAAACTTGCATTAGTCAGCAAGCAAAGCTCTCAAAACTGGGGCAGAAAACGGTGACCCATTTTCCTTCCAGAAAAGACACGTTCTGAAATGACCTCTCCTGCCCCATCTTTCACATGCTGCTTCAGCTCTGGAATTCCTACTTGTAGGAAACAAACCCAAGTGTGAAAAAAGAAGAGTCTAGCAAGGGCAAATTTAACCTGGCTGCTGCATGTGAGACAACCTGGTTTCCCATGGATTGAACATTGCATGTTCTTTCCATTTAAAGCAAGAACATCACTCCCAAACTGGGAGACATCCAGCTGCTTGCACAAACACAGGAGCCAAACAGATCTCCCAAACATTAAATTGGAGTGAGTGGAACAGTTAGAAGGTAAGCAGTTAACAGAGCATTCAACCAGGGCTGGCTACTCTACATTTCTGCTGCTAGGACTGACTCCAAAAATACCCAAATAGCCCAAAACTACACCAGAATGAAGAGGATTATTTTCTTACGTGAGGAACAAACACACATCTCCAAAATTTAATACCAGTGCAAGAAATAGGTTTGCCTATCAGAGATGTTACTGAGATGTGCATTTGCAGAGTATTTTGTAGACATCAAGCAGTAAATATCCCAGTTTCAATCACTGGAAAGGAATTACTTACCCTGCAACTTCATTTTGGTGGGCAATGCACACCACCAGCAGTGTGAGTTAGTGGGGAAAAAGGAACAAAAGCCAGGAATAACGAATGGCTGTGGCTGCAACTGGCACTTACCATCTGCCGGCTGCTGGAAGTTGACATAGGCATAGCCGAGGGAGCGGCGGGTGATCATGTCCCTGCAGACCCGAATGGAGAGCACGGGCCCGGCGGGGCTGAACTTCTCGTAGAGCATGGCCTCGGTGATGTCGGGGTGCAGGTCCCCCACGTACAGCGAGGCCATGGGGTAACTGCTGGCGGCCGTGTTCATCTTCCCCGGCGCTCACCGAGGGGGGTTATCTCTCTCGGGGGGTCGGGAAGTCACGCTTCTTATAAATATGTAATCTGGGGGCAACACTCCAACTCTTATTTAAAAGCCTGCCTAAGCTGGGGCCTGCACACACCGCGTGGGGCAGGGGATGGGGGCGAGGGGGGCAGCAAGGCGGCTGAAGGGGGTTCGCCAAGCCTGAAAACCAGAAAAAAACACCCCCAAGTTCAGCCTCCTGGAGAGCAGCGATGGGATACGACGCCAAACTTCATTCGCCGGCCCCCGAGCGCTTCTCCCGTCAGCTCTGAGGCAAAACGCTCTCCAGGTCCTAAAAACCACGTGCCTTATTATTCGCTTGGATTTGGCCCAAATCCTGCAGAGCGGCGGCCGTGGGGCTTTCTGAGGGGGAGAAAAAAAACAAACAAAAATAAACCTCTGAGACGTATTTATATCAACATTTCCTTTAAAATTAGGTGTCCTCTAGCAGGTTTAGAGATATTATGGTGTATATATATATTTTTATGTGGCTGCGGCGTGGCCAAACCCCACACGCGGCGGCGGCCTGAGGGCGGACAGGGAGCGCCCGCGGCCGCGCTCGCCGCTCGCACTGCGCCCCCCTCAACCCTCCCCTCCGGTACAGGGCCCGATACCGACTCACGCGCGGCGGCCGTGACGGAAAGCGGAGGCGGCGGCAGAAAGAGGAGGCGGCGGCGGCGGCGGGCGGGCCTTTATAGCGGCCCCGGCGGCGCGTGTGGGCCGCGGAGCCGCGCGGAGCAGGCGGCGGGGCCCGGCCCGGCCAGAGCGCCCCTCCCGCCATGGCCGCCGCCGCAGCGCCCCCTGCCGGCGGGAGGACCGCCCACCCTCAGCCGCGCCCGCCATTTTGGGGCCGCTGTGGAAAGTAATTTACTGCTTTCACAGCAAATTTACTGATTTTTTTTTAACTAATTTTCCACCCTGACAAGGGGTTTGATACAGGGATCCCTCAAGAAAATGGATGGTATCCCTTCTCCATAAAACCATATGGTCTTTATATTAATTTTTGATTTTAGCTTGTAGCCAAGTCTGTCAGTTATAGTTCTCTTCAGAGCATGATTTTTCCTCAAATAAGTGTGAGTTCCTGTGGCAGCCCCGGCCCTGCACCAGCACACATCGGGGGCTGCCCTGGAGAGGGACCTTGTGGAAGGGGCTCAGTCCCTGTCCCAGGGGTGAGGGTTGAACAACTCCCAATGCAAAAGAAAGGATTCCCCACGAACCCTCCGCAGGAGAGGATTCGCCCCCCTGAGGTGTCCCATGGCTTCGCACTCACGAGATCCAGCTCCGGGGGGACCATAATTATCCATTTCCAGCATCTTCAGCAGAGTGTGAGGACTCGGCAGTGCAGGATTCACTGATTCATCAGTGACCTTCAGGCTCCAGGGATGTCCTGCTAAGGGGGACTAAAGTAATCTACAGAGCCTGGGAGGGGGGGAATGTGACTTTTAAATTCTACATTAAATACCTTTAATTTGCTTTGAAAGTAGGATATGATATCATAAAAATGAGATATGATGCCTATCCCTTCATTACAGTGGAAAAATCGAAAGTAGCAGAATAAAAGGTAGCACAAGCAAATTAAATTGTAATAATTTGCAATATGTTCAGTCTGGGTTGTTTTCTAAAGACACAAATCATCCTGCTCCTGGGATCATCATCCTGCCAACAGCTGATGGAGCTGGGAGGCCACACGGACTGGAGTTGATCAAGGGTTGGACTTGATGATCTCGGAGGTCTTTTCCAATCCAATCCATTCCATGATTCTGTCATGCCTGGTGCCTGTCACTGTTCTGTGTCTGGTTCTCCACGGCTGACATCTCTGCTGGGAAACCACGGGCTGACAGGAGTCTTGCTGTGGAAGGTTCAGCTCCTGCTTTGACAGCTAAAGTCAAAACACAGCAGAGCTCAAAGAACATATTTCCACATAGAACACCCTTTGGATGCAGCAGCCACTGTGGCTACGCTGCAAATGGCTTTGATTTGAAGCATATTTAGTGACATTTGTGTTCTCTCCCAGGGGACTTCATGCAGACAACCACAGTCCTGTGTCCTCCTCAATCCTTTCCACTCCCTGGATGAACTGATGGGCTGGGGTTACACTCTGCCCACAAGGGCCCAAAACCCTTGAGGCTCAGGGGAGACCTTCTCACTCTCTAAACTCCCTGGCAGGAGGTTGTAGCCAGGTAGGGATTGGTCTCTTCTCTCAGGCAACCAGCAGGAGAACAAGAGGGCACAGCTTGAGCTCTGCCAGGGGAAGTTTAGGTTGGATATCAGGAAGAAATTCTTTACAGAGAGAGTGCTCAGGCATTGGAATGTCCTGCCCTGAGAGGGGATGGATTCTCCAGCCCTGGAGGTTTTTAAGGTGAGACTGGACGTGGCACTGAGTGCCATGATCTGGTGATCAGAGTGGGGTTGGATCAAGGGTTGGACTTGATGATCTTGGAGGTCTCTTCCAACCCAACTGATTCTGTGATTCTGTGAAAACTGTCCCGGGGACCCCACTGCTCTTGGTGCCCTCAACACACAAGTGGAGCTGCTCCTGGTGGCCAGAGATATCCAAGATCCTCCCCATTCACCTTCAGCAGTGCCTGCAGCAAAGGTGACATCTGTTAGTGACCATCCTGCCAAGCCATCCCCATCGATGGTGCTTTCGGGAGACTCATCAATCACCCCGAAGCCTCTCAAGCCACTCTGCCACTGTGTCTCTGAGCAGTACCTCAGTCGTTGATGGGCATCATAAAAGATCACCCATTTTTCTGCACAGATGGCAGTTTTCAACCAAATGCTGCCCCTGGTTTAGGATTTCTCCTCCTCAGTGTTGGAATTTTACCAGCAGATGGCAGGCCGGGATTGCACCACGAGCAGAAAGGAGGGAGAACATGCAGGGCAGGCAAGAGCAGACAGAGATAAGCAACATTTTTCCTGCAGGGGAGTTTGGGAGAGCAGGACTCCATTCTGGAGCACCTGCTGCACAGCAGATCTCCCACAGCCTGGGAGTGCCCCTGACCCCTCCGACAGGGAGGGCTCGTTCATCAGGACACTGTTTTGTTCCAGGCTCGCCGGGGTCAGAGTCGGTGCCGTGTTGAACGGAGCAACCCCAGCCCACGCCTTCCCACAGAGCTCTTCATCGTTTTCTTGCCTGAAGAACAAGGATGAAGAGAGTGCGCGGAGAGTTCAGGGATTTCCCCTGCAGGGTAGATCAAAAGGTGCCAGGATGTGTTGGAAGAGACGTTTAGGCTCAAAAAACCCTGGGAAAAAAACCAAAGCTCCAGTCCCGAGCTCCTGCTCTAATCACCATGTTGCTGTGGGGAGAAAACCCCACAGGCCTGAACCGATGCCCTCCCACCCGTTCCGGCTCCCGTTTGATCCGCAGAGATCAGGAAGTGTTTTTTTCCACTGTCTCTGTTTTGTTTTACCACTGTAGCCCGCGGGGCTGGTTTGTATTCCTGCCTCCCACGGAGGGTAATTGGGTTCCTGTCTCTGGCCGAGGCCACACCAGAGACACTGAGCTCCCACCGCCGGGTCAGGGCAGCCCAGGCTCCAGCGGGACGACCCATCATCAATAGCCCCATTATTGCTCTTGAAGTTGCTCCTTCTCCCAGGCGGACGCTGCATTACTCCATCACAGCTGCAGTTGCTCCCTTCCAGCAATTCCCCACACAGCACTTAAGGAAGGGATTTATGGGCAGTTTTGAAAGGCATTTTGGAGTGAGAAGGAGTTATGGGAAAGGAAGTTGAATTCCCACCATTCCCCAGAAAATTCTCCCAGCATCTTTGACGAGAAGGATCATTTTCACTGGTCCTTTCCTCAAAACAGAGACAAGCTCTCAGCTGTGGCTCTTTGTCTAGTCCAAACCATTTCCCGACAGTGAGATGCCACAGGGGTTATTCTGGTCCTGACTGCAAAGGGTCAGGAGACCAAGGCAAGCCCTCGGCGTCTGGCTGCAAGGATGTGCTGGACGCCATCTGTTCCCTGACATTTTTGCAGCCCCTTGGAGCTAAATGAAATGATTTGTTCTCAAGTGACGGGTTATTGCCAATCTCAGGGCAAGCCTTGCCGACTTCCCTGCTGATTTTGAGTCACACAGTGGTTTGTGAAGTAAAACGTCTTGGAACCAGAGTCACCAAGAGCTATAAAACAACCAGGGGGGATTTCACCTCTTACCTTTTTTGAAGCTTTTCAGGCACAAAAGCTCACCTGCCACAAAAGTAGTCATCGATGACCTTTATAGATCCCTTACATCCCAAACCATTCCATGATTCAAGCAGGCTGGATGAGCAGAACAGATTCACATCAACACTACATTTCACAGCCAGGACAGGGGTTTGAAAGACTTTATTTGACACCTTTGCTGATGTCACAGCTTGTGAATCTAAGAGGCTGCACAGTGTAAAGTGAGGCCGGGCTACTTGCCGTGAGCTCTAACGTGCCAGCCAGCCACAGGAACAGTCGGGGGCTGCAAGGACCCCTCTCCTCTGACTTATTAAAAGGAAATATGTTGTTCCTGGCTGATTCTGGCACTTCAGGAAAGGGTGAGGAGAAGTAGCAGAGGCATTTGTGTGTGTTAAGTGCGATGACTTTCATCAAAACAACTGGGAGGGACTCACTTTCAAAACAATAGCAGATACATACATTGACATGCACATGGCAGATACAATCTGTAGGAAGGAAAACACCAGCTCATCCACACAGCCCAACCGGCTGTGTGTTTGACCTGAGGCATGGGAAGAGCCTCTCCCATTCAAGAGAGATCTTCTCCCTCTTTTTTACCTTTCTTTGCACTGACCTTTCCACATTTTTCTCCTTCGGTGTCACAGTGCTGCAGAGGTGGGCGAGGGGTGGGCATGCAACCGGGTCCAGGCTATTCTGCATGTGCATCCCAGCAAGTCAAGGCACAAATGCAGGGAGTGGGGGCCGTTCAGGCGAGGGGGAGCACTGGGAGACCCTGCCCCGCCTCCATGAGATGTGGCACAAGAGCAAGGTGGCTGGAAAGCTTCAAGTTTGTGTTCTTTGTGCCCAAAGATGAGAGGAGGGGAGGACAGCCGGAGGAGCAGAGGCGTATCTGCTGCATCAGTTATCTAGGGGCACACAGGGTAAGGCAGAAAAAGCTCAGACTCAGGACAAGTGCAGACCCAGAGCTTGCCAAGGTCTGCAGTGACACCTCAGTGGGTTTTGGTCCCGGCCCAGGAAGAGGGATGAGCAATGAGACCCAAACATGGTGCTGGAGAAAGAAAACAGTCATTGTGGGAGGTGAGGGTGAAGGATGCCAGGCTAAGGGAGAACAAGGGAGGCACTTCAATTGCAAGCTGCTCTGACCCATTCCCCTGCTTTGCAGTCATGGTTTCAGCAGGGGGTGGAGGAGACATGGCTCCAGCAGGGAGACTGCCAGCGGGAAAGGCATTTTCTTCTCACTTTGGCCTTCCCCTCCACGACAGACGTCCCTTTGAAATCCTCTGTCTCGCCTCTTCACACCTCGGTGAGGAGCATGGACTGCACCCGGGCAGCCTGGCCAGCTGCTGCGGCACAGTTTGTGCAGGGACCCAGCACAGGCCCTCCAGACACTGCGGGATTTTCAGCTGGGCTGTGGGAATGAGCTCTGTTAAGCTGTTGCCTCACTCCACCTTAAGGGCACATAAGTGGGAAAAGCTGGTAATGCGCTGAGGAAAGCACAGGGATTAGCAGGCAGCCAGTTCACTTCGGGAGCTGGGGGGGCTCTGTCCTGCCCTGTGGGTGCCAGCATTGCTGGGCAGGGGGTCAGCTCTGTCTGTCCCACCACACCAGAATTAGGTGCTGCAGCTGGGGGACACATTGCAGGGAATCAGCATGAACAAGTCTATCTGGCAGCTCCGAGTCCCCAGGGAAATAAGACAGTATTTCATGGCTGGCTGTTTTCCAAAGGAGAGCAATGCTGGGCTCTGCAGAGGGGTTTGCTGGAGGAGGAATGGGCTTGGGATCTGTGTGTGCCCCCTCCCTCGTAGCCGGAAGGCTCTGGGTACAGCCGCGTGCAGACAAGTGCATCGAATTGGATGTGATTTACATCTGCAGGCATCAGGAGGGAGAGGACGTGTGATGGGGAGGCGAGGAGGGCGGTGCGAGGAGGGAGGGAAGAGCAAAGAGAATTTTCTCTGTGGATCCTTGGCTTCTGCAAAGCAGGAAAGATGCCTTTTCAGCCGAGTTTGTTCTTAGGCCTGTGGGCAATGAGTGCTGAAGAATTCCTACCTCTGAAGGAGAAGGGAGGGTCAGAAAGCCCCGATTTCAGTGGCCCAGGAGCGGCAGATCCTGGATGTCCCAACCCTGATCCCTGGTCCCTGCACAGCAGCACCCAGGACAGGAGGTGCTGTGTAAGCCGGTGGAACGGGGATGCCGGCAGAGGCTGGGGAGAAGAGGAATGTTGCGATTGGGCTGCCCTTGGACGAGCCCTCTCTCAATGCACCCGCTGGCGATGGCATCCTGGGCACGGCTGCTACAGCTGTGGACGAGCCCCCGCCGCGGGCCCTCCGGCTGGAAGAGCCCATCCTGCTGGCCAGGAAGCTTCGGCGGGATGGCAGCATGTCCCCAGGGACACGGCGAAGCGGGGCTGGCCTCACAGCAGGGCTTGGGTAAGGCAGGGAAGATGCAGTCAACACAAGCGGAGCGGGAGCAGCCTCCCTCCTGGGGACCTGCACGGGGCCGGTGGCACTGTGGAGGAAGGACCATGGCCATGTCTGGATGGGCAGCAGGGATGTGGCCACAGGCGAAGGCTCCATTTCTGCCACGTAATTATTCAGGTGGGAGAGGAGTCGCAGCCGGATGGGGTCGGTGGCGTTCTGGCCCTCGAGGATGCCCAAGTACCTGACAACTTCAGTGAGACATTCACGGAAGCCGATACTTCTGTAATCCACAGCCAGAGCTCGGGCATCCAAGAAGCCTGCAGGGAGAGGACACGGATGACAGTGAGCCCGTGCAGAGCTCAGGAATGCGCTTGGATTTCACTACCCTCTCTAATGCACTGTGTATTTCACTTGAGGCACTTTGCTGCCGTGTGATATTCCTGAAGCAGGCAGCCAAGTGGGTGTCCCAAGGGACTGGACATTTGTGTGCATGAGAATAGCATCTGTGGTTATCTCACAGGGATAAACCCGCCAGGGTCATGAAACCTCTCTCCAGCATGTGAGACGAGTAAGAGGTCTCATTAACTGAGCTCAGGAAGGAAGAATTTTTTCCTACTGGGTCCTATCGGTTATCACTGCTGGAGACATGACTGTGGGCTAGATGGGTACTGGGTCCTTCTTTGCAAATGGGCCATCCCTGGTCTTGCAGAACAGCTGTTTTTCAGAACACTGTGTCCCCTCAACACACAGCATAGCACCGCTTTCCTCTGCCTGGCTGCCAAACTTTAGACTTCCTTCAAACCAGTGTCTGGCTGAAGGACACAGGGCAGTGGCAAAACCAAAACAGCTGGGCTGAGAAAGCTCAAAACCACAGAAATCCACAGCTGATGGCTGATTTTTAGGCTTCTCCTCCCAACTTGCAGTTTCATGAGACGATAAGCAATAAAGCAGAGAAATGTCACAGCACAGTGAAGTGCTGGACCACTCTGCTTGACAGGGTTTCTCATGACAATACAGCCCTTTGTTGTAGTGCAGTCAAACTGAATATCTAAACAAATGTTCCAGACCAAGTTACAGCTCTGAACCAAAGCCTGGATGCCAGCAGTGTCCCCAGCAAGCCAAAACTGGGTGGTAAGCAAGCCAGAGGCTTCTTTACTGGAGCTGTGATCTCCATCCTGTTAACTGGAACAGGACAGAGGGTCTGTACTGAAGTCTCAGTACAAATAAGACCTTTGTTGAATTTTGCACAGGGCTCCCTCTCTCTTCTTATAACAACCAAGAGACACACAAAGAAAAAGAACAGAAAGGGAAAAAAGCCTTGTTTATTTGCAGAGTCCTCATGCAGAATTCAGCCTCTGCAGGAAATATGTCCCAGGGAGGAGGTAAAGAGTTTAATATCATTCTCCTGGAAACAGGCTCCATTTCTGAGCAGGACTAAGCACATCTCTGGCTGAACAACTTTTTAATGGGGGGTACAACAACACCACCAATGCTGTCCCTGTGGGTCTGGGGGCTCACTGTCCCACATAGCCCAGTCTCCCAAAGGGATGCATGGGATACTGACCCATATGTAAAATAAAGCAGAAAAATGTCCACCTGTCCTCCCTGAGAAGGTATTTCCCTTGGGAAGCAGGCAGGGCAGCCTTCATTTTGATCTGGCTGGTGTCAGCTTGCTGCTGTAAGTGATGGGGAATTTTCCTTCCAGGTTTCCACCTTCACCTCACCTATATGCTTTGAAAAGCAGTTCTTACCTGTTCCTCCAGTGGCATGAAGCATTTTTAAGTGATCCACTGTCATTTGTAGAATTTCTGCCTTCTCCAGCTTGGAAGACCCCTGAATGGTGTGAGCAGAAAGAAAAATCCATCATTTTATGTCCTAGGACTTTGTTCCTCTCAGGAGCCACTGTTTGACCAATGATCTGCTCCTCAAAACCTGAAGCCCAGGAGTGCTCATATTGGTGCAGGGCATCCATCCAGACTCTGTTTTTCACATCAAGTGAGTAGAGAAAAAGAGCTCCTTCCCAAGATACTCCAGTGCAGATTGAAAATCCCTATTTCTGTGCTTCTTCATATTTGCAAAACACTTTCTAGATTGAATTTATCCTCCCCAGGGCCGCTGAATATTTGTTAATATCGTTTTACCACCCAGTTCCACCACCTACTCACTCCCTGAAGTGATGATGGTAAGAAAGACATATGACTTTGTCATTGTGAGGGTTCTACCCCAAACCCTGCTGAAGGGAGTCTGCAGGGAGGAGATCGGGGGGCACACCCACACACACCCACACACTCACACACACTCACACTCACACACACACTCACACACACACTCACACACACCCACACACTCACACTCACACACACACTCACACACACTCTCACTCACACTCACACTCACACACTCACTCACACACATACACACACTCACACTCACACACACACTCACACTCATACACACACTCACACTCACTCACACACATACACACACTCACACTCACACTCACACTCACACACTCACTCACACTCACACTCACACACACTCACTCTCACACATACACACACACTCACACTCTCACACCCACACACCCACACACACACCCCCACACACACTCACCCACACACCCACACACACACACTCACCCACACACCCCCACACACACACTCACACACACACACCCCCACACACACTCACACACACACTCACACACTCACACACACACACTCACACACACTCTCACACACACTCACACTCACACACACTCTCACACACACTCACACTCACACACACTCACACTCACACACTCACACACTCACTCACACACACACTCACACACTCACTCACACACACACTCACACACTCACTCACACACTCACACACACACTCACACACACACTCACACACACACTCACACTCACACTCACACACACCCTCACCCTCACACACACCCACACACACCCCCACTCACACACACACCCACACACACACACACACACACACACACACACACACACACACCCTCACACACACCTGCTTCTCGAAGGCGGTGGGGACCAGGCGCCGCAGCTCCGAGAGGCTGCTGTTGATACGGTCACGGCGCCGCTTCTCGATGATCTGCAGGAGATTTCCAAGTGGAGAGAATAAACCACAGTCATTTATGGCCACAGCTCACAGGTCTAAAGACCTCCAGGTCGAGAGAGGCGCTTTGAACAGGGCCATATAAGTAAATGTTTTGGGTTCAAAAGTCGAGCAAAGAAGCATTAACTGACTGGTGTGATAATCCCAGGTGAAATTGTTCTCCTCCAGTCCTATCCCCACCCTTTTTCTGCCAGATTTGAGGCCAAACCTCTATGAAAAACTTGGCTGTGAGGAGAGTTCTGCAGGAGATGGAGCAGGGAATGGTGTAAAAGTGATTTTGCATTGTGTCACCATAGGGAGGACATGCCAACAGCCCCCCTGGCACACAGCCAGGACCAACCTGACCCCTGGGGACACAGCACAACAACCCTGGTCATCATAAATGACACTTACCCCTCTCCTCTTCTTCCTGGCTTGTATCTGAGATGTCGTAGTGGGAGACACAGACCTGGAAACATGGCTGGAAAGGAAGAAGAGGGAGTCATTTCTTGCACTAGCTGGAGAGAAACCTCCATTGCACATACGCTCTACACACGTTTGCCATCTGCAGTTTCCACACCCCCCCAAAAAAATTGTCTTCTGTGGTTCCCATCTCATTATTACCCACAACACAGAGCTCAGGAATTGGGAATGAGGAGCCAAACAGAGACTCAGATACCACTCTCTCCGCTCCAAGAGTCTTCTGCCAGCCCAGGACAGACTTCTGCACTAAACTGTCCATCCACTTCTACACTCACTTTTCCTTCAATCTTAGACTGTGCCAGCATCTCCACAGGGCTAGAAAAGCAGTCACCCAAGGTCTGGAGTCGTGGCCTTTTTTCCCTCCATGTGTGAACCTCCCAGCTCTCGTGTCTGAGCCTGCCCTGTCTGCAGGGCTTTGCATCTCCGAGCCGTGATAGCACGAGCAGGATCCGAGCTCCCACCCAGGGAGGGCTGGCTGTTCCTCAGGGTGAGGCCAACAGCAGCATTGATGTGGTTTGTGAAGGGCTTCCCAGAGAGCTGCTTCCCAAACCACAATTTTTGGGGTGGGCTGTGATGTTCTGGATGCACAGACACTCCTGAAACAGACGGAGAAGGGCCCGGACCTGGGTGGGGGGAACACCTGGCAGAAGATGATGGAGCAATGGAGCCGGGACCCTGCCTGCTGGCTGATGGCTGCAGGGACCAGCTCTGCTCATGAGATGATGGACAAGGAGGGCACAGACTAAGGAAAAGGGCCCCACAAACCGTCCTGTGCCTGGCAGGCCCTGGTGAGTCTAAAGACACCAAAGGTCAGCACAAGACATGCAAGGGGAGGCAAAGTTCAACCCTTAGGTCCCCACAGAGGTGAAGTCTCAGTAATGATAACCAGGTGTGGGAAACTCCCTGGAGCAAGACCCCTTGGCTTGTGGGGAGGCCAGCTGGGCCACCCTCCGCCTCCCCCACGCAGGGTTTCTCCCTCTGGAAAGTGGAACCGGCTCAGGGCTGTTCCTGTGCCTTACGAAGTGCAGTGCAGGGATGTGAACACGCACCCATCTCACCCCAGGCAGCCCCGCGCGCCCGAGGGACCACAGCCCGCGTCACACACACAGACCTGGAAAGGGGCACTTGGGTTCACCTCATCAAATCAAAATGTTTCTCAGTGTGATGAAGCCTTTTAACAAGAGTCAATTAATGATGTTCCTGCACAGACAGTGCTGTCTGCAGCAAGCTGAAAACTAGACCAAACTCAGCCCATTAAAAATACATTTTGTTAGGCCTGAGCAAGGTGCTTTCAGAAGTGGTTTTACACAATCAGACAAAATAACAAGTTCTTCTACTGCCTGTTCCACTCATCTCCATGCAGGCACCCTATTTGAATGTCTGCTGGGTGGGCTTTCTGTGGGCATAGGTGCTGGCTGGCTCCACAAGTACCAACATGCATCAGCAGCACACACAGACACACACGATGTGCACATACATATGATGTGAAAACGGGCTCTGTGTGGACACTGGAGTGTTCTGTGTGGAGTGTTCTGCGTGCAGGGGGTAGGCACTGAACTCGCCTGGCAGTGCAGGAATGCAGAGTAGGCACTCAAGGAGCAACAGTGAATTTTGAAACTCTCTTTGCAGAGCAGTCCGGGCATGTTGCTCTTTGAGAGCTGCAGTTCCAGATGTGGATATCAAGACACAACTTACTGCAAAATGTATTTTAGAAACATGTTTGACAGACTTGAGCCACATAAAAGGCAGTGTAAGTACATTCTCTGCTGATGAAAATTTCTGCACTGCTCTTTGCTTAATTTTATCATTTACAGCACAACTTTGGCTGTACCCCAAGCAGTACCTTGCACTTCTGCAGTGACCCCAGAGCCTAAACTTGCTCCACACACTGATCCAAGCCTCACACCCGGCATGACTCATCTCCACACTACAGGGAAACTGGTTTGCCCAAACCACTCAACCGATGGGTAATGGTCTGGGAACCCCAGCCAAGCAGCCTGACTGCCTCCCTCTGTTCTAATCACTCCTCCACACTCCCCACCTGGAAGTGTTTGATTTTTCTGGATCCACCAGCATCCCATGCAGGATGGCATTATTTGGGGTGTAACCTCATCAGGGCAGGAGCAGCTCTTTTGGCCATATATTTGCGTGACATGAGGAACAACACACACATATACAAATACCAACAGGTCACAGCCAGCCTCGTTCTGCGACTGGCTCGAGAAGACAAACACACATTAGTGGCACCAGAAAGAGATTTAAAGTTCATCGTTACTGCTGACTGAAATAAAACACTGTGACAATTCCAATATTTTATCCCTCGGGGTACTACAGACAGTGTGCTGCACTGATGTGAAGAGGTGGGATATATTTCATCTGCAGCAGGAAAGTAGATTAAATATTGATGCACTTAGAAACTGCATAAGGGGTCAGGGAATTTCTGCAGGACATTTCGTGTTGGATATGCCCGACTCTGCTGTGACTGTATCAGAAGCAGACTCATGAATTTAGTCCCCTGAGAACCTGAGCTTGGCACCAGGCAGGCGGCTCCACCATTCAGGATATCAGGCAGCAGGAGGGAATGAATTAATCCCTGGATGCAGAGAGAGGGGCACACTCGGCTACTGCAACAAGAGCTCAAAAGCAGTTGATATTTGGATGAGAACAAATAACAGAGACTTTCCTTCATCCCTTGCACCGTCTGCGCCCTCGGAGCCCGGGCATGTCCACGAAGGGCTGACACAGCCTGGGAACCCGAGGGGATGCCCTTTGCCAGCAGAGCTGCAGCCCAGGGGAATGCAGCAAAACCTGTGGACATCTCCCGCAGAACCACACACTGGTCCTGTCCTCACTGTGCCCTCACAAGCAGCAAAGCCCGAGCTGAAACTACCGCTCAGAAGCGATGGGACGGAACCCGAGAACTGCGATGCCGAGGGGCGCGGGGACAGACTCGCCCTGCTGGGACTCCCTCCCGAACACATCACAGCCCCAGCTGGTGCGTTACGAATGCATCAGCAGAGCAGAAGCGTTTCTCATGCAAAACCTCCTGGTTTCTCATGCAAAACCTTCCGGTTTCTTCCACATTCCCTGAGAGCCCTCGGATTGCAGGGACTGCAGCGGTACCAGGCAGCCCTTGCTGCCCCAACTCGGGGTGCAGAGACCTGCCAGCAACCGGGCTCCTGCTGCCCTTCTCACACCTGTTAGGGGAAGGCCATGGCACTGTGTTTAATAGGCATTTTCTTGCATGCGAACAGCTCGTAACACAACTATAGTAACATTTGCATCACCACTTGGGTCAGTCCCACCGCCAGCACACTGGGGTGATCCTACCGGCCCCACGCAGGACCAGCCCGGCCCCGAGGGGTTAAGCGAGGTGCCGGGGAGCCGGTGCCCTCCTGTGCCGTGCCCGGTGCAGCGGTGGCAGAGCCCGGTGCCCTCCCGTGCCGTGGGACGGAGCCTGCTCTCACCTGTACTCCTCCTCCCGGCCCACGTCGATGGTGCCGTCAGACTCCGTGTCGGACGAGCTCTCCTCGCACAGCCGCTTCATCCTGGCGGGGGGGAGAGGCCGGTGGGCTCGGCGAGGCTGCCCCACGCGTGGCCCCGGTGGCCGCCGCCGTCTTTCCCCGCCGCGCTCGGGGCAGTGCCGTCCCTGCCCCGGCTCCGCTGCTCCGGCTCCGCACAGCTCCTCCCCTGCCCGCTCTGCCTCTCCCACCGCCGGCTCTCCTGCCCTGGCTCCCTCCCGGCACGTCCCCTCCTCCCGGGGAATGGGTTAATGAGCCACCATCTCCCGGGAGTGACGGATTACGCGGCCGCGCCGGCGCTCCCGGTTCCCAGGGCCCCCCCGCCCCTCCCGCTCGCTGCTCCAAATCCCAAGTCTTCCTGTAAAAGGAACAGTCTGTGTGAACCGTCTCATGTCCCCCCCTCCTGCCCACGGCCCCCCTTCCACCCGCTGCACATTGGCCTCAGCCCCAGTTTAAAGGGACCAGTGACCTCACTGGCAACAGAAAACCGTGGGAAAGAGATGGGACTGATAAAGCCTTGAGTTGTTTCAGGGAAAAATCAACATCCAGCCCCACACGCACACACATGTCTGCCCAGCGCCGCGCGGCGCAGGCACTTTGGAGCTTATGATTCAGATGGAAACCAGCTTATTCGGGGCACGGTGCTGTTCGAGGACGCCGCTCAAAGGGCCCTCGGCTGGGATTAATCAGTGGCCACGGCCGAGGGCCGGCGTGGCAGCGGTGGCACCACACTCGGAGGCGTCAGGATGGGGCCGGCACCCCGGCACGGTGCCACGGTGGTCCCGCCAGGAGCTCGGCCCCCTGCCACGCTCCCACAGCCTTGGAGCGTCTTCAAGTGCCAGCTGATGGCACTGCCAGGCCATTTGACGCCTCCCCGTAAAATAAACCGGCCAAAGCCCAGCTTTAGGGTTTATGACACTGGGATGAATTGTTGTTTTCTTGTCTCATTCCATAATGCTGGAAACTTTGACCCACAGCCCAGCATCTAGAGAGCATCTCCTTTTCCCGGCGCTTGCGGGAAGGAAGGTGGGAGTCTGTTTTTCAGAGCCCTTCGCTGCTAAAATCCCCAAGGCAGCAAAAACGTGTGTATGTGGGAGAGAGGGGAGGAGGGAGAGCACTGAGGTGGAGGTTCCCAGTACTAAAATAATGCCTTTTATTTTGAAAAAAAGTAATCAGGGCTGAGATCTGGCAACACGTGGGTTTCCCAAAGCCTTTTGCAAAGCCCGTGGCGGCGATAACAGCCGGGCCAGCCACCCATCCCTCCACCCGTCTCCCGTGGCCTCCTCGGGTGCTCCCTATCTGCCTCAGCCATCTCTGCCAGCTCACCCACGCCGCACCGCCAGCCCCGTGGTGTCTGCGATTCCCCAGCACCGCTCCAGCAGCTCCGGAAAAGCCCAATCCCGGCTCCTGCCTGCCCTTCACCCACGCCTGCCCCAGCCCAGCACAAGGAGCAGAGCAGGGCTCGGCCCCCCTGGCCAGTTTTTGAGACCCAGCCACACCATCCTCCCTCCTGAAGTGAAACAACAGGGACCTGAACCAGCCGCCCTGCACCGGAGTGGAAAACTGACATTTTAGAAGTGTTTGTAAACTGAAAAAGAGAATGCAACATTTGCTTTAGGTCACAGCACTTTGTTTCTCTAACTCTGATGTTTTGTTTTCACTATGAAAAGTGGTCAAGAAGCCGAGCTGTTATCAGCTTACATTTCCAAATGAAAAGTTACTTTGAACCAGAAGAATGAAAACAGTGTTATTTTAGCAATTTTGAGACCCACTCCTCCTCCCTTTCCAAAGTGATTTCAGCTAGAAACACATACATCTCCAAACCAAACTTCCCATAAACATGTGGTTTTGAGAGATTAATACCCTTTCCACTGATAAAACCATTTAAATGGGATCCTGAGATTGGTTATTTCAGGCTCTTGCTCATATCACAGGGAGCCTGAACCAAGTAGAGCCCAGACCTGCCACGGAGGAACACTTTTCTTCTGCATTAGAAAGGAATTCACTGTCCAGACTCGATCTTTTCTGGGCCTTGTCTAAGCATCATTATCTGGGTTCAATTGAAGTGTAATTGGCAACATGTTTTTCTAGGATTACACTTCATTATGAACAGAGCAGGGGCCCCGAAACCCACTTCTCCTGTAATCGGATCCATTTTCCAGCCTGTGCTCCTGGAGAGTAGTTTATAATCATCCCCAGCAATCCCGAGGGGATTGTCAGGGCCATCTGAACCACCCCAGCTGAAGCAGAGAAGGTGCTGAGACCCCTCACAGGCAGGTTCAATGGAGATGACAGGGAGGGATTCAATGGGCGTGCCAGGTGAGCTGGGTGTCCACAGGCACCACCCACATCCCATGGGAGGGAATGGCCAGACCTCCCCCACTGTGGGCAAGGGGGTATGGGGTGCAGAAATGGGGGTGTGGAGCTGCAGAAATGGGGATTCTGCCCCTGCTTGCCTCTCAGTGGGCATCAGTGCAGGCGATTCCCATGGCACGCTGACCCCAAGGGCAGAGCCACAGACAGTGGGTGGCCAATCCCTGCCCACAGCTGATGTGCTCTTCCCTGGAGAGCCACAGGCGTTGCCACAGCTCAGCCAGGGAATTATCAGAGGAAATCTCTCCCCAAGCCCTGAATTAACAGCCCTGGCTCCTGCTCAGGGCTGTCTCCCCTCTGAAAGGACAGCAAGCATTGCTGTAGTGCCTGTAACTGTCCCCAGGACCTCTGTGAGACCCTCTGGAACTCAGGAGACTGGTGAGAGCTGTCCCCTGCTCTGGCTGGCTGTGCCTCCCCGCGGTGGGAACTGTTTCCAGAGGATGGGTGTCACGAGGACGGGGCTAAGCCATCCATCACACCCAGCACTAATTGGCTACCCTGCTTCAGAGGCCAAGGAATAAGTGAGCTGCAAAGATTGATGTCCCTTCCCCGCAGCAGGAAAAACTCTCCAGGCTAGGGCTGAGGGTGGATCCCTGCCAGGAACCTGGGATTGCCCAGGTTTGCCTTTGCCAGCCAGCTCCTGGGGGTGAAGGGCTCCAGCCTAAATTTCCCTGGAGGGCTGGTGGTCAGCCCAGCCATCAACCACCCCCTCATGCTGTGACCACACTGCTCCCTCCCCTCCCTCCTTCTCAGCTCTGGGAAATGTCCCAGGAGAGTGGCCAGCTGTGAAAAGCTGCAGCAGCTGGAATGTGGGAGGGAGGGCAAGGCTTCTGGAAAGCCAGAGGCAGCAAGGAGCAGGACTTATCTGTTACCTCCCCGTGAACTGACACCTCTTATTTAACCCCGTGCATGCCTGGAATGCCCTGTCCACACATCTTCAGTCAACATCATCTCCTAACCTCAGGTCCCACTGCGGCTGCCAGCCCCACAGCTGTGATTCCCAGAGCAGAGGCCTCGCAGGGATGCTGGGTGGAATTCCTGGCTGCGGTGCTGTGCACAGCCTGCCTGGTTCTGTGGCTGAGCAGAGGGAGTCACCACACACAGGAGAGCCAGGAGGGCTTTTGAGAGGTGATTTGGGATGAAAGCGTGTAGGTATGAATAGGATCTCACCTCAGTGTTTTGTCAGATCTGGAGCACAGCCAGGAGAGGATTGTTTGCTGTGGCTCCACTCCAAGCCAGAGGCACCACAATTGCAAACTCCCTCCATTTCCCCGGCCCACGCAATGCAGAGCCGGCCCAGCCGACTGCTACGGGCAGGCCAGGGGAGGGAAAAGCAACATTTTCCCACAAAGCCATGGCCTCACCCTTCCCAGGCAGGGCCAGGGCAGGTCCTGGATGCGCTCGGGGCCCGACTGAAACTCGGCGCTGCCCTCTCTGCCCTGGCAGGGCTGGCTGTGTCCTCACACCTATTGCCCCACGGCAGGTCTGCGGCCAGGAACGCGGCTCAGCCCTGCAAATCCCATGGGATGGGGCACCACGAGGCTGCACCTGCCAAGCTCATGGCTGGGATACCTCAGAGCTGCTGCTGTCTCTGCAAGACATGGTGCTTGTCCCCCTGAACCCGTGCCCGGGACAAGGCTGGGTCCCATGGAGTGGATGCTGAGTGTAAGGCAGCTCTGTCACTGTGTGCCCAGGTCAGTGGGGCTGGAGGATCACCTTCCTGCTCTGGAAACACCAGTGGATCCTGATGGTTTTGCATCAGACACCACCAGTGGTTTAGTCTCGACTACCCTTGCCTCATTTTCTCCACCCATACTGATGCTGTGGCACTGGGCACTCACTTCACAGAGAAGCCACGATGAGTGGTAATTAATATTGCACCACCCCTGCCGACAGACGGGATTACAGGCTCATCCAGGAGCCCAAACTGAGGTCAGGGCTCCCCTGTGGCTACACAGAGAGGACCTGGAGACTTACTGTTGTTGGATGCTGGTCTGCTCCTCTCTGGATGCAGAGAGGGGGATGCAGTCAGGGTGAGCTGCTGCAATACAGGACAGTGCCCATGAGTGCTGCAGCCCTGGTGCCCTTGGCTCTCACTGTCTCATGGACAGGATGAGCAGTCCCTGGAGGTGGCAGCCCTGCTCCCATCTCTGGCTGCTGGAAGGACTTGGATGGCCTTGAGGCTGCACCCGTGCTAAGCAACAAGAGCTGGGATGGGAAAACCCATGGCTGGGGAAGCGAGGTCCTGGCCTTCCCCCGGGGCCAGTCCCCAGGGCTCCGGGGAACACAATGCCTTTGTTTGGGACTTGGCCTTCACAAGGAGCCCTTCCCTCACTCTGCCCCAAAACACCAACCCTTCAAAAGGCCTGTTCTCCCCCTCCCCTTCCCCCAGCAATGCTAATGTGCCAGGCCTCTTCTCATGAACCCTGGGAGAGATCAGGCTGGTAGACAGTTTCACCACTTGTTAAATGTGTGTTTAGCGATCCTGTGAGTAGACAAGAACAAATACAAACAAGCCAGGCTGGAGAGCCCCTGCCCCTCCGCCCTGCCTGGAACGCACCAGCCCCAAGCCTTTCTTCTCTAACCACTTCAAACTTTCATTTCTTCTGAAGCCACAACAAGGCACACTTTGTAAAGCAAATGAGTAAACAGCAACTTTCAGCTTAAAAGGAAAACAAGGGGGAGGGACTGTTTTTAATTACTGGATTTTAAAAAGGGCTTTATTCAGTTAATTGCTTTCTGTTGTAAAATGTTCTTCTGCGCACAGCCCTGGTTCTAGCTGTGTTGCTGCTGGCCAGATGGCACTGCAGAGGCAATGACAGCATGTGCCTTCGCTGCTTGGGTGCACAAGTGCCTTTAGCATTCACAGACATCGCCCCCGAGCCCTCCCAGCCTCATGGAAGTGACACGAGGCACCAAGTTTTGCTCTGACATGACCAGCGGTTTGGCGTGTCCAGCTCATGTCACTCCCAAAGGAGTGGAGGGAGAGCGATCGGCACGCACAAAACAGCCTCTGCAGCGTTTCACATCGAGCTCCAAAAGGGCTAATTGCTGTGGACTGCCTTGGCTGCAGCATGTCACCTTCCCAGGCAGGGGGAGGCCCGATGTTCGTGCGAGGGGCTGAGCCCAGCCCGGTCCCACCCTCGGGCTCGGGGAGGGTGACGGAGCTGCGGGTCTGGCACAGCAGCCGGAGAACGTGGAGGCATGTGAAGATCTCCATGTGCATGTGGCTTGTGCAGCAACGTGAAACGGATTCCAACTGTATTCCTGATGATAACAACCAGCTTGGAAGACACCCTGAGTCCGTGGAAACAGATGGATTAAAAATAGAGAACTAAGAGGTGCACGAAAGGATCTTTAGCAGAAACGCCACCAGTGAGGTTGTCACTGTGCTGGGGACAGATGGCACAGGGAAGGGACAGGGACAGGAGGCAGCAGGGGACTCTTCTCAAATTGGATTGGCCCCAGAAGGGAAAGAGTGAGGAAAGGAAATGGAGCAGTAATGGCCTTGGGCTCCTGGCACATGGAGACCCTGCAGCCTGGTGGCCCCTCACTGCATCCCCTGGTGAGCGGGTGCCTCAGAGGGGTCAACCAGCACAGGGAAAGATGGAGAGAGGTTTGTTACCAACCTGGAGCTCTCAGGAGCGTGCACTCCGTCCTCCCGTGCCAGCCTCCATGAGGGAGCATACATGTGTGGGGAAACAGGGAGAAGGAGGCTTCCAGTCCCCATTCAGTAGGGGTGGGGATCATTCCCTGCCCCTTCCAGCACAGAGGAGGGGAAATGCACATCCAAAGGACTTCCAAAGCCACCGGCCCTCTGCCAGAGAGGCCCCAGGGTCAGGGATCATGCAGAGTTCAGGGCAGGGATCGGCTGCCCTAGGGGGAAGCCACAGTGCTGCCACTCCCTCCAGCACTGCAAGCCCCTGGCTTTGCCTCTGCTCCCCTCTCAGTGTGTGTCTCCCCACCCCACACTGGTGTTTTCCATGCTGGTGCTTCCCACAGAATCATTAAGGTTGGAAAAAAACCCTTAAAATCAAGTCCAACCATGAACCCAGCACCTCTGTGTTCTCCACTGAACCGTGCCCCAAGACCCACATCCACAGGTTTTTTGAACACTTCCAGGGATGACTATTCCACCACTGTCCTGGGCAGCCTGTGCTGGTGTCTGACCACCCTTTCAGTGAAAACATTTTCCATAATACCAATCTAAAGCTTCACTGGCTCTTGAGGCTGTTTCCTCTGGTCCCATCACTTGTTACTTGGCAGAAGGGACAGATTTCTCCTCGGTCCCCTCCTCCTGTCAGGGAGTTGCAGAGAGTGAAAAGGTCCCCTCTGAGGCTCCTTTTCTCCAGTCTGAGCCCCCCCAGCTCCCTCGGATGCTCCTTATCTGACCTGTGCTCCACTCGGCTGCTTTAATCAGGTAATCTCCTTTGCAAAAACAAACCCAGGAGAGAGCCCTGGCAGGCAGAGTGTGTTCCGAGCAGTTGGGAGCCGCCGTGCCCGCGGCAGCAGCGGCAGCAGCAGCAGCTTTTCCTGCCGAGGAGCCCTTTCCCCGTGCCCACCGCGGCGGGGGCGGCTCTGCCAGCAGCTGCTGCTGAATGCTCACTTTCTCTAATTGAATAGCAGGAAGTTAAATCTTGTTTCTTTGCCTTTCAGGCTGTCAGCTGGAACAATCGCCCACCTGTGGCACCACCCCGGGGATATAAATAAGGAACAAAACACAATGCTGTGGAGGGATGGATGGTGTTCCCAGAAGATCTCCTGATATCCTATGCCACAGTGTGTGCCCACACTAAGGAGAGGTGTGTGTGCTGCGGGGGGCACGTGGGCGGCCCCACGAGCTTCCAGAGTGGTGTGGGAACAGCTTCCAGGCCAAGGGATTGAACACAGGGGAATGGATGCACGGAGCACATGGGTACCATGGAAAAGTGTGGCAATAATGCAAAGGGATGTTTTTATACAGTCAATTTATTTAAGGGTTCCCCCATTTGCTTTTATATTGGAAAAATATATGTCCTGCCAACGAGCTGAAATTTCTTCCTTCTCATTAATCCCCACTCCCCCTCCTCGAGCTGCCATCTATTCCCACGGCCTCACTGTGCCTCGAAGCCTCCCAGCACATCTCACTCCATTTCACACCCAGAAGCATCCACAGGCCCTCCCAGCCATGTCACCAGGGTGTTAATCGTGGTCCCCAGGCAGACACAGCCCTATCCCGTGCCCTGTGGGCACTGTGGCAGCTGGAGCAGTGCTGGTACCAGGGTAGGGAAGGTGAGTGCCAGCAAGACCAGCACCGGGAGGAGCAGCAAGTGCCTGTGCACAGGCTTGTGCAGCTGTGCAAGGACTCGGGTGCCTCATGCCACCATGGGCTTAAGTGCCAGGCGCTCTGCTGGCGTGGCTGGTGCTGCCATCCAGCCCTGGGCTTGTCTGGGCTCTGCCCCACATCTCCAGCACAGAGGTGTGTGTGCCGCTGATGCCCCGTGTGCTTCCTCGCTGCTGCCTTTCCCGTTTCCCCGACTGTGCTGCCAGACCAGCCAAGAGCGAGCGAGCTCCGTCCTGGAGCTCGTCCTGGAGGGAGCGGCGCCTCCTCCTGCCACCCAGGGCGCTTCTCCGCCACCTCTGGCACTCACACCGCAGTTCCCACCGGCCCGGAGCTCCCACCGGGATGTTCCCGAGGCAGCGGCCGGCGCAGCTGCGCCCGATCCGACAGCTCTGCACAGCTGGAAGGAGCCCAGACCCTCCGGGAAAGGGGAACGCGGTTGGGAGGGCAGTGGGAGCCCCTGACACACTTGCACCACACTTACAGAGGCCAATGCTCTTGCCACGAGAGGAAATTATTAATTTGCTGGGAATAAAGTCGGCAGCAAGTCAGGAAACATCCTTCTCATGTCCTGGAGGAAAGGGTCCCAGGCTCCCCTTGTGCCCTCCCTCTCAGCAGCTCTGTCGCCTTTGTACAGAGGGACAGGCCTGGCACATGGGCACTTGTCTGGGCACCACATCCCCATGCTAGAAGGAATGTGGACAGTGTGGGCACCACATCCCGTGCCGGTGTGGAACACAGCCAGGCTGTGCTCAGATGCAGGACCCCTCACTCCCCCCATGGGGACTCACAGCCCCCTGACCTGGGGTCACTCCCACCTCCCCAGTGCCATGGCAGGGGACGTGGCCATGTCCCCCTCCCTGACACCCTTTGTCCATTACTCTGGTAACAGCCGTGGTGCAAATGCCACTTCCCTGTTTGTTTTCCCACTGCTGCCATGGCGGGGGCGGCCGTGGCTGCCCTCCCTCCAGCTCCCCGAGCAGAGCCAGGGTATTCAGGGCTCAGCAGCCTGAATGAAGCCAGATCCCTGGACACATTCCTGTGGTTGGGGTTTTTTTTCTTCTTCCTTTTTTCTCTTTCTTCCCCCCCTCCTCTTCTCCCTCGCTTGGCACAAGCTAAAGGATTCAAAAGGAAGCCAGGCTTGGCAGACACAGGGGGAGGAGGGAGTGGGGAGATGAAAGAAGGCCTCTCTCCAGCTTTCTCTTCCAGTTCCCACACTCAGCCGGCGCGGAGAGCTCCTAATGATTCCCAGGCGCACCTGGAGCAGCCGACGAGGAGGGGGGGCTGTTTGCACAGCCAGCAGGACAGGCCCCCAGAGCCCCAGCCGGGGAAGTGGGGTGGTCCCACAGCCCCCAGCCAGGTCACTCTGGGTGACAAGGTGCCTGACATGGCAGCCTTGCCATGCTGCCATTTATATGCCACATGCCAGAACTGGAACTGAGGAAAAGCTCTTCATTCCCAGCTTGGTGGGCTTCAAGCAGCTGCCCTTCCCCATGGGGGTCATGCCCTGTGAGGTCGTGGGTTGGGGACCATCTGGGAGCTAATGTGGCCCCTGGGGCTGTGCTGAGGCAGAGACACCCATTCACACACACCCCAAACACACACCTGGAGTGGAAGAAGCACCAGGTGGCACCATGGAAAGTGGCGATGACACTTGGGCACATTGGCCCTCAAAGGGCACCAGGCAGGGGACACCGGCCACCACGTCACCCTGTGGCTGTGCCACACAGCCCTTCACGCCCTCTCGTGGCACCCACTCAGCACCACAACTGTCCCTGTCCCTCTCCCTGTGCTGGCCCCATCCCTGTCCCCATCCCCATGGCTGTGGCAGCAGAGCCAGGCTTCCCTCACAGGGCATTCGAAGCAAATTTTCCCTTGTTTATCATCCCTGGCACCCACAGCTCCTCTGGGCAACCTGTGCCAGTGCCTCAATGCCTTTATGGGCCAGAATTTGTTCTCATATCCCATCTCAATCTGCCCTCCTTCAGCTTAAAGGCATTCCCCATTTTCCTGTCACTCCATGCCCTTGCCCAAAGCCCCACCAGCTCTCCTGGAGTCTCTTTAGATACTGGGACCCTCTCATCTTCTCTCCCTCTCCTCTCCCTCTCCCTCTCCTCCCCTCCCTGTGGGATTATGGCACAGTCCTACCCAGCACAGCACTGCCAGCAAAGCTTTGAAGTGCAGCCCTGGTAACAGAACCTTCACTGCAGGAATGGGAAAACGCCAGGACAGAGAGATCTCCGCCTCTGTTGCTCACTGGTCTGGGCAGAACTGGGCAAACAAGGCACTTCTTAAAAAGGGGACTCTCCAGGCAGGGAGAGGGAATGGAGCGGATTTGCTCTGTAGTTACAAGATCTTTGCCCTCTTGGTGCTGCTCCAGCACAGTAACCAAAGGGTTATTCCCACCAGTATGGATGGAAGCTCTTCCCACAGAGCTATTCCCATGGAGTTATCCCACAGCTGCCTTAAGGACCAACACCAGGATGTGGATACCAATGGTTCCCAGTCAGAGCTGGACAAGTCCCAGTTCTGAGGGGAAAGCAGAAGCAAAGTGCAAGGTGGGTGTATGCACCCCACTGGCTCCTCCTGGAGAGGGGCCAGGCCCCAAACAAACTGTCTGGGGCACCTTCCAAGGAGCTGCCCCGGCCTGGAGCTGCCTCTTGGCAGCGGGAAACGCCATCACCTCCGTCAGCGGGTGCTGAGCGGCCTCACACACACCCATTGAGTCATGACATCGTTGGTGGCCTCGCAGCAGAGTGGCCGAGCCCAACCCAGCCCTGGCTGCACTCAGGGAACCATTTTAGGCACCAGTGACAGAGGCATCAACAAACACGACTATAAATAGTGGTGTGGAAGGAACGAGATGGTCAGGCTGTTCAAATCCTGGCACGGCCCCACATGCACTGATAGCAAGTGCCCTTTGCTTGTTCTCTTGCCGCCAGGTCCTCTTATCTATTCCTCCAACTTTGGGTGTTTCTGTCACCCTGTCAGCAGGTCCCCTGCCCTGACACTGTAGCCTCCTGGGATGGCTGCAGGCCCTGCTCATGTTGTTGGCACCTATTCCACAATCCAGGAAGGATGTAAAACTAAATGGGCTGCAGGGATGAGTGGAGTTGCCACCTGGGCCCCCTCATGGCCAGCCCCACGGGGTTGTGAGGACAGACCTGTATTTCCATGACCTCTACACACAGGGATCTGCAGACATGCCTGCAGAGACATGGGGTCTCACAGCACTTCAGAGCACTATTTCTGATTTCTCAGCTTTCCCCAAGGAGTTGGAGTCATCCTCCAAACCTGACATGCCTCCTGGATCATTCATTATTCATTGGTTTTGGATTCACCATCCCTGGAAGTGTTCAAGGCCAGGCTGAAAGGGGCTGTGAGCACCCTGGGCAAGTGGAAGGTGTCCCTGTCCATGGCAGGGGGATGAAAGTGAAAGAGCTTTAAAGGTCCTTCCAACCCAAACCAGTCTGTGATTTTATAATTCATTTTGATCTGTCATGGTGATGGGGAAACTGAGGCAGGAAGGTGTCATGACTCACCTGATGCACGTGAAGGACCAGGAGAGCAGAGTCCACTCTCTGCCCGACCTCCCTGCCACACAGCTGGTCATCAGGGGTGTCCCACCTGCACTGAGACACACCAGAAGCTCTTGGGGTTAAATCCTGCACTCATCATGCAAAGCAGCTCTTGCTATTCAAGGCTGTGATTACCTCGGGAACATCTGCACTGACAATTGCTGAGTGGCACATCATTCCCAGCAGCTCTGCCTCCGCTTCTCCTCCTCCATGGCTGCAGTTCAAAGCTCTCTCACTGCAAAGCCCTGCAATGCCTGGCAAAAGGAAAAGCTCAAAAAACAGGCAACAGAAACAAAACCTTGGGCTTGCAGCAAAGCAATGACAAAACCTCCCAGATCCACCTGCACAAACCTCTCCCTTCCCTCCCTGCATGGCCTTGGCCTGTGTCCTTCCACGACCCACTGGCTCCTCAGCCCCAGTGTGAACTCTTGGAGTCAAGGGCTTGGGGTGTTTTATGCATCAAAGGCAGCTCTTGGCCTTGGAGTGGACATCTGGGCCTCTCAGAACTTGATGGACCCACCTGGACTTTCATTCATGCAACACAGGCTGAAATCTGTGCTGGAATTTGATTTTTCCTCCAGGCATCTGGTGGAAGAACATGCAGGATTTGGGCTGGGCTGGGGGAGGCATTCCAGCAAAAAAGAACACTCTGCTGAGGGCCATCCATCCCTTAAACGAACACCCATAGCAGGGATGCTGCCCTGGGGCCTATGGACATTCCTTGGCTATATTTGGTGATGGATGGAGAATTTGTTGCTTCCCCTTAACCCATCTGTTCCCCTTATTGGCAGGGAGGAGCCAACACCAGAACTGCAGTGTCGCTACTCGGATAAACCCGGTACTTCAGCAGCAATAAATCTCCTCTGTTAAGCTTTTGCTGCCTCCCACCTGTTGGCTGAGAGAAGATCAAGTTGACAAAAGTCTTCTGCCAAACTGTATTTTTATCCAGGACTTCATCACGAGTCCAGGTTCCCACAAAAGCTGTTCACGAAGCACAGGGAGGTGGTTCTATCACTGCACATCTCAACTCTGGAATCCCAGAGGTCTCCAGTTCCAAAGTAGGTGCTTTAATTACATTTTCTGAATTCTCTTAAATTCCCAAAAGCTCTTTAGCTTCTTGTCACTCCCACCCCATCATCCTAAAACCTGGGAGGTCCCAAGCAGGGACCCCAGACAGCCAAAATACTCATTGTGAAGAAGGAACTGAGAGAGCCAGGCTGAGACCAACACGGTTTATTACAGAAAAACACCCCGAGGGATTTCATTAACATGGCAAAAAAAAACACTGGAGGACAATGAAGTGAAACCCACAGCAACAACACACAGCAGGAAAGTCCAGCTGTCAGCCAGCACAGCACAAGAGGCACAACTGCACTGGCCCATCCAGGTGGGAGATGTGCCCAGCCCATGGAGCCAATCCCAGGACTCATCACACCCCAGGGGGCACCACGGATGGGCACAGGGGGAAAATACACAAGCAGCAAGTCCATGTCTTCCAGTTGTAGTGATGGAGGAGAAAAAACCACAAGAAGCCACATGGATAAAAGCAAATGGGGCAGCCACTGCAGGAACAGAAAATCCCCACTCGGGAAGGACTCGGGAGGGGAGAAGGGAGGTTTGTCTCACATGGGGCCCATTTCCTGAGCCCCACACCTCCCAGAGAGCCCCTAAGCTGCCCTGGCAGCAGGAGGACCCTAAGCAGGATCACTAAAACCCTGTGCCCAGCTTGCACCCAGCTCCCTGTGCATCTCAGGGCCCGGACAGGGAGCAGGAAAGCCCGTGAGGTGCAAGGCTCTGCCCCAAAATCACAACGCATCACTTCCCCAGAGCTCCCAGCACCTCCAGACAGGGCACCCATCTCCTCCTGCCAGCCCAGCCCTGCCAACACCAGCATTGCCTCTGGATCATCCAACGCATTCCCCACGGCACCCGGTGCCATCACCCATCCCAGTGGCCGTGCTGGCACCCTGTACCCAATCCCACTGGCACCCTGCCCTGCTCCCAAGGGCTGGCTGACAATTCCATTCCTCCTGCAACATCCCCTCCTGTGTGCAAGCTGAGCTTGGCTGGGCTTCCACGATGTGATCTTCAGGAAACACCTTGGAAATGTTTACTGGGAGGCCAGGCCGTGCTCCCCCTCCCAGCTGCCAAAAAGGTCTCCAAGATCCAGCTCAGACCCCAAAATCTTGGGTTCACATTAAAAAGATGAGACTTTTCTACAAACCTGAATGTTAACAGATGTGTCACCTTAGTATCTTTCAAGATTAGTTTTCTGTTTGTTTGAATTTTAGACCTTCCTCTGAGGTGTTTGTCACCCTGATGTGACAAAGAACAGTCTGTCAAAGAGTTTGGGGGGGGAAAAGGTGCAATTTGCCTTTCACTGCTATAGCAGGATTTAGTGCAATGAGAAAAGTCTCCCAAGCCACTGAAGGCATCACCAGCTTGTTTATATATCCCTCAAAGGTGCAACAGCTCAAGCTCCAGCCTCACTGAGCTGAAACCAGAGGCAGACACACACCCTGGGAAACTTCAGCCTGTGGAGTTTGTAGAAAACTACTATCAGATAACACCAAGCATCCTTCCTGCTCAGCCATGGGATGCAGCACAAAAAGAAATAAAAGCAAAAAAAAACACAAGGAAGAAACGATTTTTAAATTTTCCTCCTCAGAGTGTCCCTTGGGACAGGCTTTGAGCAGAAATGTCAGTGTGATTTTCACACCACTTTCTCTCCAATTGATTTCTCATCCTGGTTTTTAATCAGAGATTTGGTTCTCTCACAGCATCACTAGCAGAGGTGTCTATTTTAGGAAACACCAGAGGTTTTAAGAAGCTGAGGAGAAAAAGATTATCAACTCATATGGGCTCAGCCTAGAAAGGGAGAAAAAAATCCTTTAATTAAAATCCCCAGGCTGAAATTCTCTGCAGATTTACCTAAATGGACTTCAAATGATGTCCCTAATATATCAGGGCCTGCTTTTAACTTAATTCAAGCCCTGGGCATGTGTCTGCAGCCCCTGGATGGCTCATGGATGAGCTGGGCTTTGGATGCCTCACTGAGGTTATTATTTTTAAGTGCTAAATCGTGCAAGTCTGAGACCCAAATACAAAATCCTGGGCCAACAATACATTAGCCCAAAGCTCCAAGCAGGAAACAGGATTTTTTCATTTTAATATGTAAGTGTTTGTTTCTCATTTTCCAAATTTAGGCTGTTCAGTTGGGAAAATCTTGATGAAAGGACAGACATTGAGTATTTTCTGGTTGGGGAGCAGGAGCTGGGTCTGTGAAGGAACAACATTATGGTTTAATTTCAGTTAAAAGGGACATTTTGTTTCAAAGCTGCAAGAAAGGTTTTTGGGTGTTCCCCACTTTCCAGTTCAGCCTAAACATTTGCTTTGGAAGTCAAAGTCTTTGGGAGTTACCTGGGGTGTTAAATAAATGCCAGCAGGGGAAACCTGCCTGGCACAGAGTCCACCAGGGCAGCTCCAGCCTCGAGGGGTTTTGCCTGAAGCAAGCGCAGAACGTGTGGACAGACTGGGCAAATGTCTCCTGGGTGCCTGGCACAGAGGAGTCTCCAGTGCCACGAGGAGCAGGGACACCCCCACAGCATCCCAAAGGAGAGGGGCGAAGGGCAGCGTTTCCTCAGCTCCCTCCTCCCTCCGTGCCCCCAGCACGGCTCCCAACGGGGAATAAACTCACGTTCCCCAGGACAAACACTCTGCCCTGCACAGCACGACCCACTGGCAGAGTGGCACTGGGATGAGGTCCATGCCAGGGGCCATGGGACCAGCCACTTCCTCTATTTACTGTTGGGGGTTTGCTTCTCCTGCGCCGGCCGCTTGTGCTTCTGGGCGACGCCGTAGGGCACGTGGGCAGCCACGGTGCCCATCTCCTTGGCTCCCTCCACGTGGAACATCTGGTCATCGAAGAAGATGTGCGGGCGGATCTTCCTGAGCAGCGGCCCCTTGGGAGCCCCGGCCAGGAACAAAGCCTCGTCCGTCTCCAGGCCCCAGCTGCGCAGAGTCTTTAGGGCGCGGGCGCCCGAGCTGGCCGCGCTGCGCGCAGTGACCAGGTACGTGCGGATGGGACACTCCAGCCTCAGCCCCTTGGAGTAGAACTTCTTCTGCAGCTTCCCCAGGGCCTCCAGGAAGCCCTTCAGGGGGCCCTGCCGAAGCAAGAAGAAACCATCACTTTGCAGACCTCCATGTCATCCTTCCTCGTCCCTGCGAGCCCCCAAAATGACAACAATGGCCCCAGGACAGCCATCCTGTGGACCCGCAGCTGCTGACCCTCCCCACCCCACACTCCACAGCCCATCTCTGCCTTGTGCCCAGAGGTGAGAGCATCCCTGTGGGCTGTCTCTCTCCCAGAACCTTTTCCTGGCTTCACCCCAGCACTACCTGTGCCAGAGGCTTGTTCTCATGAGCCTTTTCATGCTCAAAGAACTTGTCCAAGCCGTGAGCCTTCACGATCTGCTCCGACTCATCCGAGAAGAGCACGGCGTCCCCATCAAATGCCACCCTCAGCTGGTTCTCTGACACCTCCAGGTCTCTGCTGGGGCTGAAGATGGTGGCTGCAGCAATCCCTGCAGAGGGAAAGCGTGAGGCAAGAGGTGGCAGTTATCCAAGGATCCATCCTCGTGGTGCATCCCTTGAAGAGCAGAGCAAAACACGATGGGCCGGAAGCAAACACTGCAAGGAAATGCACCCAGGAGCGCCTGCAGCTTGGCCCCAAGACCTTTCACAGCAAAAACAAATCCCCAGATGATAAATCACCCTTTGCATACACAAACTAAGGAGGAAAAGCTCCGCCTTTGCCTTGGAAGAGCTGTGGAACTTGTGTAAAAGCTTATTTCTATGGAAACTAGAGGCTCTTTGGAGCATCAAAGATGTGGGACGAGGCAAACTCTAATTGCATGTCAATGCAGGGACATGGATATTGGAGCTCTCGCTCCTGGCACCAACCCCCTGAGGGCTCCAGGCTCCCCCCACTGCCCTGCCCCAGCTGGACCCCAGACTCACCCTCTTCAATGGCCCCACTCACTTTCTCGGCGTCGGAGGAGAGGTAGAGGTTGGTGTGATAGGCCTTGAGGTAACAGATGGGGCTGTTCCCTCCTGTCATGCAGAACCTCTCGATGAACAGATCTGAGGGCAGAGGGACCCCGGGGTGAGCCCGACTGCCCCCACACAGGCCTTGACGCTGCTCCCCGTGGCACCCCAAGAGTCAGCAGGGCTGGGCTACTTTGGCAGCCAGAGCACTTTGGCACCAGCCCACTCCCACTCCCAACACCCAGGCCCTTGGGAGAGGTGGGCTCAGCAGGCAGCCAGGAGGAGGGGACAGGAGACACCTCCTTTTCTCTCAGCAGAGCAGTGTCACCACCCCAGAGCCGCGGGCACAGCAGCACTGCCAGCTCACCATAGTGGTTGATGCTGTTGATCAAGCGAACCCCAACCTGGGCGTGGTTGTTGGTCATGAGGACGATGTCGAAGAGCTCCTCACTGTCGGGGTACAGCTCCCGCAGCTGCGCGTTCACCGCCTCCAGCGCCTGCAGCACCCAGGGGTGGGCTCAGCGAGCCCAGTGTGACCCTGAGCCCCTCACCCAGCAAAACCACCAAACCAGTGAGCCCAGCATGGCCCTGAGCCCCTCACCCAGCAAAACCACCAAACCAGCGAGCCCAGCATGGCCCTGAGCCCCTCACCCACCAAAACCACCAAACCAGTGAGCCCTGGCATGGCCCTGAGCCCCCTCACCCACCAAAACCACCAAACCAGTGAGCCCTGGCATGGCCCTGAGCCCCTCACCCACCAAAACCACCAAACCAGTGAGCCCTGGCATGGCCCTGAGCCCCCTCACCCACCAAAACACTTCCTGGCCATCAAACAGGGATGGGGTCAACCCCAGCTACACCCCAAGCCAAGCCAGCATCAACTGGGAAAAAACAGACTTATCTGGGGGGAAAAACCCACACGGCTACTCTTGATTGTCAAACTTAAAAGGTTTTGAGCTTAGGAAATGAGAATAAATTAGCTCTGAGTTATAGATAAATGATTTTTTCAAGCAATCAGAAACAGAGCAAGTCTCTCCCCAGCAAGTGGATTAGCTTATTCATTGGGGACAGGCAAGAGATTGCTCCAGTGAGCACCCAGAGCTGCACTAAATCCAGCAGAACTGGGGAAGAAATTGGAAAATATTTTTCAAGTTTGAAGTGCCTCATTTCAACATGTCAAAATTAGAAATTTGCCAACTCTGCAGCAAAGCTAAACGCAGCCAATTAAAAAGAATAACTAAATTGTAATAATAATAATTTTCAAAAGTTACCAGAATTCCCTAAAGGGAAACTTTAAATACAACCCAAAGAGATGATTTCTTCAATTCTTGGGCTCAGTTGCCAAAATCCAGCGTTGCTCAGCCCTGGGAGCAGCTCATCCCTTACCAGGAGGTTTATTTGACCTCTGTTTGCTCTGGGGGTCCATCCCTTCTGCCACACTGCTCGACTCCATCCCAGCCCCACAGGAGCGTCCCACAGCACTCCGCTCTCCCCAGAACTTTGGGGTCAGGATCATGGTGCTGAGTCACCTTAGGTGGGTGGGTGCTCACCTTGACGAAGGGGAAAGCAGCCCCAGGGAGGAAGGGCTCGTTCTCATGGTCCAGCTGGTACTTCACGTAGGCCTCCACCCCTTGCTCGCTGTAGATCTTCTGCTCCTCCTCCATGCGGAACAGCGCGCGCGACGACACGGCGATGGTGATGGCGTTCTCGGGCTTGGGCTGTGGGCAGAGGGGCAGGCTGGGCAGGCAGCCCCTGCTCCCAGCCCCGCTGCCTGGCACGGCTCTGCTCACTCCCAGCAGAAAGGCCAGGGGGTGGGTGACACCCCCACGGAGATGTGGAGGGCAAGGGGCAGCTGAACCCCTGATCTTCCAATGCTTCAACAGATGAAGCCCTGATGTCTCATCCCCACACATTTGGGATGCCTGAGATCCCACTCCCAAGTCTTCCCACTGCAAACAGACCCCAGACCTGCTGTACTGCCCTGGGAGAACCATTGACCCCACACAGAAGGGATTGCTGTGGCTTTTCCCACTCCCCAGCCAGGAAAAACCACCCTGCGGCTCAGCCAGATCCACATCCCGTGATGCTGTCCAGATGTGACAAACAACCCGTGCCAGCTCAGCTTCTAGAAACACTTGGTATAGTTACTGTGGGTGGAAACATGACAAACAGGTGGTGCAAGCAATGATTTATGAGTCATTATTATTAATGTTCGAAGGCTTGATCTAAAACCCACTGAAGTCAACAAGTGGAGCTTGGCAGAGAGAGAGGGAAAGTCAATCTCATCTTGACCCCCACCCGTCCTCTCTCTCCCCTTGGAGGGCAGGGAGGTGTTAATCCACATCACTCACTTGGAAGCACAAAAATAAGTTAATTACTGATGGCCAATGAGAAATCCTCGGTGCCAGGACAGCAAAGCCTATGGAAGGACAGTGCCACAGCCAGCCCTGTCCCCAGCAGAGCCTCAGTGAGTCCAGGGAGCAGGACAGGGCTTGGGGGCTCCCTGGGAGCTCAGGGATGCACCTCTGCAGGGAGCCTGTGAAAACCCAAGTGTCAGCACTGCAGAAACCACTCCCTGTGATCTCCAGGATCCTCTGTGGCATTCCCTGTGAGTAATCCCCTGGCAATGCTGTTTGCCCAGGGGGTGGAGGGAGCCTCTGCCAGCTGCTCTGCACACCCAGGTGCTCCAAAGTTCAAGCTCCCACCCTGCCTAGGGTTGAGTTTTACAGGAACAGCAGCCTGGCAAGCACAGAGTGCCCCATCCACACTGGGATTCACTCCCACAGGGCCAGGCTTGCCCTTGGGCTCGCTCTGCCCCCAGCCCCATGGGGACACACCCAGGAATGAGTCACTGGGAGCCTCCATCCCATTCCCAGCACCAAACCCCCTGTAGGCAGTGCCCAGGGCCAGCCCTGCAGCGTGGTCAGTCCCCTCGCCAAGGCTGCATCCGTCCCCAAACTCCCAAAATCCCCAGCAAAGCGATTACGCAGCAGGTGATCAGGACAAGACACAGATTAGCTCAGGCTGAGAACATCACTACAGCCACAGGGATCCCCTTCCTGCAGCTTTTGCAGAGAAAGGTCCCCTGTTGAAGTGGCTCCTTTAGGAAAGCAAGAGAACAACCCCCAGGACACGCAGGATCACCCAGGCCCACGCAGGAGCTGATCCACAGAACCAGCAGCACTCCAAGTGAACCAGAGCCAGGTCTCCAATTACATTCAGCTCCCCAAGGGGTGTCAACTATTAACTGGTCACGGGCCAAGTCCTGGGAGTTCAACTCATTAATTAATAACACTGCTGTCATGGGCCATTTATTAGCTGAAAATATTAATAACTACTAAAGGTCCTGGGACATCCGGCCATTAGCTGGAGTCCTCCTGCCTCTCCATCCTTCTCCCAAGTCCCTGCAGTGCTGGGTATGTAGGAAAGCTGCCAGATGTTGCTCCCTGATCCTGGTCCCTGATGGACCACAGGGCAAAGCATCCTCCAGAACCAGCCCTGAAGGAAGATCCCTGGGAGAGAAAATAGGTCAGCAGCCCATATGTGACAGCACAGAGGCAAGAGGGGTGGAGAAGGATGTTTGGGGCCATAAAGCAAGCCAGGTGCCCAGAGGGAATTTCCATCTCTATCTCCCCACACACACACCTTGCACCCGGAGGGAGCACCTTGCGCAACAGCAACAGGCTGCTCAAGGTCCCTTCCCCACCACTCAAAGGCACCAGCCTCCAGGAGGTTCATTTAAGAGGTAATAAACACAGCAATAAAAATAACCATAAGCTTGGGGCCTGACTCTGCCCCAGCGTGGGCTGCTGGAGCCCCAGGTGCCTGTGGGCAGGAAGCTTGGCCTCTGGGAATGGGACCTGCCAGATCCTGCTGGCTCCTGCCAAGGAAGATTTGCACCTTTGGAGCACCTTAGGCAGGAAAGTCTCACCCGGGTGCTAAGGCAGCTCCCAGCTCTGGCTGGGCTGGAACGGCCCTGCTGTTCTCTGGGAAATGCTGACATTTAGAAAATAAGGCAATTCTGCTCTGTGAGGAGGGATCAGCATTTTGACATTTCTTTGAAGTGGAGGTTTCATTTGGAAGCATTCCCTCCTCAGGGTTGTTTGGATGCTTCTCCATCATCCCCAACAGTACTGCAGATGGTCATTACAACATTCAAAAATGGTCTTTGAAAAGCCTCAGTGCTCCAGGAACCACAGCACCTCGAATCCTCCATCTGAGTGCTGTGAAAAACTCAACAAATGCCACTTTCACCCAAAAACTGTGATGTTTCAAGGCTAACACCCTTCTTTTGTAACAGGAAGCAAGTGCAAGGGAAAGGTCCTGCTCACAGTCCTGGCTGGGATGTGCTGAGACTCACAGCCCCATCCCAACACAGGCTCCTGCTCTGGGTGCCCCAGCCCCACTGGGTTTGGGCACTGAATCACAAACCCTGTTTTCCCCTTGGAGCAACATCCAAGGTCTGCCAAGGTCAGTTAAAGCTCATCATCCAACTCAAGCCCAGCCTCTGCTCAGCTGAATCCAATCAAATTTGCTGCCTGGGGATCCATGGGGAGCTCCTCTCCCTTCCCAGGGGAAGGTCAGATCCAGCCCCATCCTGAACACTGAGTAAGAGATTAATGATGTGTTTAAGAAAAGTATGAGCAGGGAAGGTCCCATCCTAATCCTGGGTCCATCCCTGTGGTCAGGCAAACAGAAGGGACAACCAGGAACATGTCCAAACAGCCCAGCCCCCTGAAGAAGAACATCAGCCCCTGGCACAGCTCCAGAAGGACCACAAAGTCCAAACCCCACCTCAGAAGCACCTTTCCAACAAGGCTCGAGATCCATCAAATGCAAAACCCACCACAGACCCGAACCCCCAGTTTGGGGGTAAAGATGCATTTCAGGACTGCCTGGAAACAGCCCATTTCCCTCTGCAGACCCAACAGCTGGCGGCCTTTAAATAGCTCTTCTAATCAGATGCAAATCCTAAGCAGCCCCCCAAGGATTAGAGGCAGACATTTGGAAAGCCCACAGGCTCCCAGGATGTGGAACTGTGTCCTCCCACCCACAGGAGCCACAGGTGCCCACAGTGGCACCCAATCCCAGCGGCTTCAATGCCACCACTGGAGGCCATCACTGGCAGGAGCCACAACAGGGGCCCTGTCCTGCACCCCTTGATCCTCCTGCACTGCCTGGGGCTGAATCTGCTGGACCCAACTCCATCCTGAAGTCCTGGAGGAATCCTGTCAGCTCTGGGCACTGCCCCAGATGCTGCAGAAGACCAAATTCTTGTGACCAAATTCAGCATTTGGAGGTGGATTTTGGGTGAGATTTGGTCACAAGAAGGGAAGAGGAAGGGCTTGCTCCAGGAACAAGCATCATCTCTCCACCTACAGCATCCCAAAAATCAGGCACCCTGGTGAGCTGGACGGGACCCCAAGGGTGCAGGGGACGAGCAGGGTGCTCAGAGGAAGGGAGCCAGAAGAAGGTCAGTTCCCATTAACCCCACTCAGTGTCACCAGAGAGGCTGGGGGACATTTTCAGCATTGCTGAGGAGTGACAAGTCTCATGGCTGACCTCCCCAGCTGGCAGGAGCAAGGCTGGAGCAGCCACGGGAGCCGGGCATGGGCAGAGCAGAGACCCCTGCAAAGGGAAATGTCCAGTTAACCCACTGCCCAGCCACAAGTGGGTTCCCCAAAATCACCCTGTTTCCTGCCACCTCTCAGCCCAGGGCCAGGAAGGGGCAGCCCCCACAGCTCACACCTGCTCCCCTACAGGTTCCTTAGGTCTGAGGGGACAGACAGACCTGGCACCCCAAGGGCGCAGACGGATGACACCAAACCCCATTTCCCGTGTGCCTGAGGGAGCTCTGGACACTGAGCCCCCTGTTCAGGATCAGATTAAAGTTCAGGGCGATGGCTGGGATGGTTTTGAGTTCTCTAAGAACATTATTTATACTGCAGAAAAGAGCTCTGCAGCCATCCATCACAGGGCTGGCAGCTGCCTGGCAGGGCAGGGCAGAGCAGCCCAGCTGTGTGCGAGGGCACCAGGCTGGGTATCAACCCCAGCCCCACAGAGAGGGATGGCACAGCCTGACTTCAAGATCTGAGTGCCTGGAACTCGGCTCTGCCCTGGTTTGCTGTGTGAGCAAAGCACATCCCTGCCCTGCCTCATCTTCCCTGTGGCACAGCAGAGAGGGGTGCCCTGGTCACCAGGCTGGCTGCAAGGAGGGGAAGAGGAGGAGCCTGGGCTGGCACCCCCACAGACTGAGCATGGCATGGAAGACAACAAGCTGCATCTCGCCACCAAGCCAGGCTGTCCCTCTGCTCTGGGCAGGGCACAGCTGGCAGTGGGTCCAGGACCAGGGGCTGCAGCCAGGTCCCCAGTGGTGAAAGCACAAGGGCTGCTCCAAGCTGGGGTCTGCAGAGCAAGAGCTTGGCTGTCCCCCCTCGTGGAGAGATCACATGCAGAAGGTGCCAGCTGCCACCAAGCCCCCCACCCTGCCATGGCTATTGGTGGGTGGGGTCGCAGGCTGCAGGGTCAGGGCCAGCCTGCCCTGGGCACAGCTCCCAGCCCTGCCAGGCTGCCAGCCCCAGGCTCCCACAGCTCTTCCAAAATACAGCAGCACTTCAGGCGCTCCCATGTTTAAACCCGGCAGGCTCAGCCCTGGTTAGATAACACAGACTTTCCCTCTAATCTCCAGAGCAGGCAAGCCTGGCAGGGGCAGCTGCACCCCTGTGCCACCCCACTGCTCTGGGCAGGAATTCAGCTCCCAGGCTGCCCCCCTGCTCCACCACTGCCACCCCTCCTGTCCCTGGCAGGGCCTCTCGCCTTGGCACAGGGGACAGGCAGCTCATGGGACACGGAGCCACTGCAAGGACACCTCCCCTGGAGGGACCCGGGAGCACCACAGGGACCCGCAGGAACACAGACCAGGGGGATCCAGAGAGACCCTGCACAACCAAGGGTAACCCAGGGATGCCAAGGAGGAATGGGAGCATCTAGAGATACCCAAGGACCTGGATGGAGACAGGGCATCAAAGAAAAACCAAAGATACGCAGGGGAACCCCAGAGAAGAGATGGAGCACCTGGAGAGACTAAGGGGGACTCCAGAGCTCAGGGAGGAAATGGGGCACCTGGAGAGACCCCAAAGCATGGAAAGGAGATGGGGCACCCAGACACACCCGGGGGGTTCCACAGAGGAAGCCAGAGAAGGTGAGGCACCCAGGAGGACCACAGAGAACCTGTAAAAGATGGGGCACCCGGAGGAGATGGGGCACGCGGTTTGAAGGGGGGCACCCAGAGCGGCCGCGTCCCCCGGGACAGTGAGAGCAGCGCGGCTCGGCACCTCAAAGGGGGTTCTCACCGATTTGGGTTTCTTCTTGGGGGCGAGGTTGTCGTAGAAAGCCTTGGCTTCATCCCAGGGCCGCCCCGGCGCCCCGGCCGTGCCCGGCGGCTCCATAGCGGGCGGCTCCGGGGCACCGGCGGCTCCGGCGGCTCCGAGCGCGTCCCGGGAGCTCCCGGAGCCGGGGCCGGCCCGGCGGAACGCGCTTTATAAGGCATCCCATGAAGCTCCGGGGTTTCAGTCCACCGGGACACGGATTAACCTCTTCGGAACCGAGCGCTCCTCGCCGCAGCGTCCCCTCCGCCGCCGCGCTCCCCCGGCAATGCGGGGATGCTGCGGGAATTGAGCCGGGAGCCCTCGGTCCAAAGCAGAGCGGGCCCCGGAGACAGCGAACCCCCGGGAGGGAGGGAAGGGACTGAGGACAAAGGTGCCATCAGCAGGACACGGAGCAGGAGATGATGGGGCACCCACGGCAGCCACCAGCTCCTGCTCGTCCCAAGGACACCGCGGGTCGCTGGCGTTTGGTCATCCTTGGAGAGCAGAGGGTGGCACCGATGCCAGGGCAGCGGGAAGGGCACGAGGGTGGACAATGCTGAGAGATGGAGAGGAGAGAGCAGTCACGATGGTGGCAGCATGATGGGGCACAGGTGTGCCAGAGCCCTGCTCCGTGCCAGGGGAACCTGTGCCATGCACTAGTTAATGGAATGAGCGTGGGTGTTAATTAAGGCGCTCCACTCCCAGGAATGCTGGTGGGATCAAGTCCAGACACAGGACAGCACATATAGCCCAGCATTCAGCTCAGACTAAACCCTACACCACAATCAGTAGACCCCAGAAGCCCTTCAGGGACAGGGATTGTACCCCAGAGACCAAAACCCATCAGCCAGGAAGGGGTAAGTGATGGAGGATCCCATCTGGAACAGGGCAGCACCTGGGAGAAGGTCACAGAGCCCCAGGACAGAGGCCAGCAGCAGATACTTTCACCCAAAGCCCTGTGCTGCAGCTAAAGAGAAGCACTCCCTATGGACCAGGGCCTGGGGGGATGTCATGTCCCTGCCCTGAGACCCATCAAACACCACCCAACTCACACTGAGGTTCAGCCAGGAGAGCAGAGCCAGCTGGGGGCTGGTGGCCAGGGCTGGCTCCAGGGATCCCAAACCCTTTGGGTGCTTGACTCATTTCAGCCTCAAAGCCTTCCTTTCCCCAGGGCCTTTGCAGGTCCCCCTGGGAATCACCTGAACTTCCTTTGTGGTGGCCCCAAGGGACGCAGGAGCCTGGAGAGCCCCGGGATCACTGAGGCTATTCTTGGATTCCCCTCTTCAAGCTTTTGAGTTGCTGCCCTCTCAGGCAGCAGCCCTGGCATGTCCCCAGGCTCCCACACAGCAGGACATGCCCTGTCCCCCCCTCCCCAGCAGGGCTGAGCTGCAGACACACACGCACACTCCTGGAAAGCACAGCAGCCAAACCCAAAGTGCAGAGCTCTCCCTTCAGCAGCACTCCTAAAAATACCCACACTGCTTCAATTCTGGCATCCTCCCAGCCCTGTGCTCAGGTGCTGCTGCTGCAGGACAGACCAGATGCTGGGGATTTGCAGCATCCAGGTGGGATGGGGTGAGCTGGGAGTCAGTGCTGCTGCCCAGGAACCAGCCCTGCCTGATTGATTACAGAGAAGTATTAAAATTTAGTGAGAGCTCCTTAGCAACAGTCACTGTCTGTGCAAGCTGCTGCTGGAAAAGAAAGGCCAGAGGAAACTATGCACAAGAAGATGGGGGTGAAGAAAAGAAGGACAAAGATACTGTGATAGCAGGTCCCAGTTGTTTATGGTGCTGGGACAGAGCCCAGGCCAAAGCCACCAGGTCCTCTGGCCATGCCCAGCCCTGAGTGAAGGCCTTGACTGGCAAATGAAACCCATTTCTAGCCCAGCCTGGGGATGTCTGGTCTCACCCACCCCAAAAGTAACACTCCCTTCCCCAGAGCTACCTGCACGACTCAAGGATTTCACTTCCACCCATCTTCAAGGCTCTCCAGGCTGAGCCCCACTGAGCTGTCCCCAAGGGCTTCTCCTTCTCTTGGAGCATCACAGGCTCAGATGAGACCCCCAGATGATGCTCAGGAGTGCAGAGTTGTCACCTCAGTCTCCCCATGGCTGCAGGAGCTGCCCTGCAATAAGCCATTCAGCAGGAACACCATACACAGGGGACAGTTTATTTTTCCATTAAAAAAATAGATACAACTTCACCATCTCCTAACACATATTACAGTCATCAACACCACAACGTGCAGACTAAACACTGACCTGTGACAATATTCCTGGCCTGGGACAGGAGGGATGGATGGAGGAGGCTGGGATGGGGGAGGAAGGGACAGACATCTTTCTTGTGGCCTCAGAACTTTGCCAGGAGGCTCAGCAGGTACAGACCCATCCACACCTCTCCACAGCCCCAGTCCAGGAGCCACCAGTCCCTGCAGTAACACAACGCACCAGAAGCAGCACTTGGACATGCCTCAACTCCTGACCTTACCCCAGGGCAGCCCATGGAGGAGTCAGGCAGCCCCTGCCTTCAATTTGGCACCCCAGACATCACCTCAATATCCAGGAAGGTCAGAAATGCCACAAAGCACCTGAGATGCTGCCTGGGCAGCTGTGGAGGTCACTCACTTGCTCTGCCAGCTCACACAGGTGATGGGGTGGAAGGGGCTTCTGGGATCCCACACAGGCCACATCCAAGGGTGGCCTTGCACACTTCTGTTCTCCCCTGAAGTCCCCTGACTAACCCTGGTTGTTTCCAGCAGGAAAAACAGAGGTGGAGAAGCTAAAACCAGTGCAGCACCCTGCCCAAGCCCCTCAGCACCCCGGGGCCAGCCCTGGTCCCTCTGGGCAGCCTTCCAGGGAATTGCCAGGGAAGGAGAGATCAGGACTAGGATATAGATCTTTTCAACCTCCCTGGAGACATCACAAGCCATGAGGACAGAAAAAGGGGACAGAGCTGGTTTCAGCCAGGATCAGGGATTGGGCCAGGTGGAGCAGCAGGAGGAAGCAGGGGGAAAGCAACAGGGATGTGGGAACAGTTGGCCCTGGGGAGCCAAGAAACGTGTCACTGGCTGCAGGGAGTCCAGCTCCGGGATGGGAGAGGGTTGACTGGGGGTAACCTCAAGCTGACAACACCCAGAGCAGGCTCTGCCCTTCGAGGGTGTGGAATGTGGGCTGTCCAGGATACAGGTGGAGCAGAGGTGGATGGGCAGCAGGAGGGAGGGAGTGTGGCTCATGCCTGGGGCCAAGCGGGCACGGGGGAGCTCAGCAAAAAATGGGCATTGAAACCATCACAGGGAGCAGAGATTGGCTGCAGCCAGTCCAGTACTGAGCCCAGGGCTCTATTTCTGCATGTCACACTGCAGGAGGAGGACGATGGAGGGATCGCTCTTGGCGGCCTCCTTGAACTCCTCCAGGGAGATCTGGTCATCCTTGTCCTTGTCCATCTTTGTGAAGATCTTGTCCACACGCTGCTGGGGCGTCAGCCCATCTTGGTTCATCCTCATCATGATCACAGTCCCCACCATCTTGTAAATGGCCTGGAGAAAGAAGAGAAGCAAAGTACCAGAGTGGGGCTGTTGGATGGGCACGATGTGCCAGGATAAGGCAGGGAACAGGATTTCTGCTCCTTTAGGAATGAGTTCTATGCTGCTGCACAGCTGCGACCTGGTGCACACTGGGTACCTTTCAGATAAGGCTCTGGGTAGGAAAACTCATTCTTTGGTGTGAAAAGGGACCCAAGAGCTGTGAAAAGCCTGGAAATAGCAAGCCAGCCCTGTGCATTTTGAGCACTGTTACCTCAATGATCTCCAGCATCTCTAAGCGTGTGATCTTCCCATCCCCATCCAGGTCATACATCTCAAAGGCCCAGTTGAGCTTCTGCTCAAAGGTGCCCCTGGAGGTGACAGACAGGGCACAGATGAACTCCCTGAAGTCGATGGTCCCATCCCCGTTCTTGTCGAAGGTCCGGAAAGCGTGTTGGGCAAACTTGGAGGCGTCTCCGTAGGGGAAAAACTGCAGGAAGGAGGGAAGAGATTGAAATGAGGAGGGGGAGCTCAGCACAGGAGCTGCACCCTGAGGCAGCACCCTTGTCCAGCAGGAGCTGGGTGCTCCAGCCCCACAGGCAGCACTCAGACTCCTGGCTGGAGCCCACCTTGATGTAGAGCTGCTGGAACTCCTCCAGGTTGAGGATGCCAGTGGGACAGTCCTTGAGGAAGCCCTTGTACCACTGCTTGAGCTCCTGCTCGCTGAACTCTGTGCTCCTCACCAGGTCATCCAGCATCTCTGGGGCCAGCTTGCTGCTGTGCTTGCCCATGGCTGCCCCTGGGAGGGAAAACACACGGCTCCTACACACTGGGCATGGAGAGGGATGGTCCTCCCAGGCCCTCCTCCACCCTGGCAGCTGGCTGATCCCACATCCTTCTTCTCCACACTAGGGCTGATCCACCTGGCTGATGAGTGTCCATGCAGGACAATGACTGTGGCACTGGGAACATGCTTGGCTGTGGTCCTTTCTGCTGGAGATGTGCAGGAGATGGCCCTCAGGCAGCCCCCCAGTGCAGCCAGCAGCATCACCTGTGGCCCCCCATCTCCTCAGCTTGCTTTGGGCTGCAGAAAAGCACTTGAAAAGCAACTGAAGATCCAGAATTCTTCCCATGGCCTTTACCAGGCTATGATCACAGAACCCTAGAATGGTTTGGGTTGGAAGGAACCTCAGAGATCATGTAGTTCCAATCTCACTGCTGTGGAAAGGGACACCTTACACTTGACCTTCTCTAAGGATGGGACAATGAAGAGCCTGCCATTAAAGCACATTAAATCCTGACTGGTACCACTGGACCACAGCATCCAGCTGGTCAGTGATGTCCTGCTCCTGGCTAGCCCTTGGTAAGGATGGGGTCCAGCCAGGCCCCCAGCCCTGTGCCACGGGGCTGCCAGCAGCAGCATGGAGCACTGGAAGCCCATCTCTGCGTGGGCAGGACGCGGCGCTGCTCCGAAACACGCCGTGCCCGCTCCCACGCAGCCTTGGCTGCCAGCACTGCTCAGCCTGAGCAGCAGATGGTTTGCCGAGAGCTCCTGGAGCTTCTCTCTCCATGAAGTTGAGTAGAAGTTCACGCAGAGCCCAACCAAGCACTATCTTCCTTCCGAGCATCTGATGTCCTGGCTGTGTGGGCTTGGAGGACATGGGGTTACCCTGGGATGGGCACAGGCCCCCCTTGCAGTGCTGTGGAGCTTCTCGTGCTGCCAGCCAGCCCCATTGCCAGCTAATCCCACAGGCAGTGGCTTCTTCCTGCCCCATCATCCCACCAGCATCTGTGACTGTCTGCTGTGGCAGTGCTTAGCCCAGCAGCCCTTGGCAGCCAGAGCTGAGGGAATGTCCAGACTCCCACAGGATACGACACCCCTGCAGCAGCCCCAGCTCGGCTGTGGAGCTGCACGAGCCCTCCCAGCACTGCAGTCCAGTTCTGAGCTGCTGGCACCACTTATGTCCCATGCCAGGCACTGTCCATGGTCAAACCCCCATGAGCCATTCCCGTGTCCTCCCACATCTCCCACCAGTGGCACTGGCAGAAGGATGCAGGATTCCATCCCACCTCATCCTGCAAGTAAAGCCCTCAAAGTGGACAGGACTCAAGAGCAACATCCTTTGGTTCACAGCCCTCCACTCCCTTTTTCAAGCAGTCCCCAGTCACACCAGGGCACGGGACAGCAGCCAGAAGGGCCACCACATGGTTGGCACAAACTGCTCACCCAAAGCATCAATATCATCATTGATAGGTGGGTGCTGGTCCTAAAACAGGACAGAGGGGGGTTACTACAGGTGTCCTCCCCAAGGGCTGCACCGCAGAGCACCCCTGGACTGGTATCCTAAGGAGCAGGGAAGGGGCTCAGCCCCAGGGGATGGATGGATGGATGGATGGATGGATGGATGGATGGATGGATGGATGGATGGATGGATGGATGGATGGGGCTGCGGGGGTGCTCTGCCCACCCGGAGAGGAGGCAGCTCCGGGGCACCAGCCCCGACCCCCGTGGAACCGGCTCCCGGAGCAGCGCATCTCCCGTCACCCGCCCCGACGGCAGCTCCGCACCGGACAGCGGGTCCCAGCGCGGGGAACCGGCTGCCAGCCCCGGCGGCGCGGCTGTGGCCCCGACGGCTCTTACCTGCGGTGCGGCGCGGGCAGGTGTGGGCTCGGTGGGGCCGCTGCCGGTACCGGAGGGGCCGCGGTCCAGCCGCCGGCTCAGCCCCCGCCGCTCCCGCCCCTCTTGTAGCCTCGGGCCGCCCGCCCCCCCCCCCCCCGGCGGCAACGTCCGTCCATTGGCTGAGAGCGCTGTCAATCAACAGGGAGGGGCCGGGGGTGGGGGTCGAGGTGGGAAACTGGGAGGGTACTGGGATGCTGGGAGGGGAAATGGTCCTGGTGTGCTGGGAGATGCTGGGGCCGGGGTGCAGGGGCCTGATGGCAGTGGGATGCCAGGACATGCTGGCACCCAGCACACAGCCCCGTGCTGGACACGGGGACACAAGAGTGGCTTCTTGGTTGGCAGAGCCGCAGCTGCAGCTTAGAGGGGAAGGGGACCAGAAAACCACTCTGATCTTCAGAACCAAACGTGGAATGTTTCCATGGAGATAGCTGTTTGCTTCTCTCGGTGACCTTGGCATCCTGCTGTGATCCCGGTGCCACCTGGGCCTGACCACACCTGCCCCTCTGCAGCTGGTGGCCACTGAGCCCCGATGAAGTCTCCAGCTAGCCCACAGGGCTGTGGGGTGCCATGGGGCGTTTGGCCCCTCTCCATGGCATGTGCTCTCAGGTGCACCCACCCTTGCTGCAGAGATGGCTGCACGAAGCAGCAGAAACTGTCCCAGCTGGATGAGCCCCCCTGGACCCGCTGCCAGTTCTGAGATGCTGAAGTAGAGAAAACATCAATTAGCAGCTCTGCAAACTGCCTGAGCTCAGGGGGCACAGGGGGACTGAAAAAAGAATGAGGGCTTAATTGAAGCAGCACGGCTGCCAGGGCTGAGACCAGCCCAGCTCAGCTCATGGGACAGGGGTGCCAAGGGGACATGGGATGGCTGGAAGGGGCAGAGGAGTGCCAGGTGACAGGGATGCCCCAGGGATGGCGACAGAGGTGACTGTGTGGTACTGGAGTGTCTAAAGTTTTGGGGCTGTGACACCGTGAGTTGAGGTGCTGGGGACCTGCCTGGGCACACTGGGCGCTGGGCACACTGGTGGTCCAAATCACAGGGGCTGGAGCACCTGGCTGAGCCCAGACTGGGGCACCCCAAACCGTAACAGGAGCCCAGATTCAACTGGGATGTCGGCCCTGGGACTGCAGAGTGGGCATCAGGCTGTTCAGGGGGCACACCGGCTCTGCAGCAGCTCTGGCTCCATGACAGCCCTTCTCTCTCCGCTCCCAGTGCCGAGGTGCCCGCGGGCAGAGCTGCCAGGGCCGGGAGGGGGGGGGCAGAGCTGCCAGGGCCCTGCTGGTTCGTAAAAACCACCTCATGCAGCGACTCTGTGGAATGCAAAGGGCTGCAGCTTCCCCCAGCGGCTACAAACTGCAGCAGCACGGCCGGGGGCTGTGCCCGATGGTGCCCACAGCGCTGGGCAGAGCTGCCTGCAAGGGGAGGTGGCACTCTGAGACCTCACTTAAGAGCAATAAAGAACTTTCTCTGCAGCAGTTCCCCAAATAACTTTTACTAATACAAGAATGTGACAGTTATTGCGGGTTTCGCGTTGCCAGTGGTGATGTTTAGCTGCAGGACTGTATTGAGTAAGGTCTATAAAGGACATGATTTTCTCACCCCTGTTTAGTCCAAAGAGGTGAGAGGAGACAGGGCAGCTTGCGAGCTACTCCCATAACGATGATGGACTTTTCTCCCCAGTTTTCACTCATGTCCATTCTCTTTTTATACCTTTTCTTTTTCTTAGGTAGGTTGAGTGACTATAGTCAATAATTTGCTTTGGGGTGATGGACAGATGACAAAGGCCTGAGGACTGACTCCCTGTGTTTCCAGAAGGTGTGGCAAAGGCCATGTTATCTCCATAACACTCCTTTGTTAATCTTATCAGTCAGGCTGGAAAGCCTTTGGGGTTTCTTTGTCCTCTGCCAATGGTTTCTGGGGGCTCCTCCAGGGCTGGGGTGTTACTCTTAACTCATCAAGAGCTTATCAGGGCTCTCACCCCACAGATGGACACCGTCCCTCGGGGCCAGTGCATGATGTTCACAGCCGGTGCAACCCCACAAAACCCCGTGTGTTCCAGTGACATCCTGGGCAGCAGCCACACAGCCTGGGCACAGGGCTGGTGGGCCATGGGCACTCTGGGACATCAGGATGGGCTCTGGGTGGCTTCTCCCGTGGCATAGCAGCACCACAGGCAGCACATCCACACCCACTAACCCACAACCCGCTTCCTTCCTACCTCCCAGATCACCTCTGTGAGAAAGCTCTGTGCCAGTTCATGCCATCCAAACCAATCCTGGCCCCAGTTCAGGGGAAGACCAGGGGAGACAGAGGGTGCTGCCTGGCAAAAACAGGGTTTGGTTTGTCCCCGTGGTAGTGGCACCAGGTGGGGGGCACCAGGATGGGACTGAGGCCATGCCACCCATGGGCTGGGTCAGGAGCAGAGGAACATCTGAGACTTCCCTTGCCCTCCTCGGAGCAGGCTGCGGGTGCTGGGGCTGTGCCAGACCGGCTCTGGTGGCAAGGGACACACCGGCATCTGCTCGATGTCACCGTGTCCCCCAAGCCCCCCAGCAGGAGCCGGGTCCCTCCCCCAGACAGGCCTCAGAGCTTTGCCGGTGGCACACCAAGGGTTAAACATCCCCGTCTCGCTCACACTTGAGACGTCACCGTCACCAGTGGCGTGGAGGGGGGGCCGGGGGGCTATGGTGGTCTTTGTGGTGCATTCGGCAGCTGGCGCAGGGCGGCTCACGCACTCGGCGGGCGGCTCGTCCCTGGCACCCCGCGATCCGGCGGCACCGCAGACCCCCGGGCACCGCCAGCGCCCGCCCGCGCCTCGGGCTCCCATCGCCACGGTGAGCATGGGACGGGCACGGGGGCGGGCACGGGGCTGCCACCAGGCCTGCGAGCGGGGCGAGGGGCTGGCTGTCCCCCCCGGGGACCCGAACAGCCCCTCGCGGGGACCCCTCCGTCCCTTTGCACCCAGGGCTGGGGGTGATGGGGTGGAGGGAGATGGGGTGGGTGCCCCCCACCCCGGGATGCTGCAGCCCCGCGGTGCCCCCGGCTGGGTGCGGGTGCTCGGGTGGGTGCTGCGGATCGGCTCGGGGCAGCCCTGCGGTAAATCTGCCGCTCAGCCGCAGCCGCAGCCGGGCAGGGGGGACCTCCCCGACCCTCCGGCCCCACTCGGGGGGCTCACACCACCCTCCGCCCAGGGAGGTCCCCAAACCGAGGGGGTCACGGCGCTGAGAAGCGCCAGCTCCACCCTGGGCAGGGCTGGGGGTGCCGTGGTTGATTCTGGGGTAGGATTCAGGATCAGCACCCTGATTCCCGGGATAAGGTGTCCCCCCATGGAAAATCCTTGGGCACCGCGCGCCCGACCCTGCGGCGGCTGCGGCGATGCCATGGCCATGGGCGGGGGGCAGCGGCAGGAGGGGCTGGGCGGCGGGGGCAGCAGCCGGGGGGCTCCCGGCGGGCACCCGGCGGGCAGGGGGCTGCGGGACGAGCCCAAGGGGAAAGGGCACCCAGCCCCCGGCCGGGGCTGCGGCGCTGCACCAGCCTGCAGTGCCCACAGCGATGCTGCGCCGGCGGCAAAGAGGCACAGCCCAAAAACGGCCCCCGGAGACACGGGGGGACCTGAACCGTGGGCATCGCTGCTCCTCCGGCGGGGCAGCGTTGGCAAGCTCTCCCCCAGCACTGAACCTCTGTGCCCGGCTCTGGTCTCACCAGGGTGTCCTCACGCCTGGGAACACAGAGACCTGTCCGTGCCCCTCCCTGGGCACAGGCAGAGTTCAGCAGTGACAAATCCCAGCCCCAAGTTGCCTGTCAAGGACAACAGTGGCATGGGCACGAGATGCTGATCACAGCATGTGTGCGAATGCCAGAGCAGAGCAGGTGCCAATCTCCCACTCTGCTGGCAGCCCCAGCACCCCGGGGACCTCCTTAGCACCCCAGGGACCCCCTCAGCACCCCAGGGACCTCCTCAGCACCCCAGGGACCCCCTCAGTACCCCGGGGACCCCCTCAGCACCCCGGGGACCTCCTCAGCACCCCAGGGACCCCCTCAGTACCCCGGGGACCCCCTCAGCACCCCGGGGACCTCCTCAGCACCCCAGGGACCCCCTCAGTACCCCGGGGACCCCCTCAGCACTCCTCCAAATCGCCCCAGCATCCAGCAGGACAAACCTCAGCATCACTGTGCCAGGGCAGCTCTGGGTGCCTTTATGACACCCCATGGGGTACGAGCACCCACCACATGTGGGGAAGCTGAGGCAGGGGGTGCAGTGGGGGTCTGACTCCCCAAAATCAGCTGAATTTTAGCGTCAGTCTGGGGCAGCTCCCATGTAAAGCCACCACTTACTGGGTCTGGGAGGAGCAGGAAGGCAGAGCCATCACTGTGGATGCTGCAGGGCTGCCCTGGGGGGGAGCAGGGAGCATGGACTGAGGGGCAGCAGCCCCATGCCAGGCCCGAGGCCACCCCATCCCTCTCCACTGCTGCTCCAGCTCTCCCTCTCCCCCTCTCCTGCTTCATTAATTGAATCTAAATGCTTAATTACAATCTGCTGAAGCCATGGCTGCTTCCTGGAGCCTGCTAACACACAGGACCAATCCCAGCTCCCCCACATCCCTGTAGGAACAGTGGGAGACAGGAAAATGGGGGAGCATCCTGGTGCCTGCAGGATTTGGGTTGTGGCTCATCAGCAGCATAAAGGGATTTTCATGCAACACACAGAAAAGAGCAAACCCAACCAGTGGAGCTGGGAAAGTCATTCCTGGGGATCTTGGCCTCTCCAAGGAGAGATGGGGACAGATGGCTCAGCCCTGGGGTTGTTCCCGAGCTGCTGGCAGATCCCCCAAAGGATGAAGAGGGACAGGGATACTCAGCTCGGCGCCTGGTGAGCTGCCAGTGGCAATAAAAAAATAACTGAGGTAAATAAGGCTGGTGGCAGCATAAGATGGGTGATGGGATCCAGTGTCCCTGTGCTTCCCTCCCTGGTCACCCACTGGTGGGTCCCCAGGGCAGTGGGGTGCCCTGACCCTGTCCCCATCCTGCCTGCAGGTCCCCACCAGCCCATGAAGTGACTCAGGCGGGTGGCACAGCCCCTGCTCCTGCCGTAGCCACCACTGCCACACCAGGCACTGAGGTAAAGACTCAAGATCACGGCTGTGGGGCGGGTGGGATGTAACCCCACACCAAGTCTATGGGGCACAATTCTCAAGTGGGATCTTCCCCTGTCCATGAGGGATGTCCAGCCTCACCAGCAATGGCATGACCCCATGGGGTCCACCTGAGGCAGCCCCCCAGTCCTCAGGCAAGCACAGGGTGCCAGGGTGGGGGAACTCGGGGCCCTCAGTGGTGGCTGCGTGGCCAGGGGTGCCCCAGGGAGCACAGCACTCCCAGACCCACATCCCACCACCCTTGGGAATTGGCTGAAGTGCCAGGAGAGCTGAGCCACCACATTCCAGTGGATGCTCACACCCGTCTGCCCAGCTGGGAGGGAGAGAGCTGGAGGCCACAGGGTGTGGATCCTGGCAGGGTGGGCACAGGCAGGGGCTGTGGAAGGGGCATGGTGGGGGCTCAAGGGTGCCAGTGCTGTTCCACTCTGTTCTGTTTCTCTCGCTCAGGTCTGCTGGCCATGGGCAACCTGATAAAGGTATTGGGCAAAGATTTAGAAAACTGTCCTCATTTTTTCCTGGATTTTGAAAGTAAGTCCCACGAGCAGGGCGGGCGTGGGGAGGGGGCCGGGGCCACTGCTGTGGCTGCTCCCTGGAAGATGGGGACAGGCACTGTGTCCCCAAGCAGCCCCATGTCCCCAACTCACCCTGCAAAGGATTGAGTGGGGCAGGGGAGCAGGAACCCAAACAATGCCCCATCCCTCCAAGTGTGGGGAGAGGTTTTGGCTGAGTGGTGGGATGCAGGACACATCTCAGCAGCAGGACCTGGACCAGGATGACTCCAGGCACCTGCCTGCTGCTGTAATTGATGGCACTGGTGGCCATGTGGCATGTCCACTGCCACCTTCACAGCAGGGAGAGCCTGGAGGTTGGGGAAGGAGGAGGGAAAGATGCACCTGCACTGCTGGAAAGGTCAGTGCGGTGGTTGCAGCCTGCACCAAGTGATGGGGATCAGGGACCTGCTCCTGCTTTCCACTGCCCTGGGACAGGAGAGCACAGCTCTCAGACCTCCCAGGCTGGGCATAGGGGTGTACAGGAGATAGTGGACACTGTGGCAGGATGCCAGACCGGGCATCTCTCGCTGCCCTGGTTCCCTCTCCCACGATTCCTCCCATGGCACCACTGAGACCAAGAGTAAGGAGGGTAAAAATAGTGCAACAACTCACCCCAGCCCTGGCCACAATTCCATCCCCAGCAAGGGAAAGGCTGTGCTCAACCACCTCATCCCACCCAGGGCTGGGGTCTCACAGCCACCCAACTCCCAGAGCAGGAGACCTTCCTGGCTTTTCCAGGTTCCTTTGAGGCAGCACAACCTCCAGTTGCCACCAGCCCTCTCCACAGCCCACGGACATGGGGCTCTGGGGACTCCCAGGGACCCCCATTCTGGGGCTGGCCCTGCTGCCAGAGAAGGGGACACCTGTAGCCAAGACTTGGGGAACTCACTCCCCACTGCCCGGCGGCTCCCCCTCCCTCCGCTCCTTCCTCTCCATCACCACATCTGCCCGCGCTCATCACCATCGGGGTGGGAAGAGGCTGCACTGGGGCAGGAGCAGCTGTGGGGCACCCCCAGGCTGGCCGGGAGCCCCCCAAGCCCCCGGGAGTGGCAGGGCAGGACGGGGCTCCGGCCACCTCTCTGCCCACACCCAGCGCCTCTTCCCCGAGCTCCACCTCACCATCATGCTTTTTTCCTCTTGTTTCTTCTCTTGCAGGTTTCACATGGGGAACCTTCTAAAAGTGTTGACTTATAACGAACTTGACCAAGGCCCTAATTTTTTCCTTGACTTTGAAAGTGAGATGGGATTTTTATTTTCCTTTTTTGTTTCGTACTTATCCTGAGTTCCACATCCACACCATTTTGAGTTCTCGTACCCGTCGCCCATCGCATTGCGCCCATCCCAGACGTCCTCCCCCCCTTTGCCGGCCGGGGGTCTCCCGGGGAGGGGGCAGACCCACGGCCAGGGCTGTCACTCCACACTTCTCCCCGGGGCACTCTGCAGCCTGTTGAGGCCAGTCCCGCCCCGTGAGCAGGACCGTGGGCACAGGGCAGCCAGGACCCATGCCCACCTGCCCCCCACCCCACGGCTTGACTCGAGCTCGGGCAAGGAGATGGATCAGGGGGAACATCCCGCCAGGAAGGGCTGTGGACTGGCGGGAGAGCCGTGGCCGGGGTGCTGGCACCCCACTGTGGCTCTCGCCGCCCCGGGCCCCGCTCAGAGCCCTCCGGGTTTTTCTCCCCGGGGCGCTGCCCTGCAGATGCGCAGCCGACGGAGGCTGAGACGGCGGTGTGGAACCAGGTGAACGCGGTGCTGGAGGAGGCACAGACCATCCTGGCCGAGCTGCAGTCGTACACGGGCGCCGGGCAGGAGATCCGAGAGGTGGGTGCAGCCCCAGCACCCGCTGCCCACCCACCCCACCCACCTGGGCTTGGGGCAAGCGCTGGCGCTCTCCCCTCCCCAGGCCATCCAAAACCCCGGGGACCTGCGGCTGCAGGAGCGCGCCTGGAGCGCCGTCTGCCCCCTCGTTGCTAAGCTGAAACGCTTCTATGAGTTCTCCCTGCGGCTGGGTGAGTGCCCCTCCCCTGCTCGCCCCCCTTGCATCCTGCATCCCTCCCCGCTGCAGGGGCAGGAGGGGACCAGCGGTGCTTCGTCCCCAGAGAACGCCCTGCGGAGCCTGCTGGAGGCCCTCACCAGCCCCCCGTACGCCCCGACCCAGCACCTCGAGCGGGAGCAAGCCCTGGCCAAGCAGTTTGCCGAGATCCTCCACTTCACCCTCAGCTTCGATGAGCTCAAGGTACCTCCCTGTCCTCACATTGGGACCAGGCAGAAGTTGTGAGCCAGAAGAGCCCCTTTGGAACCCCCAAGTTTTGCTGTAGCCCCAACCCAGGTTTCCCCCCCAGATGACCAACCCTGCCATCCAGAACGACTTCAGCTACTACAGACGGACCATCAGTCGGAATCGCATCAACAACCTGCAGGTGAAAGGACAGTGCTGTCCCCTCCCCAACCAGGGATGGGCTCCCCCAGGGATTCACAGGAATGAGGGTGACTCAGGGGTGATTAACCAGCCTAATGGCATCCCACCCCCCCTCCCCAGCTGGACGCAGAGAGCGAGGTGAACAATGAGATGGCCAACAGGATGTCGCTCTTCTACGCCGAGGCCACCCCCATGCTCAAAACACTCAGCAATGCCACCACCAAGTTTGTTTCAGAGGTGAGGGGGGCTGAGGGGACCCTCAGGGTTGGGGAAAGGCCCCCCACAGCCCCAGCACTACATGGAGGGCTGGAGGTGGAAATGGCAGTTGGGATGTGTTTGGTTTCAGAACAAGACCCTCCCAATCGAAGACACAACCGACTGTCTGAGCACCATGGCCTGTGTCTGCAGGGTGATGCTGGAGACCCCGTGAGTATCCCATACGGGCTGGGGGGACATCTCGGTGCTGGGATCCCTCTGCCACCTCCCCAGGCTCAGCTGGCCCCTCTCCTGGCACAGGGAGTACCGGAGCCGCTTCACCAACACTGAAACCCTCCTCTTCTGCATGAGGGTGATGGTCGGTGTCATCATCCTCTATGACCACGTCCACCCCGTGGGGGCCTTTGCCAAGACCTCCAAGATTGATGTGAGTGGCCATGGGTTGTGCTGGGGAGGTCACACCCACCCTGCTCATGCCAATGTAGCTGTGATGCTCAGGGGTCCCTCTCCCTGGATGACTCCTATGGGGGTGTCACTGAGCTGGTCCAGAGGGGAACTCATCCTCCTGAGGATGAGGATGGAGGAGGAAGTGGGACAGGGCCCTATGGCACATCTGGGATCTCACAGCCCTTCTCTCTCCCCTCACCAGATGAAAGGCTGCATCAAAGTCCTGAAAGACCAACCCTCAACAAGCACTGAGGGGCTCCTGAATGCTCTGAGGTGAGCGGGGGGCCATGGAAGGGGCTGTGGGGTGACAGCAGAACAGGTCAGGGAGGCCACAGGGTGACGGTCCCCCTTCCATGCAGGTACACCACTCGGCACCTCAACGATGACACCACGTCCAAACAGATCCGGGCCCTGCTGCAGTGAGCGCGGGGCGGCCACCGCGGCCACACGTCACGTGTCACCGACGCCCATGACCATACTGCTCATTTTGTACAGAGGGAAAAGGGACAATAAGGAATGCACAGAAATACCGACAGAAAATCCAAACGGCCTGAGGCCACCACCCCAAGCACTCCTGCCCCCCTTCCCACCCCCCAGAGTAGCACCTGCTCCTGGACACGTGGTGTGGGTGGCACCGTGGGGACACTACGCTGGGCATGTCGGGGCCAGGCAGGATGGACCCAGGCAGGGATGGGCCACTGGGGCCGGTGGCAGTGAGTGCCCAAGGCATGGGGACACCATGGGGAGGGGGCAGGTGTCGCCCCTGTCCCCATCCTGGTCCCTGAGCATTTAGTGGAGAAGGAGGAGGAGGAAGAGGAGACAGAGAAGGAGGAAGAAGATGAGGAGGAGGAGGAATAAGCATCCTTGTGGATCTGCACTGACTTTGGAGGAAACGGCTCAGTCTCACTTGGTAGATTTTTAATATGAGCAATTAAATCCACACTCACCTCTTCTTTTCTACATTATTTTTTTTGGGTGTGAAATAAAATGACATTTAATCTGTCTGAGGCCGGAGCAGGGCTGCCTCTGCTGTGTCCCATCCTGTGCTGCACCAGCTGAGGCACCCACTGTCCAGCCCATGTGAGTCCCATCCATGAGACCCCTTGACTGAACTCTCCCCAGGGAGCGTGTCCCCCCCCATGAGTCTGTGGGAACTCATCCCTGTGGGACAAATCCCACCTCCCAAGTCTGAACCCTGTTGTGACGATGCCTGACACCAGGAGCTCCTGGAGGGACAACAGCCCAGGGTGGCCCCCAGTGTGTCCCACATGGTGGGGCTGCCCCTGCTGCTGCCCCCAAGCCAGCCCTTCCAGGGCACTCTCCTTCCCCAGTGGCCCAGCAGACTGAGAGGACTGGAATGCTACTGGAGGCGATGGCTGTCTGCCATGGGGCCGGTGCCTTTGCCAGCAGATGGCCCTGTGACACCGTGACAACCCAGCCACGCTGGCCCCACTCATGCCAGCTACACCATGGGGGGACCCACCGGCCCCACACTCCCACCCGCAGCCCCCCGAGATGGGGGAGACCCCGACAGGCTCCCTGCGGTGCAGGACCCCGGGTGAGCCCTTGTCGGGGGCTGGCACACCCCCCATGGGGACACCCCAGATCTCACCTCAGCACAGCCACACTCCTGGGGCACAAGGCCAACTCCCCTGGGATTTGGTGTCCTGCCAGCCCTCTCCTTCCCGCCTCCTTTCCCGCCTGGCACACGGGCAGCTGCTGGCACTGCTGACCACCCACTGACAGGGGACAACGGGCACCCTGCAGGACCCCAGAGCCTCCTGCAAGGCGACCCTCTGGCAGTACTCCCGTGCCTCAGTTTCCCCACCTGGGCAATGGGTGAAACCACTGCCTCCAGTGTGTGCTGGAGGGCCCATGGACAGTCCCCACAGCCCCCCAAGCTCCAAACTTTCATGGAATTCCTCAGGGTGCCACAATGGGACACTAATCCCACCCACCTCCCCACAGCCCAGCTCAGCCCCCACATCCCCAAACCCCTGGGCACAGGGTAGCACAAAAATGGGACAAAGAGAGTCCCAGCCCTGCAGCATTTCCTGGGCCCAATGCCAGGATCCAGCCGCGCACTCCCGGCCTTTGCCGCCAAACCCACCGGAGTGCCGCGCTGTGGGATGGGGCACGCGCTGTTGCACAACCTCTGCCAACAGCTCCTTTTATTTTTAGGCTCTTGCAACATGGCACCGGATGGGCACAGCATCCCCAGCCCTGCCCTCTCACAGCCCTCCGAGCAGCGCCGTGCCCCAGCCGTGCCTCAGTTTCCCCATTCGTTCCCTTCACCCACCGGCCCCACAATGGCAGTGATGCCAGCGGTGCCACCCGGCACTGCTGAGCCCAAAGGGACCCCGAGGGCTCCCTCCCACTGCACCCACCACTCAGGGCTCCGTTAAATCTCACCCGGCACAGCGATCCCACCTGGGATGAGCCCAGGACACGGCTCAGGTTGGTGGCAGCAGCTGCCGCGTGTCTGCAGGAGCTGATGGCCCCAGGTGACACCGTCCCCCAGATGGTCCCCAGCCCGTCCCAGGCACCGCACAGGATCGTCCCTGCAGTGTGGGAACTGGGGTGGGAAGAGCCAGGACAGCGTCACCACCCAGGACCTCCAAGGGGAGTTAAGGGGCAGCCAGATGCTTTAAACCCACCAGTGAACACGGGCACAGACACCAGCTGGTCACCGGTGCCGGGCGAGATGGCAGCTGTGCCCCGGTGCCCCAGTGCCGGTCGGCTCCTGGCACAGAGCCCGAAATGCCCCCTGCCTCCCTCACAGTGTCTCTTCCTTGCAATGGGAGGGATGAGGCCGAACTTGTGCCATATCCCAGCCCTGACTGCCCCCAATGTGGCATCTTGCAGGGCAGAGCAAGTGGCACATCCCGCCCCAGCAAAGGGCAGCACTGCATGGATGAGCCATTTCCTGTGGGATGAGCAGACTGGAGCATTTTATAGTCAAAATATGGTAAGAAAAGAGAACCAAAAGGTGGAGGAGCAGAAGGAAGCTCAAGTCCTTGACCATCACAGACAGATTTTGGGGACCAAATGCCAGTGCCCAGGTGAGTGGACTTCTCCAAGGACAGGCAGTGCCACAGTGCCCTGTCAGCAAGGACACGGAGCTCCTCCAGCTCCAGCACTCAGCTCGATGCTCCGCCAGGCCAGGGCGCCGAGGACTTTAATTGATGGCGAGCCAAGCCACGCTGGGCCTGGACTGTTTTCTAATCCCAGTGTAATTAATGACCTTATCTTTGGCCAAAGCCATTTAGATTAAGTGGCTGGTGTGATGGGCTCGGCAGCTCCGGCTGCACAGATGGAAGAGCCGCGTTTGTCTGGGGATTAGCGGAGGGCAGATGGAGTGAAGTGCCATTCCCATCCCACACCTCCCAGCACTGACAGCAGCCTGGAACCTGAGACCACAACAACTTTCTCAGCGAGTCCTGGCTAGGACTGGAAAGAGATTCCACCATGTTCATCCCTTCTGCAGGGCCCAGAGCAGGAGAAGCAGGAGATGGTGCTGGTGCCAGAACTGGTGTGACCCTGTCTGGAGACCTTCAAACAGCAGAGGAACAACAGACAGCAGTTCTCTCCTTGGAGAGAAAACCATGGCAAGGATGCTGGCCCTGGCTATGCCTGGATAAACCGTGTCCCCAGTGACAGCCCCCACCTCTCAAAGAAGCAAATTTACCTGCTCCTCAGTGCTGGCAGGATCAGGGCATGCTTCCTCCTTCCACTCCCTGCTCCAGTCACACCACAGACAAGACCCTGCTCTCCTGGGAAGGCCTGGGAGCCACTGCCCGGCCATGGTTCAGCACAGCCCATCCTGAGCAGGCTCCTGAAGAGAACAGGCAGCCCACAGCTATTGTGGAAGAGGAATAACATGTATCTGTGAGGATAACAAAGTTCATATTAAACCGATTAAGGATATTTAATCCATTTCTAACAGTATGGACATCTGACTGCACTCAGGAGCTGGAGTAGATAATCCCACCCCTCATTCCCAGCTCTGCCCCGATCCTGGCCTGGCCTGGGGAGATGACTCAACATCTCTGTGCCGTCTGTCAGAAACCACGCTCAGCACACCAGTGTGGATGGGACTCACATCTTGTCCATCCAGGCTGGGAGAACTCAATTCCACACCACGGGCTCATGGCCATGTGCTCCAGCACTGGGCTGAGCCCACAGCCATGGGCTGAGTCAGCATGGAGGGCAAACAAGTCTGGGCTGGAGAAGAGGCTCAGCTGGCGCTGCACAGACCCAGCATTCCAAAGCTGATGCCCAGCTCTGCCCAATGCCAAATTCCCATCTTCCCCACATATTCCCTTCAGTCCAAGCTCCCAAGCCATCCCACAGCCCATAATACCACCCAAGGCAGCCACCCCCCAACCATTGCAGAAATAACTCTGTGCTGAGGAACACAAAACGGAGGTTTAGTCTAATCCCCACCAAAGCAGGAATCTCCAGAGCCTGCGCTGGCAGATCCACCCACACAGCCATTCCCCTCACAGGAGGAGCCCTGGGAGGTGACTCCTGCCACATGGCACAAGCAGCTGAGGGAAAAACTTGTGCTCTACCAACCCAAAACCCTCCCAGTAGGTGCTGTCCTGATTGCATTTGCCAGGAGAATCCCAAAGGCCCTGGAGAAGGCTGGCCTGGTTTCCCCAGGGCAGCACGCCGGGAAGTGCAGCCGCATCCTCCAGGAACAACTCTGGGACACCAACTGCCTGGAACACCAGGAATTTGCTGCTCAGCAGCTCGGATTCAAATGCAGGACTGGTTCCCACTGCCAAACCACAGTGTAAATCCCCGGGAATTCAGCCTTAACTAGGACAGACTCATCTGTTGCAAACTCGATGAGATCATTTCCAAGTTCCTGCTTAACAGGTGCCAGCTCCTTCTGCACCTGCTGTGTGCTCAGGGATCAGCCTTTCCCCACCATGCTGGGAACATCTGCTCAGCTCCCTCCAAAGCTGTGGAAAAGGGGACTGGAAGAAGGAACCACACCTGGATCTCCTGCCCTGTGCCCAGAGCAGAGAACCTGGGCCAGGTGGAATCAGAGAGCAAGGAAACTGCACCTGTTAACAGGGAGGAGAACCCACAATAATCCTGCAACTTTATTTCCATATAAAAGAACAAAAAAAATCCTCTCCACATGAAAAGCAGCAAGAGCTCGCTCGGCTCTGGAGCTGCACTCCTGGCCAAGCTGGAGGAGTCGGGTATTTCTGTCTCTGAGCTCCACATGTCCACATGCCAACAGCATCAGCTCAGCCATTCCAAGGATAACGCTGTGTCTCTGGCAGAATTCACACTTTGCATGGGAGGACACTCCCAGCAGCCTTGCCCCGGGGCCCAGCCCTTTGCAGGCAGGGCTGGGACACCATGGGAACACGGCGGGATGAGCCACATGAAGGGGATCCGATGCAGCCCACGGCCTTTGCCATCACACACCTGCCCCATGCCCAGAAAAATGACTCAGCTCGTTGGTTCAAGGCTGCCCAGGACTAAGGTGCCTCCTCGCCATGCAGGTGGATGCACAGCTGATCCTCTCTCCCAGCTGGTTTCCAGGCCTATGGCACAGGCAGGCTGCCATCCTCGTCAGAGGTCTCTGTGTCCCCACTGTCCCCCCCAGGCCCTGTGGCATGGCCAGCTGCCTCCTGCTTCCTCCTCTTCTTCAGGTGGTGCAGGTGGGATTTGGATCGTGTGTGAGCTGAGGAAGAGGCAAACAGAGAGTTTAATCCGTGGAGTTTGAAGGAAGAAACACTCGACCCTCCCATGCAGTGCAGAGCCCACTCCCTTCCCATCCTCTGGCACAACCCATTCCTGCACAAAGTGAACTCTCAAGCCCTGCCCTGGCTGTTTCTCTGGACACTTTCAGACCAAACTATCAGGGCTCAGAGGGGCACAATGCTCCCAAACCTCCTCCTGGCCACAGGGAGGACTGGGAGAGGGAATGATCCTGGTTCTGTACCTGCAGAAGACTCCAGATTGTTGTGACTCAACCTTCCCCACCAGTCTGTTCCCAGCCTCTCCCAGGAGGACAGGAGAAGGGCAGGTGTTTCCAAAGAGGTGGCACTTTGCAGGTTCAGGTGGGGTTGTGCAACTCTCTGCTCTCCATGGAGCACTGCCAGGATCATTTGTAGGGTTGGATCCCTGCACCACAACACTGGGAATATTCTGTGCATCTCCAGGGCAGCCAGGGACAGAGCCTGGAGCAGAACTACACTTGGGCATAACTCCAGGGCAATGCCCCAGCCACGAGTGCACTGCAGCAGGAGACAGGAAGAACAGAGGGGTAATCCCAGGGGTAATTCAGCCTCTATGGACCCAGCAGGGCAGCAGGAGCTGCATTTCTGTGTGAAATCACATCCTCAAGGACAGCAAAACCTCCTCTATCTGTGGTTTTATCTCAAGGAAGGGGCTTTGTCTGTCCACCTTAGCAGGGTGGTTTTGCTGTTTCCAAGAGATCAGAGCAGCAATTAAAGCACAAACTTTTCAAGCAGGGCCTTAATTAAATGAGGGTATTTGCTTGCTGAATCGAGGCCCTCAGGTGTTTTCCAGTCATCCTTTTTCTGCCAAAGGATGAAATTACATGCAAAGCTGCTGCTTTATCACAATGCTGGAGGGTCACCCTCAGCTTGAAATGAAGTCTCACCCCTTGCAATTTGTCACAAGCTACACCAAAGCTACAGTGGCTGAAGAAGGGCTGATTGCTGTTGCTGTATGGGGACTTGTGTTCTTTCAGTCCACATAAATTGTATAATTAGATAAAATTTTAAAATCTTCCAGAGCCAGCAGGGTACTGGGAGCAGTTCCCAGAACTCTCTATAACTTGACTTAAGAAAACAGACCAGATTGCAGATCCACTCAGCTCCCACCACTGTTTTCACCTTCCTGTTCCACTTTGCAGGCACAAGGAACACCCAGGTTTTGGACCATTTTTCTCCCACCATCTGGGGATTTGAGCCCAGTTCAGCTGGATGCAGAGAACAACAGCTGGTCTTGGTTGAGGGAGGTATTGTCACAATTGATTGGAATCTGGGGTGACATCCCTAAGGACAAGTGGCTGCAGTTGTGGTGTTTGGGGGGACCTTGAGGAGTTTCCACTCAGTCACAGAACTGGTTGGGCCTGGAGGGATGACAGGACCCTGACAGCTTCCAGAGTGCTCCAGTTCTGGTGCAGGCAGAGCTCCTCCAAAGCACCTCCAAGCTGAGACTGGCTAAAATAACAACTGCACTTACAAACTGATCTCATTAATTACAATGAGCTTCCTACTCCAGGCCCACTTCCATCTTTGCTTTCAGCACTTCCCCAGCTCAATAGGAATAAGTGACTTGTTCAAATCTGGAGATCAACAACTTGGGAAATTTATCTTTACATTGTGTCTGTGTGTGTTGGTTTTGGCTGGGGCAGAGTTGATTTCCTTCACAGTGGCTGGTGTGGGGCTGTGTTTGGATTTGTGCTCAACACAGGGCTGATAATTCAGGGATGTTTTGTTGATGCTGAGCAGTTCTTGAACAGCAGCAAGGCCCTTTCTGCTCCTCACACTGCCACAACAGAGAGGAGGCTGGGGGTGCACAAGGGGTTTGGAGGGGGCACAGCTGGGACAGCTGATCCCAGCTGATCCCAGTGATATCCCAGACCATAAGGTTCATGCTCAGTATATAAAACTGGGGAAGAAGGAGGAGGAAGGGACTGAAGGAGTTTGTCTTCCCAAGTCACTGCTGAATGTGATGGAGCCTTTACTGGGGATGGCTGAGCCCAACCCTGGGAGGCAGTGAATGAATTCCTTGTTTGCTTTGCTTTTTCTATTAAACTGCCTTTAACTCAACCCACAAGTTTCCTCACTTTTACCCTTCCAATTCTCTCTCCCATGCCACTGGTGGGGAGTGGGTGAGCAGATACAGCTGGGGTTAAACCACAGCCCTGCACATCCTGCATTTGGGCAACACATGGAGATTTACCAGTTTCATTTCTGCAGCCAGTTTCTCTGCTACTTCTTGTTTCTGGCTCTCAGCATGAGCCTCCCAGCACAGATAAATTCACTGACTTAATCTGATTCCAGCTGAGCTCTTTTAAAGTAAGTCTATTGAAAATAGAAAATCCCTTTCTATTACTATTACAGCTAGGAATTTTTTTTTAAAATAGAACCCCACACAAATAGGATATATTGGAGCAAAACTGAGCAATTAAAACATTAAGATACTTTCATTTACACAACAGAATTTTAGAAGAAGTAAATTTGTTCTGTGCCTTTTGGGGAAGCATCTAAAGTGTTGCAAAGGACCAGCAGCCCTGACTAAACAGAGTCAGATTCTACACACAGATCCCTGCCATGACTGTGTTTACTGGGTGCTGGGCAAGGGGGGAAGCCCGACAGATGGTTGCTGTGGCACAGCTCCTGCACCCCCTCTGGGCTTGCAAATGGCTGCTTTCATCCACAGGCTGTAAACAATCCTTGAAAGCCCAAGATCATGTGCTGAGGGTCATCTGGCCACGGAGAGACAGCCAGGGAAGCTGCTCCATCCCTCCCTCCACATAGCCACACTCGCTGTGTCCCCTCCCAGGCCCCTCCTGTCCCCCTGCTGGGCCTCACCTGCCCACTCCCTGTCCCCAATGATGAGCCTGTCACAGAGCTCACACACGCGATGGCTCCGCTTGTTCTCCTTCACATCGTGCTCCATCTTCAGGGGCTCTGCTGGAGGCTCCCGGCCCTGCAGATTAAATAATGTCTCAGAGTGGTTTTTCACATGAAAATTTGCCTGTCTCTGTTCACTTTGGTAGTCTGGGATGTGGACTCATCAAACCAAGGTTGGCAGGACACACACTGCAATTTTATCAAGTGGAACACTGACATTAGGGCAAATTTTCAGCTTGGAGAATAAACTTCTACTACTGCAAGGAAAGCCCAAGGCTGGACATGTAAGCAGCCAGCACTGCTCAAGGGAGAGACTGTGCCAAGTTATGGGGCCTGGAGATAGCCAAGAAGTTGGCTTCTGTCACTGCTCATGTGTTAACTCCAGTTACCCAGTACCTGGATGAAGCTCTCCACAATCTCCAGAGCAGGTTTCAGCACATCCTCCTCCCACCGCTGGAGATCAGACACCTCCAAGCCATACACTGGGGGCACATTGGGGCCAGGACCTACAGACACACAGAAAGGCAGGTCACCACCAGAAGCCCCCAGCATCCCACCCCCATGGGGAGAAGGGGTCTGCTTTTTCCTATCTAGCTGTTCTTTGGCATTCAGAAGCAAACAGCATCAGATTTTCCAGAGCCAGAATGACAAGGGCACCACCCCCTGCAAGCAGCAGGAACACCCTGGAACTCAGGGAAGCATCTTCACAGCTGGCTGCCTTTGGGCAAGCGTTACAGAACCTGAGCATGCCAACAGCCCACCATGAGAACAACCACCTCACCCCAGACATGGTCCACAGGAGGCTGAGGAAGATGAAAAAGCTGGATCCAGGCACAAAGCCATCACACCAAGCTTATAAGGAGATGCAGGCATGGAGCCTCAGAGCTGTAATTGATTGTGCAGGGGCTGATGCTCCCCACTCCTGGCAGCAGGACACGGCAAGAGATACTTTACTAATGCCTCGACCTGACAAGGGGCAGGCTCACAGCCACCCCTTTGGCCTCCCTGGGCCCAATGCCAGGGCATGGGGCACTTGCTGCAGCCCAGTCTGGGTGAGGTAACACAGCTGCTATGAGAGGGTGCCAGCTCCCTGGGGCAACCTGGCAGCTCTCCAGGGCTCACCTGCCCTCCAGGCCTCACCTCCCCATGGGCACATGGCTGTCCCTGCTCAGACAAAGCCACCAAAGGTGCCATGTGCCAGTCCCCAGCAGGTGCTGGTTTTATTGCTGAACCCACAAACAGACCTCTGCCAGGGCCCATCTGAAGCACACCTGCCACCAGAAAGGTGAGCCACAGCCACCCGGCACACGGCTCCGGGAAAGCTCTCGCGCCTCGTTCAAAGTCCATCTTCTTTTGACTCGAGTTTCTCCCCGCCTTTTTTTTTATTATTTATTTTATTGTTGTTTTGCCCCTACTGAGCACCTTTCAACAAGTGCCCGGCTCCCAGCTGCTGCTGCTGGCCCTGCTCCAAGGCTGGGGCTGGGACGGGGAAGTCCTGCTGGCTCCCTGCCACCACTGAGAGCACAGCCCAGGCTGAGAGCAGCCACGGGGCTGCTGCTCCTAATCTGGAGGGCAGCTGTCAAATGGGCTCTTCTCCCTGCAGAGCCAGGAGCATGTGTGGGTGTGTGGGGACCCCCCACTCTGAGCCCCTCAGGAGCTGCTAGTGGGATCATTGAAGGGATGCTGTGGCCATCATCATCATCACCTACCAGAGCCTGGCCGAGGGCTTGCTCTGTCCTGTGGACATTTTATCCATCCTGATGGCACTGCTGCTGGGAGGGGATGGGGTACAAGGTACAGTGAGGAGGAGGTGACTTCTCAGTGTCTGGGATGAGAGGCTGTGGGGAGGACACATATGGACAGTGCCAGGTGGGATCTGGTTGGGAGCAGACACCTGATGTCTGCCAGACTCCTGCCTCCTCCAAACAGACTGCCCCAAAGCACCACTCTCCCCTCCCGAGATGGAGCTGCACCAAGGAGGGATGGAGAGATGCAAGAACAGCAATGGCAAGGTGGGGTGGGGTGGGGTGGGAACAGAGGACTTACGTTTCAGGAAGCGGTTTCGGACCCACTTGTTCTGCCGCCGGGCGTACCTCTTGGTCACCTGTTTCAGGGCCTGGATCCCTTTGAAATAGAAGGATTAAAAAAGAGAAAAAAACCCAAAGGTCAAGGCAATACTGCAAACTGAGCTCAGAGCAGTGAGAAGAGGCTGTCAGCTTCAGGGGGGAATCACACAAGACAGAAGTTTGTGCTGGGTGGCACCATGAGAATTATTTCTACTGTCAGTCTGGGGGTCTTGAGCCAGCACTCAGAAAGGTCATCACAGCAAAGAGGATGAGCCCTGACAGACAGTGTAGGCGCAGTGGCAGCATGGAAGGGCTGGATAATGTGTCCCAAATATCCCTGAAGGAACAGTGGGTGGAAAGAGTCCAAACCCTCCACCGTGCAGCTTTTAGCAGGTAGGACAATCAAGGGCTGCACTGGTCTCATAATGGCTAATTGAACAATTCTCTGCTCAAATGGAACCCCAGACTCCTCATCCCACCCGCAATGGGCTCAGAGGATGATTTACCACTGTACAACCATTCAGGATGTCATACCAGGATTATCATATCCCTCCTAATCATCTCCTGAGCAGACACAACAAGCTCCTTCTGCACCAGACTTGTTTTCAAGCCTTTTATCACTTCTGTGGCTTCTTCAGTCTCCATCTCCACTTCACACTGAACCCTCCTTGAGACAGATGGGCTCTTTCTGGGCTCTCCCTGTGCTGAGGAGCAGAGCAGCTCCCCTCTAACATCAGTCCAGACACTCCAGGATCTGGAGTGTCCAGGAGCACCATGGAGCACTATCAAAGGATGCATCACTATTGACTCGTGCTGTCATCCACTGGATCCCCACATTCCTTCCCACCATAATGCTCCTGAAACTCTGAGTTCTGCTTCATTCCTTCTCTCTAGGGATCCCATCACCCAGGTAGAACAGCTCCAGATCCAAAGTCACTGCTGTGCTCTGTACATCTTGCAATGAAGCCTGGGGAAAGGGAGGGGTTGCTCTGGGTGTGCTCAGAGATGCTCTCCAAGCACTGGAAAAGGAGTTCCTGCTCCGTTGAGCTGGCAGAAGTGGGAAATGCAGAGGGAAAGGTGCAGCTCAGACCCAACAAGACCTGCCCCAGGGTTTGACCTTGGTTCACACCATCTCAGTGTCATCCGGAGCTGTGTGGGGCCGAGGGACATGGGACACACAGGGTCTTCCTCACACCTTTCTGCAGCAGCAGGGCACTGGTCTCAGGTGAGCAATTCCCTTCACTGACAAGGTACTCATGGAACTCCTTGAAGCCAATGGACTGGAAGATGCCATGCTGGTAATCCTGCCTGGAGAACACGACAAGAGGCAGGAGTCACAGCCATCTCCTGTGGAACAGTGGGAGACCTCACCCCTTCCCAGAGGAAGCTGAGGAGTGGGAGCAGAGCAGAGCTGGTTCCTCACCCACCGGTTCTCGGCCACCTTGTCCCGGTTGTAGCGGCGGTGGAAGTCGCGCAGCTCCTCCAGCAGCCCCGCGGCCACCATGTCATCCACTCGCTGCTCCAGCCGCGCGTCCAGAGCTGGCAGGGGAGAGCAGGGCACGCTCAGACTTGGGGGGCCCAGAGCTGCACAGTGTGCCAGGGCATGACCCAGCCCTGCCAACCTCCCACTCCACCCGAGGAAGGCAGAGCCCAGCAGGTGAGGGGAATGACATCTCTGTCACACCCACTGATGCCAAAGGAACTGCTGCCTTCTGCAGGGAGGAGGCTGGAGCAGAAGCAGGGAGTCAGCTCTAATCCTGCACCACCTTCCTCAGCCAGCCAGGAGCCTGCTCTCACCTGCCTGGTCTGCATGGAGCCACAAGATGCAGGAATGTGGGTATTTCAGGGGCCCACCTAAGGGCCCCCCACCTTCCTCCTCCTGCTGCTGGTGCAAGATTTCACTATGAGGGATTCCTGTCTCTTCAAACACTTGGAGGCTCCTGTAAGCAGAGACAGACAGAGCTCAGAGGCTCGGTGAGAATGAGCTTTCCCATTCCCCCAGCAGCCCTGGGGGCTCCAGCAAAGGGAACCGCAGACACTTGCTGAGATCCAACCCTCTCATGTGGGGGGAGGGCAGGTTTCATCCCTCTCCTGTGCCCGGCATTCACGCACACCCAGGTCCTGGGGCTGCAGTGCTGGCACCCAAGGAGCCCAGAGTACAGCCACCCACTCCTGCCTGGCACTGGGACAAGCCCTGCAGGGGACAGGGATCTGGCTCCAACCCTGCCCTTTCCAGCCAGGCAGGGCTGCAGGAAGGGGCCAGTGCTGCTGCTGCTGCTGTGGAGCTTTACGACCAGCTCAGCCCAGCCCAGGCAGGGAGGAGGAGGAAGCTGTGCTGGGCACCCAACCCCCTGTCCCCTGCACCGTGCGAATGGGGTGGGTGGTGTTCTGCTCCCCCCGGGCCAGGGCTCGGCTGGGATGGGCCTGCCAAAGCAGCAAGCCTGGTCTTGCTGGCCTGCTGTTCCCACAGAGCTCAGCTATGTTACTCAGCCAGCACAGCAGCTTGTCTTTAAATAGCTGCAGATAAACCCTGCTGCTGGGAGCTGCCCCGGTGTGCACAACCCAGGAGTGATGTGCTGCCCTCCACTCCACAGGCAGCTCAACCAGGGGGCTGCATGGCCAGAGGTCTGAAACCCCAGAGAGCTCCCCAGCCCCAGCACTCCAAGGTCCCAAAGCACCAACTATAGCCTGGAGCAGCACCTGGGGTGGGAGAGCTGTGTTCCCAGGCACATCTTGTCATGTTCCAGGTTTCCCTAGGGAAGAGGTGCTGGGGCCTGGCACCTCCTGCCCCTGGAATGCCAAGCTCACCTGGCCAGTTTGCGCTTGTCATGCGGGTGCAGCTTGGCCGCCATCTCCGGGTCCACCTGGCTCAGGCGGCGATGGAGCTCAACACCATCCAGCTGCTCCAGCTCCACTTTCCTGTCACTGACTGGTCCAGGGGCAGTGCTGTTCTTCTCCTGTGGGGCAGAAGGCAGCCCTGAATCAAACCACTCATCCCTGTGCAATGCCAGTGTAAGAAAGAAGATCCTCCAGATTCACGGGGTGAACAAGGGCTTTGGGTTCTCCTTGTCCCACACCAAGCCTGCCTTGAACATGGGACTCTCAGAATCACAGAATATTCTAAATTGGAAGGGACCCACAAGGATCATCAAGTCCAGCCCTTAAGTGAACAGCCCACAGAGGGATCAAACCCACAGCCTTGGCATTTTTAGCCCCATGGCCTAATGAGCTGAGCTAACCTCAGGGTCTCTCGCCCTTTCCCAGAGGGGTTCACAGCCCACCACGGTACCTTGGTGTTGATAAGGACCTTCCACAGCAGGGACTCGATGTAGTAGTTGGTTCCTCCCACAACAATTGGGATCTTGTCTCGGGCAAAGATATCTTCAATGTGGCATAGTCAGGGAGCCTAAACATAGCTGCAAGGCAGAGAGGGAGGGCTGGGGGAACAACACCTTGGGGCCCACTCTCCTGAGCCCATGGGGCTAGTGAGGCTGCAGGACAGGGTTAGAGGTGTCCCTCATCCCTCACCATCCTCTGTTACCTCCATCAGCCACCACCAAAACCCAGGGACACTCAGGGACTGCCAGGGAGGGCAATACCCAGCTCAGGACTTGCAGAGCAGCAGAGATCCTCCCTGGGCTGTCCTGAGCGTTAGCTGGGTAAGAGAAGCCCCAAACCCCTATCACCAGCAGTATCCTCTGAAAAACCAGAGTTACTTGGGATGTGGAGAGCCCAAACACTGATCCCACTGGCAGGTCTGGCCACAGAGGAGGGAAGCCCCTATCTGCTCAGCCAGGCAGGCTGCAGCATGAAAGGATATCAGAGCCGTGGCTTTGTCCCTGAAATCCACCACTGTGTAGTTGGAGACAAGGGGATCCACAAAGCTGATCATGTGGTGTCTGCACAGACGCTGCTCCTGCAGAGAAACCTTATTGGTGATGATGTCCAAGCCCTTGTACACCTGGGGAAGAGAAGAGCCCATCTTTCACCTCTATGTCCAATGAAATCTGCACCAATCACTGCTCCTTCCCCCACACATAGCCCCTGTCTGTCCCAGTCACCCCTCAAAGACCCTCGCTGGCCTCTGGAGCAGGCAGCACAGGCAGGGGCACATGCACTGTTCAGGCAGGGCAGCAGGAATCTTGCCAACTCCTGCTCCTGCCAGGGCCAAACTGCACCTCTCTGGTGTTTGTTCCTGCCCATGGGAGATGAACCGTTGAGTCCAACCACTTGTGACTGCCTTCCTGGTTTGATATAACCCTGTAATAAAGGATGGAAGGGCTGATTGAATGACCAGAGAGCAGAGGCACAGCCTGGTCAGTGTCACCAGCCCAGCACAGACCTCTGAAACGAGGGCAGCTGCTTCCAAACTGCCACCTCCTCATCTGCTGCTGTTGCAGCTAAAAGCTCAGCTGTGTCTCTCTCCAAACACCCATTTCCAGCACAGCACAGTCTCATGTGGGGACAAGCATCACTGCTTCCCATAACACACAAAGATTTCTCAGGATGCAACACAGAACTCCATGGAGCCTCCTAAACACACACAAACAGTCTGAGCTCATGCACCCCTTAGAAGCCTGATGTGCTGCCTGCTCTCCCTGAGACACCTGGATACAGAGCAAGACACGCTGGTGCAGGTCACTGACCCCAGGAAAACAAAGCACTGCCCTGGCCAAGGGGCCAGAAGACACCGGTGAGCACAACCAGCATCTCACGTGTCTTCACTCTCAGGTTTGGGATACACAACCTGGGTGAGCACTGCTGAGAGCTGCTGGCCCTCAGTGAGAACAATGAGAGCAGAGCAGGGAGAAAAGCCACCCAAACCAACCCCATGGGAACATTCTTGGTAAAGAGCCAAAACAACCTGGATCCCAGCAGAGGCACCAAATCCACGCTCCAGGCTCCATAAAGCACCAGCCACAGCCCAGCCCACAAATCCAGGTGGTGCAAGGCCTGGAGATGCCTCAGGCTGGAGTCTCATCCCCACAGCTCAGCAGAGCCCTTCCTGATGAGAGAGATTCCACACAGGAGAAGGGAGGACAGCCCTCACCCCCTATGGCATGCAAACATGGGGGTGCCTGTGCCCTGGCACTGCCCTGGGCACATCTCTCAATGGGTGCTACAAGGTTCTGCAGAGCTGCACATAACCAGGGGTCAGAGTGGGAACCTGCACCCCGAGGGTGCTGGCAGTGGGGAACAGTGGGGCACATAAAGCCTCTCAGTCCAGCCCAGCTCTGCACTGTGCCCAGGACTGAGCAGGTGGTGACAAAGGAGGTGCTTTGGAAGGATGTGTTTAGTTCTCAGCACCTTCCTGCTTAGAGAAGACTCCCAGCTTGGGGTAAACTCTGATGAGGGCAAAAGGACTGGAAATAGCTGTACTCATTTCCCCCTCCATCCCTCAGAAACCATCCCAGCCAGAGAGCCAGACTTCAAGAAATAAATTTCCCCTTAATCCCCTGAGAAGCTGACAAGCCTCCAGCTGCAGCGCAGCCTCCACCCACTGCTCCCCTGGCCACAGACAGAAGGACAGGGTGACACAGAGGTGACCCACGGGCACCAGGCACGGAGCAGCAGCCAGGGACGATCCAAGGTTAGTGGAGCAGGAAAGCCCTATCCCTGCCTGCAGCAGTCACGTGAGCTGCTGGGGTGGCTGAACTGGCACCACTCCTGTCTTGCTTAACTCTGGCACTGGCTGCTGGGAGGGCAAGGGCTGGCTCCTGCTCCCACCCTGAAAGGCTCTCCCAGGGGCAGGAAGCGAGGGGCAGAGGGAGGGCAACCAAATGCTCTTCCCTTCTGCCCTGCAGAAACCAGCTGCCCCAGGGGATGGGGAGCAGGCAGGAAAGGCCCACAGGCAGCTCTGCCAACATGCCCCGTGGCTGCGGGCAGACTATTGATCCCTGGGCTCAGCAGCTCCATTCAACACAGGGCTCCAGTCGGCACGGAAAGCCTTTGAAATCGTGAGCTTTGGCTCAGTGCCTGCTCTCCCCATTTCCAGCCCTCCAGCTCCTCCGATTCCCACTGTCTGCCCGAAAGCACAGGGAGCACAGAGCAGCCAGCCGGGAGCTCGCAGTGCCCTGCCCGGACAGAGCCAGGATATACAGTGCAGGCTGCAAGCCCCAGGTTCTCCTGGAGATTAAACGCCGAGGGCCTTCCTGAGTATGTGGCAACAAGAGGAGGAATGCGGTGTCAGTGTGTGGGCTGGGAGGAAACAAAGGCAGCCTTTTACACACACCCAGCGAAGCCCGGAGAAGGTTTCCACCAGCTGGCTGTCGGCAGGGCCTCGCACCGAGACGGCCTCCTGACACTCATTTCTATTTTCAGCGAGTGGCTCAGATAAGCCTTTGTTGCTTTCTAAGGCCCCAAACCAGATTAGCGGCAGCCGGAGCAGCGGCCTCCGAGACACGAACACACGGCAGCGCTAAAGGCGCTCAGCCCTGACGGCGCCCTCGCCGCTCCGCGCTGAGCCCCGCGCGGGGCAGCGCCTGCTCCGGGCTGGGAGGGCTCCGGGCCCCTCCTGAGGGGGGAAACTGAGGCAGGAGACACAAACAGCAGCGATCCTGGGGACACGGTGCCTCGAGGAGCCGCAGCCCGGGAAGGGCAGGCTCCCCCAGAGCCTCGCTCTGCCACCGGTTTCATCCACAACCCCAAACTCTGTCCCGCTGTCACCATCAGCACTAGTGGGGGAAAGGCACGGTCCTTGCTCTGAGCACAGTATAGAAGGTGATGTGACTGACCCCAGACACATCGAAACCACCTACAGCCAGGAAAAGCATCGAGATTCCACAGGGACCAAGGGATCTCCCCACTGGAGAGGGGCATGGAGGACCCAAACCAGGCAAAGGTGCAAGGAGAGCACAGTTCGCTCCCCACTCTGACCCCGGCCACGAGAACGATGTCAGCAAAGACTCTCAAAATGTCATGACTTGAAACACTGACAAATGTACTAGAGCAACCTCTTCAGAAGGACTGCATCACCACTTCCAAGGGTGAAATCCAGAAGGGACAGTGGGATTGAGTGGATGGGGCACTCAGCAAGCTGGCACCAGGATTGCTGCATGTTCACTGCTCTGTCGGGAATGAAGAAACAGAACTGCTTCACCCCGCTTGGCTTTCTAAGGAATTGCTACTCCTAAACAAAACTCACTGGGATGACAAACAGCAACAGAAAGGACAAAAAGAAAGATTAAGAGGCCAGCAGATTAACCAGAGCTCCTGAGCTGCAAGCAGGCAGCAGTTAAGTCTGTAATTTGACCACAGCAACTCACAGCCATGACGAAAACACCCTGGAGATACATGCAGGGGTGCCTGTGTGTGGAACAGGTGGGCCTGGGGCTCCCTGACCCCTTCCCGAGCCTGGCTCCGGCTCCAGCAGCTGCCCAAAACACTGCCAGCATTTGTCAGAGCTCCATGGAGCCCAGGGATGAATGGCCAGCGGGGGCTGAGGGCGACACGCTCGCTGGCAGCTGTCAGTCCAGAATGAGCAATGGGAGTTTTAAAACCCAGCAACTCCCCTGCAAGGACACCAGAGCCGGCTCTGTGTGGCAGAGGGGTGGCTACGCCACGGGGACACAATACTGCACGGGAACAAAGCCAGGCAGAAAGCAGCCCGGCTGGGGGGCACCAACGGGGTTAGTGGAGCATGGGGGGCAGGCACAGCCCCTCAGAACCGTGCCCTGGGGCTGCCTCTCCTCACTGCCCCTGGGGCTGGGGCTGTCCCTGCCCCTCCTCACTGACCCGGGGGTTGCCCCTGCCCCTCCTCACTGACCTGGGGTTGCCCCTGCCCCTCCTCACTACCCCTGCCCCTCCTCACTGCCCCGGGGCTGTCCCTGCCCCTCCTCACTACCCCTGCCCCTCCTCACTGCCCCGGGGCTGTCCCTGTCCCTCCTCACTGCCCTGGGGCTGCCCCTGCTCCTCCTCACTGCCCTGGGGGCTGCCCCTGCCCCTCCTCACTGCCCTGGGGCTGCCCCTGCCCCTCCTCACTGCCCTGGGGGTTGCCCCTGCCCCTCCTCACTGCCCTGGGGGCTGCCCCTGCCCCTCCTCACTGCCCTGGGGGTTGCCCCTGCCCCTCCTCACTGCCCCGGGGCTGTCCCTGTCCCTCCTCACTGCCCTGGGGGCTGCCCCTGCCCCTCCTCACTGCCCCAGGGCCGCCCCTGCCCCTCCTCGCTGCCCCGGGGCTGCCCCTGCCCCTCCTCGCTGCCCTGGGGGCTGCCCCTGCCCCTCCTCGCTGCCCCAGGGCCGCCTCTGCCCCTCCTCACTGCCCTGGGGCTGCCCCTCCTCTCATTACAGCAGAAAACAGCAGCACTGCTCGGCTCGGGCTCCACAGTCACGCTAGAATGAGATTAAAAGGAAAGGAGGACAAGAGCCACTCGAGCCCAGATGCCATTGGGCGCCTGCAGCAGAGCCCTCCCAGCGCCGCATTCCCATAGAGGGACCTGAAACAACCGGAGCACAAAATACACGCTCGGAAACATCCACCAGCGAGTGAGCACTGGGAATTCACAGCCTGCCAGGCGGCTCCAGCCACGGCTGCAGAGCTGGGCACGCAGCACGAGCCTCATGTGCGCGGCATCATTCAAGCCAACAGCCACTTCCCTGATGTTAAAGCTGGACAAAGCTGCCACAGTTTGCAGGAATGCTCTGCCCCTGCAGGATTTGGTTAATACAGCTCAGGCTTGAAACATTTTTCCCCAAGAGTTCAAGGAAAACATTCCATAAAATTACATTTTCTTTGCTTGCTCCAAATTGAGGAAAGGGAGATTTTAAGTTAAGTTCTCTAGGACACAAATAGTAACAGTATTGGCAGGCTGGGGCAGGAACCAGGAGGTGGGCACAGGACAGCAGGGGTTGGTCTCTGAGCAGCACCAAGGGTGTTGTTGGCAGAAAATACCTTTTTAGAAAGTGTAATAAATACATTAAATATTAAAATTGGTGGAAAGTTCAGGCATTACAGAAAGAGAACAGTGAAAGTGTGGATTAGGGAAACATTTTGCTAAACAATAACAAAATTGTTATTCTTGTGGTGGCCAAAATGTACATTGTGACAAAGCTCTTGTAGCTGAACACAATTAGGAGGAAAAACTGAGGTTTGGCTCCTCGGTGCTGACTGAACCCAAGTGAACAACTGATGTATTCCACACTGCTGCCTGCAATAAGAGATGAGACCACAGGGACTGTCACTGCAAGTAGCAAATATAATTTTTAATACTCTTTCCCATATCTCTTGGTGACCCTTTGCTGGTGATAGAGGATACCACCCTGGGAGTTACTCATTACTAAGTAACTCCAGCTGCTGCCTCCCCACAGTTAACCCCTTACGCCCCCGTGTAGCTTTGGCAGGGTTAAAACTAAAACCCCTTTGCTTTGGTTTCCTTTCTAAAGGGGCATTTATTTGGGATGGGGGGGTTGTGCCGCCGTGTCCAAAGCCCACAAGCTCAGAGGGCACCGTCCCCTGACAGCTGGAGGGCAAACAGTGACACCTCTGACACCAAACAAACACCTGCCCATCGGGACAGGGCACTGCAGGTGGGACAGGGGCACCGGGACAGGAACACCAGGACAGGGCACTGCAGGTGGGACAGGGGCACCGGGACAGGGACACCAGGACAGGGCACTGCAGAAGGGACAGGGCACTGCAGGTGGGACAGGGGCACCAGGACAGGGACACCGGGACAAGGGGCACCAGGGCTGGGATAGGGGCACCGGGACAGGGACCAGGAGCACACCCAGTGAGAAGGATCCATTCCCCGGGCTCTCCCCGACAGGCACCCGGATACAGGGCCCGGCATTCCCGGGGCTGAGCCTCTTCGGACCCCGACCGGACTCTGCTGCCCTTCCAGGCCGGGTCAGGACAGTCCCCGGTACACCCAGGCCACTCCCGGGACAGCCCGGGCTGCTCTCCCGGTACACCCAGGCCGCCTCCCCAGGCCCAGGCCCTGCCGCGGCCTCGCCGGGCCCGGTGCCGGCCGTACCTGCATGGAGTCGGCGCTGACGATCTCCCCGCCGAGGCGCAGCCCGAGCTGCAGCGCCAGCGCCGACTTCCCGGTGCCGGTGGCTCCCAGGATCACCACGAGCGGCCGCGGTGGCCGCGGGGCCCGGCCCAAGCACAGCGCGGCCGCCGCCGCCATGGCCCGGCCGGGCGGGCGGGACGGGGGCGGGCCGGGCCGGGGCCGCCCGCGGGGGGGACGGGCCCGGGCCCCGAGCACCGTGTGCCGCTGCCCGCCGGCGTTCCGGTGCCCGGCACGGGCCCTCCCGGTGCCCCCGGGCCGCTCCACGTGCCCCCAGTCCCAGCCCGCTCCCCCTCCCTCGTCGTGGGTCCCCAAACCCATCCCCAGGCCCCTGGCTCCTTTCCGGGGCCTCCGTTCCCCCCGAACATCCCTCCGGGCCCCTCACACCCCTGTCCACGCGCGGGGACCAGCCCCGTGGGCCATTTTTTACGAGGAGTATAACGGGGTGGGAAGGATGCTGTTGGCATGGCAGAGGGGCAGAAGGATGGGCAGCGGGGCTGTTGCCATGGCAGAGGGGCAGAAGGATGGGCAGCGGGGCTGTTGCCATGGCAGCGGGGCAGAAGGATGGGCAGCGGGGCTGTTGCCATGGCAGAGGGGCAGAGTAGGATGATGCGGGGCTGTTGCCATAGCGAGGGAGAAGAGGCTCGTCCTCCCCATCGCCACGGCAACAGGAGAGGATGGGGAGCGGGCGGCTGTCTCCGTGGCAACAGCGGGGCGGAGATGGGGAGGCGGTTGCCATGGCACCTCCTTGGTGCCGCTTTCCCCAGCAACACACATCCCTTGCCATGGCAACAGGCAGAGGGAGGCTGCGGGCGAGGAGGGGCGCGGGCAGCCGGCCCCCCTCGCAGGGAAGGGATTATCGCCGCCTCGGGGAAACTGTCCTAAAAATTTGCCAGCCCAGGCGTGAAGGCGGCACCGTGCCCACAACACCCCCGGGCTGGGGCTGGCAGGAGGCAAGATGTGGTGGGCGAGCAGAGGTGGTTTGGGGGGCACAGCGAGGAGCAGGGTGTGAGCAGGGCAATGTGAGATAAAAAATAACTAATTCGGCCCGGAAATGCAGAATTGTGATGATTACAACTGACACAAATTGCAGTGCTGAACAAGCAAGGAGGAAAGCCCTGTGTGTTTATTTTGTTCACTTCATAGCACTGTCAGTCTCCTTTCCTCATCCTGACTGTGGTGATACGAGAGGGGACACGTGCTCCAGTAACCAGGGAAGTTTCAGGTAGATTTATGCTTATGTATGCAGCTTTAAGCAGAGGAACTCAAAGGTACATGCAAAACTGGAGCTGTTCCTTATTTCATTCAAGACCAACTACATTTCCCACTGCTGACAGTCTCAGCTCAGACCACGGCTTTGCTCATCACTTCCAAGAAAGATAATTAATGTTTCAAACCTCTTATGTGCCTTCAGCATGAAAACAAAAAGCCCAGCTTACTCAAAACCTTCTCAGGAGGGTCACCTTGAGCTGAAAAAGGACTCCAGGCTGCAAGTGTGAGTGTACACACAACAAAAATAACCGTTTGGGGGGCTGGTACATCTGGGCTTTGTTTCCTGCGCATGGGCGAGGTGTCAGATTTAGGTCACTCTGCTCCCTGGTTAAGCTGCAGGTCACGAGAGCACCTTTTAATGCAGCTCTGAAAGGCTGTGACACGGTGTGATGCAACACATAGGGTGTGAAAGGTTGCTGGAACCAAAGGGGATGGGTGTTCAAGGGCTTCTGTGTGGAATCATAGCTGTTTAAGGCTGGTTCCCTGGGGGTGATCAAGTCTCCAGCAGCAGCTCTTCTCTCCTGACTCCTCAGCAGTAACAGGATCCCACATCCCTCCTGCATTTAGAGTAAGTCTTTTGCTGCCAGGACAAAGGAAACCCAAATCCCCTGAGTTTGGGGGCAGCACAGAGAACATACATATATATCATTTCATCCACTCAGCAGACCTGGGATATGGAGTTCTCTGGTGCCCCTGGAAGCAAGTGGGGATTGCATTCCCCCTCCCTGCAGGGTTACTGCCAGCCACAGCCCTGACCCTGACCTGGGGGGCAGCAATCACCCCACACTGCCTGCCCTCAGCCCCATTAGGGGGGTTTATGGTTACACCAAAGCCTCCTCCAAGCCCAGCCTGGGCTCTCTGCCCCTCCTTGTCAATAAAATCACTTAAAAGGAGGAAAAATAATCCAGGTGATTCATTTCCCTGGCCCCACCACCTTGAACACTTCTTCAGTTGCTGGGAGAAAACCAGGACAAAGAGCTCAGTCTTGGTGTAGCAGAGCCCTGGTGCAAAATATATGAATTCCAAGTCATGTCCAGGATCCCCCAAAACACAGGGGCCAGATCAGCCCCCCCAGGAGCCTCGTGAGGTGATGCACAGAAACCCAGAGCCAACTGCATGGAAAAAGCCAACACAGGCTGTTGCAAACTTATTTATTTATGAAGTGTGAGGTAATGAAGAAAGTGCTAAATCCGACCACAGTGTTAACTCTAACAGTTCTCAGCAGGTCAGTGGGGCCCAAGGGTGCTGTCCCACAGGACCACTCCTGCCAGCACCCCTGGGAGGGGACAGGGGACTCTGCCAACCCCCTAACCCACCACAGGTTGGGCAGCAGGAGGGTGCAAGCAGGGGGAAGCCTCGAAGGCAGTGCAGCCCCCCACACACACATAACCTGCCCCCTGCAAAGCCCAAAGCTTCGCTGGGGATTTTAAGTGGCTGCTGGTGAAGGGATACTCACAAGGGTGGGAAAAGTGGTCACAAGGAGACTCACAAGGAAAGGAAAGGGATAAAATCCCATTATTGCAAAAGGGTGGTTTGGAGAGCTGCAAGGGGGTAAATGGCCTCTGTGAGGACTCAGCTCAAGGGTCCAGCAGGAGCCAGCCCCTTCCTGATCTCCCTAAAGTGCAGCAGGACTGAGCCCTCCCCTGCAGCAGGAAACTCCCCTTAAAAAAAAAAGTTTTTAGATATATATATATAAAAAAGCAAACTCTTTACCAATACTTCTCAAAAAGTGGTACAAAAATACAGTATAAAAACACAGCCTCCAGTATAAGACTCGCAGTTACAGCAGCAGTTTCTAGAACAAAAAATCCAAGACAAGCTACTGTGTGAAGTGATAAGGAAGTGAGGTCCGGTCCAGCCGAGCAAGGGGATCGCCCAGGGGTGCTGCTCACCCTGGTGAGAGACACATCCTGCCCTCACCATCTCCATGGGATCCATCCAGAGACGAGCCCCGTGCTGGGCTCTGTGTCTGCCTGCTGCAGGAGCCAAGGCAGACCACACTTGCCTGGGATTTTGAGGGCAAGATGGATGTGCAGGGGCAGCTTCCAGCGATGCTGTTGGTGGCAAATGGCAGACAGGGGCACAGGGGGTGCTGGGGAGGGGGAGCAGAGTTGAGCTCTTGAATCGAAGTAGTCACTTGACAAAGCTTCAGAGCAGGGACAGGGGAAATCTTGCAAAACTTTGTGCCAAGAAACCAGCCCCAGGCAGGTGATGCCACAGGAGGGTCTCCACTGTGGCCCCATTCCCTCAGCCAGGGGCAGCACCACAGCCACCCCACAGGCAGCAACCACCATGTGCTCCAGCCCCCATAGCCAACAGTTCAACAAACAACCAAAAAACCAACAAAAATGTGCAAATTGAGAGGGATCCAGGGGGTTGTGGGGACCGAGGCTGGGAGTACCCTGGCGCTAGTGCCCCTTGAGGTGAGCAATCCGTTTGAGCAGCTGGGTCTGGCGCAGCTGCAGCTGCCGCTTCTCGGCCGCCAACCGCCTCTCGGCACTGATGAGCGACTGCAGGTACTCGGAGGACTTGCTCAGGATCACCACTTTGGGGGTCTTGGGGCAGCTGGCGAGCCCGGGCACCTGGTCCCGCAGGGCCAGGAAACGCGAGCGCAGATCGTTGCGCCGCTTGCGCTCCAGGTAATTGTGGTTTTTCCTCTTGGCCACGTCCTCGCTGTCGGAGCCGGGACTGCTGCTGAGTTTTGGCAAGCTGGGCTCAGGCAGTGTGATGGCTGGCACCGGCTCTGCAGCGCTCAGGGGCTCCTCCTCGTCCCGGTGCAGGTCGTGCCGCGGTGACTCCGGCGGGGGACAGGACTCCGGCGGCGAGCGGGCGGCGTAGTTGTGCTGCTGCTGATGGACAGAGATGTGGAAGCGTTTCATGCAGGGGTCCAGGGGGTCTGCACGCAGGGTGATGGTCACCGGCTTCCTCAGGCTGAGCGACTGCCTCTTATCCACTGTCACCACATCGATCTCTTCACCTTCTGCTCAAAACAGACATGGCAAAGAAAGAACAAATCCCCATCAGCTGGGAGCCCCCTGTCACCCCTCTTGGCCTTGCTGGGTCCCCACAGCCCTGCTGCAGCCTCCCCTCTGCTGCCCCACTAAAGTTTGCTCATGCACTGCAAAGCCAGTCTGCGACCTCAGAAGGGACTATTGATTTAAGTGCTCTTCCAAGACCTCTTCTAATCCCAGTGCCTGGAAAGGAGCAGAATTCTCTCCACATTCCTGTGCCTGGTCCCCCAAAGTTGGATGGGGTTTATTTCTGTCTCACTTCAGCACCAGCAGCAACATGTGTTCATGTTAAAGGATTATCAGGCAAGAGACACCCGAGCCCTCCTGCTTGGGAGGCACTGGAGGAACAAGATGTGGGGACAGCCTAGCTCCAAAGTTCATCCCGGTCGGGTGCTTTCATGGCCCATTGGAATTGTAAATGAGGGATGCGAGGGCAGAGCTGCCCTTTGTTCCCCTCGGCTGCAGCTTCCCACCTCGGTGACTTGTTACTTTTCACAAGTGATAAAGCCCATTCAGCGCCGGCTTCCCGGGGACAGAGGGGACAATCCCCCACTGCGCAGGGGGGGAGGGAGAGGTGAAGGGGTCCCTCTAACAGAGTCTGAACCTCGAAGGCATCCCAAGCCGAGGAATTGAAAGACCTAATTAAAGCATAACTGACCGCAAAGCACCCTGCCTGTTGTCACTGAAGCTTGTTCTGTGCCCAGTGGCAGGAAGCTGGCCCTGGGGACAGCGCGGTGACACATTTGTGGCCATTCTCACTTTAGAGACGAGCCTCCAACTTTTTTCCTAGGCTTTACGCGAAAATACAGCCACTCACAAAGGTGTCCCGACATGCTCAAAGCCCCACCAGCACTGTGGGCAGAGGCCTGGCCCTCACCCCTCCAGTGACAGCATCAGTGTTGGCTTCAGAGCGCACTCCCGCTTGTGGCCCCCAGCCCACACCCCAGCCCTCCAGGCTTTGGGGTCTCTGCCCAGCAAGTCCAAACCACTCTGCTACTGGAGCTACTGGGGTGGGGAGACCTTCGCTGTCCCGCACAGTCCGCGCTCACCAGTGTCACAACCCGCGCGGTCTCAGCCACGTGGACACACACGGGCCCCCCCCGCTCATTAATAAAAGTCGGGCCGCGGGGCCCCGCCCCCTTGAGCCGCCCATTGGCTGCTCAGCGGGGCCGGCCGGCCGTCCCGGCATCCCATTGGCCACCGCTCCTGTCCATCAGCGCGGCCCCTCTCATTGTTTGCAATCTGTTGCTTTTTGTTCGGGGCCCACGTGGCGCGCGACCGGACCCCACCGGGACCCCCGCGGGACCGGGACCACCCCGGGACCCCCGCGGGCCCCGCTCGGCCCCACGTATTTGGGTTAAGCCTCTTAACGCCCGCGACCTGCTTACCGTGCCCGGACTCCTAATGGCATTAAGTCCCTTCCCGCGCCGTGACTCACCAGCGCAGGTGGCGGCCACGGCAGATTTATTAACGGGGTCACGGCAGCGCTCCCGCGGCACCGAGTCAGCCCGGCTTCCGTGGGAGGGAGCGAGCGAGGCAGCGCACGGCCCCCGCCCGGGCTGCGGGGCGGGGGGTTGGAGAGACACGGGGGATGTTGGTAAATAAGGATTGAAAACTCGAGTGGGATGGGGGAGATGCCGTGGGTGGAGCCACACTGCCCTTGGCTGGTGGGTTTCGGAGCATCCGCTTCTCAGCCCGAGCCCCCGGGAAAAATCACCCCCACGCGGGACAGGCAGACGTGCCCCGGGGCTGGGCTGGGACACGCCACAACCGGAGCGGCTGTTCCTGCCCGTCCCACTCAGCCAGCGCCTCGGGGGCCACGCCGCTGTTCCCAAACCTGGCGCCCCAGGGGACATTCCGCCTTTTGTCCCGAGGGAAGCGCGTTCCGGGGGGGCGGAGGAGCGCGGGGGGGAAGCAGCCCAAGTTACGCGCCGGCAGCAGCGCACCCGCGGCGCTCAAAACGCACAAGTTTCCACGGCGAGCTGCAAACTTGCCCCAAACCTGCCTACGAGACTCCCGGGACGAGGGAGAGGGGCCACCAGAGCCCCACGCACCCTCCCGAGAGGGGCAAGGGTTTCCCGAGCAGAAGCCGAGCCCGCTTTGTTGGTGGGGCCGGGACCGGGGCTCGCTCGGAGCCTCAACAAAGGCGCAGCCTGGCTGGGAGGCTCCCGGCCCGCACATGTGCGGACACGCGTGTTCCCCACGCCGGGCTCCCCCAGGGCAGCCCGCACCTCGGGTGGAGCAGCTCCATCCTTACCGGAGTCGCTCTGGCCCTCGGAGCCCGAGGACTCGGGGATCTTGCTCTCGGCCAGCGGGCAAAGGAAGACTGCGGCGGGATCCACGCACTCGCTCACGGAGCTGCTGAACCCAAAATCCTGCGCGAAGGAGGGCTTGAGTGGCGTGGCTCTCTGCGTGCCCGTGGAAAGTTTCTCTGTCATCGCCTTCTCCAGTCTCTCCCGGGCTGAAAATCCGCTCCACATGCAATCCTTGAGGATGAAAGCGCTCAGGTTCCCGAAGATCTGCCCCGTCCCTATGAGATACTCCGGCTCTTCCCCGGCCAGGCAGTACCGGGAGAGCCAACTCGAGCGCTCCTCTGCCCCGGAGCAGCACCCCTTCTCTCCGGGGGCACCCAGCGGGGACAGAGGGGGCGTGGGCACCAGCTCGAACTTCTTCCAGATGTCCTCGCTGGGAGCCGTGGAGCGGTGAAAATCCTCCTGGGCATCGTGGTCGTAGAAGTAGTGCTGGTACGAGTCGAACTCCATCTCGGCATGGGGAAAGGGGGCGGCAGAGAGAAAAACGGGGGCTCAGGAGAGGGGCAGCCCTAGGGATGAGGGGGAGCCCCCGCCCCGGCGCCAGCCCCCGAGCCGGGACGGCGGGCGCATTGTTCGCCCGCTCTTATAGCCCGGCCGCCCCCGCGCCCCGCCAATCGCCGCGCTGGGATTTGCATAGAGGGCGTGGCTCCGCCCTGGGCCCGCCCCCTGGTCCCCGGTCCCGCTACCGGGGCCGGTAACGGGGCCCGCTCTGAACCCGCAGCCGCTCCGTACCCCGGGCGGGGGGCCCCTCGCGGCCTCACGGAAGGGCAGGGCTTGGGGGTCCCCCCTCTGCAAGGAGAGACACGCAGCGGTGCCACCAGCCCGGCGACATTCGGCTGAGCGTGATGGCAAAGCAAACCGGAGCACCACGGAATCATGGAGTGGTTTGGGTGGGAAGGGATTTTATTAAAGCTCGTCTTGTTCCACCCCCTGCCATGGGCAGGGACACCTTCCCAAGTTGTTCCAAGCCCCATCCAACCTGGCCTTGGAAACTCCCAGGGATGGAGCAGCCACAGCTTCTCTGGGCAGCCTGTGCCAGGGCCTGTCCACCCTCACAGAGAATTTCTTCCCAACATCCAGGCTAAGATAGCGGGATCCGAGTGAGCCCAGCAGGATGCTGCATCCCTCCACTGCCAAGGTCCTTCTAGGAAGGGCAACAAATCTTGTGAAAATACCGAAATTATCACCTCAGGCACTAGTGGCTGTGGCATCGTTGCACATGCACACACATGGCAGTACAAAGTCCACCTGGAACGAGCAGATTCCCCCCATAGCCTGTGGGAACCTTCTTCAGCCCCAGCATCGCCCTTTTGCCACCTCGTGTGGATGGGGCCAGAGGATTTGCCCTGGCCAGTGGCACTGGGAGCCAGAGGCGGCTGGGCACTGGGCACTGGGGACTGGGCACTGGGATGCAGCATCGGCTGTGCTGGGAGGAAATTGTCCCAGTCCGGTGACCAGCACAGCCCAGTGCAGCCCAGCATAGACCAGCACTGCCCAGAACAGCCCAGCCCCGCATGAATTCGCGCTGGCCAGCCCGGTCCATCACAGCTGCCCCCGGTCCCGTCTGGTCCTCCCCGGTCCCTCCCGCCCCTCCCCCGGTCCCTCCCTATACCCCCGGGTCTCCCCCACTGCCCCCGGTCCCCCCCATGTCGCCCCCTGTCCTCTCCGGCCGTCGCTACCGGCGGGCGGGGAACGCCACCTGGTGGCCCCGAGAAGCACCGTCCGTGCGGCGGCGGGGACAGGGACACGGCAGGGACACCTCAGCGGGCCCTCCCGGCCCTTCCAGAGCAGCCCCGAGCACCCCAATCCTGCCCGCGGGGCTGGGGCCGGCGCTGCGCGGCGCAGATCCCAGTGGAGCTCGGGCTGATGCTCCCTTTGTGCTCCTGCCTCAGTCTTGGCCCCCGTTCCCAGCCAGAAGCTCTGGGCACATCCCCGGGGTGTCCCTGGCCGGAATCCTCCCACCCCAGGGCTGCTCCCTGTCTTTTCCCCTCCCCAGCAGGGGTGGGTGATGCCCCCTCTTCCTCTGTAGGACACAAATCATCCTGCACTGAGGGAGAGGCTGAGCTGCCACAGAGGCTCGTCCAGTCCCAGCACCTGCGGGGCAAGTGGTCATGGTTGGGAACTCAGCTGGCACTGCCCCAAACCACCTGTTCCAACACGAACACATCCTCGGGCACAGAAGCAAAGCCTCCTGTAGCCTGTAGCTCTCAGCCACGTCTCCTTTCCCCTCCCTGCCGGCCTCTGGGACGTCTCCCGTTTTCCCAGGGTGGGGCAGGCACTTCTCCCGGCTCTGAGGGGCTCCGGGTGCTTTGAGGGTGTGGAAGCACCGCTGGAGGGGCCACGCAGCCCTTTCATCACGGGCTCTCCAGGCCCTGGGCAAACAGCACCGAGAGCCTCTCGCGGCGGCGCCGGCTGCGCAAACAGGGTGGGTGGGCGGGGGAGAGCCCTGGGGGCTGTGACACTGCAGGTGACAGCGATGGAGGGGCCACCCACGGGCCAGGATAACTCGCCGTGCCCTGCAGTCACAGGGCACTGGCACAACTCCACAGCCAGCACCGAGCATGTGTCCTTGGCACTGGCACAGTCCCAGGGGAGCTGCCATGGCCCCTCCGGCAGCTGGCACGGCTCCAACATGTGATGAAAGGCAGTTCCTGGGGGCCCTGTGCCCTTTGGATCCCACTGACAGCAGGGCTGGACTTTGAGACCCCAAAGCACTTCCCCATGGTGGGCAGCACCCCTGGGCCTGAGCAGGGACCCAGGGGCATCCTGACCTGGGCTCTGCCTCTGGCTGTTCCCATCCTGCTGCAGACACAGCCTTTGAGCCACCCTGCTGTCTCCATGGGGGTCCCAAATCCCCAGGGATAGCAGAGGCTGTGAGCCATGTGCCAGGCCATGTGCCCTGTCTCATCCCCCTCAGCCTTGTGCCACACTCCCCAGGGTCCCATGCAGGAGAGGAGTGGGCAGCACAGGGCAGCTGCCATGTGTTGGCCACGCAATGTGTCCCCTTTGTCCCCATGAAGCTGTTGGGCAGCAGCCATGGGGGCCGGCTGGGCACTTGTGAAATGCCAGCCAGAGTCCCTTTGGGGTATGGGAACACCGTGAAATTCTTCCCAGCTGTATGGGATGGGGGCCAGTGCCCACAGCCCCACGGTCACACCAGCCCCACCTCTCTGGGTGTGCAGACACCCACCCTGAGTTCAGCAGCCATTGAAGTGCAGAGAAGGGAGAGGAAAATGCACCACTGGCTCCAATCCTGCTGCCTCCTCACCCCTCCAAACCCATTTTGCCCAAATCATGCCCTTCCTGATGCCAGGAGTGCTCTGAGTCCTGGAGAAGCTCTGTGGTGTGCAGGAAGTGTTCTCCCCATGCTGGGGAGACACACTGAGGCTGGGCTGTGTCACCCCAGCAGCTCCATGACCATCTCACTGCCACTTGTGCCCGAGCCCGTCCTCCCCGTGCTGGCTGGCCCAGCCTGGCAGGGCTGTCTGGTTTCAGGTGCTCTCACTCTTGCTCAGATCCTGCTCCAGGCCTGCCGGATGTGTGACAGAAGGGGTGTGGGTGGCAGGGGATGGCATCATGCACTGCAGCAGCCCCCATGCCTATCCCCGAGGGCTCAGGCCCTGAAGAGTCCCCAGTGGTGGCCCCAGCTGAGGGATGTGGAGGCCAGAATGGTGCAGTGTCACTGTCAGAGGGGTATTTGAGCTCAGGTCATGCCTGCAAGATCATCACACCGAGCTGCTGCTGGACACAAGGGCAACCCTGTGAGTGGCCCAGCCCCAACCACCTGTGGGTCCCTGGGGACCCCAAATCGGGCAGGAGCTGCTGCACTGACATCCCCACTGGGATCAGCCCTTGGAGGTCCATTAATTGCTCTGAGGATCTCCCAGAGCATCTGCCTGGGAGGAAGGTCTCAAATCCCCCACAGGAAATTGTGCAATACCAGATTTGGGGGAGAAAATCCTCCTAATCCAGGGAAATCCTGGTCTGTCTACTTCTCCTCTTGATATGTAAGGCTAGGCTCACCTATCTGTGATCCTTCTGCACAATCTCCTTCTCAAAGTCCATCTCTTTGTTCCCCTAGAGTAAGTTTGCCCAGGAGGTGGGTTTCTGAGTACTTTTCTCAAGGACAGGAGTGCCAAAAGCATTCCCAGGAGCTGAGGAGCCCCTAGGACAGAGGGAGCAGAGTCATAGTGTCACACAGAGGGGAGTCTGGTCCCTCCAGGGCAGTGAAGTGTCCCCTCTGTTCCTTCAGAGGAGGTTTTCTCTGTGGAAAGGGAAACTGAGGCACAGAGCAGAGACCAAACACACCTCCACAGACCCCTGGTTACCTGTCTGCAGGAAGCAGAGCTTTGGGGGACCCAAATCAGAGTTTTGGGGGTGGTGCAGGACTGCCTCAGGCAGAGACACAAACCCACATGGATGTCCCGAGGTGTCTTTCACGTCCCTTCCAACTCAAACCATTCTTTGATTCTAAGAGATGGAGAGCTGGGATGGAGGGAAGGGCTGGAGTGGGGGACTGAGACGGGAGAATGGGGGAGTGGAGGGATGAGAGGATGTGAGGCAGAAGAGTCGTAGAGCAAAGCCGGGCTGGGAGGACGGCGGAAAGCGCCGGAGCAGGACGCGGAGGAAAAGGAGGAGGAGGCGGGAGCTGCTCCCTGGAGGGGGCGGGGAACGGGCCGGCCCCTCCCGGGGCGGGCGCTCTCGGTACAAGGGCGGGCGGCGGCGGCTCGCCCCCATTCATCGCGCACGGCATGGCCGGGGGCGGCGGCGCGGAGCGGGCCGGGGCCGGGGGGCTCCTGCCGCCCCCCTGCCGCCAGCACCGGCGCAGGGTGAGCCGGGGGCCGGCATGGACGGGACGGGGCGGGTGGGTTTGGGTCGGGTCGGGTCAGTTCGGGGGGCGCTCCCGGTGTCGCTAACGCCGGTCCCCGCTGCAGGAGAGCCGGGAGCGGCTGTCGGTGTGCAGCAAGTTGTGCTACGCCGTCGGAGGGGCTCCCTACCAGATCACGGGCTGCGCCCTCGGCTTCTTCCTTCAGATCTACCTCCTGGACGTGGCGCAGGTACGGACGGGACCGGGACCGGGACCGAGGCGGGGCGGGGGCGGGCTGGCACCGGGCCCGGGGGGCTCGCAGCTGCCGGAGCCGCTCTGCCCGGCGGATGGACGTACCCGGGGCTTGGCAGAGCCCCGGCCCCGCTGGAAGTGCCCGCGGGCGCGGGAATCGCTCTGGGGGCTGCGGGTTTCCCCCGGGCCAGTCCCACGCGTGTTGCTCTGTGGCCGCTCCGTGCTTGGGTTCCCCACGCGGTAAAACGGGCTCGTGGTGGCTGTTTTTGGGGGGTACAGGAGCCGTCCCGCGGCCCCCTCAGCGTGCCGGGGCCATGTGAAGTGTGGAGGGAAAGAAGCCACAGGAGAATGCCCGTGGGCTCCCTTGTGCTGGCTGCGGGGTGCATTTGGGGAACTCTGCTCTGAGATGGGATGGTGTAGAAAATGTGGTGGAGCAGCTTTCAGAGGCGCTGGGTACCTAAAATCCCCCTGAACGAGGGGGAGAGACTGAGCGACTCATCCCCTGCTCCCAAATGGTTCAGGGTTTGCAGCAGGAAGGGTTGGGAGGATTCTGGGGGGCTCAGGAAGGGCAGCTGGGGGGTTGCATGTGCTGACACAAGATCTTCCTCCTGCAGCTGGATGCTTTCTATGCCTCCATCATCCTGTTTGTGGGGAGAGCCTGGGATGCTATCACAGACCCCATGGTGGGCTTCTTCATCAGCAAATCCTCGTGGACCTGCTTTGGCCGCCTGATGCCATGGTAAGAGCACCTGGTAACACCCTGCATTCCCTGCCTGATGTGTCACAGCACTTCCAGTCAGCTTTGAGTGTCCCCTGGCATGAGAAGGGCAGGGCAGGACGTGCTGATGCTCTGGCTCACCCAGGTGAAGTGCCAAGTGCCCCAAAAAGCCCAAGGTGCCACCAAGAGCTGGGAGGCCTGAAGTTTGTGCCTGTTGCTCTGTCTGGTCCTGAGCTGGGCCTGGCTGACCTCCATGTCACTGCACCTACAAGCTCCAACTTCACCGCTTGATGCTGGACTTTGTTCTGGTGGTAGTTGCAGAGCCCTGGCCAGTGGCAGGGCTGTGATGCCAGCAGGGCAGGTGGCATCACACTCACAGGGAGGAGGGACAGGGGTGTGTGTGGCTGATGCGTGGTGGTGAGTGCCAGGTGACAGTCACGAGGAGGAAAACAGATGTCATGGGTCTGGGTGACCACACGTGGATGCTCCCACTGCCCTTGGGAGCAGGGAGCTGGGGCGGATGGAACAGGGTTTGGGGACCCTCAAATGGCTCGTGCCTGCACCCAGGGCACATTAGGACATCCAGGAGCACCCGTCCCTGTGCAGGACACAGAGCACTGCTGGGTGCTGATGCCTCAGTGTGGGCATGGTGGCACTAAAATAACCGCGGGCACCTGTGGGGTCGCTGAAATACAACGTAGCAGAGAGGGTGGGCATGGAATGGGCATTGGAGGGACACAGCCCTTTTGCCTGCAGATTACACCCCGTGCTTCCTGCTGGCCTGGAATAGCTCTGGGAGCTCGGGCAGTTGTCGGGGCCGGGCTCCACGTGCCGCCTGAAATAGTTTCTCTGCAGCCGCGCGCGGCCGGCTCTGGTGGCTGGAGATTAGCACGGGGCTGCCTGGGCGCTGTGGGACACCCAGGGGTGGCTGCCATGGCTCTGCTCGCCCTAATCTCGAGGCAGGGGGTGGGGATGGAGCAGCTGCATTCCTCCGAATGGCTCCCGCTTCGTTAAAATTAGCCAGAGCCTTTGGCTCGCGCTGGGCCCCTCTGCAGTGCCGGGGCAGACAGAGCTCGCTGCTATTGCACATGGCTCAAGGGCTGCCTGCTGAGTCCAATTGGGATGGAGTTGAGCTGATTTTAAACCTCTTAAACCCAAAGTTTGCTGGCAGTTTGGGGCTGCACAGCCCCAGGCTGGTGTTGCTGCTGTGGCTCAGTTGCCCTGTGTGCAAAGGCAGGAGCTGCAGTCACTGGGGTGGTCTCAGAGGCTGCTGCCAGACCCCCAACCCTCAACACCCGTGGGGTGACTCTGTGGAACCCCCTGTATGTGAGAGTTTATTGTCAGGTTCTGAAGGGGCTGATCTGTAGTTCCTCCTGGTCCAGCTCAAAGTTCACAGGTGGTCCAGCTCCTTAGAAGGGAGGAGAGACCTTTTCTGAGGGCCACCTTCGATTCTTTCCTTCTGGAACACTTTTTGTCCTGTTTTGTCCCTGCAGAATATGCACTGGCTGCTTCCTCCTCCCGCAGCCTCGTGGACTCTGCCCTGTGCCGGCTCTAAGCTGGAATCCCCGTTTCCACGCCCAGACCAGCCTTCCCAGGAACTAAACTTTTCCCTGACGTGTCGGTGGCCGAGGAGCCCCTGGCTTTGACCTTTCCGGGGCAGCAGCGGCTGCAGCCGCCGGGCCGGGAGGGTGTGAGTGGCACAAAGAACACACCATCGCGCGGGGCCAATGGGAGCGCGGGCCGTCACCGCAGCCGCCTCCGCTCCCAGCGCCGCGATCACCCCGGCCCGGGCCAGGGGTTACTGCCAGTCACTGCTCCGTGCCCGCAGGGCCAGCCCTGGCAGGGGCTCCACGCCCCCGGCCCGCCGTGGGGTCACCCGCCCCCGCGGAGTTGGCACATCCGACGTTGCCATCGTGACGGACTTCCCGCGGGTCTGGTGATTCAGTCGGCGCTTCCCGCGGCTCCGCGAGTGCGATAAGGCGGCAGAGGAGGGGCTGCAAGGCGCGCCCCTTCCCTTCCCCCCTTCCCCGGGGGCTGACGTGGGTGCGGAAGAATGTGCATGTGTTGGGTCCTGTGCAATTCCTCTGTCGCTCGCCATCCACGGAGAGTCAGTTCCTCGCTCTTCCTCCTCCCTCCCCGACTTTAAATTTAAACTTTGCGTCCTGTGCGTCAGCCTGGATGGAAAGATCTCGCTGTGCCCTGGCAATGCAGGGGCAGTGCTGGCTGTGCGGGGCTCTGTCCCGTGTCCAGCCCTGCTGAATTCGCTCCAGCCTCGTGGAGTTTGTGGAGTGCAGGGTGCCCAAGCAAAATCCATCTCCTGCTGTGCTCTCCTGAGTGCTGGGGGGCCCGGGGTGCCTGTGCTGCCCTCGGGGTGCTGGTGCAGGGCAGAGCTGGCCTGCAGCAGGACAAGGGTTATGAGATCCACTGGATTAAGTGGGCAGATGCCCTGGGTGGCTTCCTGCTCCCATTACTTTTGCTGGCTGGACCTGCCAAGGGCCAGCACTTGAGCAACCCCCTCTGATCCTCTGTTGTGTTTTGCATCCCATGTCCTTCTCCCACAGCTGTGGAAAGTTGGGCAGAGGTGGAAGAAGGAGCCAGCCTGCTGGTGGCTGGTGGTTTGCCCCATGGCTGCCAGCAGAACAGGGCTGACCCCAGGACCAGGGCTTGGGGGGTCTGGCAGCAAAGCCAAGCTGGTGAGAGGTTTTTGGCTGCTGAGGGACAGGGTTGAGCTGCCTGACTGTTCATCAGCTGCTTGCCAGGACAAGGGAGGTGATTGCATCCTGTTGGACACAGCAGTGCTGCCTGGGAAAGAGCTCAGGGCTGGGGTTGGAAGCCAAAGGCAGGAGCAGATCAATCACTTCCATGGAAGGAGAGAGATCTGTTTTTGCAAGTAATGCTCTTCCCTGGAAGTGTGAGTCAGCTCTTCCCACTCTGAGCTGCTGCCTTCAGCATGGTTGGATCACCCCTGGGGCAGCCCCCTCCTGCCTGGCCAAGGTTTGGAACAGGGTGGGCCACCCCAGGGCAGCTCAGGAGCCTCCCATATCAGGTGTCTGAACCCCACTGGATTGTGTGGAAGTGGGGAGAGCTGGGCTGGTGGGGTTACTCAGGCACTGTGTGCCCATGAGGCTAATACTCTGTTCTCCCAAAGGATCATCTTCTCCACCCCATTTGCTGTCATCTCCTACATCCTCATCTGGTTTGTGCCAGACATCTCCAGAGGCCAAGTGATGTGGTACCTTGTCTTCTACTGCGTCTTCCAGACCCTCGTGACGGTGAGTCGGGCTCTGCACACACCAGGATGGAGGGTACCAATCTGCCTTCCCTTTGCTGAGCTGCACAGAGGGGCAGGTCCCCCCTGCCCCAGGTCTCTGGGGTGTCACACCTTCTCTGAGCCAATTCTCCTTGTGCCATTGCAGTGCTTTCATGTGCCTTACTCAGCACTGACCATGTTCATCAGCAGAGAGCAGAGCGAGCGGGACTCGGCCACGGCCTATCGTAAGAGTTCTCCCCCTTTCCCCCTCACTGGGGGGATCCTCCTCATATCCTCTCCTGGAAGGGCTCCTTTGATTGCCTCCCATCCCAAGGATGGTGTCTGATGAATGCCATTCAGGGCTTGAATTGCAGCTGGTCCAGCTCTTCCCATTCCTCTTGCCTGGCTCCTCCAGCAGACATCCTTGTCTGCTCTGGTGTGAGCTGGGCTGAAGGGCAGAGGATCCCTGGTGTGGCTCTGCCTGGAGCAGATGATGGGGAATCTGAGCTCCTGAGATTTTCCTCCCGCTCTGTCATACAGCAGTGGGAGCTGCATGACCCAGGCTTGGTCTGGTCTCTCTCTGACTCAGTTTCCCCAGCAGACACTTTCCTTCCCTGTGTTTATCAGCTGGGGGTTTGGAGGGAGCTGTAGGAGTGCTGGGCTGGCTCATTTCTCCTGGTGAAGGGCCATGAATTGCAGCTTGGGGCCTCTGCTATGGACAAGGGTTTGCAGCCATGTCCTGGGTGCCCACGGGCTGTGCTCAGTTCTGCTGACTTCTCTCTGCAGGTATGACTGTGGAAGTGCTGGGCACTGTGCTGGGCACTGCCATCCAGGGCCAGATCGTGGGCAAAGTGGACACTCCCTGCATCGAGAGCCCCCTTTTCATTGGCAGGACCAACTCCTCAGTGGCCCTGGAGGAGCTAAACATGACCTATGACACCAGGCTGCTCACAGACACCGTAAGCTGGGGAGACCCTGCCCTGTTTCCCTGCCCTTTGGACCAGGCTGGTTCCTGGGATGAGCCCCCTCCTCACCTCTGCCCTCTCTCTTTTGCCCAGAGAAATGCCTACATGATCGCCGCGGGTGTCATCGGGGGGCTCTACATCCTCTGTGCCTTGATCCTGTGGGCAGGAGTGCGGGAGCAGAGAGGTGAGGCTCAAGAGCTGCTGCAACACCCCAGACCTGGGAAACCCTGTGGCTGCTTCCTCTCCAGGAGCCTGGCTGAGCTCCTGGCCCCTCATTTGTGGGTCAAGCCCAGAGGAGAGGGGCTGGTAGAGCTGAGCTCTGGGTCTGGGTGCCCAGGGAGGTGTTGCAGAGGGGCAGCACTGAAGGCAGGAGGGCACAGCATCTCTGGGGTGTGTTAGGCACAGTCATGAGGCCTTAGCTCTGCTCTGCACTGGCAGAGATAACCTTTATCTTGCACACTTCTGGTTGGCCAAGGTTGCCAGTGCCAGCCCGGGCATTCCGGGGGGATGTGATATTCAAAGTCCAGTAGCTTGTCCTTCCCTCCTGCTGCTTATCCCGAGGGATCAGCCAGGCCACCCTCTCCTCTGCGGGGAGTGGAGGGACCCCTGTGTGCGGGCAGGGATTGCCCTGACCCCCTGGGGTGGGAGGCTGTAGCTGGGCAGGGGCTTGTTCAGAGTGCTGAGCAGCAGGATGGGGCCATGCACCCCTTGCACCCAAGGGTGCTGTTTCAGTGGGTCTAACATTGGGCTGGTTTGCTCTGCTCCCCAGAGGCCTCTGAGCTGCAGTCGGACGAGCCTGTCTCCTTCTTCCAGGGGCTGAAGCTGGTGATGAACCACGGGGCCTACATCAAGCTCATTGCTGGCTTTCTCTTCACCTCGCTGGGCTTCATGGTGAGCTGGAGGGACTGGGCACAGGGATTGGCAGCAGCACAGCTTGGGGATGGCTGCAGGGACAGTCCTGGTGGGCTGGGGGCACGTGAGGTGGCAGCTCTGTGAGCCGGAGCTGCCCCAGGGCAGAGGGGCAGGATGTGTGCCCTCGGGTGGGTCAGTGAATGGCCACTTTCTTCCCCTGCTTGTGCCTGGGGTGCAGCTGTGGAAGGAGGGATGTGTCCCCCCGAGGTGGTGGGGTGTCCCCCCGAGGTGGTGGGGTGTCCCCCTAAGCCCTGTCTGCCTCCTCCACAGCTGCTGGAGGGAAACTTTGCCCTCTTCTGCACCTACACCCTGGGCTTCCGCAACGAGTTCCAGAACATCCTCCTGGCCATCATGGTGAGTCTGGTCCCATCCCAGAGCCCTTGGGGCTGGGGCCACAGTGGGATCCAGCAGGTCTTTCCTGGGAGCTGGCATGGGATGGGTGCTCTGAGGGGAGGGAGGCCATGGGGCTGTGATGCTCTGCCACAGGGACACTGATCAAAGATCCCCTGGGAGAAGGGGAGGGAGAAGAAGTTGCCAAATGTCCTGCAAAGGCCTGGTGGGTTGGCAGGAACAGCAAGGCCTTTGTTCCTGATTGAAGGCAGCCAGAGACAGGGGAAACCAGGAGTCATGGGGGCCTTTTGTCCAAATCTTGCTACTTATCTCCCTTCCCCCTGCTTCAAGTAAAGGATCTCAGTGTTTACTGCCGGGAAGATGGAGCAAAACAGCTTCTTGAGAGTCCTTTCCAGCTTGCCTCATCCCTGGGAGCACATCCCACCCTCTCCTCAATGGGGTGGAAAGGTTCAAGGTGCCATGTCCCCACAGAGCTTGGCTCCTGGCCATGCTGTGACAGTGGTGACAAGATCAGGTCCCTTCCCAGCACCAAGGATCAGCTTGGGTCCTCCCTCTGTTTGGGCAGGTGTGGTGTCAGGGTGCTCCACACTGGGGGAGGAGGTGGCCCCACACACACGTGTGGCTTCATGCCAGCAGCATGTGGAAATCACAGGTTCTGGGAATGTGATGCAGGGAGGCTGTGCCCAGGAGCTGTTTCTTGCTGAAAAGAGCTTTTCCCCCAGAGAAGAGCCTTGTGACACTGTGTGACCTTCTCTTCCCGTAGCTCTCAGCCACTTTGACCATTCCCTTCTGGCAGTGGTTCCTCACCCGCTTTGGGAAGAAGACGGCTGTCTACGTGGGCATCTCGGTGAGTGGGTCCCCTGGGGCATGGGGGTGGATCCCACATGGGATAAGCTGAGCTGTGTCCCCCCAAGAGGGCCCAGAGCTGGGCAGGGGCTGCTGCTAATGAGCCTGTGGTGCCTGTCCCTCTTGCTGCTGTCTGTGCTGTGGTGGCTGTGGCCCAGGTCAGCAGCTCAGGTGCTGTGGGGCACTGCTGGTTCCCTGGCCATCCCAGCCAGAGGGCTGGGATGTGTGGGAGGGAAGGGCAACAGGCAGGGGGTCTGGGTCAGGCACTGCTGATGCCAACCTGGCTTCTGTGCCCTCTGCAGTCTGCCATCCCCTTCCTCATCATGGTGGCTGTCCTGGACAGTAACCTCATCGTCACCTACATTGTGGCCGTCGCCGCCGGGATCAGCGTGGCAGCCGCTTTCCTCCTGCCCTGGTGAGTGTGCAGGTCTGCTGCTCCCAGCACGGCACCCCAGCCCTGGCAAGGTGCTGCCAGGGCCTGCTGGAGGGGTGGAAAACCTTGGGAAGCCTCTTTGCAGTGTTTTCATCCCAAGATGGGGCTCTTGAGAGAAATCCTCTCAGCAGAGAGGAGCTGCTTTGCTGTCTCAGTCCTGGTGTTCACCATCCTGCTCTCTGCACAGGTCCATGCTCCCAGATGTTGTAGATGACTTCAAGCTGCAGCACCCCAGCTCCCATGGCCATGAAGCCATCTTCTTCTCCTTCTATGTCTTCTTCACCAAGTTTACCTCTGGGGTCTCCCTGGGCATCTCCACACTCAGCCTGGAGTGAGTTCTTGCATGGGAGCTGAGAGGTGGGCAGGGATGGGGACAAGTCTTGCACTTCTGCATCCAGACATCTCTGCTTCCCAAGGCTGGGAGGGAGTTGAGGAAGTCTAAATCCAGTTATTGCTCCAAACCTCCCACTGAAGAGATGAATTCACCCCCTAGAAACCCCATCTCCTTTGCCTGAAGGCACCTTTCTGTCCACAGCTTTGCAGGATACCAGACCCGGGGGTGCTCCCAGCCCAGCGCGGTGAACTTCACCCTGAAGATGCTGGTGTCAGCTGTGCCCGTGGTGCTGATCCTGCTGGGGCTGCTCCTCTTCAAGCTGTACCCCATCGACGAGGAGAAGCGGAGGAAGAACAAGAAAGCTCTGCAGGATTTAAGGTGAGTGTCAGCTGCTCCACAGGCAGCGAGCACAGTGTGCCAGCACGTGGGGCTGTGCAGGGGAGGATCCGGCACAGACAGGTTGGGACACACTGTGACTTGTCCAGCAATCCTTCAGGACCCGTGGGTGGTGGGGTGAGGGAAGGGCTGACTTGTTTTCCCAATCCCAGCTTCCAAAGAGATGCCATGAAGTATTGGGAGCTCAGTGGGAACCTGCCCCGGCTGCTGCACAGAATTTGTCTGAGGACTGTGCAAGGCAGTGCCACCCCTCCTGAGCCATCTGGAAGCTCCTGTGCTCCAAGGCAGGTGTTGCTGGGATGCAGACCTGGCTCTGTGGCTCATTCCATGCCTCCTTCCCACCCTTTTCCCCAGGCAGGAGAGCAACAGCAGCTCCGAGTCGGACAACACAGAACTGGCCAGCATCGTGTGACCCGGGCTGGGTCTCTCTGCTCCCCATGGGCCTCTCCAAAGGACTCTGCCCCTCTGGCTGCCCAGCCCCGTGCCAGTGCAGCTGTGTGCCCTGGGAGCCCCTGGAGAAGCCGTGAGGAGCATCCCCCGCCTGGAACACGGGACCTGTGCCGCTCTCGTGCCCTCCCCGGGCTGTGCAGAGCGCTGGTAGTGTACGTTACACACCTGGAGGTACTGGTGAGCCTCCCCACAAACAAGCACTAATCCTGCCAGGCCCTGGAGAGAGAGCAGGCAAGGCCAGGTTGGGGTGGCTGTGCCTGGAACACTCGTGCCCACTGCCCCTCTGTGCCCGGCCCCGGGGGCTCTGGGCAGGGCTGATGGTTGGTGTACATTACACTGTTGGTGTGCCCGTGCCAAGGACGTGGGCTCACCTCTGCTGTCTCTACATAGGACACTAATGTGGGAAGCTGTTCTTTTTTATAGAGCCTAATTAACTTAATGGTGTAAATATGAAGCTGTTTCCTGTTTGTATATATCTGTACAGAAACCCAACTCAAGGACTTGTTAATATTAATTTACATAAAAGTGGGAGAAGTCAGCAGTGGGTGTGAAGGATTTCTTTTTTTGGCTTGGCTGGGTTTTTCACGGCTGTCAGCAAGCCCAGGGTCCCTTTCCACGCCACGGGGGGCAGGATTGACTTTCCCTGAGCCGTGGCCCAGGAATGCCATAATCCAGGCAGGAGGCTGTGCTCGGCAGCCCCTTCCCCCTGCAGCTCCCGCTCGGTGCTGCAGTGACCCAACAAAGGCTCCATTATTTGCTCCTTTTCAAGAGGGAACGGGGGTGGAGGGAGGAATGAAATCAAAGTGCTGCCAGCGGAGATCGTGAACCCAGGGCTGGAAACAGGAGAGGCAGCTGGGGAGGGAGAGGAAGGGACTGAGGGCTGGAGGTGTCACTCAACACTCTCCCAGGGCAGAGTGCTGGGACAGCACTGATCTCCGTGGGTATTTATACCATCCTCCTGCATTCCCTGCTCCACAGCACAAGTGGGGAGAGCCCTGCCTTCCCCACCCTGCCAGTGTAACTCCAGGGAAAAGTGGGCTGGAATCAGCGCAGGGAGGATGCACAGGGATGAAGCAGCCACCCAGAGGGATGGGGTGAATTCCCAGTGTGGGGACTGTGCTGGCTCTGCTGTCCCCAAGGCTGCTGCCTTTTGTTAAGCACATTTGTCACACTGAGAAGTTGGGAGGGTCAGGGCTGAGCTGAGAGTGGGGGGCTCAGGGGGAAGGAAGGCTCATCCTTTGTTCCACATTTGGGTACAAAGGACTGGAATGAAGATCAGGTTTAAAAATAGCCCAGAGGGATTAGACCTTAGCTGGGAATGCTTAACTGGGCCCCATTGCCACCATGCTCCTGGAAAGAAGGAAAAGGGCTGGTGTGAGGAGGCTGGGAGCTGGCTTTGTGCTGAGCAGGGGCATGAGGCAGTGCTGGCCATGGCCTGGGTGCTCCTGCTTTCCCAGGGATGCAGCTTGCAGGGAAGGAACAGGGGCAGGACACAGGGGGACAAAGCCAGCACTCTCTGCAGCCCCTGTGGCGTGGCAGGTGGGTGTCATGTGCACCCTCTGCAAGAGAAGGAGAGGGCAGGGCTCCAGCCAGCACAGAGTTGGGATTGCTGGGAATGTACTGCCCCTGCCCTGCTCCTGGCTGGCAGTGCCAGGAGTTATCCCAGCCCTTGCCATGGCCTGGCTGCCTCCAGGGGGTGGGGGCAGCGCTGCTGCCTCTGAGGATTTGAAAGATTGCTGCTAGCTTTTGTTTTCAAAGAGTTTCAACAGAAATAAGGGACATTTTCTTCTCTGCCTCCTTGTTTTTTTGGCTCTGTGGGGCTCAGGGGGAGTCTGTGTTCAGGTTTTTTGCAGCCAGCTCAAGAGACTAAAACCATACAGAGCTTGAAGCAGGGCCCAGACATTCCAAGCAGAACACACCTCTCCTATTTGAGGCTTTTCAGAAAATAGATGTGAGAGGAAAAAATGACCCTGGGAGTCGATAACACTTGAGCCCCAGGCACAGCTCCAGCCTCAAAGCAGAGATCTTGCCTCAGTTGTGATCACAGAAGGTTTCACTCCCAGCATGGAGAAAGCCTCTGGCATGGGAAGTGTGCCTGGCAAGAAACACAGGGGGAGATGCTGCCTGCACATACAGCTGTGCTGTGGCTCAATCCATGCAGACCTGGGGATGGAGAAAACACATCCAAGTGCTGGGAAGCACCTCCTTGCAAAGCTGGAGGGCCAGGGCTGCTGTGTCCTCTGGTGAGCTGGCACAGGGACAGTGGAACAGGCAGGGTGTCAGCTGTGGGCTCACACCTGCTGAGCTGGTGCCTCTCATGGCACATGAGCCGGGACTTTGTTCCCAGGATCAGCTGCAAGGGCTGGGAAAGGGCTCTGAGTCCCAGCTGATGGGCTCTGCCAGGCCAGCTGGGCAGGGCCACCTGTCTGTGCCAGGGGAGCCTTCCTGGGCTCAGGGGGCACTGCTGTCCTTGTAGGAAGGGAGCAGAGGGTTTCTGACCTGCTCAGGGAACCAGAGGGCTGCAGAGGGGACAAAACCAAGCAAGTATCACTTGTAGCTCCAAAGGCAGCAGGATTGCACTGACATCCTCTGGCACCAAGGGGCAGGAGTGGCCCGGCTCAGGCAGAGGCAGCAGGAGGGACTGGAGCCCCTGAGGTGAGAGCAGCCATGCTGTGTCCATTTACCCTGCAGGGGATAAGTGGAAGTGTGAAAAGTCTCTCCTGGCAGAGGGTGAGGAATAACCCCCTTCTTATCTGCAGGGAAAGGGCAAAAAGCCCCAGGTTTACCTCACAACAGGATTTGAAACATTCCAATGGCTGCTGGTGCTGGGGTTGGTTTCCCATTCCCCCCAAGCTGAATGAAGCCCAGGCTCCCAGGGAAAGGGGTGTCACCCCACCGTGCTGCTCCAGCCCCTGGGAGGCTGGACCAGGGAGGAGATGCAGATGGAGATGAGCTCTGCCTGGGAAGCTCTGGGGAAAAGCAGGAATGCTGGGGCAGGGCTGTGCTCAGGACAGGTGCTGGCCAGTGGGTCATGGGGAGCAGACACGCCCCCAGCTCCTTGGGCAGGGGCATTCCTGGGAACAGCTGCCCCCGGGGTCATCCTGTCTGTGCCACCACGCTGAGGTCACTCACTTCATCTGCAAATACAGAGTGAAGGCTGCTGACCTGCTCTGGTGGGCCTGGGTTAATGTTTTACAAAGCCACTGTTGCCAAGGTTGTGCCCAAGGGTGGGCACTGGGGAGGGTTTCCCACTATCTATTTTCCCAGCAATGAAGTTGGGCTGCAGCTTGGACAAGTGCCCTCCTGCAGCTGCAAAAAGCCAAAGGGGGCTGACTGGGGACACAAAGCTATAAAATGAAGAAAATATTCCCATGGTGCTTGGAGAAAAGGTGTATGAGACACAACTCACCTGGCAGCAGGATGGGGAAGGTGGAAGCTTGGCACTGGAGACAGGGCAGGGCTGGCACAGGTTCATGGGCACTGGGAAGCCACGCAGATCACTGACCTCACAGCCCTTCTGCAAACAGGCAGCTCCCCTGTGACCCAGCCTTACCAGGAACTCAATCTTTGCTCCTCCAGGCCATGGTCAGCTGGAGGGAGCCACCCAAAAGCAAACACCTCGACTGGGGCTGGGCTGTGAGATCCCTGTGAGCAGAGCTCTCTCTCCCCCCGTCCTCTGGTTATTTCTAGTTCCTCCCCCCATTTCTCCTTCCTCTCCCCAGTTTTGCTTCCTCCCCACAGATCCTGCCCTGCACTGCTGAGGCAGGATGTGGTTGGGGTTTCACTGCACTGGCTGCTTCAGGATGCTCTAAAATACAACTCATTCACTGCATGAAAATAGGTGGGTTTATTTTCTATTTTGCACCATGTCAGTTGATTCTGATGTGTCTGATCATGATGGAGACAGGGCAAGAGGCACATCAGGTGGTGGCAGGGTGGGAAACGAGGCAAGAAAAGCATCAACCAGTTTGAGTGAGTGCAGGGAAGGTCGAGGAGAGGCCAATGGTGGGTCCTGCTGGGCTGTGTGTGCTGTGCCAGGGCAGTGTCTGCACAGAGGGAGGGGCAGAGAGGGGGAGAGGGCTGGTGATGAGCTGTGTGTCCCCAAGGGAAGGGGACAGGGATGGGCTGTGTGTCCCCAAGGGAAGGGGACAGGGATGGGCTGTGTGTCCCCAAGGGCAGGGGGACAGGCAGGAGCTGTGTGACCCCAAGGGAAGGGGACAGGGGTGAGCTGTGTGTCCCCAGGGCAGGGGGACAGGGCTGAGCTGTGTGTCCCCAAGGGAAGGGGACAGGAGTGAGCTGTGTGACCCCAAGGGCAGGGGACAGGAGTGAGCTGTGTGACCCCAAGGGAAGGGGACAGGGGTGAGCTGTGTGACCCCAAGGGAAGGGGACAGGGATGAGCTGTGTGTCCCCAAGGGAAGGGGACAGGCAGGAGCTGTGTGACCCCAAGGGAAGGGGACAGGAGTGAGCTGTGTGACCCCAGGGCAGGGGACAGGCAGGAGCTGTGTGACCCCAAGGGAAGGGGACAGGGGTGAGCTGTGTCCCCAGGGCAGGGGACAGGGATGCCCCGTGCCAGCAGCCGCAGCGCTCCCTGCACGCCCCCTCAGCCTCACTAGGTGTCAGCAGAGCCGCGGGGGCCGGGCCGGTGGCCCGACAGCCCAGCCTGCCCATCTATGGTAGCGCAGCGCGGGCAGGAGGCGGCGCCGGGGGGCAGGAGCGGGGGGCTTGTCCTGCTGCCCGTGCTGGCCACGTGTCCCACCCTGGCCGGGGCAGTTTGTCTGCACAGACCCCCTGGCTCCGTCCGTGTCTCTGCACAGACCCCCACGAAAACCCAGCGCAAATCTCAGCCCCTTCCCTGCCCGGGCAGCGAACGCCTCTGTGGAGCAAGCGCTGCCCCGATGGTAAAACCAGACAGCGGAGCCTCCAGGGAAGAATCCCGAGCCCAATCCATGGATCTCTCCCTCCGTCCAAGTTATCTTCCCCTTGGCCACCTCAGCCTCTGGGGGGGACCTCAGAGCCCCGGAGCGCCCCGGCGGTCCCGCTTCCCCTGGTTGTGCCGATCCTCCCGGCTCCCCCGGATCTCCTGGTTCCCCGGTTCTCTCGGCTGTCCCAACTCCTCCGGTTTTCCCGGTTTTCCCGGACTCTCCCGGGGGTCTCGTTCGCCCCTCACGGCCCCTCCATGGCCCCGCCCACAAACCCGCCCCGCGCCCTCTGGGCCACGCCCACACAAACACCCGCCAATCACGGGGCGGTGGCGGCCCGAGGTCCCGCCCCCCGCGCCGCGCCGTGCGCACATCCGGCGCGCGGGGCGGGGCCGGAAGCGGCGGGCGCGGGGGGGGCCGGGCGGCAACGGCGGCGGAGGGAGCGGCGGGAGGTGAGCGGGGACCGGGCACGGGGACCGGCGTCGGGGACACAGGACACAGGGCACGGCCCGGGCACCGGCCCCGGGGACACGGGGTACGGCCTGGGCACCGGCATCGGCCCCAGCATTGGCATCGGGAACACGGGGCACAGGGCACGGCCCGGGCACCGGCACCGGGGACACGGGACACAGGGCACGGCCCGGGCACCGGCACCGGGGACACGGGGTACGGCCTGGGCACCGGCATCGGCACCAGCATTGGCATCGGGGACACGGGACACAGGGCACGGCTCGGGCACCAGCACCGGGGCCGGCAGGGGCCGGAGGACTCGGACCGGGGACACGGGACGCGGCCCGGGCACCGGCACCGGGGGCAGGTGGGGCCGGTCTGTCCGGGAGGTGCGGTATATCGGTGCGGTTGGGGCTCCGTTCCCCCGGTACCGGCTCCGTCCCCCCGGTACCGGCTCCGTCCCCCCGGTACCGGCTCCGTTCCCCCGGTACCGGCTCCGTTCCCCCGGTACCGGCTCCGTTCCCCCGGTACCGGCTCCGTTCCCCCGGTACCGGCCCCTGCCCGCAGCCCATTGCCGGTCCCGCTGCCGCATCCCGGCCGTGGTTGGGGCTGGACCGATGTGGGGCCGCTCTGGGGTTTGTGGCAGCGGAAGGAGAGAACGGTAACCGGGCGTTTCCCGCACCGAGTCCCGGGGCTGGGGTTTCCCTGTGCCGTAGGTGCTCGGGAAAACCGGGAATTCGTGGCCCCGAGGAACTGCCGCGTTCCCGTTCTCATCCAGAGGCGATCCTGGTGTGCCGGCGATATTACTGAGCTTTCTGAAAGCCCAAAGTCCCCCGTTACTGAGGGGGATGCTCAGGGCAGGCACAGCTCAGAGCGCAGGGCAGGCACAGCTCAGGGGGGTGCTCGGGGCAGGCACAGCTCAGGGGGATGCTCGGGGCAGGCACAGCTCAGGGGGATGCTCGGGGCAGGCACAGCTCAGAGCTCGGGGCAGGCACAGCTCAGGGGTTGCTCAGGGCAGGCACAGCTCAGGGGGGTGCTCAGGGCAGGGACAGCTCAGGGGGGTGCTCGGGGCAGGCACAGCTCAGAGCAGGCACAGCTCAGGGGGATGCTCAGAGCTCAGAGCAGGCACAGCTCAGGGGTTGCTCAGGGCAGGGACAGCTCAGGGGGATGCTTGGGGCAGGCACAGCTCAGGGGTTGCTCGGGGCAGGCACAGCTCAGGGGGATGCTCAGAGCTCAGGGCAGGCACAGCTCAGGGGGGTGCTCGGGGCAGGCACAGCTCAGGGGGGTGCTCAGGGCAGGCACAGCTCAGGGGTTGCTCGGGGCAGGCACAGCTCAGGGGTTGCTCGGGGCAGGCACAGCTCAGGACAGGCACAGCTCAGAGCTTGGGGCAGGCACAGCTCAGGACAGGCACAGCTCAGGACAGGCACAGCTCAGAGCTCAGGGCAGGCACAGCTCAGAGCTCAGGGCAGGCACAGCTCAGAGCTCGGGGCAGGCACAGCTCAGGGGGATGCTCGGAGCTCAGGGGGTGCTCAGGGCAGGCACAGCTCAGGGATTGCTCGGAGCTCCCACGCTCAGAATTCCCAGTTTGGAGCCTGGGGCTGTGTCCAGTCTAGCTCAGATCTGAGATGCTCCGTTACTTCCCCGGTGGATTCGTTGCCCTGACAGGGAATGGAGATGAGAGGAGTGTGGCAGCAGAGTCTGGCAAGTGCAAACCTAATCCAGATAATTGTGGTGAAAAAGGAGCCTTTGCTGTAGTGCAGAGTGAGGTGACACTTTAACTGTCTCTTAATGTGTGAATAAAACACCAAATAACATTTGTAATGGCTTCAGTAGGATTTGTTATATGGGAGAGCTGGAATAGGGGTCAGATGCATCTTTTTTTTATTTTCTTTTAAAAGCACTTTTGGTTTTCTGAATAAAGTGGATCTTAAATGGCAGGAGCAGCCAGCACGGGTTCTGGCACTGTGTCAGGAACTATTGTAGTGCTATAAACAGCCCAGATCTCTGGCCTGGCAGCTGCTGGGACCAGCAATAGCTGTCTTGTGTTCGTGGCTGGTCCTGACCACTGACTAAATTCAGGCATTGCACTCCTGTCTTGCTTCAAATAATTCCTTCCTTGATGAGCTGAACTGTTTTAAAAAAAATTCTTTGGGCTTTTGGCAGATATAAATGTTGGAAATCATCTGGTAGCTGGTCCCCTGAGATATTCCAGTGTCAGCTCAGAAATAAACTGTGGTATGTTCCTAATTTAGTTGTCCCATCCTTATTTCTTTTGCCTGTAGAAACAGGAAGTGGCTGATGCAAATCTCCCGGTGCTGACAGCACTTTGTGGGGCTTCTCACAGCTCAGCGTGAGCAGGAGCGTAGGTTGGACTTGCCAGGGCTAGAAAATGAACATTTGTGTCTTCCAGAATGTCTAAGGAAGGGCTCAGGTTTATGTGCTGTCTCAGGCAACTGAATAATTTCCTTTCTGCTGCTTTTCTGAGAGCCTGTTTGCTCCTCTGAGGAGCCTGTGGAGGGATGTGCTGACTGCTCAGTGTGCCCCAGGCAGGAAGCTGCTCTTGCAGGGCTGGCTTGGGGGTAACTGGTGCTTTTCCAAATTAAATGCCTTCCCTTTATTGCTCTGCTCAGTGTATCAAAACAGTCTGGCTGGAGATGGAGCCTGTTTGTGGCACAGCGTGTTCAGAGCCCTGTTCCCAAGCTGTGATGGAAAGAAAGGGCAGTTGATACATTACCAAATGTGCTGTGAAAAGGAACAGCCTCTCTGCCCACAGTGAAATGTGTGTTTGCTCTGAGGAATCACTTCTGCCCCATTGGCAATCAAAGTTCAACTGAATTGAGACAAGCCCTGGGTTTAAATCCTGGTCCCAGCAGGGAGAGCTTCCTCTGCACTCTGGCAGCTGGAGAACTCCAGAGTGGGGCTGGGAAGTCTTCTCAGCCCTCCAGGGCACGGGATGATGTGCAGGACAAAAGTGGCTCTTTGATGGTCTGTGTGTCTGTCTCAGCTTCCTCTTTAGGGAAAGGAAATGAGATCTGATTGTTTGCACTGAGATCTGTGTCAATTTGTCACTCATTGTCCAATTATTTTACATCCAAAGTGATCAGTGGACAGAACACTGTTTAGATGCAGCCCAAGCAGCTGCACTTTGTGATTATTTTTATTTTCCTTGCTAATTGTTAATCTCTGGATTACAAGCTCTGATTTAGTTACAACCAAGTCCTTCTGTTTCACTGATAAGGGTGTGCAGGCAGCAGAAATAGCACAGGGAGGTGAGTCCAGGAGTGACTGATGTCCAGGACTTTGGGCTGCCTGCACTTGGCTCTCATTTGGCTGCCAATTTACCGAGTGACTTATCCTGTAAGTTGCCCTAATGCTGCCAATTAAAAACAAATGAAAATGAGTCCACCATCTGCCCCATAGCACTGGGTGTGCAGAGCTGCTGTGGAGCACTGTGAGTTTATGGCTGCTGTCAGGAAAAAGGGGAGGGCACGTCAGACTGGCAGGGAGAGTGGAAGGAATGTGTGGCTCAAGGAACAGGGTGATGTTAAAGGACATTAATCCCAGTGGCTGATGTGACACGCTCCTCACAGCAGCGTGTTTTACTGCTGGGGGTAGGAAGCAGCCCTTCCATCTGGACTTTCTGGTTTGTAATCCTGATTTGAACTGCAGTTTGTGAGTGGGTAATGGGGCTGATCAGATTAGAGCCTTGCCTGGAATGTGGTGGGGCTCAGTGGTGCAGAACAGCAGCTCTGTCTGCCCAGCAGCCCCAGGATCCTTCCTGAACCCCCCTCTTCACACCCCTCTGTCTTGCTGCTCTCAAAGCAAGGCAGAGCTTCCTTAACAGGTGGCTCTTTTGGGGGAGAAAGCCCACACTGTGAGCACGCTGTGAGTGGGGGAGGCAGAGCTCTGCTCTTGGCTGTGCTCCCACGGGGAGGCTGAGCCCTGTTCTGGATGCAGCGAGAGCTGCGGATCCTGCGGTGGGATTTCTCCCTTGCACAGAATTAAAGAGGCAGAGGTGTCATTACTGTGATTGTAGGGGCGACTGCCAGCGACTTTCAGCTTCTCTGAACTCTCTCTTGTGTATCTGGAAGCCATCCAGCCACTGCTGCCCAGTTTTATGCACAGCCCTGTCCTCTGGCTCACTCTTGGGCTGAGGAGGAAGCTGCTCTCTTCCTCTGGGAAGGGGTGGCCTGTCCCCTGCCCCCCCAGCAGTGCTGCTTCTCCTGCAACCAGGGGAAAGAGTGGTGGAAAATGGCCTTGTTTGTCTTGTGACATCAGCACTGCTCGTGACTAATGCTGGATCTGCCCCACATCCTCTGGAAATTAGGTGAAAACATGCCCCTTGGAGCTGAGCAGGCTTGTGAGCAAAAGCAAAACTCTCGTGAGCACTTGAGGTTTCATTTCTGAGGGGATCTGGTGTCAGTTCATCGTTCAGCTGAGTAAACCCTGCCCTCCTCCTTGGGCATTCTAGGGAATGTTTGGGGCAGGGCCCTCTGCTCCGGGGGCTGGAGCTTTTGCAGGCTGTGGCAGTGAGAAGGAAGCTGTGGCCAGGCCATAATAGTGATTCATGCTGTAAAGTCTTTTAATGAGTGGTGATAAGATAAAAATGCAGTGGGGACCTGCTGCTCCCTCCCTGCATTCCCTGGGCATTAGTGTGTGCTGGGAGCATGACCTGTCTTGTTGCTTGGTTCGGGGGCTCTGCAAAGCAGCAATTAATGGAAAGTTTAGATGACTTTTAAGACTTCTCCAGATGAGATGCTGCAAATGCCTTGTGTAGCTGGGTCTCCTTGCTGTGCAGAGCCTGCAGAGGAGGCTGTGCAGACAGCAGAGCTGCAGAGGAGGAACAGGGGCGCGTTGTGCAGAGAGCTCTGTCGCCCCAGCTCGTGCAGCTGCTCCTCGTGCCGTGTGCCCGGGCAGCTCCTTCTGCACGCCCAGGCTCCCTGCTCCAGTCAGGCTGGACTTACAGTTTGTCCTTAGGGGACTTCAGGACTCCAGGAGATCCCTGTGGAAGCTTTGACAGGATCAAACCCTCTAGTTTTCACCTGTGAGCTCCCAGGGAAGCAGTTGTGCTTCATTTGCTGTATGAACACAGCTGGGACTTTGGCCAGGAACTGACTGCAATGAGATTCTGGGCAGACCTTTGTGTTACTGAGTGGTGTCATTACAAGGTTAGAAGGTGGAAGTTTTGTGTCATTACACATGTAAGAAGTGCTTAAAATGGAATAGAAACTCTTAAGGAGTGAGTGTGGCAATAGTAAGTGGTTGTTGTGTAATCTGTCTTTGCTAATGTGAGGGGACCTGCTGTCCATCATCAGGGTGCAGAGCTGGGTAGGAATTGCACCAGACAGCTGATAAACCCTGTGCAGTGCTTGGCACCCCAGTTCATACTGTCAGGGCATGCCAATAATTGTGTTGTGCCTGTGCAGGTTGTGGATAGCAGTCGATATGGAAAGACTGGTTGAACGGTTGGAGAAGGCTGTGGAGCGCCTGGAGTCGGTGTGCCAAGGGCCTGGCATGTGTGGGGATGGCTCTTCCAAAGGTGAGGCCCAAAGCACCTCCCCAGGGCAGTCCCTGTGCTGAAGCCCTGGCTGGGCAGTGGGGACACAGGGGACACGGGGGAACTGGTCCTGCCCAGGGGGAGGTGGGGCTGGGAGCAGCCCCTGCACAGGCACAGAGGGCTGTGGTTGCTGCCCTGTGGAGATAAGAACTTCTGTGGCTGCAGCACCTCCCTCCAGGCTGAGCCTCCTGTGCTCTGCTGGTGTGCCACGAGTGGGAGGTGCTGCCTGGGAGCTCCAGGCCTGTGTGAGAGCTCCTGGTGATCCCTGGGAGTGCTCCCAGTGCCTCCCAGTGATCCCTGTGGGAGTGCTCCCAGTGCCTCCCAGTGATCCCTGTGGGAGTGCTCCCAGTGCCTCCCAGTGATCCCTGTGGGAGTGCTCCCAGTGCCTCTCAGTGATCCCTGTGGGAGTGCTCCCAGTGCCTCCCAGTGATCCCTGTGGGAGTGCTCCCAGTGCCTCCCAGTGATCCCTGTGCCCTGGTTCTTCCCTGCAGGACTGGCTCAGTACGTGCAGGCTTTTGATGCCCTCCTGGCTGGCCCAGTAGCTGAATACATCAAGATCAGCAAAGAAGTCGGTGGGGATGTGCAGAAACATGTAAGGACTCGAGTTCTCCCTCTGCTCTGCAGAGGTGCTGTGTGTCCTTTGGGGCTGCAAGGGCCATGTTTCCTGTCAGTGTCTGCATTCCTTTAGTGCTGCATTCTAGGATCTTTATAATCCCTGAGCATTCAAAACAGATGCCCAGATAACCTCCAGCAGATTGCCACCTACACACACGCAATGAATCAAACCTCCTCCTGGAAATCTGGTGATAAGTGCCTGGCTCTCTCCAAACCTTGGTGCAGGCCTTTAGGAGGCCTGAAAACCACCCAGCTCAAGAGCTGTTACACTCTGGTGAGGTTTCTCTGAGGGAGGCTGTCTCCAAAATACATGGTTTGAGATCAGTGTAGCTGCTTCCTCACAGACCAGGAGCTGCAGGCAGTGGGATGGCTTGTTGACATGAGCCTGGGTGCAAGAGAATCCCTCATGTTTGTCTCTGTCCATAGGCTGAGATGGTTCATGCGGGTTTGATGAGCGAGAGGGCTCTTCTGGTGGTGGCATCTCAGCATCAGCAGCCAGCAGAGGTGAGTGTGGGACATCCCTGGGCAGAAACCTCTTCCCTCGGAGTCAGGGGTGTCTCTGGGTGTGGGGAAACCTGGGCTGTTACAGCTGCTCCAAAAGAGGAACTGGAGGAGGGCTGGGGGAACATGCACTCCTGAGGTGGCACTTGCTGAAGGCATGAACTGCTGTGGGTGCTCCCCCAGTACTGAGCAGAGTTCTGGAGGCTGATTCTTAATGCTGCAGAAGGGGCATTTTCCAGTTGTTACAGCAGCAATTGTTCTGTAGCTGTGGGAGCAGCTTGAGAGTGACACCTCACACCTCTGTCTCCAGTTTCACCTGGCACCAGCACTGCACAATCTCTGCTGCTGAGAACCTGCAGACAGGAACCTGCCTGAGCCAGGAGCCACACTGGGATGTGTGTGGTGTGTGCTTTTCATGGTGTGATGCTCACAGACTTTCAGGCATCAAACTCCTCCTGGAGCAGAGCAGACACTTGTCTCTATTGAATGGCCTCTGAATAATGGCTGGGCTTTTAGGTCTGATTTGTGCTGAGCAAGTAATTTAACACTTTACCCTGGGCTGCTGCTTCTCAGCAGGGTGTGTGGCTGAGAATCTGATCCTGAATGTATTGGCTTTTTCCTGCTGAGAACTGTTTTTCCTGAGCAACAGGATCCCACCTTGCTTTTTGCAGTTATTATCTGGCTCAGCCATGGCTTCTGCTGTTACCTCGTGGGACCTGGATTTCTGTGCTCCTTTCCTATTCACTGCAAAACAGATCTGCAGCTTTTCCCCCAAACTCAGCATTGGAGGGTTGTTTGTCTCTCACCAGGCTTGCTGTGATGCTCTGTGTAGCCTCCAGCCTGAGAATCTGCCTATAAATCCCACTGACACGTTATTTAGATAAAGGATTATAAACAAAGGACAACCTTAATCTAGGGTAGGTCTTTGTGCAGGTTGTCTGGCAGGAGTCTAGTTCTGGAGTAGCCAGTTTCAGATGCAAAATGTGTGAACTGTCAGTGCTTGTGGTGAAGAATTTCCCCATCCTGTCACTGGACACTGGCACTGGGCTGAAGCTTCAGGAGGTGTGGCCTGGCCAGGGGTGCTTTGGACCTCTCACTTTTCATCTAAACAGAGGAATGGACAGCAGGAGATGCTGAGGCTTTGAAAAACAACTTTTGCCCAAATTCGTCTCTCTCTGCTGCCACCAGCAGGAGATTTCTAAGTGCAAAGGAAAGAAAAGTTGCCTAAGAGGCACCTCTGGAAACGTAACTCTGCTCTGCTCTGACCCCAGAGCACCTCTCAGCACTTCAGTCAGCATTCCAAGTGAGCAGCACACAGACACAATTTTTATAATCCAGATACTAAAGGCTTGGATTGATTTGAGAAAGAACTGGAATCCTGAAGTCTGGCTTGACAAGGGTGACCTTTGAACTGCTGTGACTGATTGTGGTGCAGGCTGTAGGCACCAAACCTGCCCAGCACCCCTTGCTCTGAGGGTTTGTGAAGGAGAGGGAAAATTTAACAAACTGTCTTGGAACCAGAGGATCCAGGGAAGGCAAATGCTATTTCTGTCCTCGTTACTAACAAGCCTTGTCAGTGTTTCTTGCACTGGACATGAGTCACAGTTCTTGGCGTACTCCCATCGTAGCAATCCGACTGGGAGCAGTGACTTCAGCCCTGGAGGGCTGGGCTGTGGGTCTGAGCTGGGCTCCAGGGGAGGGCCAGGCCTGGGCAGGAGCTGGAGCAGTGACTTGTGCCAGTTGGAACCTTCTCCCATCATCTCAGCAGAGCCGCCCATGAAGATGTGCAGCCATTCCAGAGCAGTGCTGGTTAATCCTCTTGCTTGTTGTTACCCCTCTGCAGAATTCCTTCTCAGCACTTCTGAAACCCATCTCGGAGCAGATCCAGGCGGTGCAGAACTTCAGGGAGAAGAACCGTGGCAGCAAATTGTTCAATCACTTATCAGCAGTCAGTGAGAGCATCCCAGCCCTGGGCTGGGTGGCCATGGTGAGGACTCCAGTGGGAAGTGCTTTCCTTGGGCTGCTGGGAAAAGTCTGGCTCACTGGTCAGCTATTCCAATGTGTTCTTTCTGTTCTAGGCTCCAAAGCCTGGTCCTTATGTGAAGGAAATGACTGATGCTGCCATGTTTTACACCAACCGTATCCTCAAGGAGTACAAGGATGTGTAAGTTCACCTCTCTCTTAAAGGTGCCACTGAACTGGGGTACCTGGGCATGAAGGGGCTGCTCCAGTGTCTGACCACGGCCACCTGGGGCTTTAATTCCTTCCTCTTTGATCTCCTTGTGTCCTCAGAGATAAAAAGCACGTGGACTGGGTGAAAGCTTATCTGAGTATCTGGACAGAGCTGCAGGCCTACATCAAAGAGCATCACACCACGGGCCTGACCTGGAGCAAAACAGTGAGTGCTGGAGCCTCTGCAGGGCCGAGTCTGGCGCGAGTGTTGCAGCAGAAACGGAGCTTGTGCAAGTGCCTTTCCTGTTCTCTGCTCCCACAGGGTCCTGTAGCCACGGAAGGGGCTAAAGCAGCACCCCCTGCCCCTGCTGGGGCTGCACCCCCCCCTCCAGGGCCCCCACCTCCTCCTGCCCCCGTGAGCTCCAGCACAGACGACTCTGCCTCGCGCTCGGCGCTCTTCGCCCAGATCAACCGCGGAGAAGGGATCACCTCGGGTATGTGGGGTGGCACAGAGGGCAGGGCAGCACCCAGCCAGGGCACTGCTGTGCTGCAGGGACAGCACCCAGCCAGGGCACTGCTGTGCTGCAGGGATGGTACCCCAGCCAGGGCACTGCTGTGCTGCAGGGATGGTACCCCAGCCAGGGCACTGCTGTGCTGCAGGGATGGTACCCCAGCCAGGGCACTGCTGTGCTGCAGGGATGGTACCCCAGCCAGGGCACTGCTGTGCTGCAGGGATGGTACCCCAGCCAGGGCACTGCTGTGCTGCAGGGATGGTACCCCAGCCAGGGCACTGCTGTGCTGCAGGGATGGCACCCCAGCCAGGGCACTGCTGTGCTGCAGGAACAGCACCCCAGCCAGGGCACTGCTGTGCTGCAGGGATGGTACCCCAGCCAGGGCACTGCTGTGCTGCAGGGATGGCACCCCAGCCAGGGCACTGCTGTGCTGCAGGAACAGCACCCCAGCCAGGGCACTGCTGTGCTGCAGCTCCTGGCTGTGCTGCTGCCCCTCAAGGCACCTCCTTAGAAAGTACATGACAAGAAACCAGCTGGTCCCAGTGTGGGGCTGGGAGCAGAGGCAGTGCTGAGCCAGTTCCCTGGGACAAAAACTGTGGAGAGTTCTCATCATCTTCCCCTGGCAAGTGTAACAAGACATCAACCTGTAGCTGGAATGGAGACTGAGCCCTTTGGTTGCCTACATGTCTCCAGTATAAAAGGGGCGATTTTGCACCTTTTATTTGCACAAACCTCCTCCCTTTGTTGTGTTACCTGGTCAGCACATCAGGACAGATGTGAAACAGAGGTGAGGTGCTTGGCTCAGGGCTTTTTGCAGCTGCAGGATGGAAGAGCTGACACACTCTGGTTCTGTGGTACATGTGTTCTCATCAACATTGCATCACTTCTCTCGCAGGCTTGAGGCACGTTTCAGATGACATGAAAACCCACAAGAATCCAGCCCTGAAGAACCAAGGGGGCCCTGTGAGAAGTGGCCCCAAACCTTTCACTGCTCCCAAACCAGCCTGCAATGCTAATCCCTCCCCAGCCACCTCTCCCAAGGCACCTCCATTGCTAGAATTAGAGGGCAAGAAGTGGAGAGTGGTGAGTGCCTGGGGTTGGCCTGAGTGGGCTGGAGGGATGGGAGCTTTGGAGCAGGCAAGGAGGGTCTCCTGGAGACCTTCCCTGTAGGAGGCACCAGCCTGAAGTACCTGCAGTTGGCTGTTAAAGGAGCTGCACTGCCCTGCTGCTCACATGGCACTCAGAAACTGAGTGTGTTTTCCCTGCCTTTTCAGGAAAACCAGGAGAATGCCACTAACCTGGTAATCAGCGACACAGAGCTGAAGCAGGTTGCTTATGTCTTCAAGTGCACAAATAGTACACTCCAAATCAAAGGCAAGATCAACTCCATCACCCTTGGTGAGTGGGAAGCCCTGCAAACTGCTGTGCTGGTCTGTTTGCAGACCCTGAGTCTCCAAAACCTTCCTGTCATCTACTCTGCTTTTTTTTTTCCACAGATAACTGCAAGAAGCTGGGTCTGGTGTTTGATGATGTGGTGGGAATTGTAGAGATCATCAACAGCAGGGATGTCAAAGTTCAGGTGAGTGTCTGTCACCTGCTCTCTGCCAGGAGTGTGACTGCTGTGTCTGCAGCACCTGCTCCTTGGAGTAGTTTTATTTGCAGAGCAGGAATGTGCATCTGTGGAGAATATTCCTGAAGCACCATCTGTCCTACTGCTCTCACCCAGCCCTCAGGAAAGGGCTAAAATTTGCCTCACTGAAAGGGTGCAGTTTGCCTTCTGCTTCAGGGCTGTAGGTGAAAGCTGAGGCTTGGTGAGATGGGCAGCAGGAGGCCAGGCAGTAGAATATACTCCACTTCCAGTTTTGGTGTCTGATTTGGGATAGTCAGTTTGCTCCCCATTCACTGAAGTTTTGTTGCAAGATTCAAACAAGGGATTGGCTTTGGATTTTTGCTTAAGGTGGGAGTATTTGAATCCTGTGTGTCTGCAGTGGGGGGGACTGGAGAAAAACCTTTCCCTTGAAGGCAAACACAAAAGCAAAATGCTGGGGTTGCCCATCCCAAGCTGACACTGCTCTGCCCCTGCCAGGTCATGGGTAAAGTGCCAACGATTTCCATCAACAAGACCGACGGTTGCCACGTGTACCTGAGCCAGAGCTCCCTGGACTGCGAGATCGTCAGTGCCAAGTCGTCAGAGATGAACGTCCTCATCCCCACAGAGGGCGGGGACTTTGTGAGTGGCTGTTGGGACATCCTTGGGGAGCTCTGCAGGGGGTTCCAGGGGCTGCAGCATCTGTATCCTGAGCCCTGCAGGGAGTATCAGTTACAGTGAGGTGTGGAGGGACAGTTTCTAGAGCTGGGTGGTTGTGGATGATGATCAGCCAATCCAGTTGTCTGTGTATAAGATTCCTGCTGGTTTGTGAGAGCTGCTCCTTCCTCAGGATCTCCTGGGGGCAGAACCAGCAGCGATGGTGGTACAGGAAGGGACACAGTACATATCTAAGAAAAGAAATGCCTAAAGCAGTGGGAGTAGTTCCTAGTCTTAGTCTTAAACTGATTTTTGGTCTGTTTTTACCCTGCAGACTGAATTCCCTGTCCCAGAACAGTTCAAGACAGTGTGGAACGGTCAGAAGTTGGTCACCACTGTGACGGAAATCGCTGGCTAAGCTGAAAGCTCCAAGGCTCATGCCCTCCCCTGGCCCTGCTGTGGGACAAATCTGCTTTCAGATGATTCTCTTAGATTTCTTGTACCTTTCTGCTCTCAAACTGCTTCTCTTCTACCCGAGAGACACAGCTACCTGCCGTCACTGGAATTCCTCTGCCCGGGGTCTGGGGTAGGTGGCGGGTGAGTTCTTGTCCACATCTCTTAGCAGGAAGGTGTATTTTCTCTCCCCTTGTCCAATCTAACTGCACCAATTGATGAGAGTGAACTCCTCAGCCAGTCCTGGCAGTTGGCTTTCAGAGTGTTGTTCGGTTTTTTTGTATTTTGCCTTTAAGCAAACTGTTCATGTGAGAGGAATGTTGTCCCCTTTTTAACGAGTAACGGTGTCTGTTGGAGTCCACAGTACCCAGTTGCTGTGGCAGATGTCTTGAGAAGGTCCTGGAAGCTGCTGATTCCAGCTCAATGTACCAGTTGGTGGCATTACAGGATGTGGGAATGGTTTGTCGGACCAAAGGGCCATAGCATTCCACCCCAGTTCCTCTTCCATCATTCCTACTAGCTCAGTGTATTTCTGATTGTGCCATGACAGGAGGCTTTAATTACCCAGTGCCACAGGAAGGCTGCAGTGGTGTACCCCTGCTTACCTGGCAGCCTGGCTGGTACCTTGGAGCTGAGCACCTCCCATTCCATGAGCCCTCCACCTTCACAAGGGAACCTTTGCCCCAGGGCTTCCTTCCTGGAGCAGCTGAACTGGAGCAGCTGGAAGTTCAGCCTTCCAGGATGGTTCTTCTGAGCCTGTCCCCTTCCCCAGGGGAAGGGCCTCCTGCATTCCAGGTCAGTAGTGCAGTGTTGTAAATACCCGAGTTGGATCAAGTCAGGTCATCACTCTCTCCCTCATCTGCAAACACTCCCCATAAAGTGAATCCTGCCCCTTTCCCCCCGTTGCTTGGCTCTTTTTTTTGGTGGAAGCTCATGGCCTCTGTCCCAGGGCCCTGGGGCAGAGAGGTGATCACACAGTACTGTACTGGCCCACCAAGGGAGCTGCACGTGCTTTGACCTTCATTTTTCCAACGCCTCGGGTGGCATAAGCAAATCTTAAATGCATTTCCTCTGTAAAGTGTCAATGTTCCCTTCCTCTAGTACAAAACTCACAAAAAAATATGCAAATTTTTTATTTTGAAACTGTCCTGTGACTTGTACTCGTCTTCTCCTGAGGCTTGTGAAAAAACCTTTCTTATGTACTTAAGATTATACAGAAAATAGAATAAAGTTAATGCCAACTTGCTCATTACTGTGGCTCTTGTCTCGTTTGGGGGCCCACGGGAGCTCAGGTAGGACAGGATGCCCCTCTACCTTGTTTTCCTCAATTCCTTTGAATAGTTTTCCATGGGGAAGCACAGACCTTCCTCAACTCCTCTCAAATCAGTGTCAGTAATTGTCAAATCTCACCTTTTTTAGTTGTTAGATGTAAAGTTCTTTATTGATTTCAGTTGTACAAAAGTGCATCAAACAAGCCATTAGTTGAAAACGGTTCAAGCTGTTACTACCTGCTGAATCCCAAACCCTCCTTTTTCCCCAGAAACACCTAAATTTGGCCCTTTTCCCCACCTTGAAGGACAGGCTGTAATTCAATTCCCCTGCACACAGCCATGTAAGTCTTGCTGATCCCTGCACGAGTGATCTGGGTTAATTCTGCCATTGTGTGCTGCGAGGAACAGGGGATGGAGGACAAACCTCTGGCACAGCTGCTCCTTTGCCACCCCCCAGGGACCAGTTTGGCCCCAGCTCTGAGCAGACTGACCAGGCCCTGTGCAGGATGGAGTGTGTCAGAGTCAGTGCAAGGCTCAGGCCCCCCCTGTGGGAGTGGAATTACATCCAGACAAATCCTGGTCTCTTGGTGCTGTGGAGCTGCTGAGCTAAACCCCCTCTTCCCCTTCCCCACATCCCCACAGGCTTGGACACACAAAGTGCTATTGCATTAACTACAGCAGTAAACCCTCCCCAGGGCCCACAGGAGCTTCACTGGAGGAAGGGGAGGATCGTGGTGTCAAACCACTCCTCTGAGAAGTGCAGGTGATCCCCTTTCACCCCCAGGAACACCAATTTCCCAGCTTTGTCCATCTCCTGCAGCCCCAGGCGATCCTGTGGAGAGAAGTACCACGTTCCACCTCTGCTCTTCAAACCATCTCCTCAGGGAGGAGAAAAAGGAATTTAAAAGGCTTTAAACAGCAGATATTGTTAAACACACACTGAAGGGGATCCTGAGCTGGGTGGCATTCCCAGTGCCAGAACTGGCTGGAGAGGAATTCCATCCTGAACAGTTACTGCAATGGGAGGCAATGCCCCCAGGAATGGCAGATGGTGAGAGGAGCAGAGCTGGGGGGTTGGAGCTCCCAGAGGCCCCAGGGACACCAAGGAGTGCAAAGAGGAGAAGGCCCCCAGCACGTACCTCCTTGTACAGCGCGGTCTCCTGCAGCGGGATGGTCTCCTTGGCTTGGCCACTCTTGTAAAACCCAAACCACTGCAGGATAAAACAAGGGAATGGCTGCTGAAGGGCTCCCTGGAGCCAAGCAGGCTTCCAGCAGCTTCTGCAGGACACCACGTGTGCCAGGCCTGTGCTTGTGCCCAGCCTGCTCCTCACCAACCTCCAGTTCTGCCACCAAAAGCCAAAGCAGAAACGAGCCCCAAGAGAGCAGCCAGAAGCAGCTCCTGCCCTGCCTTCCTCACCTCAGAGATCGGAGGGTCCACCATGGTATCGTTGAGGAATTTCACCATCACAAACTTCTTCAGGGCCATCAGGTTTTTCTTGTAGGTCTCGTTGATGCCCTGGATTGGAAGCAAGAGAACAGATCCAGCCACAGGAAAGCCCAGAGACAGGTCAGGGAAACTGCTCCAACCTGCCCTGCCCCTGCAGGGGAAGGCCTGGACTGCCCCAGCCTCCAGGGTGGGATGTGCCCCGTGTCACCAATCCTGTGGCATTTGGTTCCTCTCCAGGCTGTGGAGAGGGGATGGGACTTTCCTGCCTTCCTGGGGAGGGAGAGGCCACTGGAAGGTGGTCTGAGCACGTGGCATGTCTACACCAACCCCTCCAGAGGAGCTCAGTGATGCAGGAGCTGCTCTGCCACAGACAAACCTCACTCATCATTCTACCAGCAAAAGGACTTTGGGATTCAGGGCAAAAAATTCCCTTGGAACTCCAGCAGAGCTGCTGCCAAGGAGAACCAACATGAATGAAGTCACTGCTAAAGCTTTTGCTGTCCTGGTCACATCATCATCCTCATCCTCACCCTCTCCTGGTTGATGTCAGCCAAAAAGATGCTGTTTTTCCTGTAGTCCTCCTCCTTCAGTGGGTCGTGCCAATACTCTGCCTGGACCAAGCTGGAGAGGAGAGAAAGCCAAGATCAGACTGGAGAGCCAGAGCTGCCCCCTGGCAGCTGAGGAGTTACTCACTGCTCCTGAACAGCTTGTGTGTAGGCTCCCAGGTCCAGGGTCTTCCGGATCCAGTCACAGAGGTGGGAGCTCTCCCCAGGACAGCGGGGGAAGCCGTACACGCCTGGGGAGGGAGAGGTGGGACAGCTCAGGGAGCCAGAATGAAATCCCTTAATCCCTCTGATGGGTGAAGAACCACCTCTTAGGCAGCAGGAGCAAGAATTACCCAGGGAATCAGGCAGCCTTTAATCCTGCAATCCCATCAGACAGCCCTCCTGCCCCAGGCACTGTGGCAAAGAGAATGGATGGGGAGTGCTGAACACTGGCCAGGTCACCTGGGCTGTTCCCAGGATGGTTCCCTACAAGTCCTCCCATTACACTACAAAGAAATGCACTCAAACCATTAACTTCTCAGGGGAGAGCATTTGAAATTCATTGCCAGCCACTCTTAACTGTGCACCTCTTAAATTCCATTTCATACCTCCCCTTCCTTGAGGCTTTGGCCTTCCAGATTCTGACTGTAAAATACCCCTGTGATCCAGGTGGTTGAGGTTCACAAGGGCTTTGATCTGTAGAAATTTTTCCTGAAATAACTAATCCCAAGTGCTCCCAAGACACGTAAGAATTGGACCCAGACAATGAGTCATCTATTTACAAAGGTCTCTTCTCTCTGCCAGTGAAGCAAGACCAAGACAGAAGATAATACAGTTGACTGACACTGATGACAGGGCCAAAGCAGATCACCCCATTCAGACAAGAGCAAAGGGACAGTTTGATTCATAAGAAAATGATCAGAGTTTAGGAAAAGGCTGAAAACAAATCATTCCTCCTGCCAAGAGGAGCCCCCCACCCTTCCTGGTGGCCAGGAGGTGTGGCAGCTGAAGAGGACACTACCTTGGTGCTGTCCCCCGATGGAGATCAGGCTGAGCATGGGAGGAGAAGGGCACCTCTGGGCCACGGCCCTCCTGGGGAAGGGGAAGGGCTGAGCTCAGCACGCCCTGCCCAGCCCTGGCCCAGGCAGAGCTCACATGCCAAGGCCACAGAGCCACAGGCGCTGCCTCTGCGTGGGCCTGGGCACTTGAGCAACGTCTGCAGAGAGAGTTAACCCTGCTGGGAGGGCAGGGCTGCAGGAGCCTGGCACTGGTGCTTGCTCAGCACCTGCCCCAGAGCAGCCCCCGGGGCTGGGCAGGGGCACTCACAGGAACTGGGCTCCCTGGGAGAAGCCCATGGCGTTGTAGCCGCCGCTCAGGCGCGGGTCGGTGGCGAGCTGGTGGCAGACCTGGCGCACCTGGGCGTTGGCATTCAGGAAGAAGCTGTTCTCCACATCCTGGGAATGGCACAGGAACACTGTCAGCTGCACCCTGCCAGTGCCTGGTGCCGTCTGAGACGCTGCACACACATCACTGACAGCTCTGGCCTTGAAAGAGGACCTGGCCTTGCACAGTGACAGAACTGAAACTCCAGTTTGACACCTCCCTGCACCACATCCTTGTTCCTCCTCTGGCCAACCTGCCCTGTGACACTTCCCCAAACTTCTTCACAATTTGGGTCCCTTCAAATCTTGTATGTATCTGCATATTTAGATATATAAAATTAAATGTATAGATATATTTAAAAAATCAAACTTTACCCATGTTCTCCAGAGCCCAGGAAACTCCAGACATTGCCCATTACCCTGAGAGGTGATTTAAAGAACTTCCACTGGGCTACATAGAACTCTCAGAACCCACAAAGGTGCAGAAGCTGATTGATTCCACCGAAGTGGATAAACAGTTGGAAATCAGGGATGGCAGAGCTTTATCCCACATCTGCCACGTGTATTACCTGCAGTGGTCAGAGTGTGCTAATCAGTGGATTTGCATATTAATCCAATTTAGAGCAGGGATTTGGCTTCCCCCAGTTCTTTTCTGCAGGTATTAGCTGGACTTTACTGGGTTCTACCTGTCAAAGCTGGTTACTGCACTGAGAAGGAACAACCAGCAGGGAAAGCCCCCACGAATCCCGCGGAATCCTGTTGGTGCCAGCAGTGCCCGCAGCGCCTCGGAGCCCTCCCTGCCCGCCGCACCGGGAGCCCCGGGGTACCTGGACCAGGCTGTTTCCGATCTTGAGCGACAGCACGTAAATGCCCGGGATGTTTTTCTGCACCAGCTTCTGCACGTAGCCCATGCTCAGCGGGTTGCAGCAGCTGTCACCTGGCGGGGAGCGCCGGGACGCACCGTCAGCTCCGCGAACTCCCCGCGGGCACCGGCGGAGCGGGGTCAGCACGGCCCGGCCCCCGAGGGCACCGGCGGAGCGGGGTCAGCACGGCCCGGCCCCCGAGGGCACCGGCGGAGCGGGGTCAGCACGGGCCGGCCCCCGCGGGGACCGCCGGGCCGCACCAGGGGCACACCGGAGCTCCGCCGGTGAGCGCCCCCGGGCCCGCTCGGCTCCCCGCCGCCCCCCGCGCCCCTCTCGCCCCCCGGCTCACCCATGCCGTGCCAGATGACCAGGGGCGCGGCGGCGGCCGCGGGGCGCGGGCACAGCCCCAGCAGCAGCAGCAGCAGCGGCGGCACCGCCGCCCTGAGCGCCGCCATCTTGACCGGCCACATGACTCGCCCTCGGCGCCGGAGGCGCGGCCTCGCTGGGCGGGACCAATCAGGGGCGGGATCAACTAGGAGAGCGACCAATCAGAGGCGGGACCTGCGCCGGGGGCGTGGCCGGGGCGAGCGCCTGGCGCTCCCTCTCGAGTCGCGGGTTCGAGTCCCGTCGCTGCTCCTCCGCCCCCCGGTAATCCCGCTCCGCAGGGCCCCTCCATGGCGCGGCCCTGGCCCTGATTTGTTATTGCCCACTATTGCCGTGTGCGGCTTGTGTTCCGTCATTAGCAATAATTAGCACCGGGGGAGCCGCCACGTCCCGGTTGCCGTGGCAACCCCCAGCGCCTCCTCCGGCCGCCAGGGGGCGCCGCCGCCACCGCGCGCTCCCACAACCCCCCGCGGCGGCGCCACGCCCATCTCTGTCCCGCCTCCGCCATGGCGGTGAGTGCGGGGCCTGGGCCCGGCCCGGCTCCATCCGCCGCCATCCGCCCGCGCCTGGGCCCGCCCGGGGGTGCAGCGGCGGGACAGCACCGGGGCAGCCCGGCGGGACAGCCCGGCGGAACAGCCGCGGCGGCGGGAGGGGCGGGAGCGGCCGCGGGGAAGCGGCTGCGGGAGCGAACGGCGCTGGGCCCGCCGGGCTGTCTGTCCCCCCCGGGCTGTCCCCCGAGCACCCCCCCCAACCCCCGGTGTGGTTTCTCCGCAGCAAGACCAGGGTGAGAAGGAGAACCCGATGCGGGAGCTGCGGATCCGCAAACTCTGCCTCAACATCTGCGTCGGGGAGAGCGGGGACCGGCTGACCCGCGCGGCGAAGGTGCTGGAGCAGCTCACGGGCCAGACCCCCGTGTTCTCCAAGGGTGAGCGCGGGGTGGGCTCCTGCCTGGCCCCCGGATTCCCTCTGCCTGTTCCCGGGGTGTCCTCCTTCCTGTTCCCCGCCTGTTCTCCTGCCTGGCCCCCGGATTCCCTCTGCCTGTTCCCCGCCTGTTCTCCCGCCTGTTCTCCTGCCTGGCCCCCGGATTCCCTCTGCCTGTTCCCCGCCTGTTCTCCTGCCTGGCCCCCGGATTCCCTCTGCCTGTTCCCGGGGTGTCCTCCTTCCTGTTCCCCGCCTGTTCTCCTGCCTGGCCCCCGGATTCCTTCTGCCTGTTCCCCGCCTGTTCTCCTGCCTGGCCCCCGGATTCCTTCTGCCTGTTCCCGGGGTGTCCTCCTTCCTGTTCCCTGCTGTTCTCCCGCCTGTTCCCGGCTGTTTTCCGGGCCGTTGTGCTTGTTCCCCTCCCGGGGGCAGCGCCCAGCAAGGGGCTCCTTGGCAGAGCTGCTCAGACGTGGGTGCTGCTGCAGAACGGAGGGCCTGGAACCGTCGGGGCCTGACGGGGGTTCTGTCAGTCAGTTCTGCCTCCAGGCTGTGCTGCTGCTCTGCCAACATCCCCCGGGACAGGCTGCCCCGGCTCTCTTTAATTCCCTTCCACCTGCCCCGAGTCCCCGGGGGATCCCCGGGCTGGCCCTGAGCGGTTGTCGCTGCCCACAGCGCGGTACACGGTGAGGTCCTTCGGCATCCGGAGGAACGAGAAGATCGCGGTTCACTGCACGGTGCGCGGGGCCAAGGCTGAGGAGATCCTGGAGAAGGGGCTGAAGGTGAGGGTTTGGGCTGCCCCTTTGCTTTCTGAAGGAGCAGAACTTCTCCATTCGGACTGGGGAGGTGTGTGCTCCAAAGTGTTGTACCTCAGGCAGGTACAGGGCAGTGATGGGCACAGTCTGGTAATGGGGACTGAAATGTTCGCTGTTTCCTCCTTATTTATGAGCTCGATTTTGGGGGGATTTGTCTTTGCTGCTGGGATGTATGAGCAGGCTGGGGGAGGAAGACCTTAGGGATGAGGATTTAGCAGCAGGTGGGGGGTCTGGTAGCACTTGGCAGAACACACAGGACTTGTTACTCCCAGGCAGGAGCAAAACAGTGACCAAAGCCCAACGTTTCAGGTGCGGGAATACGAGTTGAGAAAAAATAACTTCTCAGACACGGGGAACTTTGGCTTTGGAATCCAGGAACACATCGATCTGGGCATCAAATACGACCCCAGTATTGGCATCTACGGCCTGGACTTCTACGTGGTGAGTATCCCCTGCTCCCTGAGCTGCTGGGAGAGCTCTGGAGGGACGACTGGCTCCTCTGGACTTGCTGCCAAGTGCTGGAACATAAACCTGGTTCTCATCTGAGATTCCCAGGGCTGCCACAAAATCCCTGATTTCTGAGGAGTCTCACAAGGCCTCTGGAGAAGCAAATGCTGTTGCTCTGACTGCAGCTCTCTGGGACAACACTGCAACAGCTGGGCTGGGTTTGGGGAGGGGAAAAGCAGCAGCACTGCTGTGCAAATTCCAGACTGTAGTTTCAGAGCAGCAGTGAGTGAGTGACAGGGTGCTGGGGCTCCTCCTGCAGGTGCTGGGCAGACCAGGCTTCAGCATCGCCGACAAGAAGCGCAGGACCGGCAACATCGGGGCCAAGCACCGCATCGGGAAGGAGGAGGCCATGCGGTGGTTCCAGCAGAAGGTACCGCCCCTCTGTGTCTGCAGCCCCGGCACTGCCGGCCAGGGAGCAGCAAAAGGCTTCGGGAAGGGCTGCAGGAAGTCACTGGGCAGGGGGAGATCTTGATCAGTGGCTTTGGCCTGAGCCAGAGCAGTAGAAGCTGGATTTGAGCACAGGTGCTGCTCCTGCTTTTTTATTTTGTGTGTGTGCTGAACTGAGAGAGCAGCTCTTGCAGGAGAGCTGGAGGGAAGTGCCAGCTCTTGTGTAACAGGCCCCCACAGTTTTTGGAGGTGTTAACATGTAACTGGATCACCAGTGATGGGGCAGGGTTAGGATTTGGTGACCTGACACAGCTCCTGGCTCAGCTGCCAGACTTGGAGGATGGAGGGATCCAAATGTAACAAGTCCTTGGGTGCACTTAATGACAGAGTGAGTAATTAATGGAAGCTTCTGAAAGCTGGGCTGGAAATCTCAGAGGTGGGGAGTGCTGACAGTGTTTCAGAGGTGGAAAGGATGGGTGGTCTGTCTGGGGGCTCTTTCCTGTGCCTGGACCTGCACAGATCATACCTTGTGCAGGGAGGGCTCCATCCTGCTCTTGCTGAATCCCCTTTCCCTCCTCCTGCCTGGTGTTACTGTGGCACAATTACCTTCAGAGCCCAAATTTTGGGACTGTGAAAGGGACAGGAGTGGTTGTGGTCAGGGTAGGGCTGCTGGGCAGAGCTTGGTGCTTATCTGAGCACAGCCCATTCCAGCACAGCAGGAAGGTACAGAGTTGGCCTCAGGAAAACTGGTGACCCATGTCAGTGTTGGCTGGTGGCTTGGAATGACTCTGGTGACTGTTTTCTGCACAGCAACACTTTACCTGATGGTGGTTTCTCACTTAGTTCTTTCTTTTTCTTTCCTCATAGTATGATGGCATCATCCTTCCTGGTAAATGAGCAGTTCCTGTTACCAACAAAGTAAATAAAATTTTCTAACTTTAACTTGTGTTGTGGATTTCTGGGGGGCTCCTCCAGACCTGGGAAGTTGCTGGGAGCAAGGTGGCAATCACAGGGTGTGTTTTGCCTGACTCAGGGACATGGGAGGGAGGATGAATCACGTCCCAGCAGCTCCTAGAGGGGTTCCCCCCACACAGAGCAGGGTGTCCATTCCCCCTCAGCCCCTCAGGGGTGACCTGTGGCACCAGCTGCCCCTTGGGGTGACCAGCAAGCAGGTGAAAGTTATGTTTGGATTATTTGATATCTAACCAGACAATCCTTCCCCTTTACCTGCTGGTGCCTCCCAACCCTGGGTTCAGAGTCTGAGTCACAGCAAACTCCAAGCCAGCCTGGAAAAGTGGACACTGCAGCTCCAGGCACTGTCTTGCTGCCAGCAATTCCCTCGGCCCCATTTTAGAAAGCAAAGAGTCTTTCCCCATGACATTATTCCCATTATTCAGCAGTTCCTGCACCCCACACAAAGTGTGTGCAGATCCTGCCAGGTGAGCCCTGGCTCTCCAGGACTCCCCAAGGGCTGAGGCTGCTCTTACCCTGCTCTGGACTGGTTAGTCCAGGGTGGAGGCTCTGCCAGCACCAGGATTTCAGGCCGGGGCACAGACACCTCACCTTCCACCATGCAACATCCTGCCCTCTTTGCCCCAGTGACTGTCACTGCTGCATTTGCAGCAGGTTTTGGGGTGTGAGATCCATGGGGGACAGGAAGGGGCTGGGCTCAGGCCCATTCTCAGACCTGCAAAGGGCTGGGCTCAGGTGGGACTGTTGGGGTGTCTGTGCAGGGCCAGGAGCAGGACTGGGTGGTCCTTCAGCTCAGGGCATGCTGTGATTCAGTGCCACAGGCTGGGCAGGATTCCCTGGCTGTCCGGGGAGGGCGTGGAGTGTCCCATTCCCACCCCCGGGCACGTCCCAGTGCCACCTGTCGCAGTGTCCCTGCCTGGGCACAGGGGTTGGACTGTCCCCAGGCCGCTCCAGCGCTCAGCTCCGCCTGCCCGCACTCAACATGGCGCTGCTGCCGCCTCTGCCAGGCCCCAACATGGCTGCTCTGCCCGCACCCGGCATGGCTGAGGCCGCTTCCGCTTCCTGCCCGCAGCCAATATGGCGGCGGAGGCGGGACAGCGCCGTCTGTCCGGTGGCCGCTGAAGCCGCTTCCGGCGGCCGCCCCGCCAGCAGCAAACATGGCGGAGTCGGTGCTGGAGGTGGTGGGCCGGCTGCAGGCGCGGCTGGCGGGCAGCGCCGAGCCCAAGAAGGTGACGGGGCTGGCCGGGCTCGCTGGGGGCGCGGCGGGGGGCATGGGGGTACGAGGGGCACGGGGGGCGGCGCGGGGCCTGCCCATCGCCGGGGCTGCCCCTGCGCGGAGCGCCGTGCCCGGCAGGGGCCGCGGGGCGAGGCGGGCGGGCGGCCCGGGGCCTGTCCCCGGTGCGAACCCCGGTGTGTCAGCAGCGCGGCCGGGCGCGGGGCAGCGGTGCCCGCCGGGGTGCCCCGGGGCAGGGCCGGGCAGGGCCCGCGGGGGTACCCGGGGCTCGGGTGGGGCACACGCGGGGTCCCTGTGGGGGTCCCGCCGGCGGGCCCGGGCCTGGCTGGGCAGGCGGCACCGGAGAGCTCGCCGGAAGAGCCTGGCCCTGGTGACGTGTTGGCAGCGGAGGGGCCGCGGGGCCCGAGGAGCCCGTGGGGCAGGAGGGGCCGAGGGGCTCATCTGGGGGGCAGGAGGGGCCGGGGGGCTCATCTGGAGGGTAGGAGGGGCTGGGGGGCTCAGCCGAGGGGCAGGAGGGACAGGACCCCAGGAGCCCCCGAACCGCTCTCGGAGTGGGTCGGGGCGCGTTGCTGGCTGTGCCTGCGGGGTGGCTGCTCCTGCCCCTCTCCCTGCCCCTCTCCCTGCCCCTTTCCCTGCCCCTTTCCCTGCCCCTCTCCCTGCCCCTCTCCCTGCCCCTCTCCCTGCCCCTCTCCCTGCCCGCCTCAGCTGCTGGGCTGTCACAGCAGCTCCCCTGCCCCGCGCCAGCCTCCCAAGCCAAGCTGGGAATCAGGGCAGAACTCTGCTCTCCCCTGCTCCAGGATGGCCTGTTTGAAACGAGGGGCATCTCTTGTGGCTGTTCACAGAGTTTGGTTCGTGTTTGTGCAGTCTGGGTGGCAGAGCAGGCAGGGAGGGCTGTGCAGGTCTCTGTGCGTGCCTGGCTTTGTCTGAGCGAGGCAAACACCTGCAGAGCTCTGTCCAAGATCTCCCACTGCCCTCAACAAGAGTGGATGGTCAAGTGCTGACCCTTTGAAATGGGAGCCCCTGTGCCAGCTCCAGCCTGGCTGGGGGGATGTGATGGGATCTGGTTACTCCTCTCCGTGCCAGCCAGGCCCAGAGCAGGGTTTAACTGGGGGAGCCCCACGTGGAGCTGAGGGGCTGCTGAGGAGCCATTCCCAGGGGTGTGGGAGCACTGGCAAAACTTCAGATACTGCCCAGAGAATGAGTGCTCCTGTTTCCTGAGCCCCGGGGCAAGCAGTGCCTGTGTGTGCTCTGTGTGTGTTCCTGTGTGTGCTCTGGGGCACTGCAAGGCTTGGGGCAGTGTTTGCACAGCCTGACTCCTTGTCCACTGACCTCGTGGTGTGAAGTCGTTTCTTGCTCTGTTGATCCTGTGCAGTTTTGCCCGGGCAGGCAGAGGAGGCAGAGCAGGGTAGTGACTTCAAACCTTTCCCCTTCCCAGCAGAAAGGTCCTGTGACCTGTACTCTTTATTTCTGGTGCCTTTCCAACTATATCCTTGAAAGCATTAATGTTTTTAAGCTTGAATTTAGTTTTATTGTCTTGATGGATCCTGTGAGGACCTTTCTGTGCCAAAAGGTTTACCATGAGCAGGACAAATGCACAACATCCCTGGGTGCTGCCCACACCTCACACCATTTCCAGCCTTCACTTTTCCTGCCTTGGCCTTTGAAAATATTTTATCAGGAATGTGAAAGAACAATATTTGCCCAGTGTGGTGTTCACCTCGTTGCTTTGCTGAAGGTGTTGGGCATTATTATTGGTTTGAGGTGAAAATTGGCACAGAACGGTGTGAGGGAAATTTTGGACTGTGCTGTAATGGTTTGGAAAGATTTTTTTTTTCCAGCAGAGAAGGTACAAACTCTGCTGCAGGACTGAGGGAAGAAAGAGCAGATGGAAAACATGAATAAGAGCATCTTAAGAGAGGGGAAGCAGCCAGGCTGTGCTGCAGTAATTTGATGTTAATCTGTGTTTTTGGTGTCGTAATGGTCTGGATGAGTTTTAGAATAAGAAAACAATCCAGTCATGTTCAACAAACCCTGATTGGAGCTGGAACAACTAAGGGAAGTTTTTATGGATTGTGCCTTGGGGGTGATGGAAGCTCTGCCCTGCACTGGGGGGTTTGGGAAGAGCTTTGTTGTGTGTGTTTCCTCTGGTGTCTCACCAGATACAGGCCTGGTGTCCTCTGTCCTCTGCCTGGTTGCCTTTTCTCCCAGGACTCGTAGGATCCTGGTTATTTCTGAGATGAGCTGCCAGGTTTAGAATCACAGAGTCATTAGGGTTGGAAAAGACCTCCAGGATCATCGAGTCCAACCTTTGACCAAAGCCTGTCTTTGCTGTCTCTGGTTTGATGGCTTCAGTTGCCAGTGCCCTTGTTGAGCAGCTGTGCTGGCAAGGTAACAGCACTCACTTGGTGTCAGCCTTTCAGGCTTCTAAAACCAGCAAACCGAAACCTTCTGTCACAGTTATGAACTCCTAAATATAAGGGAGTGGTTTCTAGTGAACAGGAACTGCTCTGGTTTTGCTCAGGCCAGGTGAACCCTTCTCTCGGTGTCGAGGAGGGTTTTCTCTCTTGAAAGCAACAACACTCTTAAAACAGGTTCAAAGAACTCCCTTCCTTCCGAAAGGAAACTTGTGAAGCTCTCTGGTCCTTGCCTGGTGGCCGTGGGGGTGGCAGCAGTGGCCCAGGCTGACAGTGCTGATCTGAGCACGAGCACAGGTCTGGCTCAGGGGCAGCCCTTTGTATGGCATATAACATAGGAGTGCTGAGCACAGCCTGGGCTGTATGGGGGCTACAATAATGGGAGTGCTGAGCAGGCTGGACTGTGGCTACAGCTGAGCTGTGGGAAACAGTGTGAGGGGCAACAGTGCTGGCAGATGTGTCCTGCCATGTGCTGAGCCAAGAGACGTGGCTGGAGGGATGGCCCACACCACCTGCCTGGCAGAGGGGCCAGTCCCTCCCAGTCACCCAGAATCACTGGGGTTGGAAAAGGACTCCCAGCCCATCGAGGCCAACCTGTGGCTGATCCCCACCTTGTCACCCAGACCAGAGCACTCAGTGCCACTTCCAGGCGTTCCTTGGATACTTCCAGCACTTTCCAATGTCTGACAACCCTTGCAGAGAAGAAATTCTTCCTGATGCCCAACCTGAACCTCCCCTGCTGCAGCTTGAGGCCGTTTCCTCTTGTCAGGCTCCTGCAGCTCGTTGGAGTCCCTGTCCCGTGGGGTGGCTGTGGGTGCTGACAGGGCCATGCTTGGGGTGTGTGGAGGAAAACACTCCCCTGGTGTTTGGTGAAGGGAAGAGAAATGAGTGAGATGAGAGGCTGTGGATGAGATCAGGTGCCTTTTTAGCACCTGAGAGGAGACAGACTGTCAGCAGCACTGGCCCATTGGAGGGCCAGCACAGGAGACAGGAGTTCCCCTCTTAGATCTTTAAAAGCATGTAGAAATCTTCCTTCCCCGTTTTTTGTGTGTGTTGCCACCCCTCTTGCCAAGGGATGTGATTCCAGCACTGCCTGGAGAGCCCCAAGCTTCCCAGTCCTTCCCTCCCCTTGCTGTGTGTCTGTTCTGGTGCTTTCAGACAGATTTAAGTCACAGCCCTGAGTGAGGAAAACATTAATATCTGAGTGTGTTTTAGGACTCTCAGATGGGTTCTGTTAGGCAGAGATGATAATTTCTTTACAGTTGGCCCTTGTGTTCAGCTTCTCAGGAGCTCTTTAGGAGGCAGACAGCAGCTGGCAGCCACGTGGATCTTCCCAACAGGCTCCCAGGCAGTGCCCAGTTTTCCTCCCCCTAATCACGGTCTGTGGTTCTGTGTGACAACTCTGAACACTTTTTCTCTTGTCTGCAGCTGCTGAAAAGTCTGAAGAGGCTCTCAGAGCTGCCCATCACGGTTGACATTCTTGTGGTAAGAGCTGTGAAATCTCTCACTCTTTCATCGTGTCTGTCGAGCCGCAGGATGAGTGTTTTCCACGCAGTGCTGCTTTCCCTGGAGCAGGGGGTGTTCCTTGGCCACCTGCTCCAGCCTGGTGTCAGGGGCCTGGTTGTGATGAGGTCCTGGAAGTGCCAGGCACGGGGAAGGAGCGTGTCAGAGCAGGTGGGGAGCCATGGAGGACAGCTTGGCATCCCCACTTCCTCCAGAAGCTCAACACTTGACTGGGATATGAGAGTCGGAGCATTTCCCAATGATAAATCAGCATGAAATTAAGAAGTGCTTATCCTTAAAATAATTAATGGCTTCTGTCATCTAATTAATCCTCTGTCATGGCACATACTAACTTGCATTATTAGTACAAACAGTTAGACTAAGGCAGACTTCAGTCTTTGATTTACATGTAATAAATGACAGTGTCAGCAGGGGACATAATAAATGTGCTGTCTGTGCTGTTAGATGGAGGAGTTCTACTCCTTCCTCACAGCAGCAGGTGGTGTGTTGGCTTCAGTGACTCTGTAGGAAGTGTAGCAGGGGTGATAATGCCTGTTTTGCTGAGAGGGACTCACGTCTTGGCTCTCTCCTGAAGGAGACGGGCGTGGGGAAGACGGTGAACAGCCTCCGGAAGCACGAGCTCGTGGGAGACTTCGCCAAGGACCTGGTGGCCAGGTGGAAGAAGCTGGTGCCGGTGGCCCAAGAGGCAGAGCGGTGAGAGAACCTCCTGGATGGGCTCTGGGGTGTTTGTGCAGGGGAGATTGCAAACCTCCCTGGCCAAGGAAACAAAGTGAAGGCTCTGGAAAAACCCGTGACAGGGATGTCTAACTTTGCCTGGGGGTTTTGCCTTTCTGTGGCACAAACGTCCTGCCTTTGCTGGCTGTGGAGTGCTGGTGCCCAGGGCTGCAGTTTGGTGTGGAAGTGGGGGCCAATTTTCAAGAATTTGATGAAGAGTTTAACAGGGGATGCCAGCAAAGTGCCTCAAATAAAGCAAGAGGTGCAATCTGTACCTTCCCATTTCGTGGTGCTAAAGACAGGAAGTTCTAGGCCCAAGTGAAGGGAGTGGCTTTGCTTTCAAAGAAGGCTGTAATGGGCCAAAATCCGTGGAAAATGGGAGTCACTGACAGCAGGCAGGTTGCAGTAACAAAGCTGTGTTGAACCCAGCAACAAGATCAAATAGATTTGGGTGATAATGACCCAGTCATTAATGGAAATTTAAATGACTCTGTGCTTAACTGGGGACACGGGGAACTTGGGGCCCTTCCCACACAGCCAGGGAGAATATTCTGTACACATCTGTCTCTAGTCCTATTAAAAGTGCTTAGTCAAGTCTTGCACTAGAAATGCAGTTTTTAAATCCCTGAATGTTGCTGTGCCTGAGAAAATTAGTGGCATTCTTACCACAAAAGTACCAAATACAGCCTCAGTCTTCTGTAAGAGGTGTTGCAGTTCACGTGGTCTGTAGGGATGGCTCTTTGCATTCACAGTGGGAAGTTCTAATGTAACTGTTTTGTTTCCTTCTCCCCTCAGAAATAACGTGGACTCCGAAGACCGTGACTACGAGAGGAGCAGCTCCAGCAAAAGGCACCAGGAATCCTCCCCCAGGGAGGACGAGGAGCCTGACCAGGATTATTCAGAACCCTTCCAGCCATCATGCAGCCAATCCTACAGCCCAGATCATAGGGAAAAGAAGTCCAAAAGGTATCCCAGGCCTGAGAGAGCCCATGAGACTTACGGCTACAGCAGCCACCAGGGGAAGGGTTGGGGCAGATCCTCCCCGGTGCTCTCTTCAGATCAGGAGTACTCGGACTGTGGCCAGGCCGTGTCACCTGAGCCGAGTGACAGCCCTCAGGATGTGGACACAGACCCTTATGCTTCTGAGGAGCAGGAGGAGCCCACAGTCTTTCATCAGAAAGCCAGCAAAGGCCACGGGCACCAGGAGAAGCCGCGGGCGGGCCGGAACTCCGGCGACTGCTGCGCCAAAGGGAACGCGAGTCGGAGCAAAGAGCACAAATCTCACAAGAAGCAGAGGCTTGATGGCAGAGGGGATGAGAGGACCTCTGCCTTCAGCCCAGACAGATTGCACAAGAGCTCCTGTAAAGAGCAGCTCCGAGAGTCCCCCGGGGCAGTGGCCAGCAAGGAGAAGCACAGGACGTCAGACGGCGCCAAGAAAGAGAAGAACCGAGAAAGCAGCACCTCCAAAAAGGAGAAGTCACACACGTTGCCACCCTTGGAAGAGTCTTTGGACAACCATGTCAAGAAGCAGAAGCATCGGGACTCTGAGAAAAGCAAACTGGAGAAGCCCAAGCTGAGCCTGGAGAGCTCCAACACAGAGAGGGAGAAGCGGAAAGCTGAGCCTGACTCAGCAAACAGGGTCAAGGAAAAGGGGGGCTCTGGGAGCCTGAAATCCTCGGAGGGGAAGCGCAAAATCTCCGACGTGGACAAAAAATCTGTGGGTTTTTCCTCGAATTCTGGGGAGGGGGAAGCAGAGGATGAGTTTGAACAGCCCACAATGTCCTTTGAGTCGTATCTCAGCTACGACCAGCCCCAGAAAAAGAAAAAGAAAGTGGTCAAACCCTCAGCTGGGGCAGCTGGGGAGAAGGAGCGAGGGCACAGCAAACAGAACGGATCCAAAGCCAGCACCAACAGCTCCAGCTCGAGTCAGAAGAGTCCAAGCCACAAGAAAACAAGTGAGAAAAAAGCAGAGAAGAAACCTCCAGAGCCTCCTAAACCAAAGAGGGTAAGGTTTGGTAGGATGTGACAGTGAGCAGAGATGTTGGGATCAGCTGCTCTCTGTCCTCTGCCACCTGGGGCTTGTTGGTTTTCCCCTTGGAAGGAAAAGTGAGTGGAGAGGGAGGGGAAGAAAGGAATGCAATGAGGGGTTTTTATGTTTACTGTTTTATGTTTGTTCAAAAATGGGGAGAGTTAAAGAGAAAACCTTCAGCTAAGTACTCATGTGGAAGAGTATTGGAGGTGATGCACTTGTTAAAGAGGCAGAGAATCTGTAGAGGTGAGTCAGCTTAGAAAGCAGCCCAGCTTTCAGTGCATCTCCTGCTAACAGGCTCCCCAGGTCTCCCCTCTCGAGTATTTACCCTCCAAAATGGGTCTTTTTTTGTCTATATTGGTACTACAGTTTTGTTAATGAAATCTGTTGGTGTTCAGAAATGGGAGAACTGATGTTGTAGTGCTGCTCATTCCAGAAGACAAACCTTCTTTTGTGAAAGCTTGGGAAGTGAGCAATATTTCTGTTCCTGTTCATTGTCACATGGGGTGCCAGGGTTTGGTGTATAAATAGGGACTAACATGTAAAACCTTTACTGTTTGGTCTTTTTCCTGACCTTTGAAGCACTTGGCTCTTCAAAAAGTGGCTTTTATAATGTTAACAGTATTTTAAATTCTGCTTTGCCATTCATCCTGAGAAGTGCCTCATATCAAAGTTTTCAGTTTCCCTCAGTTTGTGACATGCACTTCTGTACCAGTGCAGGGGTTTTGCAGGAGGAGAAGAAGAGGCAGAACAGGTTAATGAGTGTTTGAGATCAAGGATATGTTTCTGCTTGTCCTGGGTAGGTTAAAGATGTGGATGGCTCTTACTGGAGGAAGCAGAGTGATTCAGATCCCACATTTTGGCTTCTTCATATTGACAGCCCAGACGGAGCCACCCCCTGAGGCTGTTTCCTGGTGGGAGCTGATCAGCATTGAGTGGTTTATTCAAAATACACCAAAAAGTGCAGTTCAGTGCTGTTTGTACACTGGTGGGATGTCACATTCTCCTGTGTTCCTGTCTCACCTGCATGTGTGCCCTCTCCTTGCAGATAATCTTAGATGTGGTACCAACATTACCAGACATCCCCCTGCCCCCGATCCAGGCCAATTATCGTCCTCTTCCCTCCATCGAGTCCATTCCCTGCTCCCAGACAAAAAGGAAAGGTATGTTGGCCAGGAAAACAGGTCTGGAATGAGCCAGTTGGTGGGAGAGAGCAGGAGTGAATGCTGGCTGGGTCCAAGTCTTTGTGTTGGGTCTGCCCAAGGCCCAGGTTTCACAAAAAAGCAGCTGCTTCCCCATGTGCTCCAGCAGAAATTAGGAAAGTCCTTTGCTGACCTTTCTTTGGGGTTTGGGCTCTGGACTTTCACTTCCTGAGCAAGGTTGGAGAGGACTTGGCCCTTCAGGTTGCTTCTGGATCAGTGCAGTGTGTGTCTCCATGGTGTTCATCTGGGTGGGCTCCTGACTGCCCTGTTCCCCTCTGACTCCCGTCTCTCCCTCACAGCCGTGTCCTCTCCAGCTGAGGAGAGCGAAGCAGGTTTCACAGGCCGACGGTTAAACTCCAAAATGCAGGTGTACTCGGGCTCCAAAACTGCCTACCTCCCCAAGATGATGTCCCTGTACCAGCAGTGCATCAGGGTCCTCAGCAACAACATCGACTGTGAGTACCTCTGCTCCTGTCCCCAGCTCCTGCTGCTGTGCAGTGACACTGAAATCTGTGTTTGTGCAAACCCCAGCAGCCCCTGGCCTGGGGCGTGGGAGCAGCTGCCCCCTGGCACGGGGGAGCACAAATATGGGACAGCTCTCCCTGAAAGCTCAGGAGCTGCAGGGGTCAGCACTGGGAATTGTGGCAAACAACCTGCACAGGCACTTCTTAACCTGGAGACAGTGGTGCTTTGGGACCCCTTCCCCTCACACTGTGTGTTGTGCAGTGCTGCAGGTTTTCCCACTTCTTTTTAAGGTGTCAAGTCCTTGGCAAGGAAGGAGCAGGATAAATAATACTCTGTGCATTTCCCCTCTCCTTAGCAATCTATGAAGTGGGTGGTGTCCCTTTCTCGGTGCTGGAGCCAGTGTTGGAGAGATGCACCCCGGAGCAGCTGTACCGCATCGAGGAGTGTAACCACGTGAGTGCCTGGGCCTGGGAGGGGATGTGCCATGGAACAGTCACCTTCTGTCCTCGTCTGCAGTAGCAGGATTGTAGAGAGCAAAGCTTTCTATGACAAGAGGTGGCTTTTGGTAGTCCTGAGGTCCTGGCTCTGCCCTCTGCCCGCCTCTTGCTGCAATTCCCCCTGCGGAATTCCAGTGCCAGTGGTGCCGAGGGCGAGGGGAGCGCCGGTGTCCGGAGGGGTCCCAGCTCTGTGTGGGTTTGCTGCAGGTGCTCATTGAGGACACGGATCAGCTGTGGCACAATCACTGCCTGCGGGACTTCAAGAACGAGAAGCCGGAGGAGTTCGAGTCGTGGCGGGAGATGTACCTGCGGCTGCACGACGCGCGCGAGCAGCGCCTGCTCATGCTGGCCCGCAACATCGGCTCTGCCCACGCCAACAAGCCCAAGGGTAGGCCCAGGGAGGTGCTCTGCAATGCCTGCCTGCCTTAATGCTGCTCCAGCTGGGGGGTGCACAGCTCTGTGCTCTTTACGTGGTGGCCTTTGCTTTATGGTTTAGCAGCCTCGCTCTCCTCCGCAGCGGTGTCGGTGCAGAGCAGTATCTTAGCATTTTACAGCAGGAATGTGTAGGGTTGAAGAAGCAGCTCCTTTTCCAGAGTGGCTTCCCCCATGCTGGGACTGAAGAAAGCTAGAGTGAGGAGAGGCATTCCTGCCCTTTTGGTGGACATAATGAGAACTCCTGAGCTGATCGGTCTGATTTCTCACAGCTCATGCTGTGACTGCAAGAGGTTCCTTGGGGAGGAAACTGTCACCAGAACCTTGGAGTGGATGGACTGGGGAGAGGTGGATGAACTTGGAACACAAGCACTGAGCAGCCTCCTTTATTGTAAGTGATGTTTCCCTCTGGCCTCTTGCAGGGAGAGTGGCCAAAATGGCATTTGTGAACTCTGCAGCAAAGCCCCCTCGAGATGTACGAAGGAGACAAGAGAAGTTTGGAACTGGAGGGCCTCTTCTGCCAGAGAAGACCAAGTGAGTGTTTCTCTCAGTAGTGCTTGTTGCTCAGGGCCTCCTGCCAGCTTCCCCTGCAGCTCTGCATCCCAGCAGGAGAGGACACCAAGTGTCTGGGAGCTCTTTTTGCAGTGGAACCTGTAACTCTGCTGGCCTGTTCCTTGCTGGGAGGCACAGAGGTGGCTCCATGAGCCGTGCTGCTCTTGGCAAACATGGCTTGTGTCTGTAGAGTTGCATCAAACCCTGGAGACTCTTTGCTGACCTGCCTGTCCCTGTGTGTTTCAGAATCAAGCCAGTCCTGTACACGTCCAGCAAAAGCCACGCCCGGGTGAGTGAGGAGCAGTCCTACGATGGGCCCAGCACCAGCACTGCCCACTCTGCCCCATCTTCAGGTAGCACCTTCTCCTCCTACGACCCCAGGAAACCCCCAGTGAAGAGTAAGTACAACCTGCAGAGCATCCCTGTGGTCTCTTAGAGCTCCTCCTTCACAAACAGCTGCTTCTGCTGCAGGAGAATTCCAGGCTATGCAGGAGGATTGGTGTTGGCATCTCCTCTCCCCAAGGAGAGTCTGTTCAAACTTCTTTCACAAGGAGAAGCAAAGGGAAACATCCAGTTGGCTTTCCTGCTCAGAGCTGACTGTATCAGCCTGTCCCAATGGTACCAGTGAGGCAGAACAGAACTAGAACCCCTGCCTTTGCCCTCCTGCTGTCCTGTGTCTGTCCAGCTGTTTGGAAGTATGAAAACGTAGTGCAGTTCTCTTGGGAGGGAAACAGGGAGGGTTTAACCAGAGGTCTGTGTTCTTGCAGTGCAGAAAGGAGGGGGCTCTCCTCAATCTGTGACCTGAAAAATATGAGGGGCCATGATGAGAGAGCACACACTTGCCTCTGCTTTGCCAGGGCTGCAGCTTTGAATTGCTCTTACTCTGTCCCTGCTGCTTTCATGTGTGGAGCTTTTTGTTTGATTTGCCTTTTTTTTCCTTTGTTTCTCTGTTGCAGAAATTGCACCAATGATGGCAAAGACTATCAAAGCTTTCAAGAACAGGTTTTCTCGGAGATAAGTTTGCAGAGCTGATCTGGGACTTTCTCTCATGGGGAGGAGTGGCACTGGAGGGGAGAAGGTGCCCAGACAGCCCTGACCCTCGAACTCTTGGGAGGCTGCAGCTGCTGGGAGAAGCTTCGATCTGCACAAGATGATGGCACAGTATTTTATCTTTTATTCTGGTCCCTTTCTCAGTGTCAAGCCCCCTCTTTGCCCCCTGCCCTCAACATCCTGTTTCTGGCTTTGGCATCCCTCAAAAGAAGGGTGTACAGAATCTCCTGGCACAGGAAAATGTGAAGTCTTGGCACCTGCTGAGAGCGGAAGATCCAGAGACTTATTTACTATTTAACCTCTTAATAAATTATGAAATGGTTTTAATTAATATTTTGCCCCTCTGCCCAGCTGTATTATTTATGTTGCTCCCAGCAGTCTCTCCCCTCCCAGTCCAGTCCAAGGGTCAGCTCTGTGACTTGAGCTGGAATCCGTCTGCCTGAGGGCAAACTGGGTGTCCCAGGAGCCTTTCTTTGTGAGCCTGTACCTGCTGGGCCCAGAGTCTCCCCTTTGACCCTGGGACAGGCAGGACTGGTGGCCCATCCCTTGTCCCTCCTTCAGCAAGTGTGTCCAGTCCCAAGGCTTTGCCCCCTGCTCGTGTGTGTTAATAAACCTGAGCTCTTGACCCTCTCCCTGCTGTTGCTGTAGATCCTGTGCAGGTGCTTTCGTGGTCGTGCAGGGATGCCAAGAGCCCTTGGGGACGTGTCCTCTGCTGCTGTTGTTGTCCTCTGCTGGCTACTGGGAATAAAAGTGCAAGGGACTGGGGAGGAATTTTACTGTGCACCAAGTGAGATTTTAACTTTCTATGGGGAGAGAAATAGGGGACTTTGCTATTGAAAAGAGTTTTTAAATATCAATGAAGGCATCATTTGCCTCTTTTAGGGGAAAGGAGAAATACTTTTATCTTGTTTTCCATCTGGAACTGGGAAGGATTTATATCCAGTTGGGAAGCTGGTGCTTGAATCCTGTCTTTTTCCTGTATGTTTTGCTCTGTCCCCTCTCTGGAAAAGTCCAAGGATTGTGGTCTTTGAACCTGAAACCACTTGAATGAGGTTGGAGTGACAGACCGTGGTTGTTTTAACGTGTGTCCTTCATAGCAGGAGTTCAAAAGGCTCAGCTGTACTCAGTGGCTGAGGAGCTGGAGCCCAGGAAGGGAAAGGTGTATGAGGTGACCCAGCAGAGGCAGAGGCTGGTGGGAGTGTGAGGCAGTGCCCTGGAGCTGCTGGGAGGTCAGGGCTGAGGGCTGTGGTGGCAGGTGGGCTCGCTGACACACCAGGCTCTGGCTGTGACATGTGGAGCCTTGCAGGGAAGGTTCTCCTTGTGTGCTGTGTCTGTCTGAGTGAATTCCCCGGGGGTGGTGCAAGCAGAGGATGGGGCTGGTGAGACCCAGTCCCGTGGTGGCCTCTGTGAGGGCTCAGAGGCCCAACTGGGGCAGAGAGGGGAGGGATTCTCCTGTTCCAAGCCATATTTGCTGCCCCAGGACTTTGCTGCCTGGGGGGAAAAGATGCTGGTAGTGGCTGCTGTTGTTGTTGGCAGCTCCTGGGAAGCTCTGCTGGCTTTCCCTGGCTGCCAAAGCCCAGCCCAGTGGAGCTGTCTGTGTGCACTGACTGGGGGAAACCTTGCTGGGAAGGGTCCTCCCTGGAGGGCTCTGAAAAAATCCCTGTTTGCTTCTGCTTTCTGTTGTTTGTTTCTTTCCTTTCCCCCTGCCCTCCCTTTTAAAAGATTTCTTTCTTTAAAACTGGTCTGTCTCCTGTTTATTTGGTCTTTTCTTAGTTTGAAGTTCTTGGAAACGTTCTCAGACTCTCCTGTGCTGTAAGTTTGTTACAGTCCCAGATGCTTTAATGTTACCCTGCAGCATTTCAGTGTGTGTTGTGCTGTAAGACAATGGCTCCTTTACCCCTGCGTTTTTGCTGTATTTAATTTTGCTGTATTTTTAATTAGATAACAATATATTCTCTTCTGCTGACCATTGTGCTACCGTTTATTTCTCCTCTGTACTTGGGGTAGGGGCAAAGGGGAGGGAACCAGAGTTTGGCATCGTGTTCAGGCACGATGGAGCTTCGAACAAAGGATCTGGGTGGTGCCCAAGAACAATTAAACTGCCGGTTAATTAGTGCCACAGCTCAGTACTCGGGTGGGGGTGTTGCTGTTTTGGGGTGATGCTCCCCTCTCAGAACAGCCCCTGTGCTCCAGGCATTGCCAGCCGTGTCCGTGTTTCAGCTCTGTGGGATTGCAGAGGTGACACTGTGTCAGGTGACGCCCTGCTCTGTGCACCCCCGGGGGCAGTGCCAGCCCCTCGCCCTGCCCTTCCCTTTGCCGGGCACAGCCGGGGGCAGGGCAGGGCCGTGCCCCGGGGGACACACCGAGCGGTCTGGGGTCAGGGTGTGGTTCCCAGCCTGGGGTGTGACGCTGGTGCGGCTGTTCCGTGCCCCGTCATGGGAAGGGCCGGGCAGAGCTGCCTCTTCCCGCATCCCGGGGGGTGAATTCCCGGGAGAAGGGGCAGTGACTTGGACTCGCGTTTGTACTTTGGTCCCGAACTGTGTAAATACGATTTTCTATGTTCCTTTTTTTGTGGTAACAGAGATGAATATTTTAACTAGATAAGTTATATGAAAAGAGGAGACTCATGTCTCAATAAAAGCCGAACACTGGACCGTGGCTCTGTTCTTTCCTGGCTCAGCGCTGAATTGGCAAACACCCCTGGTAGCGAAACCCTTGTCGCGACCACCGGGGCGACACGTGCGGGGCGGGCGATGGGCGTGTCCTGGGGATTGTGGGCGGGGCGATGGTGCGTCCTGAGTTTCTGGGCGTGTCCTGCGGTTTGTGGGCGGAGCGATGAGCGTGTTGTGCTATTTGTGGGCGGGGCGATGGGCGTGTCCAGTGGTTTGTGGGCGTGTTCAGTGATTTGTGGGCGTGTCCTGCGGGTTGTGGGCGGGGCTATGCGCGTGTTTGGAGTTTGTGGGCGGGGAGATGGGCGTGGTTTGCTGTTTGTGGGCGTGTCCCGCTGCCCAGGGGGCGTGTCCTGCGCTGCGCAGGCGCAGTGTGGCGCGGCCGGGCCATGGCGCACGGGCACGGGCGCTGCCGCTGCTGCGGGGCGGACGCGGAGCCGGCGGAGCGCGGCGCGGCCTGGGGGCTCTACCTGCGCATCGACCGGCAGCGCCTGCAGTGCCTCAACGAGCGCCGAGAGGGCTCCGGCGCACTCGTGTTCCGCGCGTGGGAGCAGCGCGGGGACCGCGCGCAGGTGGGCCGGGGGCGCTCCGGGCTGTGCGGGGAGCGGGGCCCGGGGCCGGTTCGGCCTGGGCAGGCACGGCTGGGGCGCTGTGGGCGGTCCTGTGCTCTGCGGGACAGGAAGGACAAGGAGCTGCTGGGGAGGGTCCAGCGGAGCCCACAGGGATGGTTTGGGGTCTGGAGACATTCCCAACCCACCTGGACATGTCCCTGTGCCACCTGCCCCAGGTGTCCCTGCCTGGGCAGGGCTTGGACTGGGTGGTGTCCAGAGGCCCCTTCCACCCCCAGTCGTTCTGTGCCCCTGTGATGGAGGTGCTGTGGGGTCCTCTGAGCCCTGCTGGGGTGACCCCCAACCTGTCCCCCCCAGCCCCAGCCATGACCTGCTCCTCTCTGTCTCTGTCTTTCAATGTCTCTCCCCCCAGTTTGTGGAAAGCGATGACGATGAGGAGTTGCTGTTTAACATCCCGTAAGTGCCGCCCCTGTGGCACCGCTGGCAGGGCCTGGTGCTCCCCTGGGCGTGAGGCACAGCCTGTGCCCCTCCAGCAGGGGCTGGGCTGGACAGGTCGGGGTGCAGTGCCCTCTGTGTGTGTGGGCAGGTTCACGGGCAGCGTGAAGTTGAAAGGAGTGCTCGTGATGGGCGAGGACGACGGGACACACCCGGCGGAGATGAGGCTGTGAGTAGAACCTGCTGTCACCCTACGGGGGCTCAGCTGGGACCCTGGCACCTCTGGGGGCTGTGCTGTGGGACCTGGGCACTCCAGGGACCCAGCAGGGCAAACACTGCAGCTTGTGTGGGGTGAGCAGCTTGCGTGGGCTGGAACCAGCCTGCCATGGGCCCAGTGGGATGGAGCAGAGGGGCCAGAGGGACACTCTGAGCACTGGGAAGGAGGGACTGAGGAGAAGGGGCAGTGCCCTGTGTGGCCAGGTGAGGTGTGGAGGGCACCTGCTGAGCCATGGCCTGTGCCAGCTCTTGAAGGAGAGAGCCCCTTCTTTATACTGCTGCTTTCTTACTGTAATGGAGGAGCATCAGGTACTCTGCAGTTCCTGCTTGTGAGGGGGAAGATCCACCTTTATCAGCCCACCTTGTCCTGTGTGTCCCACTCCCAGCACCTGCTCCTTGTGCTCAGGAGGACAAAGGAGCAGCACAGCCCAAGTGCTGGTGCTGAATTTAGCTGGAATTACCTGCTGTGTGGTGCCCAGCTTGTCCTGTTTCCTCCAATATCTGGGCTCCCTCATACACCCAAGAGACACCTGCAGCTCCCCAGCTTTGTTCCCTGCTCTTCCTTGTTATTTCTCCAGACGCTTTGTGGTGGTGAGAGCACAAAGTAAACTCAGTTTCTCGTTGAGAAGAATGTGGGCAGTGCTAATGGATGAGGAGGAAACCAATTAGCTGCCCTGCTATTAACAGCTTCCTGGGTTTGCTTCCTGTCTCCCCAGGTTCAGGAACATTCCCCACATGTCCTTTGATGACACAGCCAGGGAAGCAGAGCAGACCTTCAGCCTGAACCGGGACCCCTTGGGCGAGCTGGAGTATCCCACCAAGTACGGGGCAGGCCTGGGGTGGGGCTGCTGCTGCTGCCAGGGGGGCAGAGCCAGCCTGGGCATCTGTGCCAGTGTGGGGCAGAGCCAGCCTGGGCATCTGTGCCAGTGTGGGGCAGAGCCAGTGTGGGGCAGTGCCAGTGTGGGGCAGAGCCAGTGTGGGGCAGAGCCAGCCCAGGGCAGTGCCAGTGTGGGGCAGAGCCAGTGTGGGGCAGAGCCAGCCCAGGGCAGTGCCAGTGTGGGGCAGAGCCAATGTGGGGCAGAGCCAGCCCAGGGCAGTGCCTGCCCTGCCCAGCTTGTCCTGCCCTTGCCAGGTGGGAGCTCTGCTCTGACACCTCCTGCCCAGGGCCTGGGGGGCCTGTCCCGGTGCCCCAGGACTCCTGGGGGTGCAGAGTGTTGCTGGTGTCCTGTCCCTGTCCCTGTGCCAGCCCATTGCTGGCCCCCAGGGCTGAGGGAGCAGCTGCTGCCTGTCTGATGCCAGGGCTGGCTGTGCTGGGGTGGGCAGTGGGGCAGGGCCCGGGGTGGGCAGTGGGGCAGGGCCCGGGGTGGGGCAGGGCCCGCAGTGGGGCAGGGCCCGGGGTGGGCAGTGGGGCAGGGCCCGCAGTGGGGCAGGGCCCGGGGTGGGCAGTGGGGCAGGGCCCGGGGCCCGCAGTGGGGCAGGGCCCGGGGTGGGGCAGGGCCCGGGGTGGGCAGTGGGGCAGGGCCCGGGGTGGGCAGTGGGGCAGGGCCCGGGGTGGGGCAGGGCCCGGGGTGGGGCAGGGCCCGGGGTGGGGCAGGGCCCGCAGTGGGGCAGGGCCCGCAGTGGGGCCGGAGCCGCAGCGCCCCCTCCGGGCTGTTTCCCTGCAGGATCTCCCGTTTCTCCAACCTGCACCACCTCTCCATGCACTTCCCCAAGAACTTCGGGGCAGAGACCACCAAGATCCTTTACATTGGCCTGAAGGGGGAGTGGACGGAGGTGAGGCCGGGCCGGGCCGGGCCGGGGGGAGCCGCGCGCTGTGCCCGGGGGTGGGAGCGGAGGGGCCCGGGGGTGGCAGCGGAGGGGCCCGGGGGTGGCAGCGGAGGGGCCGGGGGTGGCAGCGGAGGGGCCCGGGGTGGCAGCGGAGGGGCCGGGGGTGGCAGCGGCTCCGGGGTGTGACCGCGGAGGGGCCCGGGGGTGGCAGCGGGGGGGCCCGGGGTGGCAGCGGAGGGGCCCGGGGTGTGACACCCGGCCGGTCCCCGCAGGCCCATCGCCACGAGGTCACCCTGTGCAGCTACGAGGCGTCCGCCAACCCCGCGGACCACCGGCTGGAGCAGATCAGCCCGCGGACACACTTCATCTCCTGAGGCGCCGCCGGACCGGGCGCTCCCGGGGCAGCGGGGCCGGCCCCGCGCTCTGCCCCGAGCCCGGGCCGGGGGCGGCGGGGCCGGTTCCGGCCGTGGCGGGCAATAAACACGCTGCGGTGCAGAGCTGTGCCTGTGCCTGTCCCTGTCCCTGACCGCGGGGCCCGCCCGGTGCTGCCGTGCCCGGTGCCGCCATGGCCGGTGCGCCCTCTCCCGGCGCCGCGTGGCGTCACGTCCGTCGCGCCGCCGGAAGTTCCGGCGGTGGCGGGTCACGGGGGAGCCGCGAGGAGCGCGCGCGCCGGGCCGCGGAGAGGTGCGGGGGGGCGGGGGCTGTACCACCGGCGGGGGGGGGGGGGGGACCGGGAGGGGGATGTACCACCGGGAGGGGGGAACCGGGGCGGGGGCTGTACCACCGGGAGGGGGGGGGAACCGGGAGGGGGATGTACCACCGGCGGGGGGGGGGGGAACCGGGAGGGGGATGTACCACCGGGGCGGGGGCTGTACCACCGGGACGGGGCGTGGGGGAGAACCGGGAGGGGGGAGAGAACCGGGAGGGGGATGTACCACCGGCGGGGAGGGGGGGGGGAGAACCGGGAGGGAGGAGGAACCACCGGCGGGGAGGGAGGGGGGAGAACCGGGAGGGAGGAGGAACCACCGGGAGGGGGGAACCGGGGCGGGGGCTGAACCACCGGCGGGGGGGGGGGGGAACCGGGAGGGGGGGGAGAACCGGGAGGGAGGAGGAACCACCGGGGGGGGGGGGGAACCAGGAGTTGGGGGGGAACCGGGGCTGGGGATGTACCACTTGGGGCGGGGGGAACCGGGAGGGGGATGTACCACTGGGGGCAGGGGGGTGGAACCGGAGCGCCCTCACGGGGGACCGGGGGAATCGCGGGCCGAGGAGGGGCCGCGGTTCCGGCTCCGGGAGCGGGCCCGTCGCTTCCCGCCGCTTCCGGGCGCTCCCGGGCCGGGTTTGTCCCGGCCCCGCGGGGTGTCGGGCCCTGAGAGCGCTGGGGCGCCGCAATTAACGCTCATTACCGACCTGCCCCCTCCCGGTGAGCGTTCCCCCTCCGTGGGGTCGGTGACGGGCCGCAGCTCCCCCAGCCCCGGCCGGGCCCCGATCCGCGTCCTGCCCGGGCTGTTCCACACACGGGGCTGTCTGGGGGGCTTTGTCCTGTCCCTGCCCTGCCGGCCTTGTGTTCCCTTGGTCGTGGGGTTGGGTTGGGTTGTGCGTCCTCCAGCTGCGGGCAGGGGGGCCCCGGCTGGCCCCAGGCTGGCCCCGGCTGGCCCCAGGCTGGCCCCGGCTGGCCCCAGGCTGGCCCCAGGGCGTCCGGGGCAGTGCTGCCCCCAGCCCGGCCTGTGGCTTTGCCTGCCGGACCTGCCGGGGTTGATGCTGTGCCCGTGGCTCGCAGGGCAGGGCTGTCCGGGCTGTCCGGGCTGTGCCCGTGGCTCGCAGGGCAGGGCTGGCCGGGCTGTCCGGGCTGTGCCCGTGGCTCGCAGGGCAGGGCTGGCCGGGCTGTCCGGGCTGTGCCCGTGGCTCGCAGGGCAGGGCTGGCCGGGCTGTGCCCGTGGCTCGCAGGGCAGGGCTGTCCGGGCTGTGCCCGTGGCTCGCAGGGCAGGGCTGGCCGGGCTGTGCCCGTGGCTCGCAGGGCAGGGCTGGCCGGGCTGTCCCGCCCGCTGTTGTGCCCCGGTCCGCCCCGCACGTGGCCGTGTGTGTGTCAGATCCGGCGCTGCCGCCCCGGTGTTTCTGTGCCATCAGCTGTGCCGGCAGTCGGGGAGCCAGTCGGGCAGGTCTGGCCCGGGCTGGCACTGCAGGACGAGGCTGTTTCTCTCGGGTGAGGCTGTGTCTGCTGGGACTCTGGGGGGCTTTGGGGGCTCCAAGCCCCCCGGACGGGGGGCACTCACCGGGGGCTGCAGCTGCCTCAGAGGGGCAGCGCCAACTCTGATCCCTGTGAGCAGGGACAGCACCCAGGGAATGGCTGGGCCTGTGCCAGGGCAGGTCAGGTTGGATCTCGGGTAAAGGTTCTTTCCCCAGAGGGTGGTGGGCACTGCCCAGGCTCCCCAGGGCAGTGGGCACAGCCCCAAGGCTGCCAGAGCTCCAGGAGGGTTTGGGTGATGCTCTGGGGCACAGGGTGGGTTGTTGGGGTGTCTGTGCAGGGCCATGGGTTGGACTGGGTGATCCCTGTGGGTCCCTTCCAGCTCAGGAGAGTCCATGACTCTGATGTTGCTCCGGGAGGCTGATCCCGCTCCCGGGGGATGATGGCAGTGCTGTAAATGAGCTCTGATCTAATTAGTCCTGGTGGGTCAGCAGGGTCAGGGAGGTCACGTGAGGAGCTGGAGTGGGAATAAACGCCGCGGGCTGTTGTGACTGGAGGTGCTGTGGGGGCCCTGCTGGGCCCGGGCACAGGGAGGGGACAGGCAGCCCTTGGTGCTGGCAGGACACTGTGGCTGTGGGGACAGCAGGGGTGGCCCTGGCTGCTGTCCTGGGGAGGGACAGGGATGTCATCCATGACTGGGGCTCAGGCCAGCTCCCAGTGCTTGGCTTACCCCTAAAACACTCCATAAAACAGGGCTGGACCTCTATTAGTGCAGTAAAGCCTGTGGTGGTGCTGTTGGCATTTCCTGCTTCCCCCTTGGAGCAGATGTGAATCAGGCACCGCTGGGGGCCGGGCAGGGAGAGGGGGAGGACAGAGGGCTGGAGGAGTGAGGGAGTGCTTGGGCTGTGCCCTCTGCCCACGCTGGTGCAGTCACAGCAGTAACTTTGGCTCTGAGGTGTAATTTCTGAGCTAATTTTAACACTTCCAGCACCCCACGCATGTGACATGGGAAGTGTTTGGTGCTTCCTGGCTCTCCAGCCCTGCCAGGCCAGGCATGGAGTGGGGTGTCCCGAGGGCTCAAACATCAAAGCCTTCACCTACTCTTTAATTTTCCCCCCAGCAGCTGCTCCCTCTGGAGCAAATAGGGGAAGAGGAGGTAGTTTCCCTGGCTCACCTCTGCCCCTGTGTCCCACAGGTGCCAGTGTCGAGTCCCTCCCAGTGTATGTGTGGTAACAACATGTCTGTCCCCCTCCTCGCCGACGCCGTGACCGTCTCAGGGGCAGAGCGGGAGACCGCAGCGGTAAGGGGTGGGAAACGGGGGGTGGGAGATGGGGGGCTGGGAGATGGGGGCTGGGAGATGGGGGGCTGGGAGATGGGGGGCTGATCCCCCCTGGGGCTGGGAAACGGGGGGTGGGAGATGGGGGGCTGGGAGATGGGGGCTGGGAGATGGGGGGCTGGGAGATGGGGGGCTGATCCCCCCTGGGGCTGGGAAACGGGGGGTGGGAGATGGGGGGCTGGGAGATGGGGGGCTGGGAGATGGGGGACTGGGAGATGGGGGGCTGATCCCCCCTGGGGCTGGGAAACGGGGGGGTGGGAGATGGGGGACTGGGAGACGGGGGGTGGGAGATGGGGGGTGGGAGACGGGGGCTGGGAGACGGGGGGCTGGGAGACGGGGGGCTGGGAGACGGGGGGCTGGGAGATGGGGGGCTGGGAGATGGGGGGCTGGGAGACGGGGGGCTGGGAGACAGGGGGCTGGGAGATGGGGGGCTGATCCCCCCTGGGGCTGGGAAATGGGGGGTGGGAGACGGGGGGCTGGGAGACAGGAGCTGATCCCCCCTGGGGCTGGGAAACAGGGGCCTGGGAGATGGGGGGCTGATCCCCCCTGGGGCTGGGAGACAGGGGGTGCTCCCCGCTGGGGCTGGGAGGCAGGGGCTGATCCCTTCTGGGAACTGGAAACAGGGGCTGCTCCCAGGAGGTTCAGAGAAGCCTCAGGCTGGGCCTGTGGCCCATCAGCTCAGCAGGGGGAGGCAGGAGCAATGAGGGCTCACCTTGCTGGGGAAAAGGACCTGTCCTTGGGCTGGGCTGTTGCAGTGTGGAAGCACAGACACAGCCTGGCAACTCGGCCTTGGAGGCCAGTGGGAGTTGGAGCTGATTTGGCTGTTTAAACTGTTAAAAGGAGCCCCTCTCAGTCCTTCCCTGGGTGCACAGGCTGCCCTCCCACTGCTCCCCAGGGCTTGGGGGTTGCTGTAGCCTCAGATGAAAAGCCCATGGGGGTAGTTTGTGAGTGTTTGGTGATACATGGAAGGGATTCCTGGCTGGGAGGGTGGGCAGGCCCTGGCACAGGTTGCCCAGAGCAGCTGTGGCTGCCCCAGCCCTGGGAGTGTCCCAGGCAAGGTTGGACAGGGCTTGGAGCACCCTGGGCTGGTGGAAGGTGACACAGGATGGGAGAGACATGAGCTTGAAGTGCCTTCCCACCCAAACCGTTCTGTGGGTCAGGCTGTGCTGTGCTCTGTGTGGTGCCATATCCCAGACCCGCCCATCCCTCACGCTCCAGGCAGCACAGAGGTGGCCTGAGCGTCACTGAGAGTCTCTTCTAGTCAGTGACTCACTGTCCATTTGCCACGTCCCTGCCAGCCCAGCCCTGCCCCTCTCCCAGTGCTCCAACTCTCACACCAGCTGATCCTCTTCCTTTTCTGTTTGACAGGTCATTTTCTTGCATGGCCTTGGAGACACAGGGTGAGCATCCCTGGAGCAGGTTTGGGCAGGGATGTGTTGTCTGCAGGTGTCTGGGTTTTGCCCTTGGCTGCTGCTCTCCCGGGGCCAGCTCCAGGATCTGTGTGGGGCTGTGGGCCGGGGTGTGTGGCTGCTCCTGCTCCGGAATGGCAGGAATGGCAGGGAATCACAGGGAATTGAGGCCAGCAGCTGTCTGCACTTGAATATTTATGATGCCAGCAGCCTGGCAGCCCCCACCCCCCGCGGTGAGCGGTGCTGCCTTTCAGGATTGCTGATAAGCACTGCGGCTTTTCCAGTCATGGGAGGGCTGGAGTGGGGCTGTGCCTGGCCCAGGGCATCTCTGCTGTGCAAGGCCACCTTGGAGGGCAGCCTGGGCTATGGAGGGGACAGAGGGCTTCTCCCTGCACAGAAGGTTATCTCCTTGTCCCCCCTGCCTGCAGCTCCAGGGCTTTGTGTGCTGCCCTGGCCCTGATGCAGAGGGGCAGCAGTGCCAGGGGGCAATCAGCGCCAGGGCTTCATGGGATGAGGGGTGCAGGCTGTTGGGGTGGGCAGGACCTGATAAAATAACACCAGGGGAGGGGCAGGGGGGCAGAAGCCTTGGGGACAGTGGCTGTGCCCAGCCCTGAGCTGGCTGTGCCCTCTGCTCTCCCCCAGGCACAGCTGGGCCGACGCGCTCTCCTCCATCCGCCTGCCCTACGTGAAGTACATCTGCCCTCACGCGTAAGTGCTGCCCCTGCCAGGGGGCCCTGGGGGGCCCAGGGGGGCCTGGGCGGCTCTGAGGCTGCCAGGGCTGTTGGTTGGGGGAGGCAGGTGGTGGCCTGAGCCCTGCCCTGCCCATGGGGCTGCACAGCCAGGCTGGCTGTGCTGCCAGTGCCCGTTCCTGCTGCGGGCACAGCGGTTCCCCACAGAGCTGACCAGCACACCAGCTGCTGCTCCAAGTCTCTGTCCTTCCCCCTCCTGTCCTCTGCTCATCCCTGCTGGCTGCAGTGACAGCCAAAGGCACTGGAGCTCCTTCTCCATCCCCTGGTCAGGCAGAAGAAGAAGGACAAGCTCCCACTGTGTTCCCAGTGCCAGCAGCCCGTGCAGGGGGCGCTCACTGGGCTGTGAGCTCTGGTGTCCCTTCCCAGTGTCCCATCCTGGCCCTGGGAGCAGGCAGCAGGAGAGGGATGCAGGTGCTCTGCCCCCCAGGTGGGCTGCTTGGCAGTGCCCTGCAGCCACCAGCTGAGCTGGGATCTGCTTAGGGCTGGCAGGGGATCCCCAGGGTCACCCTGCAGCCCCTGGGCCGGGTCTGGTGGCCCTGATCTGCCCCTGTCCCTTGGGAGTCGTGTCCTGCAGCTGTGGGCAGGAGGGACAGTCCCCCCTCGCCCCTTGGCTCAACTTGAGCTAAACCACCTGCACTGTTTGTCCGCAGGCCCCGGATCCCGGTGACCCTCAACATGAAGATGGTCATGCCCTCCTGGTCAGTGCTCTGGGGACAGGGCTGGGTGGGACCCTTCTGGGGGGTGAGAGGGATGGGGGAACTGCAGAGCCAAATCCAGGGCCCTGTGGGAGTCTGGAAGGGCAGAGCAGCCCCAGCTCCTGCCTGCCCACACCCTGGGTGCTGGGAGAGGTTGGGCTGACCCTGCTGCTTCTCCCAGGTTTGACCTGATGGGCTTGACTCCAGATGCACCCGAGGATGAAGCTGGGATCAAGAAAGCTGCAGAAAACAGTAAGAAGCTTGTGGGAGGGGGCAGTGGTGAGCTCTTGAATGCCTCTCCCTTGATGGGACTGAAGAGGGTATTTTCCTTCCACCTCCTTCCTTTCTGCCCTCCTGTGATCCCAGTCCACCCTCTCCCTGGCACTTCTGCCTCTCCCTGATGTGCCAAATGTCCTTGTGCACCACGAGGTGTCAGGTGCTGCTTTCCACTCTCCCCTTTCTCCATCTCCTTCCAGTTAAAGCAATTATTGAGCATGAGATGAAGAATGGGATCCCTCCCAACCGCATCATCCTGGGGGGCTTCTCACAGGTGAGCTGCTGGACCCCAATTTGCCCTCCACAGACCCCTCTCAGGGGGAGCCTGTGTGGTGAGGTGGGTGGCCCGGGATGCCCCCAGCACTCACTGCATCCTCCTCTGCTGCAGGGCGGTGCCCTGTCGCTGTACACGGCTCTCACCTGCCAGCACCAGCTGGCTGGCATCGTGGCACTCAGCTGCTGGCTGCCCCTGCACAAGGCCTTCCCACAGGTACCCAGCACTGCTGTGCCCACAGGGAGGGTGGGGCGGCGGGATTGTCCCATCTGGAACTCTCCAGAGTGTTTTCCAGCAGCTCTCCACTCACCTGTTGAGTTGAGCTGCCGGGGGATGTGTTGGGTGCAGCTCCTGCCCCAGTGCCTGCTGGACCCCTCACCTGGGCACACCTGAGCATTCCCCTCTCGTGCAGGCGGCGAACAACGGGGTGAACAAGGACATTGCCATCCTGCAGTGCCACGGGGAGATGGACCCCATGATCCCCGTCCGCTTCGGGGCCCTCACGGCCGAGAAGCTCAAATCTGTCGTCACCCCCACCAAGGTGCAGTTCAAAACCTACCCTGGAGTCATGCACAGTTCCTGTCCTCAGGTCAGTGCCACGGGGGCAGGGAGGGGATGGCACTCCTCGGGAATGTCTTTGCTGTGGTGGCCAGTGGCAGGACTCAGGGAAGGGCTGGAGCTGTGCAGGGGCAGGGAGGGGATGGCACTCCTCGGGAATGTCTTTGCTGTGGTGGCCAGTGGCAGGGCTCAGGGAAGGGCTGGAGCTGTGCAGGGTCAGGATGGGTCTCAGGAAAAGGTTCTTCCCCCAGAGGGTGGTGGGCACTGACCAGGCTCCCCAAGGCAGTGGGCACGGCCCCAAGGCTGCCAGAGCTCCAGGAGGGTTTGGATGATCCTCTTGAGCACAGGGTGGGATTGCTGGGGTGTCTGTGCAGGGAGAGGGTGGGATCGTTGGGGTGTCTGTGCAGGGGAAGGGCTTGGACTGGGTTATCCTGTGGGTCCCTTCCAGCTCAGGTCATTCTGTGACTCTGTGCCCATCAGTGGCTGGAGTCACCTTTGGGATCTGTGGGACCATTCCCAGCACGGTGGGTCAGGCAGGGCAGTGAATACACAGGGTGTTTGTTCCTGACCCACTCCAGGGAGGGCACAGCCCCTGTACCCCATGCCCAGGGCAGGGCCTGGGCCCGGGGAGGCTGCAGGGCCCCCGTGCCCCATGGCCGGGTACAGCCTGTGGTGACGGGCCCTGTGCTGCCCACAGGAGATGATGGCGGTGAAGGAGTTCATCGAGAAGCTGCTGCCCCGGGTCTGAGCTGGGCTCTGGCGCAGGGGAGGAGGGTGCCAGGGCCCCACTGCCCGTGCCCCGTGCCCCACCGCTGTGAAGGAAGCCATGGCCCCACCGCCCCTGCCCGGCCCTGCCCCTGCCCCGCCGCCCCCGCTGCCCCCGGAGCCCACCCCGGGCTGTGCAGGGCGAGTCGGGCAGTGGCCTCTGCTCTGCTGCTCTGGCTCCGAGCGGGTGCCCTGCGGGGCTGGCACAGGGCAGGGGACGTTCTCCTGTCAGGTGTGGGGTTTTGTACCAGTATTAGGGTGGGCCGTGCCTGGGTGTGGTGGGGGGAGCGGGTGGGCACAGGGCAGGGCTGGGGCACCCCTGTGGCTCGGCCCGGGCTCTGCCCTTGGGGGCAGCTCTGGGGTTTGCAGTGAGAGCTCAGGAGCTCAGGGCTGCCCTGGGGGTGCCCCGGGGATGCCCCCGGCCCTGGGCTGGCCCTGCCAAAGGCTGCCCGGGTGGGTGGGCAGGACCAGCGCAGCCCCCCACGCCCCGCATGGCCCCGCCTGCCGCACACGCACACTGCCCCCGGCCTGGGCACTCTGCCCTCCTGCCATCATCTCCTCCTCTGCCTACTCTGGTTGCTTTCACAATCTCCTCCTTGGCCCTGTGGGGCCCAGAGGGATCTCCCCCTGACCCCAGTCCAGCTCTGCACCCCCAGAGCCCCAAAACCTCGTTTACAATCATGGAGCCCAACGCCAGCCCATCCTTAATATCTCTCTTGCTGCTACTTGTCCTTTCCTTTGGACTTGGGCTGGCACAGGGAGGGAGAGGGGAGGTCCCTGGTCCCCAGGTTTGGCTCCTGGCGCAGCTGGAAGAAGCAGCTCTGCTCCCAAGCCATCATCTCACCAGCATCTGAGGCCTGGGTGCCGCTGTGCCCCACTCTGTGGGCAGTGCGGGGGTCTCACTGCTCCCTGGGGGTCTCTGCTCTGTGGGGCAGTGGAATCGTGTCCCTCTGTGTACAATCACCAGGGGCCCCGGGGTCCTTTGCCCCCCGTGGGTTTCCCTCTCCCGAGTGCTGGCATCGTGCTGGGTGTGGGGCCGGGCCTGTCCCCAGCAGCTCCCTGGGCACAGGGCCCTGAATGTCTCCTCAGGGGGGCTCCTGCCCCCCTGTCCTCCCCTCCCCTCCCACAGGGCAGTGGCTGTTGAGCAGTGCTGCCCTTGCCTGCCCCCTGGGCTGAGCCCACAGCCCCACGGCCTGGGGCTGATCATGTCTTTGAACCCCCCACACCACCCCTGCCCCCAGGGCTGTCCCCACCGCCCCTCGCCCTGAGGAGCCTCTGCCCAGTGCCCCCAGGCCCAGCACGGGCTGGGGCCAGGGCTGGGAGCTCCCTGGGGCGAGGGGCTGCCCCGGGGCTGGGGGGGCTCGGCCCAGCAGCTCTGCTCATCTGTGCCCCCCAGCCCAGGGTGCCCCCCAGCCCGGGATGCCCAAAGCAATAACCCGCTCTCTGGAGAGTTGGATCTGTGGGACCCACCCTTGGCTGGGTTCTTGGCTTGGGGGTTGGTTGGGGTTTTAATTTTTTCTCTGCTTTGGGAAGTCTTAAACCAGCGAAGCTGATGCTGGTGCTGGGGGAGCCCAGCTCTGCCCCTGCCCCTGCCCTGGGGCTCAGCCCTGCTGGGGCTCCCACGTTCTGTTTTAACGCTGCTGTCCCTCCCCCTGTGCTGGGCCAGGGTGGGGGCACGGGGGGCCCCCTGGGGTGGGAGTGCAGCCCCCTGGGGTGGGAGTGGAGCCCCCTGTGCATTCCTGAGGGCTGGGGAGGGACAGACAGACCTGTTTGACTGTGAACTGAACCGTGTGTGGTGGGGGGCCTGGGACCACCCCTGGGGCCTCGCCTGGCCCCTCTGCAGAGCACTCCTGCTCACTCCCTGCCCGTCCCTGGGAGGGAGAATGGCTTCTCTCCATTCCTCAATACAGCTTTGGGTTTCTTTCTTGTTTTTTTTTCTTCTCTCGTCTTCCTTGTACATGTTTGGGGTTTCTGTGTGTGTGTGCGTGTGTTCCACAGAGAACCAAGGTGAAATAAATCCTGAACCTGCCCTGGAGCCAAACTGAGTCATTCGTGGCTGGGCAGGACCCCCAACTGCCCATCTGGGAGGGAGGGTGGAGGGTGGCTGAGAACGAGGCCCCAGGGGGTGACATTTTTGGAGGCAGCAGCTCTGGCTGAGGGGAAGCAGAACAAAGCTGTCACTTAGAAAGTAGGAAAGTTTATTTAAAAACAAATCAAAAGCTCGATTCATAATTTAGTAGTATAAGTTATTCATCCAGCCAACAGCAAAGGGGAGCAACTGCGTCAGCCCTGCCTGACAGAGCCCCTGGAGCTGCCAGGAATAAATAGGAGCAGTCTGAGAGGCTCCTGGACAGCCTTTGGCACCAGGATCTGGGAAGTGGCTGCCACAGGGAATGTGGAAGCAAAACCACGCACCCATGGGGTGATAGACCAGGCCAGCCCTGGCAGGGGCTTCTCTGGCTCAGCAGGAGCAGGTGCGATGAGATTTGGTCCCCAAAACCGTGCTGGGGGACTGGGAGAGGGGAGTGTGAGAAGCCCTTGGCACCCACCAGGGCCTTTGCCCTGGAGAGGTGGGCTGAGGAAATGAGCCATGGTGGCCTTGGAATGTGAGTGCTCCCTGTGGGAGTGGGGCTGCTGTGGGGCTCAGCACCTTCTCCGTGCCCAGGGCAGGGGCTGTGGGTGCCCAGGAGCCAGGTGGGGCAGCAGGAACAGCGGCTTCCTCTGCAGTGGGGGCTCAGCAGGACTCACATGTCCAAGTGCTGGATGCAGCCACTGCCCAGGGCATAGGGAGAGCCTGGGAGCAGCTCCCCTGGTGGCTGCAGGGCCCAGCCAAGCACGAGCCGTGGGCATTCCCATGGGGAGTTTCACAGGAGCTAAACCAGGCCCTGGCTCTTTTGTTCATTGTGGTTCTGCTCTCTGAGATGCAAAGGACCTGGGGGGATGAGGAGGGGAGAGGCTGAGGCTGCCCCGTGCCAGGGGCAGGAGGGGGAGCTGGAGCTGCTCCCAGGACGATGCCAGCCCTGCTGGGGCCGGGGTGGGCAGGAAGGGCTGGTCTGGAGCAGCCCCTGAGCTTGGCCAGCCCCGGGCCTGGCTCAGTTCTTGCTGAAGCCCGTGGGATTCTGCAGCTGCCACCGCCACAGGTCCTCACCTGGAACGGGGAGAAGGGAGTGAGGGTGGGCCCGGCCTGGCAGTGCCCGGGGTGCCAGGGAGGGCTGTCCTTACACATCTTGTCCAGGCCAAAGGCAGCTTTCCAGCCCAGCTCCTGCTCGGCCAGCGCCGGGTCTGCGTAGCAGGAGGCCACGTCCCCCTCCCGCCGGGCCGTGATCCGGTACTTGATCTGCAGGGCAAGCAGCTCTGTGGGTCTGGGGGCTCCCACGGGGGCAGAGGGAGCAGTGCCAGGGGCTGCTGTGGCAGTGAGGGCTGGTGGAGGGGCCGGGGGCGTTTGTGGCCATGCAGGTCCGACCTTACCTCCCTCCCTGAGGCTTTCTCCATGGCCTGGACCATCTGCAGGACGGAGTAGCCGGTGCCTGTGCCCAGATTGTAGATCTGGGAGGAGGATAAGAGACATGGATCAGCTTTAGCTCCCTCAGCAGCCCCCCAGGGCTGGCAGCACCCCCTGTGCCCCGGGGTACCTTGCAGCCACAGTTCTCCTTGAGCTTCTTCAGAGCAGCGATGTGGCCCTTGGCCAGGTCCACGACATGGATGTAATCCCTGACTCCTGCAGGGAGGAGAGGGAGAGGGCAGAGCCTGTGCTGGGGGTGCAGCCGGGCTGGGGGCACAGGGAGGGGCAGCTCTGCCCCACCCAGCCATGGCGTACCCGTTCCATCGTCCGTCTTGTAGTCGTTCCCAAACACACTGAGGAATTCCCGGCGTCCCACGGCCACCTGGCAGCGGCACAGGGAGCCCTGTCAGCCTGTGCCCCCCGTGGGGGTCCCCAGAGGCTGTGGTGGGGCAGTACCTGTGCCACGTAGGGCATGAGGTTGTTTGGGATGCCCTGAGGGTCTTCTCCAATCATCCCCGACTCGTGGGCACCGATGGGGTTGAAGTAGCGCAGGAGAACAGCGTTCCAGTCCTGGGGAAGTGCAGATACTGCTGAGGGGTGCCTGGGGGTGCCAGCCCACCCACCCCTCGCTGCCCTGGGTACAGCCCTCAGCTCCCACCCACGGGCAGCTCCTCACCGGCTCTGCCCTGCACAGATCCTGGATCATCTCCTCAATGAAGAACTTGGATTTGCCGTAGGGGTTGGTGCAGCTGCCCACCGGGTGCTTCTCATCCAGGGGCAGGTACTTGGGGTCCCCATAGACGGTGGCAGAGCTGCTGAACACGATGTTCCTCACGCCGTGGGCCTTCATGGTCTGGGCAGAGGAACAGGCAGAGAGCTCAGTGTGCTGGGGCCAGCCCTGCCCAGGCACTGCCACGTCCCGGGGCAGCACCAGGGGGAGCAGGGCAGGGAGAACAGGGAACAGAACAGGAGCAGCACAGGTAGCAGAAGAGGGAGCAGCACAGCCACGCCAGCACAGCACCCCACACCCTTGTGCATCCTGTTGACCCAGCCCAGATCCTGGTCTCGCCCATATCCCTCTGCCTTCACCAAAGCACCAGGGCAGAGAGTCCTGACGGCATCAGTCTGGGAGGTTTCCACAGGGGTGTCGGCTCCGCCCCTTTCCACCCATTCCCCGGTTTTCCTGCAGCTCTGAAATCCCCCTTTATCGTGGCCCCAGCCCCTGCAGCCCCCCAGCAGCCCCCGCTCACCTCCAGCAGCCGGATGGTCCCGGTGAGGTTCACTCTGTAATACTCCAGAGGCTTCTGCACGGACTCGCCCACCGCCTTCAGCCCCGCCAGATGCAGCACGGCCGAGAATCGGTGCTGCGGGGGGAGCAGCGGGGCATGGGAGGGACCGGCCGGATCGCCCCCGGGAGCCCCGTTCGGCCCCGGACCGGGGGTGTCCCGGCGCTCCCATCCCGGGCTCTCCCGGCGCTCCCTCCCCAGTGCTCCCTCCCTGCCTCGCAGTCCCCCCCGGCTCCCACCTGCCCGAAGAGCTCCCGCAGCGCCGCCCCGTCGGTGATGTCGAGCTCCTGGAAGGGCACGGGCCGGCCCGCGATCTGCTCCACGCGCCGGAGGCTCTCGGGGAGCGCGTCGGGCCCTGCGGGCGGCAGGAGGGGGGGATGAGGGGCCGGGCCGGGGGTCCCGCACAGTGCGGGATGGGGGGCGGGATGGGGGTCCCGCACGGCCCGGGCTGGCGCCGGGCCCGCTCGCACCTCGCGCGGCGTTGTGCAGGTTGTCGATGACGAGCGGGCTGTACCCCGCCTGCAGCAGCTCCAGCACGCAGTGGCTGCCGATGTACCCCGCGCCGCCCGTCACCAGCACCCGCTCCATGGCCGGACCCTCCGCGGCCGCGCACGTCAGCAGCGCCCGCGCTTCCTGCAGCGCCGGGGACGCCGCCTGGGCACATCCCCGGGGCGGGAACAGCCCCCGGTTACGCCCCCGGGGCGGGAACAGCCCCCAGTCACACCCTCAGGGCGGGCCCGGAACGCCTCCGGGGCACTTGCCCCGGTCTGATCCCTCCCGGGCCCCCGCCGGGGAGCCCCTTTAAGGCGTTGCCCCTTTAAGGCGTTGCCCCTTTAAGGCGTTGCCCCTTTAAGGCGTTGCCCCTTTAAGGCATTGCCCCTTTAAGGCGTTGCCCCTTTAAGGCGTTGCCCCTTTAAGGCCTCCCCGCAGCGCCCCCTGGCGGCCGCAGCGCAGCTCCGTTTCTCGCCCGATTTCCCCCAATTTCGGCGCCGGTTTTTGGTAACGTTTATTTGGCGGCCACAGTTCACTGAAGGGGCTGCGGGGACGGTGCCTACGCAGAGAAAGGCGCAGCCACAAACCAGCCCCACCCACAGCAGGGACGAGGCTCCTGCCGCCAGACTCACAAACTGTAAAAGAAATTATTTTAAATACAAATGATTTTAAGTAGAAGACCCGGGGGATTTTCCCAGGATCTGTGACGTGAGGAGGACGTTTCACACTCTGCCATGGGACATTCCACGCAGAAGAGGCACTTGAAACCAAAGCAGCAACAACAGCCCTTTACCTCGATCAATTTATTAGAAACTTGATTTGTTTAGAATATTAAATAATGTATTATCCCAGCGTTTAAAAGGTATCTTACAACAGATACAGACCTTTACCACCAGCCCCAGGAGATGCTCCAGGGCTGCCCCAGGACACCCGGAGCCCCAGGGGAGGATTTGACTCCATTCGTGGTGAGGGGAGAGGGGAAGGGCCGAGCCTGACCTGGGAAATGCTCTCACTGACCAGCTGTGGCCCATCCTCTGCTGGTGGTCAGTGGCCCAAGGCAGGACTTGGTGGACACGGCTCTGACCAGAGCTCTGGAGCAGCCGCTGCTCTCTCAGCCCACCCACATCCTCCTTCCATAAGGCAGACGGTGATGGCCCCAAGGGCAGGTAGAAAATTCCTCTTTCTCTCATTTCTTCCTAAATTCTGGTGGGTTATGAGTTTGCTCCCAGGAGCCGGGGCAGGAGGAGGGGAGGGGCCGGGGGCACCCCAGCAGTGCCAGCCTGGCCCCCGTCAGAGCCGGCAGGACGCCTGGGACACCTTGGAGCTGGTGCGGCGGTTCAGGGCGCTGCAGATGAAGGTGCCCGTGTCCATCAGCTTCTGCAGGTCCACCCCCTGCACAGCAAACACAGCACAGGGCTCGGCACCAGCCCCGCCAGGGACAGCCCAGCACCAACTGGGAGCACTGGGAGAGGCCCTGGGGGTGAGAGAGCCTTGGAGGGAACTCCAGTGCAGCTCCAGAGCTGCTGCTCCCCCACAGCAAGGGCAGATCCCAGAGATCTGTGAGATCCAGCCCCGTTCTGAGCCCTGCCAAGGCCTGAGCAGCCCCAGGCAGGGGTGCCCTCACCGTGTGGATGCCCAGCCCGTTCAGCATGTACACCAGGTCCTCCGTGGCCACGTTGCCCGAGGCTCCCTGGGCATAGGGGCACCCGCCCAGGCCGGCGACGGACGCGTCCACCACGCTGACCCCCATCTGCAGACACAGCGTCACTGCCCGGCCAGGACGGGCTCCAGAGCCCCAGCCACGGGCAGGCAAAGAGCCCAGGGCAAGCTGCTGTATCTGTGTGCCTGCCCCAGCCCTGCAGTGTCCAAGGCCAGGCTGGACAGGGCTTGGAGCAGCCTGGGACAGTGGGAGGTGTCCCTGCCCATGGCACGGGGTGAGGTGCATTTAAGGTCCCTCCCCAGCTACCCCACGGGTCTGTGAGGCAAAGGACCCCACCTGCAGTGCCACCAGGATGTTGGCCAGGGCCTGCCCGTAGGTGTCGTGGCAGTGAACGGCCAGAGCCCCCACGGGCACCTCCTGCATCACCGCGCTCAGCATGTCCCTCATGCTCCCGGCCGTGCCCACGCCGATCGTGTCCCCCAGAGAGATCTCGTAGCAGCCCATCGAGTACATCTTCTTGGAGACCTGTCCAGGGGGCAGGATGGGCCCTGAAGTGCCCCAGCCCCTGCCCTGCTGCACACAGGGCTCTGTGTGTGATGCCCTGGGCACAGCAGATCTTTGGGACTTCAAACCTCCAGGTGCCCAAACCTCCCTGAACTCCCCTGGCCCTTTCAGCCTCAGCTTCAGCCTCCCCTCCCTGTGGGGCTGGAACCCTTCCCAGCCTTCCCTCAGGCTTTTTTGACACACCCTCCAATGCCCAATTCATAGCTCTAAAAATGTCTCAGAAATTCTGCTTGTATTTCTGTTAAACTCACCTCTGCAACTTTAGCTGCAGAAATCTTCCCTTCATAGGGACATCCCAGGACACAGGACACGTACCTGTGGTTACAAAACCCACACACTTTGAGCTGGGCAATGGCCCTGACCTTCTCCTGCCACATCCCCCAGGACTTGTGCACCTTCCATGTCTAGATGATGGAAGAATCAACCTCATGTTCTGAAAGTTCAGTGGCAAAGCTTTCAGAATTAACTACTCAACAATTAATTCTTCCATGGACATGAAAAACCTGCCAAGACAAAGGCACCCAGCACTCCTGGGATTGTGATCCAGGCACTTCCATGTGGAAGAAAGAACAAGAAACTTGTTATTCTGGACCATTCTGAAGACAGAATTCCTCATCCCTGACAGGAATGTTGGCTGCAGGAATTCCTTATTTATCCCTGACAGGAATATTGGCTGCAGGAATTCCTTATTTATCCCTGACAGGAATGTTGGCTTCAGGAATTCCTTATTTATCCCTGACAGGAATGTTGGCTGCAGGGATTCCTTACCCCCTGACAGGAATGTTGGCTGCAGGGATTCCTTACCCCCTGACAGGAATGTTGGCTGCAGGGATTCCTTACCCCCTGACAGGAATGTTGGCTGCAGGGATTCCTTACCCCCTGACAGGAATGTTGGCTGCAGGAATTCCTTATTTATCCCTGACAGGAATGTTGGCTGCAGGGATTCCTTATTTATCCCTGACAGGAATGTTGGCTGCAGGAATTCCTTATTTATCCCTGACAGGAATGTTGGCTGCAGGGATTCCTTACCCCCTGACAGGAATGTTGGCTGTCCTTGCTGCTGCCATCACCTCCTGGAACCTCTCCAGACTCTCCTCTATGGAACAGTTGATGTTCTTCCTCGTGAACAGCTCGGATGCTGCTCCAAAGATCGACACCTCTTTGGCCCCTGCTGCCACCTGGAACCACAGAACCTTTAGGGCTGGGGAAGACCTGCAAGAGCAGCAAGTCCAACCCCTAACCCAGCACTGCCAGTTATTAAATCAAAGCCAGGTGGTTTTTCTTGCATGAGAAATGACAAGCTCAGCCATGACTCAATTCAAGGGACTTCATGGCTCAAACCAGCCCCATAAAACACTTTCCTTTACAGGAACTTTTCTGTTCCTAAATAAAACTGTCTTGATTGTTTAGACATTAAGGCTGGACCTGATGATCCTGGAGGTCTTCTCCAACCTCAATGACTCTGTGATCTTCCATGATCTTTGACTACAGTTCTCCCATTTTATAGCAGATTTTCCCCCCAATAACCCAGTTCTTCCCTCAGCTCACTCTACAATCCACGTTGGGCTCCAGAAATGTGCAGTGGGAGGTGCAGCAGCAAAGCTGCAGCTGCTGGTGCAGTCAGGGGAGCTGTGGGGCACCAGAGGGGCCTGGGGGCAGCACAGGGGGTGGTGGGGAGGTGGGGCCAGCCCTTACCGCTGCCTGGAATCCCTTCAGGTTGGGGGTCAGCACGGGGTAGCTGATCCCTGGCACCTTCCTGATGCCCTGCATGACCTCGGTGTGATCAGCCATCTGCAGAGCAAGCCAGGACAGGTCTGTGCCAGTGACAACACCCACTTCTGCAGGCTACAAAACAGCTGTCAAAGTGTCTTTTTGTAGAGGGAACAGAAATATTTAGGGCAAAGAGAAACGGGCCCCTGCAAGCAAACAACAGTGAGGGCCAGAGGGCGTCACCCCCGGCCCACGTGCACACCCAGCCCTGGGGAGCTGCCCCTTGCCCTGTGCAGGGGCCAGGGGGGAGCTGGGGGGCTCTGCAGCTCCTCTGCTGTCCCTGCCCAGGAACCAGGGCCTGGGGGCACTGTCAGACCTGACCCAGCACCGACCTGGGGGACCCACTTGGGGGACACGAAGCTGGTGGCCTCGATGACCTGCAGCCCCGTCTCGGACAGCAGGTTGATCAGGTTGATCTTCACTGCTGTGGGCACCACATTCTGAGCAGAAGCAAAAACCCACCTCGGGTCATTGTTCCCACAACAAACTTTCCCCTGCAGAAGCACCGAGGCAGCCCAGGGTGGGCAGAGCAGCACAGGGGGTCTGTGGGGGCACGGGGGGTCTGTGGGGGCATGGGGTGGTCTGTGGGGGCATGGGGTGGTCTGTGGGGGCACGGGGGGGTCTGTGGGGGGCACACCGGGGGTCTGTGGGCACAGGGGGGGTCTGTGGGGGCACAGGGGGGGTCTGTGGGCACAGGGGGGTCTGTGGGGGCACAGGGGGGGTCTGTGGGGGCCCAGGGGGATCTGTGGGCACAGGGGGGTCTGTGGGGGCACAGAGGGGTCTGTGGGGGCACAGAGGGGTCTGTGGGGGCACAGGGGGATCTGTGGGGTCACAGGGGGGTCTGTGGGCACAGGGGGGTCTGTGGGGTCACAGGGGGGTCTGTGGGCACAGGGGGGTCTGTGGGCACCGCAGCCCCGCAGGGGCCGCCCGTACCTTCTCGTTCTGGAGCCCATCACGGGGTCCCACCTCCACCACCTTCACCCGCTTCGGGTACGCTGCGGCCGCGGCGGAGCTCGCCTGGGGCGGGGAAAGGGGCTGTCAGCGCCGGGCCCAGACCCCGGACCCCGATCCCCTCCGGTCCCGCTCCCCCCGATCCCTCTGCCCCCCAGTCCCCGCTGTCCCCCCGTTCCCCCCCGTCCCTCACGGGCCGCAGCGATCCGGCCCAGCGCGGGAGCAGCCGCCGCGCCGCCGCCATGTCCGCGCGCATCACGTGACTGCCCCGCCCCCGGCACGTGACGCGGAGGGGCGGGGGCTGCGGCCACGTGACCGCGCGGGGCACGCGGGGCCGGAGCTGACACCGGGACCGGGATCGGGATCGGGACCGGACAGCGGGGCCGCCCCAGCCCCGGCCACTCCCGGCTGTACCTGTGCCCAGCCGCCGTCCCTCGGCGCGGCCGCCCCGTCGCAGCGCGGCATGTCCGGTGCGGCCCCGGCACTGCCCGGCCCCGCGGCCGCCGCGCACGCACTTATAGCGGGGATGTCGCGCTGGCCCCGGCGCTGAACAAACAGGCGCTGTTTGCTTTGGACGGGCGGAGCGGCGGCGGGGCCCGTGCCCGGTGTGTGTGTGTGTCACGGCGGGGTTTGTTTGCCCACCCGGTAACAGCCCCCACGGCACCGGCTCAGTTCGTGTCCCGGCCCGGGCTCCGCCTGCGCTCAGCTCCAGGTGTTCGGGCAGCTTTGGCCTGTGCTGGCTCAGAACAACAACGAAACCCTGCTGGCATCGCTGCGGGTCCTTCCCACCCACCTGTGCCACAGAACATGCTCTGGGCAGCAGTTCCATCCCTCAGGCTGGTGTTCAACCCTCTCTGGAGAAGGGCAACATCCACAGGAAATCTGCCCTCACCCAAACAGCAGAGGTTCAGTGCACAACAGTGGCTTCTCCCAAACTCACCCAGAACAAAACCTCTCCTCCCTGCAGCTGTCTCCACTGAATAGAAATAGAAGTTTGTGGGTGGATTTGTATCAGATGTGGTTTTCTGCAGATGATTTATTTTGGATCTCTTCTATAAAGCTTCCACTGTATTTATTTGTGATGAAACTGTTCCAATCAACACCAAATACAAAGCAGAAGGGATCAGAAACATTCCCTTAAGTGAAAACTGATTTATTCAACATTAAATGTAAAGTCCTCTTGGATTCAGGCAGAAAGAAAAGCCCTGGCAGATGCTGTGCCCATCCCACAGCTGTCACTTCACACCCTCGAGCTTCAGGGCCCAGCCAGACTGAGGGAGAGGAGATGGGGGCAGGCAGGGCAGGGTGATGAGCAGCCCCTTCCCGGGGGATTCCTGCCACTTGAGAGTCCCTGCATAGCCCAGCATGGTCACCTGCAGAGGACATGGGGACAGTCAGCTGGAGCTCACACAGGCCTGCACAGCCCCAAGCATCTCCCACCCACCGTGCACGTGGCACCAGAGGGGACACAGGATGTTCTGAGGCCAAACATTTGATGCAGTTTGTTGTTTGTTTGTTCAGAGCAAAGGCCACTCGAGCGTTTGCGTCACGGTGACATTGGCACGAGCAGGGCAGTGCCCCTGAGCTGGACCTCAGGTGCAGGACAGCCACCCCTGCCCTGGGTGAGGCTGGAGGTTTGTTTATTTGCCCTCCCTGCACCAGCAGGACCAAAAGACTCTGGTGAGAAGAGTCTCTGCCTGTTCCATGGCAGCCACGAGCCTGTCCTGGCAACTCCTGCCCAAGGTCCCATGTGAGGTGACCCCCGGGATGGTGCAGGGAGGCCACAGCACACAACCTGCCCATTCTCCCCGTTCCCAAATGAAGCCAGATTGGCTCTCCCCAGCCCACAAACACCCCAGCTGGGCTGCCAGAGTGTGATCTTTTTCCCCAGTGCCTTACTCGTGTGGCTGGGGATGGAACGGGCGAGTGGAGCTCCAGAAGGCTGTCCCGAGGCCAGAGCAGGAAGATGGCATAGACAGCTGGTGCCCTGGAGGTGTACCTGTGGGGAGGCAGCTCAGCAAGGAGGAGCCCCACAACAGCAGCAGACACAGCTCGACCTCTCCAGCTGGCACGAGAACACCAGCTCACCTCTGTCACCACACAGGGGGCTCCCACTCTCCCCTCATTCCAAAACTTGTCACTTTGGACACACCACGAGCCCGTCAGCTCTGGCTGATGAAACCCAAACAAAGTCCATGTGTGCAAATGTCACTGTCAGCCTGTCTTGGCCTCAGGCTGTGCTCAGCAGGGAGGACACACGGCCTCATCCCCATCACTGCCCTGCACTTCCACACAACACACTTGGGCACACTTAACTTTACCGGTGGTGGAAACTCCTGGCCAGCAGCAGAGTGCTTACCAGACTGAGTCTGTGCTGTTCTCCACCTGCACTCTCCACGGCTGTGATTCATAAATTGCCTCTCCATTGGTGTCCAGCCACCTCCCAAGTGCCAGGAGTCTCTCTTGGAAGATGGGGGCAATCACCCCTTCTTTGGTAGGTCCCACATTGATAAGGTAGTTGCCTCCCAAACTGACAGTCTGCACCAGCTCCTGTGACACAGACCAAGATAACAAACTGCATTATCTTCACCTCTGAGAACACACAAACCTGAGGAGGGTTTTATCCTCATCAATGCTCTTTAAACTCCAGCCTGAGCCTATGGAACACTCGGCACCTCTTTGGCAAGCCGGGGCTGAGGGAAGCCCCCAGCACCGCCCCACAGCGCCGCTCACCTGGATGATCCCGGCTGCATCCATGACCTCGGCGACGCTCATGTTGCTGCGGTAGCCCCAGGACAGCCTGTCCATGGAGGAGCACATCTCCCACTTGTGTGTGGGCAGCGTGCCCGGCCGGTACCTGTCGGCGCAGTTGTAGAACCCGCCGTGCCGGCAGGAGCAGCCGGAGCCCCAGCGGTCGTTCACCACCACCCTGTCCTGGGGACGGGCACGGATCGGGCACGGGCTGGCCCACGGCACTCGCCCCTCGGCCAGCAAAGTGAGGAGCCAACCCCAGAAACCAACACTCCCTGGGCAATGGGAACAGAACCCCCGAGAAGGCTGAGCCCCTCCCTGGGACAGCCCCTCTCCAGCTCCTCACAGGAGCACCGTGGAGGCTCCTTGGTTTTGTGGAAGAGTAAAACACATTTGGCACCTGTCACAGCAGGTGTTTGGGCTGAGCCCACTCACACCTCACTGCTGCCAGACCTCCCACACACACCCCATGCCAGTGGGCACGAGGGACAGCAGACACTGGTACCTTGACGGGACTGTCATTATAGAGCCAGGCAAGGAAAGAGGTAGAATTCCAGTAGGAATCTGGAGCTTCCCAGTCTCCATCCGACCAAATCAAATCTGGTTTGTATCTAAGGAAGATGAACATTACTTCAAAATGGCTTATTTCCTCCTACCACAGTTCCTGACACCCTTCCCCTTCCCCCTGCCCGACATCCCCAGAAGGTTTTGCTTCACACAAAGCCTGAACTGACGTTCTTGCAGTAGCAAAAACCGACGTGTGATCCACAGATCAAGAGAGGATGCAGTTCTTCCTATAAACAGAATCTGGCATCTCAAAGCAATTATGAGGCACATTCTTTGGCTGGGACAGTGGCCTTTCTGAGCAACATGTGCCCAAGCCTTTCTGTCAGCAAGGGGAAGCCAGGCAAGGATGTAAATTCACAGTGCAATCCCTCTTCTGCTCTACCAACACCAAGCAGGTGGCTCCACCTCCAGCCACCCTGCACAAGGGCAGGATTAAAGGGAACTGCTTTTCCATGCAATACCTGTCCCTACCTTATTGTACAGATTAAACTGTTCACAGGGCAAATGGGAACCACTTTTCAAATTCCCACAAATCACCACTGAGTAGCAAAGAGATTTGCCTTGGCAAAAATGAACATTCTCTTCTCTGCACCCACTTTGCAGCTCTCTCTGCAGTCCTGGAACCAGGAAATGCTCGTGATTCTGAACTGGTTGCAGCTCTTACTTCAACACAAGATCATACAGCTCTGGCATCATCTTCTTTAAAACGAAGTCCTGGGTCTTGAAGCCACATTTTTTGTCAGTGAGATAGAGTGGGTTAAACCACTCCATGAGGGAGTAGTACAGCCCATAGTGCAGGTTGCTGGAGGACAGAAACAGGGAAGAGTCAGGCTCCAGTGGGGCTCAAGAGCCACTGGAGATCAGATCATTATTTCTCAGATTTCACTATTTGCAAGCACTTTGATTTTCACATTAAGCTCACCATTTTCTGCTGTTTGCCAGCACAGCCAGGAGGATTCACTGCAAAATTATGCAAAAAAACCCAGAAAAACTGATTCAGCTGCAAGAAGAGCAGTTTGGCAGTGCCATACCTCTCCCTGAGGGCTTCTCCCAGCTCTCCCACGAGATCCCTGTGGGGTCCTGTGTCCACAGAATTCCAGTTCCAGGACCTGGCTGACCCCCAGTTGGTGAAGCCTTCGTGGTGCTTCGTGGTCAGGACCACGTACCTGAGGGGAAAAGGTACCTCATCAGGATGGCAAAGGAACAGCTGAGACACTGCCCAGCCACCTGCAAACCCAGTCAGTGTAACAGCCAGCACAGCTGGGTTTGCACTGCATAAACACACTGTGAGGAGCCCTCTGACCACCCCTCAAAGTTAGAAGAAACTGCAGGAATAACAGGGGCTTAAAGTGGATCTTAATGCTGGAAAATGAACAATCAAGACTCAGGAAACAGCAAGACCAGTGACCTCCTGAGCACTCTGGGCACTGATCCCTCAGGGATCTGCAGCACCACCCACGGACCCCCAATCCCTCTGGGATGCTCAGACTTGCCCCTTCCATCCCCTCAGGGACCTCTGCAGCCTGCTGGGGACCCCAGGCACAGCCCCCCAGCCCCTCAGGGACCCCTGAAACCTGCAGGGGACCCCAGGCACAGCCCCCCAGCCCCTCGGGGACCTCCATCCATCCCCTCAGGGACCCCTGAAACCTGCAGGGGACCCCAGGCACAGCCCCCCAGCCCCTCGGGGACCCCCATCCATCCCCTCAGGCACCCCAGGCACAGCTCCCGGCCGTCGCCCCGCTGCCGACCTGGCCCCGGCGCTGCGGAAGAGCCGTGCCCACTGCCGGGGCTGGAAGTCTCGGGCCGTGAATCGCGGGGCGAAGTCGGCGTAGGTGGTGCCGGGCGGGAAGCGGCTCCGCACGAAGCGCTCGTAGCGGGCATCGCGCTGGCCCCGCCAGTGCCACCAGAACCACTCGGAGCCCCAGGCCGGGACGGCGAACACCCCCCAGTGCACGAACACGCCGACCTTGGCGCGGTCGAACCAGGCGGGCAGCGGCCGCGCGTCCAGGCTGGCCCAGTCGGGGCGGTAGGGCGGCCCCGCCAGGCACGGCCCGAGCGCGGCCACGGAGAACAGCAGCGCGGCGGCCGCCATGGGCCGGCAGTGACGTCACTCCGCACAGTGACGTCATTCAGCTCAATGACGTCGCTTCATCCCGTGACGTCACTCCGCCCAATGACGTCACTCAGCTCAGTGACGTCGCTTCATCCCGTGACGTCACTCCACCCAATGACGTCACTTCGTCCCATGACGTCGCACCGCCCCCGCGGGACGGGGGATGTTCCCGCGGGGATCGCTCGGTCCCACCCCGGTCCCGCACGGACACCCCAACAATCCCACCCTGCCTGTGTCCCGTTGTCCAAACCCTCCTGCAGCTCTGGCAGCCTCGGGGCCATGCCCACTGCCCTGGGCAGCCTGGGCAGTGCCCACCACCCTCTGGGGGAAGAACCTTCTCCTGAGGTCCTGCCTAACCCATGCTCAGAGTGTCTGCCCCAGGCTGTACCGGAGCCTGTGCGGCTGTACCGGGGCCTGTGAAGCTGTACCGGGCCCTGTGCGGCTGTACCGGGCCCTGTGCGGCTGTACCGGGCCCTGTGCGGCTGTTCCGGGGCCTGTGAAGCTGTACCGGGGCCTGTGCGGCTGTACCGGGGTCTGTGCGGCTGTACCGGGCCCTGTGGAGATGTACCGGTGTCTGTGCGGCTGTACCGGGGCCTGTGCGGCTGTACCGGGGCCTGTGGAGCGAGGCCGGGCCGGGCCGGGCCGGACAAGGCCCGCCCTCCCTGAGGGGATTCAAATGGCGGCCGCGGCCGCTCTGCCCCGACTCCGCCCGGCAATAGGCGGGGCTTGGCTCCCATTGGCGGAGCCCGCGAGCGCCGCGCGCCCATTGGCTGAGAGCGCGGGCCGGGGGCGGCGCTGAGGGTGTTGAGCAGCGCGGGGCGCGGCCGCCATTTTGTGAGGGAGCGAGAGGGCGGAACGGGCGGACAGACGGGCGGACAGACGGGCGGACAGACAGACGGAGCGGTGAGGGCAGGCGGACCGGGTCGGGGCGGCGGAGAAGCAGCGCGGGGGCGGTTCCGGAGGGCCCGTGTGCGTGTCTGTGCCCGTGGGCGAACGCAGCGGACTGAAGTCGGTAAGGGCCGGGCGCGGCCGCCGCCATGTTGCGCTCGCTGAGGGCACGGGTGGGCCCGGCGGGGCCGCAGGGACGGGACGGGACAGAGTTCGGAGGGGGAAAAGGGCTGGGCGGGGGAGCAGCAGCAGTTGGGCCGGGGCCGCGCTGTGCCCTGACTTGAGTCCAAAAAGGGTGAAAGCTGGAAATGGAGATGGGCGGCTCCTCGGGAGCTGAGGGAGGGATAGGCTGGTGGGGTCTGTGATGGGTTTGGAGAGTTACAGGAAGGAGGTGAAGAGATTGGAGCAACTGAAGATTAAAGTCTTAGAGATCCCAGGAAAGGACGAGCCATGGGCTAAACAGGAAGTTAGTGTAAGAGTTAACAAGGCGTTACTTGGCTAGCGAAGGTGAATAAACAGCTGACAGATGCGAAATGGGGCTCTGGGGAGTGCGGTGGCGTCATAGGAAGTGTCGGAACACGGAGGCAGTTCCTGAGCTGGCCCCAGTTAGGTGGGTGCGTTCTCCAGGGGCAGTTCACAGGGAGGGTTTCTTTGTGCTCAGGTGATCCACGGAGCTCCAGTTCCCCTAAAGATAATACCAAAGTATTTTCCATTGCGTTTTACTTCTTTCGTTAAAAAAAAAGGATCTTCATTGCCTATTGAAGACATGCCTATATAAAGAACATAATAAAAAGGGTGTTACTGATGAAATGCAAAGTTTGGTGCTGAAATTTTTGCAAGTGGAGCAAGACAAATGCTGTCCTGGCTTTTTGGGTGGGGGTTCGTTTGAGCATATTGTCATTTTTAACAAGAGACTCAGCTGACTGTGAATTTGCTCCACCACCCCCCAGATCAGAGCAGTCGTTTCCTTCATGTGCATTCCAATTTCCTTCTCCTTTGTGCAGTGGGACGTCTCCCTGGGAGCCCCTGCCGAGAATCCGATGTTGGGCTCGGCCCCCTGGCTGCAGACAGCACATCAGCCCATGAAAACGCCTATTCCCAGCCAGAGGAAGGAGTCCAGCACCAGGCAGCACCTGTTCTTCCAGGCTTGGAAACAAGAAAGGGGGCAAGAGTTGGAGAGTGTGGAATCTGAGCAGACAACCGAGAGGTGAATGGGGTGGGAGGGGGCAGTTCCTGCAGGGGGTCAGCAGGAGGTGCAAGTACCGAGTGCTGTCTGGCTGTTGGCTCTGCCAGTTCAGAGACCATCTGGTCTGAGGTGGTTTATCAGAGGAATCCTGGCACTGAGCAGGAAGCCTGGCAGGAGTGGGTTTGTTGGTGCAAACTTTGCCCAGTGTTGGGGTGGCAGGAGCTTGGTTTGATGTGTCCAGCTCTCAGCAGTAACACCTTCCATTGCTGAAGTGGCACCCAGTAGAAGAAGGAAGAGCCACTGCTCAGAACTGATCCGAGTCTTGGTTAGACTGATTTTGCCCAGACTCCAAACATTATCTGAAATGTGATCTGTTTGAAAAGAGAGTAACGACAGCCCCTCCTGCCTTTTCTCCGTTTTTACAGGTGACATTAAAGCTGAAGATGGGTGGGGGAGAAAGGTACAACATTGCAGTTCCCCCGCCTAGAAATGCCCCCAAGAACCATCAGCAGCTCCAGAGCCGGCCGAGGAGCAAAGGGCAGGGCCCGCAGGTGAAGCCCCACCTGCAGAAGGACAGAGGGCCCGGCCGCAGCCCCCGCCCTGGCGCGTGGCAGGCCCTGCCCAAGGGGGCCAAGGGCAGCGGCCCCTTCCCCAGGAGCCCCCCGGGCTGGAGCCCCCCCGGCTGGAGCCCCGCCCTGCCCCAGCACCGCGGGCTGTTCCCCCCCCAGGGCAGCCCCAACTACGCTGGGGCCAAGTTCAGCGAGCCCCCGTCCCCCAGCGTGCTGCCCAAGCCCCCCAGCCACTGGGTACCTGTGTCTCTGAAACCTTCTGACAGGGAAGTCATGACGTGTCAGCTGAAAACCTTACTGAAAGTCCAGGCGTGAGATGCAGCTTCTCCCGTTGTTCAGAAGGGATGGAATTTCCAGGGTTTCAGATCTGATCATTGTTGTTCCCAACTCCAGGTGCAGCCCAGGGGTTCCTGCTGCAGTCTGGGCAGAGGGGGCAGGTTTGCACTGCCCTCAGATTTTACCTCAGAACTTCAGTGCTGTTCATGTCACTGTGAAGTGTTTCTCTCTAAAACCAATCAAATCAGGCACCATTTATTGTAAGAGTGAATGGAACTGTCCCAGAATCGGAATTGTGGCCTCCTTGGATCCTCAGCAAAGCAGCTCCTGCCTCACTTAGTGCAGCACCAGCTGGATAAACCCACCCTGAGCTCTGGTCAGGTGTTGCTGCTGCTCAGCCTGGTGTGCCACGTTGTGCCAAACCAACCCTGGGGTTGGCTGAGCAGGAACCTCCCCTGGCCCGGAGAGCACAGACCGTTCTTGCTGTGCCCTGAGCTTTGGTGGCTCTGCAGGGGGACGAGCACTGCACGCCTGGAGTGCTCTGGAACGTTCTGGAAATGGTGGAAGAACCTGAGGCAGCTCCAGGATGTCTGTGCAGCTCCAGCAGCGCTCCCAGGAACCCCCCAGGCAGTGCCAGGTGACTGCCAAAAGCCCCCCAGCCCACCCACTGCACTGAGTTGTGAAATACGTTTTTGTATCAGTGTTTGTGAAGATACAAACGTGAGGCAGTTCCTTAGACTGGTCTTAAACTGGTTCCCCTCAAGTAAGAGTAGTTTGGGGCAGGTGTTCAGTGTTCTCCCAGGGAAGACAGAGCCATGTAAATAGATGTAAAACATTGTAGCATATGTAAATTTTTGCTGGGCTTTCCTGCACAGGAGTATTTTTAGTACAAAACTGCTGAATGTAAGATGACCATGTTGAGTACTGGCCTGGTATAAAAAGTTATTTTGTTAAAAAAAAAAAAGACATTTGTGGCTGTGCCCTTGCACTTCACATGCACGTTGTACTTGGTTGTGAGCTCATTTTTTCAAGTAAAATCAGTGCACAAGAGTCTTATTTACATTTTTTAATAAAATAAAAATAACTTAAAAAAAGCTGTTGGAGCTGATGAAGTTTCAGCTCCTCGTGCAGGAGAGGTGTGTGTGCAGTGCTGAAGAAACACTGATGTGTCCCACTGCAAATCAAGTGTTTGATGGGAAGTGCAGCTGGCCGGGTGTGGCAGAGCAGGGACTGTCCCCGCCGTGGCCCCGAGGGCGGTCCCTGCTCTGCGAGCCACCCTCCCGTGCAGTGTTTGCTCAGATCCTGCAGCAGCAGCTCCTGTGCTGCCACCCGGCTGGTCCTGCAGCAGGAGCAGCTGAACTGAGAACAGGATCATCCAGGGATCATTGAAAATACAGGAATTACTAAAAAAGTGCTTTAATTTGAAAGGGACTGTTGCAGACTGTGAAACGCTCTGAGGTCTCTCTGTACATTCCAAGCACAGTGGCAGCTGAATGTTTACAAATTATTGCTCCAAATTGGATGGAATTGGCAGTCTCTAAAATCGTTGTGACCTGGACCTTCACCAGAGTTGTATCCCAGCTAATTATCTGTTCTGCATTTCAAACTGTCAGTCACTGATGGTGTTTGTACTAATTGGAAACAAAAAATTTAAATAAACTTTTTTTTTTACCCCCTAAAAGCATCTGTCTGTTTTCAGAGGGGAATGGGAAAGGGCTGTGACATCATTGGGGCAGGTCCCTCCGAGGAGGTTTAACTGCAGCCTCCTGGATGCCCTTCCAGAGGTTTGGGAACACAGGGCTGGAAAAACAACACTAATTAAAATTCCTCACAGAACCAGCACCTGGCACTGCTGGGGCTCCATCTCCCACACTAATTAATCGAGTCAGAAGGTGCTCTCAAGTTATAGTCAAAACTTGTACATTTTATTCCCAGTTCACAGGGTTATTTTTGCACAGATGGAACACAAAACTCAAGAAGAAAGGATGTGGATGAATAAAACATCAGCATCTTTGATCAAACACACTACAGGGTACAGAGTCTCCCCTTCCTACAAGTCTCATCAGCAAGAGCATCTTTAGACAAATATAGCAATGGACTACAGACTTTTAAGCAAGTTACAAGATAAATGGAGAAAACCAGCAATTCTTAATGGGTGATTATGTCCTAAAATGTGTCAGTTGATGCCTCTGCACTTCGATGTGCTGTGCCCGTCCCTGCCAGGACACTGCCCTGCCCTGGGGCAGGGAATGGCTCCGGCCAGCAGGGAGCCCAAAGAACATCGGAACGGACAATTCCACTCAACAGGCTGTACATGAAACATTTGAAAAGACAGAAGGGATAACATCGAGCTTTCAGAGACCAGTCTATCAGAGTCCCTAATTAAACACCCAGCTACTTAACCACTAAATTGGAGATTTTTATTATCAGTTGGGTGCATGGACTGTAGGTGAAAAAGAAGTTCCAACAGAGCCTTCTCTGAGTGCAGCCACCCATCCATTGCAGAGTTTGGAGCACAGCCATTATTTCAGCAGATGTTTTGTTTGTTTTTCACACACTACAATTCTACAAATTTCGCAGGAATGACAGATCTAGTTTAGCACAGGAAAATGCGATTCCCACCGTTCTTGAGACTCCAAAAGAAAGATGCCTAGACATGATCTTTTGTAGCCTGCAATGTCCTTGCATTCCAGCTGTGCATAACCTGCAGGAAGCTTGCACAGGACAGGCTCCTGTTAATAGGGCAGGGCTGGGGCACCTGCATCAGGGAAGGGAGATGGTATCTAGATGGGCTGTGGCTGGACTTGCACGAATGCATAAACATTCCCTGCCCCTTTGGCCACATCCTGCTAACTCGTCCCCAACTGACAGGCCCACAGAACAGCTTCTTCACAATTTTTCCATGGGAGCAAGAACTAGGACAACATCTTTATTCATGCACTCTTGAAACATCGTGGGTTTGTGTTCGGCTTTTCTGGCTTGTTCATATACACAAGTCAAGTCAAAGTTTAGTCCTACCTCTGGGAGAGAAAGAAAGAACCATCAGAACTGGCAGACACTACATTATACTTGCAATGAACTGGATTTTCAAAACAAAAAAGATATTAAACTGTGCTATACATCAATGTTGAGGCACACAATCATAAGGACATGCTGACACAATAGTTAAGGAATAGTTCGTTACTCTGCAGTCTCCACTCACTCAGCCTGCACTGGGAGCTGTTCTCCTCCCTGTGCCCCAGCCCTGAGCCCAGCCCTGAGCCCAGCCCTGAGCCCAGCCCTGAGCCCAGCCCTGACCCCAGCCCTGATCCCAGCCCTGACCCCAGCCCTGATCCCAGCCCTGACCCCAGCCCTGACCCCAGCCCTGACCCCAGCCCTGACCCCAGCTCTGATCCCAGCCCTGACCCCAGCCCTGACCCCAGCTCTGATCCCAGCCCTGATCCCAGCTCTGATCCCAGCTCTGACCCCAGCCCTGACCCTAGTTCTGACCCCAGCTAAGCCCAGCTCTGACCCCAGCCCTGACCCTAGTTCTGACCCCAGCTCTGACTCCAGCTCTGACCCCAGCCCTGACCCTAGTTCTGACCCCAGCTCTGATCCCAGCTCTGATCCCAGCCCTGAGCCCAGCCCTGAGCCCAGCCCTGATCCCAGCCCTGATCCCAGCCCTGAGCCCAGCTCTGAGCCCAGCCCTGATCCCAGCTCTGAGCCCAGCCCTGATCCCAGCTCTGAGCCCAGCCCTGATCCCAGCTCTGAGCCCAGCTCTGAGCCCAGCTCTGAGCCCAGCTCTGACCCCAGCTCTGATCCCAGCCCTGACCCCAGCCCTGACCCCAGCCCTGATCTCAGCCCTGAGCCCAGCCCTGACCCCAAATCTGATCTCAGCCCTGACCCCAAATCTGATCTCAGCCCTGACCCCAGCCCTGACCCCAGATCTGATCCCAGCCCTGACCCCAGTTCTGACCCCAGCTCTGATCCCAGCTCTGATCCCAGCCCTGATCCCAGCAGGACTGACGTGCAGGGCCCTGACAAACCAACCCTGCTCTCCCCATGGCTGTCAGGAAGGCCCCTTTAGGAAGGATTTAGTCATGAAGACCAGATATACAAAGCTGAAAAGGGTGGGGGCTTCTGCTGTGACAAGCAGAAAGCTGTGAGGTATTCACAGCTCAACTCAAAGTGTGAGTTTATCAAGGCAAAATTGGAGTGTCAGAACCTCCCCCAGTGCCAGGAGGCACCTCCATCTCTGAATGGCCCCAGCAAAGCTTTGTCAGCTCCCTCAGCATCACTGCTGGCACCAGGTTTGATATGGCAATTACAAACTGATCAGGTGATACTAAAATCTGACTCTATGCACCTTCACTGCTGCTCTGATGGAGTTCATAACCAGGCTAATAAGATCTGAATTATAACCACAGGGCAAGTTCATCCAGCAATAATGAAAGTTAATGGTAAATAAAATTCAATATATTAGACTAAAACTTATGCTCAGCATTCTCATTTTGCCTTGTACCCCTTAAAAATGTGAAATGACATTTACTCAGTCATTAAATGATTGATAAATTCCTGCCTTTACTGAAATACCATAGTAAGGATTTTACTCCATGAGGGGTGCAGAGCTCTGTCCTAACCATGCTCTGGAGCCAAATTCTAAAGCTACAATAATTCCAGTGGGTCAGTATTTCCTTCATTTTTTTATTACAGCATGTTTGCTAAATTTACAGCAAGCAGAAAATAAGCTGGGTCTGTAGTTACTTTGATCAAAACATTGATGTTTTAAAGGTAGTACACAATATTGGTTAAAAAGAACATATAAAAATACCTTTTTAGAAGCCTCTATAAGAAAGGAAATACAAAGTTTAACCCCACAACTTTCCTCTGCTAGAGCTGCACTCTACTGCTACAGTTTTAAATAGACTTTTTGCTGTTTTTGAACTATACATCCAGGAAAGTCTACAAAATGAAAGGAACGTGCATATAAATGATTGCATAGCAGAACATGAACATTGGCTGCAAACAGGAAAGAGAAGGTGAGAAACTGCCCAGTGTACACAGACATGGTCACCCCTAATGCTCCTTCTCCACAGCCCCTGCACCTGCCACAGGCCCTGCTGGAGCCCGGGCCCCAAACCTGGCACATTCTCTAAAAAGGGACTTCTGGCCATCAGTGTCTGTGTGTGCTGCCACACCAGCCAGTGAGGACACTGAGTGTTGGCTGCTGGCTTTGGAAAGTAAATAGAGAACACAAGGCCAAAGCCATTTCCATAACAAAGGATGGAACACTGCTGAGCTCACACGCTGGGTTTGCTATTCTAAATATATTGTATTGGTGACAAACTACATAGCCAGAGATGCAGCTCTTGTTCATATCCAACTCCAAACGCTTGTTCTGAAGTGAAACAACACCTGGTAACCAAACCACTATCAATGTGAGGAAGGAGTGGTTCAGATTTGCCTGGCCAACTCCTTCTGCTGTGTCCAAGCAATCCTGCCTACCCAGGCAGAGAAAAGGCTACTGTTTGATACCTATGGACACACCAACTAACCACAGGAGTCATTGGCATGAAGGTTTAGCTCTTATATACTGTACACACACAACAAAACTATCTACTTGTATCTAACAGCAGGAAAACTAAGCAATTTTATGGTTAACTGCTCACTAAAATTTAGAATAGATACAAAAACTGCATAAAATGTACACACAACCTATTACTGAGTTGCTCTGCCATTTGCTGAAATCTGAATGTAATGTTGCATTTCTAGCTGGGTTTTCTCCCCTCACACCTTCACAGCAGCCAGGCAGAGGCAGCGACGCCTCTGTCCCGACAAGTCACGACACTGCACAGTCTCCCAGACCAACTCTCTCCCCGTGTTGTACACGCAGTGTCAGTACCATCTCTCCAGGGCTAAACCCTCCAAACTCTCTCTGCAAAGAGCTCCAGTCACTGCCCCAGTGGTGCTGGTGGGCAGGGGAGCCCCAAACCCTGCCCTGGGCCATGAACAAACTGCAGGGGAGCCCCAAACCCTGCCCTGGGCCATGAACAAACTGCCAGGCTGACCCGGCAGCCAGTGCTGCACTACAGCTGTCCAGTTCTCTGTTTCTCACAAAGTTTAGTGTTAAAAGAACCAGTTAAACAGCTGGTTTAACTGCTCAGCACAAACTGGGACCAATTTCTCTGTGGGTGTGACATTTGTAAAAGGACAATGTTGCAAGTTACTATCAACCAAGTCATCACCAATATCTAAGCATTAAAAATGCAAGTCTTTACAAAAATATACATAGAGACACCACAACCCAATCAGTAGCTGCCCATGACATGTTACCAAGTGGACATTCTCTCTCCCTCTCTCTCTCTCTGTGGCTTCTCAACACTGTTTGAATTTTAACCATTGTTGGCTACAGGGAAAACTGACAAAGAAAATATTTTTAGCACTGCTGCAACATCATATTCCTGATAATTTAAGTAAACTGAACTGTGTGTAAATGAATCTTACATGCCTAAACCAACATGGATACACTGTTAGTGGCCACTGGACTTGGGACTAGTCCAAGACCTCGATCTGGATTTTGACCTAGATCTAGAATGTGATCTTGACTGGGATTTGGATCTAGCTGGTTCTTTTTTCCTCGACTCCTTCTCATATCTTGAGCTGGACTTATAGTGTGTTTTAGAATCTGTCTTAGAAGTGCCTCTAGATTTGGTGTGAGATGCAGACCTAGACCGTGATTTAGCCTTCATTTCTTTCTTGGGCTGTGACTTGGATCGTGATCTTGAATTGGACTTAGATCTTGAAAAAGATCGATTGCGGTGTTTGAACCTATCAGAATAAAGGGGAGAGAGGAGATTTGAATGTAAAAACACTATTCTCACACATCTAGAACATTAAAAATTGTTTACCGTTTTTGCAGGAGAAACTTTTTTTTTTAACCTACAGTTCAAGGAACACAGTGATCTAGTTTGGAATTGAAAGGTGCAAAAGTGTTTACCTATCGTTGTCCGAGTGGCTTCTGCTGCGGCGAGGCCTTCCCGCGGGTCTGCTGCTGGAGGGCACAGCAGAGGAGGGAAACAAACACCCACTTAAATACACAGACACTCAGGAAACCAAATTCCAAGCTCTGCTTTTCTAAATTACTCTCCAGTGAAGCACAGAATGGCTTCGTTCCCTGTTTCTGCTCTGATGCAGCATGCAAGGCACACAAACCCCCAACCTCCCCACAGTTCTAACAGTTAAATGGTCACTGAGGTGTGTTCCCCCAGCAGGCTGACCCCACACACACCCCACTCCCTTCCTGGGGCTGTAGGATCTCACACACCCCCCTCACTCCCCTCCCAGGGCTGTAGGATCTCTCACACACCCCACACTCACTTCCTGGGGCTGTAGGATCACACACACCCCCCTCACTCCCTTCCTGGGGCTGTAGGATCTCACACACCCCGTCACACTCCCCTCCCAGGACTGTAGGATCACACACACCCCACACTCCCTTCCTGGGGCTGTAGGATCTCACACAGACCCCTCACACTCCCCTCCCAGGGCTGTAGGATCACACACACCCCACTCCCTTCCTGGGGCTGTAGGATCTCATACACCCCCCTCACTCCCCTCCCAGGACTGTAGGATCTCACACAGACCCCACACTCCCCTCCCAGGGCTGTAGGATCACACACACCCCACACTCCCCTCCCAGGACTGTAGGATCACACACCCCTCACTCCCTTCCTGGGGCTGTAGGATCTCACACAGACCCCTCACTCCCCTCCCAGGGCTGTAGGATCACACACACCCCACACTCCCCTCCCAGGACTGTAGGATCACTCACACACCCCACACTCACTTCCTGGGGCTGTAGGATCTCACACACCCCCTCACACTCCCCTCCCAGGGCTGTAGGATCACACACACACCCCTCACACTCCCCTCCCAGGGCTGTAGGATCACACACACCCCACACTCCCCTCCCAGGACTGTAGGATCACTCACACACACCCCACTCCCTTCCTGGGGCTGTAGGATCTCACACACCCCTCTCACTCCCCTCCCAGGACTGTAGGATCTCACACAGACCCCTCACTCCCCTCCCAGGGCTGTAGGATCACACACACCCCCCTCACTCCCTTCCTGGGGCTGTAGGATCTCACACCCCCCACACTCACTTCCTGGGGCTGTAGGATCTCACACAGACCCCTCACACTCCCCTCCCAGGGCTGTAGGATCTCACATACCCCCTCACACTCCCCTCCCAGGACTGTAGGATCACACACACCCCACACTCCCCTCCCAGGACTGTAGGATCACTCACACACCCCACACTCACTTCCTGGGGCTGTAGGATCTCACACACCCCCTCACACTCCCCTCCCAGGGCTGTAGGATCACACACACACCCCTCACTCCCCTCCCAGGACTGTAGGATCACACACCCCACACTCACTTCCTGGGGCTGTAGGATCTCCTGTAGCTGTAGTCGAAGGAGCGGCTCCGGGAGCGCCTCCTCTCGTAGCTGCGGCTCCGGGACCGCCGGTATCTGTCGTAGTCGTCGTAGCGAGAGGAGCTGTACAGGTTTCTCCCTTCCTTGGCTTTCATTTGATTTGGTGCTGTGAAAAAAACAGTATTGAAGTTAAAAAACATGCCCTGCGTTGGTCACTTAGTGACTAACCCATGTCTGGTGTTTAGCAGAGGCTCACTCATGGTTCTCATCCATGATTCCAGCAGGGATGTTTGTGAAAGGACAGAGAGGCCTCTTGGTGCTGCTTTAACCACTGCACAGAAATTGATGCAGCCTCGTGGGTATCATAAACCCAGGAAAAAAACAAGCAACCCCCCTCAAAAACAGTAAGTGATGCTCCATAAAACCAGAATACAGAGCTGGCAGAGGAGATTTCAGGCCAGCTGCAAACTGGTATGGCAGGTCAAACCCATGACTGAGACAGTCTAACATTCCTGAATTTACCCAACAGTGAAAGCTAACAGGGAATTAATCAAGGCACAAACACACACAGGGCACTCAGCACATGTGGCGGTGCCTGGCACTGAGGGAAGGCACAAACACACACAGGGCAGCACAGGCAGCAGTGCCTGGCACTGAGGGAAGGCACAAACACACACAGGGCAGCACATGGAGCAGTGCCTGGTGCTGAGGGAAGGCACAAACACACACAGGGCAGCACATGGAGCAGTGCCTGGCACTGAGGGAAGGCACAAACACACACAGGGCAGCACAGGCAGCAGTGCCTGGCACTGAGGGAAGGCACAAACACACACAGGGCAGCACATGGAGCAGTGCCTGGTGCTGAGGGAAGGCACAAACACACACAGGGCAGCACAGGCAGCAGTGCCTGGCACTGAGGGAAGGCACAAACACACACAGGGCAGCACATGGAGCAGTGCCTGGTGCTGAGGGAAGGCACAAACACACACAGGGCAGCACATGGAGCAGTGCCTGGCACTGAGGGAAGGCACAAACACACACAGGGCAGCACAGGCAGCAGTGCCTGGTGCTGAGGGAAGGCACAAACACACACAGGGCAGCACATGGAGCAGTGCCTGGCACTGAGGGAAGGCACAAACACACACAGGGCAGCACAGGCAGCAGTGCCTGGCACTGACTGAAGGCACAGCCCCCCCAGCAGCACAGGCAGCAGTGCCTGGCACTGACCAAAGGCACAGCCCCGGGCACTCACTCTTGCGGTCGCCCTGCGCGAACTGGATCTCGATCTGCCGCCCGCAGATCCACTTCCGGTCCAGGTTGTGCAGAGCGTCCTCTGCGTCTCGCACATCTTCGAATGTGGGCGGGTTAAGGGGCTTGGCAATTGGAGCAGTTACACAGTTGGTACTTAAAATAAACATCAGTTATTTTCCAGCTTTACAGGCAGCTTTTCTAAGTTCTTTTGTCGTGCTACACTACACACTAGTGAATTATTTTTTAATTAACCACCAGCTGAGAACTCCTGTAATAAAATTTAAATCTGGTAACATGACCATGAATTCACCCATCACCAAGCAGTTTCTATGTGATACTCTAACTTTTCTCTTCTCCCACTTGCACTTATGCAGAGAAAATAAAGGTATCCTTTTCAAAATACACTCATTAATGGTCATTTAGTTCTCTCCACTGCACTGAGCTTATTAAAGTTAAACCCTAGTTCTAAAATTGTGTTGGACATACCCACAGTAAATACCAACTACTGCTGTTAGAGCTGGGATAAAGCTTTCCCAAGAGCCTCTGGGTTTCAGCAGTGCCAGGCTGTGTGCACAGACCCTGCCCAGCGTGGGTCAGGGCGGGCACTGCCAGCAGGGCCCCCAGGCAGGGCCTGGCACTCCCCTCAGAGCTGGACTCACCCCCTGCTCAGCCACAGGGCCCACAGGGCGAGTCCCTTCTCCCTCCTGAGCCAGCTCAGCTCTCAGCAGCGCCAGCTCTGCACAGACAAACTGCCCTCCATACACCCAGAACAGACCACAGGTACAGCAGCACTCCCAAGAGAAATATTACAGGTTTTGTCAATGGACTAAACCAGAATAATTCACCAAATTACTGCTTACGTGACAGGCAGAAGAGAAACTGTTACTCTGTAGGATACATCAGGTATGACTCCTTTAATCTTGGCCACCATTCAACTTCATCTTGACCTTTAACTCTTTAAGTGCTTGTCAGAAGGACTTGTCATGAGATGCTTGGCCAAAAATGACAGATGGCTTTATCTTTAACTTTGAAAAACAACCTTTTCCCCCTTTTGCAGATAAAGCGAAGCTTTGTCTCCCATTATGGCTTGTCCTTCTTCCAGCTTTTCTTTACTTTTCTTTTCCCAAACTCTCCCTTCTCTTCAAGCCTGATCCTTAAGAGGTCTTTGGCTTGTCTACTTGCCTTAATTGTTGAACTCTACTCTAAAGGTTCTTTCATGCTTTCTCTTTGGGGTCGCCATTACTGTACAGCTTTACATTCTGAGGCAACAACAGAGGACAGCAAATTAGGGGACAATAGTAAAGAACTTCACCTCATTTTTATACAATCTGATTTCCATCAAGTGATTCCAGTTTCCATTTGTTAAATTAACAATATATTATATTGGAACACCAGCCACAATTTGCTAAGCACAACTTTACTTACACACACCAGTGATAATTAAAACGTGCCAGACAATTCTGAGTCAGTGACAAATTTGCATTTAAATCACACAGCATTAATTTCAGTGGCATAAGCAAGATTTATATTACTGGACTTGATTAAGTCTTGCAAAAAAGGCAAAGAACAATCGAGAGAAGTTAATCTTCAAAAACAACAAAACACCACGACATAAGTAAGACACTTATTAGATACAACACAAAAATAAACTGCTTTTTCACGTAGATTGGTTACCTCTGACACAAACTTGAGTTTCAAACTCCAACACCCCTCACTACTGAGCCATCTGGAGAAAGGATATTGAACGTAAGCAAAGCCCCTGGGCCGGCGGGTGTAGAAGTCGAGCGGGACATAAACGTCGACGATGGGCCCGTAGCGGCCGAACTCCCGGCGCAGATCCTCGGACCTGCAACGGCACGGGCGGCGCGGGGCTGTCACTGCCGGGGGCAGAACCGCCACCGCGGCACAAACGGGCCCCGGGGCAGCGCCCGGGACAGCGCCCGGGACAGCAGCGCCGCAGGAAGGCATCGGGGGGAAAGGCATTCGGGCAGTTCGCTGCTGGGAGAACACGGGCATTCCCTGGAACAAACGGGGAGTGAGGAGGCTCCAGATCCACCCCGGCAGCTGCGAACCGGCTCCAGATCCACCCCGGCAGCTGCGAACCGGCCCCAGATCCACCCCGGCAGCTGCGAACCGGCTCCAGATCCACCCCGGCAGCTGCGAACCGGCTCCAGATCCACCCCGGCAGCTGCGAACCGGCTCCAGATCCACCCCGGCAGCTGCGAACCGGCTCCAGATCCACCCCGGCAGCTGCGAACCGGCTCCAGATCCACCCCGGCAGCTGCGAACCGGCTCCAGATCCACCCCGGCAGCTGCGAACCGGCTCCAGATCCACCCCGGCAGCTGCGAACCGGCTCCAGATCCACCCCGGCAGCTGCGAACCGGCCCCCGGCGTAACTCAGAACAAAACACGCACAGCTGAGGAGTGATGCAGGGAAGGCAGGGCAGGAGGTACCAGCAAAGGTTGGCAGAAAGCAAAAAGAACCCAAAAGGACTGTTGAGAATTATTATTATTATTCTTCAAGTGCCTCATGTAATTCAAGGGTCATTTTGCAACACACAAACATCAATTATAAGCTCCAAATAAACACTCCAGGAATAACCCGGGCACCCAAGCTCATCTACACTGAATAATCAATACTTCCAACCACATCAAACAGAACAGACCTGGAGGGAGCAACACTCGTGCCCTCGGGACAGTTTTTCCAAAGGGTTGGCTTTGGAGAGCTGAGACAAAACCGCCCAACGGCGCCTACCCCTGGAACAACCACTCACCACAGAGGGCTCTAAACCACATCAGCTCCTTTACGTGCGTTTTGGGGACATTGAGGCCAAAAACCTGCACGAGAAAGGCTCAGACAATACCATATTTAGGTGGGATAAAGAGTTATTACTATTTTTTAGTATTTTTACATTTCTCTTTCTCATCGGTTGGGAAACAATCCCCACACAGTCCGTGCCGGCAGAGACCACAATGGAAACACCTCCAGGCAGGATCCAATCCCAGCCTCCCGGGGAAGCCTCAGTGGGATCCACATCATTGTAAAGAGTTTGGGAGCAATCACCCTCCTCAGCTGCTCCTACGGTAAAATAAACTACTGGGAAGAGCAAAGGAAATTCATGCAACAAAACCAGTTTAATTCGAAGCTATTCAGCTCTGACCACACGGTCCCCAACACACTCCACTCCTCCCTGCACACGCTGCTGTTGGTTGCTCAACAACTTCGATACGAGTTGGCCAGGCAGGGTTGGAAAACTTGGATTTTATAGATTTAGAGCTCGCAGGGACTTCCATACAAATTCTAACAAAGTTACCAACACCGGAGTGCTCCGACACGACCATTCCACACCAAAACGCTCCACAAACGTCCCACAGCCGGTGCCAAACACCAAAACTGCAAAGGAGGCGTGGGGAAAACCAGCGGCTTCCTAAAAACATCAAACAAGACCCTGCACGACACACGGCGCGACTGTTTCAAACCCCTGGGGGAAGTTCTGTCGCTCATTTCCAGCTGTAAAGGGACTCAGGAAACTGGAGGTTAAATTCTCCATCTCCTGTCACTTGCTTTGGGATAATTTGGAGCACGTTGCACGGATGATGACAGAGGATTTCCAGCCAAACCCCCTCCACTTTCCGTGCTATTCCTGCGCACTGTACTTGGGGTAGATTAACAAAGAAATTTTCTAAATCTTCAAGTACAATCCACGCAGCGACATCCCCGAGCCGGCAGCACCTCCCGCCCCACCGGGGGAGCCTCGCCAGAATTTTGGGGACTGAGGCGCTGCCCTCTCCCATCCAACAGCTCCTGAGCATCCCGGAGCGCCCCGAGGCGGCGGCGGGACTCGCACTGTGTCGCGGCCCAGCTTTGTTCTGTCTGGAGACGGAGCTTTGTGGAGGGGCGGGGAACGGGCAGCACCGCGAGGGGAGAGAGCGCAGGGGGGAGAGGGGAGAGCTGAGCAGGGGGAAACCGAGCAGGGAGAGCGCAGGGGAGAGGGGAGAGCGGGCAGAGAGGAGCGGGGAGCGCAGAACGGAGCGGGCAGAGCCGAACGGGCACAGCAGAAATGAGCGGGCAGAGCTGAGGAGGCCGCACAAAAAGGAGCGGGCAGAGCTGAGGAGGCCGCACAAAAAGGAGCGGGCAGAGCTGAGGAGGCCGCACAAAAAGGAGCGGGCAGAGCTGAGGAGGCCGCACAAAAAGGAGCGGGCAGAGCTGAGGAGGCCGCACAAAAAGGAGCGGGCAGAGCTGAGGAGGCCGCACAAAAAGGAGCGGGCAGAGCTGAGGAGGCCGCGCAGGCCGGAGCGGGCCGGGATCGCCCCCCCCCCCCCCACGCGGGACCCCGTCGCGCGCGGCCTAGCGAGCCCGCCAACGCCCGAGCGAGCCCCCGGGCCACCGCCGCTCACCGGGTGTCGTCGGCCACGTTGCGCACGAAGAGCGAGGTGTTGGGGGGCCGCAGGTATCGGGACATGTCGGCGGGGACGGGGCGGGAGCGGCCCGGGCCGAGCGGAGAGGGCCGGAGTGCTGCGCCCGCCAGCGCCGCCTCTCGCGAGACTTCCCGCGCCGCTTCCGCCGAGAGCCCCACGCGGCGCCAACACGCGACCGGGGCCCGCGCCGCGCATGCGCAGAGCTCGGCCCGGCCCGCCGCGCGCGCCCGCCTTTCCCGCCGAAACGCCGGGCAAGATGGCGGCGGGGCCGCACCGCCCCCCCCCAGGGGACCAGCAGTCCCCTCAGGGTGCGCTAACCCCCTCAGGGCACCATCACCACCCTCAGGGCGCCATCACACCCCTCAGGGGTCCAGCACTCCCCTCAGGGTGCCATAACCTCCTCAGGGTGCCATCACCACCCTCAGGGCGCCATCACCACCCTCAGGGCGCCATCACCACCCTCAGGGCGCCATCACACCCCTCAGGGGTCCAGCAGTCCCCTCAGGGTGCCATAACCCCCTCAGGGCGCCATAACCCCCTCAGGGCGCCATCACCACCCTCAGGGCACCATCACCACCCTCAGGGTTCCATCACACCCCTCAGGGGTCCAGCACTCCCCTCAGGGTGCCATCACACCCCTCAGGGGTCCAGCACTCGCCTCAGGGGTCCATCACACCCCTCAGGGCGCCATAACCCCCTCAGGGATCCATCTCTTCCCTCAGGCCGCCATCACCCCTTTCAGGGTGCCATAACCCCCTCAGGCCGCCATAATCCCCTCAGGGTGCCATAACCCCCCTTAGGGATCCATAACCTCCCTCAGGGATCCATAACTCCCCTCAGGGATCCATAACCCCCCTCAGGGATCCATAACTCCCCTCAGGGATCCATAACCCCCCTCAGGGATCCATAACTCCCCTCAGGGATCCATAACTCCCCTCAGGGATCCATAACCCCCCTCAGGGATCCATAACTCCCCTCAGGGATCCATAACTCCCCTCAGGGATCCATAACCCCCTCAGGGATCCATAACCCCCTCAGGTCCCCTCAGGGACTGAAAGACTTGGAGCTGTTGCAGCCCTGCTGTCTGTCACTAGTGGATTTTGGCTTTTTAATATTCATGAATGAAAACTGGGTGGACATTGCTGTTCATGCCCTGGCAGTCTCACACTCAGAACTGCCTGGCTTTTAGTTTTTGAGTGACGGATGAAGTTCAATCACTAACACAGGAGGTGTGTGTCAGATATATTCACCACTCTTACAAAAACAAGGTAATTTATGGTGTTTGTACTCTCAGTGGTCTGTTCAGGGCTCTGCAAAAGGAGATGTTGGTCTCTGACAATGTTTCTTTGCATTTAATGTTTACAGTTAACATTCTCTATGCAAGCAGCAGGTTCAGTTTGTGACCTTGTGCAACACAGACTCAGATCTGCTTACAAAAATCATCAACAGAACAAGCAAATCAAGCCAAGAGAGTACAAGTAGAGACTGGATTTATGGTGGGGATGGGCAGCACACAAAAATGATTCTGTGGACATTCTGGGAAACAATGGGATCACCAAAGAGTGGACTGTGGTGAAGGACTGAAATGCACCCTGCCAGGGTTTCCCTTTGGAGCTTCTCACCCTGGGAATCACAGCTCTGCACAAGATGCAGAGAAGATTAGAAATACTCTCCTGGAGCCCTTTGCAGACAGAAATCCCTTGGGTTTGTGCAGTGGATCCAGTGCTGGGATCCCACCCTGGCAGGTTCATCCTCCAGAGCACTGGATTGCTCTGGGCTGTGGACACAGTTTGCAGAGTGAGGAAAATCCTGCTGGTTTGGCTGTTCCCTGAGGAACTGGGAATGTATCCCTGAGGAACTGGGAATGTCCCTTTGTCATGGGCTGCCCTGTGGCCACAGGGGTGAGGACACTGGGGTGAGGGCACTGGGGTGAGGACACTGGGGTGAGGGCACTGGGGTGAGGCCACAGGGGTGAGGACACTGGGGTGAGGACATTGGGGTGAGGGCACTGGGGTGAGGACATTGGGGTGAGGGCACTGGGGTGAGGCCACAGGGGTGAGGACACTGGGGTGAGGACATTGGGGTGAGGACACTGGGGTGAGGGAACTGGGGTGAGGACACTGGGGTGAGGACACTGGGGTGAGGGCACTGGGGTGAGGGCACTGGGGTGAGGACATTGGGGTGAGGACATTGGGGTGAGGACACGGGAGTGAGGGCACTGGGGTGAGGGCACTGGGGTGAGGGCACTGGGGTGAGGACACTGGGGTGAGGACACGGGGGTGAGGACACTGGGGTGAGGGCACTGGGGTGAGGGCACTGGGGTGAGGGCACTGGGGTGAGGACATTGGGGTGAGGACACGGGGGTGAGGGCACTGGGGTGAGGGCACTGGGGTGAGGGCATTGGGGTGAGGGCACGGGCACCAGTGCTGCAAACACAGAATCCACACAGTTGGGAACAAAGGCAGTGGAAATGCCCTTTTAAGAATTTTTAGTGCTTTCAATTAAAATGTTTTAGCATCAGTTTCAGTTCTAAAGAGGATCAGTGTGTTCTAAGGGTTGGTGTCTACAGTTTATAATTTCAATCACTTTTGTGTTCCAGTTGCCATCGATGGAGGTCAAACAAGGAAGGTGTGAGTTTGCCAGGCAGATTTTGTCACGTGTGCTGGGAATATCCAGGTAGGTACTGAACCAAAATAACACCTTCATGGGGTTTTTTCAAAGCAAACACATATATACACCTTTTGCTTTAAAATCATTCCTGTTTTATATCAGCAAAGCAAATCACTCTTGTTCTATAACAGGCTTTAAATGAGTAATGAATGATCTCTGCACTGGTTCAGAAACAAACCTGAAGTGCCTCGTGTTTTCTGTCCCACAGTTTACAGACACAGCCTTTGTTCAGTGCTCTGTGAATGTACTGATGGAAACCCACGCTGTGTGTTTGGTTTCAAGGTGCAGTTTGAGCAGTTCCCCAGCAACCCCAAACAATGGAGGGCTTTTTGCAGCTCTTCAAAGCACCTTCCTCCTCCTCCTCCTCCTCCTCCTCCTCCTCCTCCTCCTCCTCCTCCCCGAGTTCCACCAGCCTGGATTTCTGTGCTGCTGATCTGAGTTCTGTGTAACCCACATGGCTTTTAATTCTGGCTGCAGAACTCTGCTTAGCATTAGACCTGCCTGGGAAGCAAAGTGAGCACAATAATCCTTCATGCCAGTAAAGCTCCCCCTGAGAAGGGCCTTGTCCCAGAACAAGAACACCCTGCCCAAGTTGCTGGTACCACGTTGTGTTACCAACTCAAACAGCCTCCCCTCACAGACTGCTCTCCCAGCGTGGGAACGTGGGAACTGGCACTCTGAGCTGGAATGAAATGGCTCCAGAGGAGCTGAGCTGGCACACTGGCTGATCCAGCAGTGGGAGCTGATGGGCAGGGAACAGGGAAAGGGCTCCAGGTCCTGGCATTTTACACTCAGTAGAGACACAGTCTGGGTTACTTGAGCTGCACAGACTTGGACCATGACAAGATCCTGGGAGTTCTTTGCAAACTGGGAGAATGATGAATTCCCTTTGCTCTTTTAGTGCCTCATTTTTGTTAACTCTGCTCATATGCAGGTCAGTTTAACAACACCCACTCCAGTATTATTTTGTAATTGTTAATGACTGTCAAATACTTCACAGCTTTTAAAATGTCACTGTCTCTGTTCCTCTGACACGTGGTGCTCATCAGCTCAGCAATGTCTGGTTGTTCTCTGCTGGCCAGGGTATAGAGAAAGGGGTTTAACAGAAGACTAAAGTGGACACAGGAACTAAAGCTGGATGTGTTCACTGAGTATGTAAGAAATGAAGGAGCATTTACACAGCTTCTGTCTGTTCCCAAGGATTGTGGTGACTAACTGGAACATCATGTTCAGGTTTGGTTGTCTGGGGGCAAACAAAAGGGATCTGTGAGGACTCAGGGAGAGCAGTCCTGCAATAATGGGAAGGGGTGCACACGTGAAGGGAGAGCAGAAATCATAATCATTTCCTGTACTGTTAACCCAAGACAACTGTTTGTTCAGATAACAAAGATCACACCTTGTGGAAAGTGCACTTTATTTTAGGTATGTAAAGATATCACAAAGGAGAGGATCTGGCTTTAAACTTTCTTGCTTCTTCTGACAAGTGTTACTCCACCAGATGTTATAGTCTAGAGAAGACAAAGATACATCATTTGTTTTCCATTTAGACTTTAGGAACTCTGTTTATAGCTCAGTGACAGGAGTTTCTGTAATCCATGTATAAATCCATCTTGGTCCACAGAAAATACATTCACAGTACCTGCCTATAAATGTATGTAAAACATTCACACCAGGGAAAAATTTCTACAGAGCCAGCCCTGAAGGCTGAAAATCTGAATATAAATTCCTTCATAGACTCCATTCTGTGGCTGCCTTGCTTCTTAAGGTTAGAAAAGCAGTTTTCTACTCAAATGTCATTATGCTCTTTTGAACCTTATACTCCCTCTGGTCTTCAGGAATTGTGTGTCCAGACCACGGAACTTGTCTGGAATTCCTTGTGCTCCTTTGGAGCCACCTTTCCCCAGGGGGCAGTTTGTAGGAGCCCAGTGAGCTGCACTAGAGCAAAGCTCTTGGTCAGTACTGAATAATTTAGGACTCAAGAGCTCTGAAGAACTGAGGGCACCGTGAGTGTCCAGGTTTGGCTCAGCCCTCCCTGTCCTTCCAGAGGTGCTGCTGTGGCTGCAGCTGAGGGTGCACACACTGCTGTGGGAATCCAGGGATTTACAAGGACTCTTCCTGCAGCTCAGCAGAGAAACCCCTGCACACTTCAGTGCCTGGAATTGCCCCCAGGGTAGTCATTAATAAAAGGATTTGTTGAGCAGGATGTGTTAAGTACATAAGCAACATCTAAAGGAGAGTCATCTGTTGGTTTCAGTAAGGAAACTGAATAATAAAGAACACAAACAGTGTTTTGCACTGACTGGTTGGTCTGATATAAAATTCTGTATCTGCAGATTTAGGCACTGAAGGGACTCTGCAAGTAATGTAATTTTGGGGTTTGTTTTGAGCCTCCACTAACAGCTCCTCACCACTTTCCCCTTCAGCATTTTTCTTATTTCCAACACTTACCTCCACCATTTCATTCCCTTTAATTTCTTGCTCATGAGAGAATTTATCTGACTTGCACACGAGCTTCCCATTGACCAAGTTCACAGTACACTGTTGGAACACAGAGATTGGGATCCAGTTAGGACAGGGCTGGGAAACAGAAAATAAATGATGCTGCTGTTTTGTCATCACATGTGCTGATTTTAACTGGGCACCACAGCATTTCAGGGGGAGGTTTAGAAGGAGCATTTGTTTGTTGAACTGATACAAATGTTTGCTGATGGCAACAGTACAGGCAGGTTTCCCTCACACAGAGAGGGAAGGGGTGAATAAAGAGCTGCCCCATCCCTGGGGTGGGTTACCTTGAGCTTCCTGCCATCCATCGTGGTGATATCGGCCTCTTTGCCGATGGTAAACGAGTTAGTCACAGATTGCTTGGGGGTTTTGGATGTCACAACAAAGTCATTTCCTTTCTGCTGTATCTCCACAATGGGCTTGATGTCTTTGGCCACTTTGATAATGTCATCTGGCAACCCTGTGAAAACACAGTCCCTCCCCAGTTACTGACAAGCTGGGCCATGTTGGTCACCCCCAGGTCACTCAGCAGCCTCACACAGGACAGTCACACAGTCCCTCCCCAGTTACTGACGAGCTGGGCCATGTTGGTCACCCCCAGGTCACTCAGCAGCCTCACACAGGACAGTCACACAGTCCCTCCCCAGTTACTGACGAGCTGGGCCATGTTGGTCACCCCCAGGTCACTCAGCAGCCTCACACAGGACAGTCACACAGTTCCTGACCAGTTACTGATGAGCTGGGCCATGTTGGTCACCCCCAGGTCACTCAGCAGCCTCACACAGGACAGTCACACAGTCCCTCCCCAGTTACTGACGAGCTGGGCCATGTTGGTCACCCCCAGGTCACTCAGCAGCCTCACACAGGACAGTCACACAGTCCCTCCCCAGTTACTGACGAGCTGTCCCATGTTGGTCACCCCCAGGTCACTCAGCAGCCTCACACAGGACAGTCACACAGTCCCTCCCCAGTTACTGACGAGCTGGGCCATGTTGGTCACCCCCAGGTCACTCAGCAGCCTCACACAGGACAGTCACACAGTCCCTCCCCAGTTGCCACGTGTGGCCATCGCTGGGGCTGCAGCAAGGCCTGAGCACCAGCAGCACTTTGGGAAGCTGAATCAGCAACACCTTCTAGTTAAATGTGGTCATCAAGTCCTGTGTTAATCAGCACAGGTCCATTTCTGGCACAGCTCTTCTTTCTTGAGGAACTCTCCAACACCCAAATAGGAATTTGGGGGTTGTCTGTAGCCCTTCTACTTCAGGTTTTGTGACTTTTATCTTCATGTCCAAATGAGATATAACAGACTTTACCAGGCAAGGGGGAGTTTGTCACAGAAAGCCAAGGAACCCCCAAAGCTGTGGTGTGTGCAGGGTGGGTGCAGAGGGTTCCAGGGACAGCAGACACTCACCAAGGGCTTTGAGGAAGGGCTCCAGGTTCTCCTGGGCATAGACCTGCCAGGTCCCAGCGAAGGCCATGGTGTGACACACAGTGAGGGCTCTCCCTGAGCCTTGGGATGCCATTTATGGACAGCCCCAATTGTCAGATGGCTAATTATTAACTGGGAAATAAGAATTATTAATCATTTATTTGTTCTTAGTGATCATAACCTCTAGTTCATGCTGCTCTGTGGAAAGCCTTACCTTGATGCTGGGGATGTTGTGTTTGTTGTGGGTCACTGACCTCAGTTCTCATTATCCTTAATTGATGGGAAGTGTTGCAGAGCTTCACTTGCTTTGTTTTGGTCACAGCTTCCATGTTTTATACCTTTTGCTGTGTTTTGGACAGAATTCTCCAAACAGAATGCCATAATTTACAACAGATTGGGGTAATTACTGTCATACAGCAGGAACTTCCTAATTATCACAATATTCTCTACCATGGGCACTTGAACCTTAAATGGTGAGTAGTGAAGTAATAAATCCACAGCTATTTCTTCCACAATGTGGGTCTGCAATTGCTGAGGGCAGGGAAAATCCTGCTGGAGTGGGACATCAGTTATGGCTTTATCCAGCAGATGTCAGTGATGTGCATTTAAATCTGAATTAAATTCCGTTTATTATTGCTGGTTGTTAATAGTCACTGTGCACAGAGAAGATAAAAGGTAAAATAAACAGGGAACATGGCTCAGAGAGTGAGAGCAAGAACTAAGGAGGATGTGTTATTTCTCTTCTCACCAGTTGCCCCTGAACTCCTCACTCATTCCAGCCCTGGAGGGCTATTCCTTGCTGACTGTTGATTTTGGAAGGCACTCATTAATTCTGTGTTCAATTACATTGCTTAACTCCAGCAGAGCCTGTAGCCCAGGGGTGGGTGACCTTTCTATTTGTACCTGCCAGTAATTCTTCTGTTTAAATAGAGAACCAACACCAAACTTCTTCTTAGACATTCCTAACTCCTCTTTTAGTATGTAAGTCTAAAGGAAATTCAGACACAAAGAGCCAGGTTTGTAGTTACATTTACAGCAGCAAGGATCAGTCCTGACAGGGAATAAGGCCATTTTCCTGTGTGCAGTTTCCCAGACACACAGACTGATCTCATCATGGACACACTCACTCCACAGCAGTGCTGAGATGCCCCCCAGGGTTGAGTTTAATAACACACACAGGCATTTGGCAGCTCCAGGACAATCCATAGCACATGGTGATTTAATGCAAGAAAACCCCACAGACAGCCTGGGTCCCCTGGGGAACCCTCCTGCATCTCACACACAGATTCCAACTACCAAAATAAAAACACTCAAGTATTACTAAAATAAACATAGAGACACAACCCTGAATTTTAGTGCCGAGACACTGAAAGGAATCCAGAGGAGTTAAATTCCTTTTTGATTCAAGGGGACATAATTGACATAATTAACTAATTCATTTAGGCTTTTTCATGGCAATCCCAGCTGGGACTTCCTGCTCCGTTCCTATTGGTATCTCTCCATGTTTATAGACACTGATAGTGACCTGCCCAGTTTCAGCCCCATATTTATTCTTGACATAGATGCTGTATTTTCCTGTGTCCTCATTGCAGACCTTCTCTATGGTGATTGTGACCACTGACCCCTTCACATCCATCTTGTATCGCTCCTTGAACTCAATAACCTTCTCGTTTTTGAACCACGTGATTTCTGGGTAAGGGTCTCCAGAAACACAGCAGGTTAAACACAGGGTCTGTTGTAAAACAAGAGAACAGAAACAGATCACAGAGTTAGAAATGTGCAAGGAAATTCAGTTCATAGAATCCCAAACATTTAGGTTGGAAAGATCTTTAAGATGGAGTTCAACCCTTGCCCCAGCATTGCCAAGGCCACCACTAAACCATGTCCCCAAATGCCACACCCACACATCTTTTAAATAACAAAAAGAAATAGAGAAAAATTAAAATCAGTTCTCACATTTTCAGTAGGTGACATTCCAAGATTCCTTCTCCTGATATCTTCTAGTGGAATCAGGATTAACCTGCCTGAATTCTCTGGGCCTGACTCATATTTGTGCTACTGTCTTTTTATAGCTTCTTTTGCTGTAAAGTGGCACTTGAATAGGTGTGATGAATTTACAGTTATTTTACAGGACTTTTATTCTGCCTGCTCAGGGGGGACTGTGCCTCAGAAGTGTGAGCAGGGACCTGTATGATGGGAAGGCACATAAAGGCCTTAAAAGTCTAATCCTATGAAATGGGAAGACACCAGGAGGGATCTGGCTGTGCAAATGCCCTGGGAGGGTCCCCCTTCCCACCCCTGGCAACTGCAGGAGCTCAGAAAAGCTGCTGGGAAGGCCCAGGAGGGGAAAACGAGCAGTTTCCCTCCCCTTCAGTGACCCTTCTGTGTCTGTGCAAGCGCCAATTAGCAAAGTTACTCAATATTACCTTATCCTCCATGATGGTGGCAACATCTGGCAGACCTTGAACAACTCTGGCACGACCTGGGAATGAACAAATACAACCTTTCAGTTTGTCTTATCAGCAAATCACTTGGCTTTGTTTAATGGAGGAAGGGAATTAATTTACTTACGCTTTTCTGCTATTGCTGCTTCCCTGCCAGTGAGAGAAAGGGATTGTGGTTTTATTTAGTAGCCATTATAGTCCCAGTTTAGAGTGGGACACTCAAATAGATTTAGCTGTGAAAATATTTAGGCAGAAACTTACTTGAGCCTTCTGTGCTCAGCCAGGGCATCTTCAAAGGCTGCAAGAACGAAAAGGTTTAAGGGAAGTTGCTGTTTGTTTTGTTTGACTCAGTAAATGTAACATAACGGCTCAGTGTTGGGATTACACAGATAAATGTCATTATCATCTAGACGGTGTCTGTGCCTGCCTTAGGGAAACACAGCTCTGTTTGGACACTGCTGAAATAAGAGACACCTTTCCATAGAGAAAACTCCAGCAGTCTGGGCAAGTCTTTGCAAACCTGGCAGTTCTCTTTTCCAAGCTGCCTCCTGTAAGCCCTGCTGGCACCAGACACAGCCCAGGAGCAGCTGCCCCCCTGCTCCTCCTCTCCCCAGCAGTGCCTGCCCTGTGGTAAAGGCTCCCCAGAGGCTCCAGTCCTGCCCCCTGCCCTTCCCCTGGAGCTTCCCTGTGGGCACTGCCCTGTCCGTGCCCCGGTTCCACCGCGGGCTGTGCTGGCACTGCGGCCCCAGCCCCGCTGAGGGAGGGAGGAATCCCTGCCCGGGCTGGAGCACTCCTGGAAAGAAGCTCGGGTGTTTCCCGTGCCTGGGATGGTCCGGCCCGGCTCACCTTGCCCAGCCAGATCCGTGGACAGTCTGTGGGAGCTGTTCCCATCGAACAGCTCCAGGGTGTACCTTCCCTTGTCGGCGTCCGTGGGGCTCAGGATGTGCAGCCAGAGCCGGTCCATGGTGCTGCCCGCCCTCAGCCTGTCACGGCTCTCCAGCTGCTTCTCCCTGAGCAAACAGGGGTGGCACTTGAGCAGCGTTTAGCAGAGCTGCAGGAATCACAGCGTTACCTTCTGTTCCACCTGTGCTGCTTGGAATGTGGGAGTCAGGGGTCATTTCCTGGGGAGTTTTGCACTGGTGGAGATCCCATGGGGCATCCAGCTGTGCTTTAGGCAGTTTGCCAAAGCTTTACAGATCGAAACAGACCTCCAAGTTCTTACTTGGGAGATTAAATAGCATTTACATGTTGAATATTCGTAAGCATTTGGCCCTTAAAATTATTAAAAATTGGCCTCCTTATATACATGTGTAGGTGGGGTCTAATAAACACAATTTCTCTATTGATGAAGACATTATGAGGCTAAATTAGCCACTGTTTGGGAATAATTTTAGAGTGTTTGGGAATATTTGTTATTCAGAGTGGGGAAATAAAGTAGTTTAGGAAAAAAGTAGTAGAAATAAAGCTGGAGAAAACCTGTGTGTAACCAAGGAGGCTGTAACTGAGCAGTGTTGTGAGAGCACCATTGTTATTCTGGTAAGGATGAGCACTTATAAATATTTCTGCAGTGCTAAGATAAAAATAACAAGACTGCCCATTCTGGAATTCCAAGACATGTCTCAGGATGAAAGTGAATTGTGGTTTTCAGCCCTTGCTCAGACAAACCTATTCTTAAATTGCCTTAAAAATCTTCGGGCTCAGGCCCAAATGTTTCATTTTGGATAAACAGTTACAAGCAAGTGTTCCAAAGCTTTGCAAGTATCTTTGGGGACTCACTTGTGATACCAGGTAGTCTTCATGTAGTCTGTGTAGTACTTCACATCCGTGTAGATTTTGATGCCTTCCTCAGTAGGCTGAATTTTCAGAGGTGTAGCAGAAAGAGCTGAAATTGAGGAGGCCTTTCAAGAACACCCAATTTCACAAGTTGCACCAACAAAATCCCAAGCAGCCCATGAACATTTCACTGTGGACAGCCTGGCTGGCTGAGGGCAGGATGGAGCTCTGCCTCCTGCAGAGCCTGGAGCTCTCAGGAGCTGTAGAACAATGGCAGTGGCTGGTGCAGGGGGCTGGGCCTGGGCTGCACATCTCCCAGCTGGGCCAGATTCACAGGCAGGGCTGGCACAGGGAGCAGGTGCCAGCGTCCCACACTCACAGGGTAGTTTGGAAGTACAGAGGGCTTTAAGTCCCTGGGTTTCCTTCCTGACCACCCTCCTCACACTAAAGGAGCAGAGAGGGGGTGTTGTACTCGAGCCACACCCAGGGGCAGCTCCAGAGCATTTATTTGCTCTGCCTGGGACATCCCACCTTCCCCTCCTGTTGTTACTGCTGACATACCACTGATCCTGCACAGCTCCTTCAGCAGCTCTTCAAAGGCTGAAAGGCAAAGGTTTAAATGTCTGTAACTACAACAGTTGTCAAATCACATCTGATCTACTGACTTTATTCACTGTGTTTAGGATGCTTTATATCCACTTGTTATTTGTTGTCTTTTTCTGTTGTAGAGCTCACTGAGAATGGACTTTTTGCCTCTGATTCATTTATTTTTAGATGCTGGGCATTTCTTACTAAATTTAAATGTTTCTACCTTCCTTAACATTCAACATGTGCAACCAAGTGCCTCCCAGAGAGGAGATTTATGTGTCAGGTTTAAGGGATGGATTCCAGATGTCGGGGTAGGATTCAATCTCAGGAGGCAGAATCTCCTGATTGATGCTGAGTTTGAGTGACTGAAACATTCCTGAGCTTTTAACTGTGGTGCTTGACAGAATTTATAGTGCAGTCCAAGCCTGAGAAATGACTGCAGATGTAAATGACATTATAATGTAGATGAAGAAATCATTTAAATCCTACCAGTGAATTTTTAATGCAGGTTTTAATCTCTATAAAAGCATGCAAGTACTGTGGTAATTAACAGTGTCACAGAAAGTGAGGAAATTTGGGGTTAAATCCCAAATCAGTCCTAGGCAGGGCTGTGAGTGTGTGCTATTGTGGGATCCAAGGTTCTCCTACCTCCTTTGGTGAGATCCAGCTGGGTTTGGTCCTCTCCTCGCTCATCTGAAACAACTGCTCTGTACTGCCCCTCATCTGCCTTGCTCACCTGCCAAATACACCCCTCATGTCTATGAAGAGAAACCCCCCAGGCAAACAACACCCCTCCCAAAGAAATCCCCATACCCTTCACAGGGGGCAGGATTTGGAGAAGGGGGAGCAGCTTCTCTGGCCTTCTCTGTGAGTTAAACCATAACATTGCATGCAGCTCATTCTGTAACGAGCTCAGCGAGTCTCATTTATGGCACTAAAGTTCATCTCCAGAACAGGCAGCCAGTGCTGATCAGAAAAGGCCTCGGGTTCTTTTTAGCCTCTCAGGATGTGTTAAACTTTTAACAGCCACTCATGTTAAAAACAATGTATTTGTTGCTGGAATCACAGACTGGTTTGGGTTGGGAGGGACTTTAGGGATCCTTTAGTTCCACCCCCCTGCCATGGGCAGGACCCCTTCCAGTAGAATTCACAGTTAGAATCTGACTATAACATTAAATGTTTCTTCTCTACCCAAACCTTATGGGATAAGTTCACCCGTATTTTTTTGCATTTCCCATGATCCCCAAAGCCTCCAAGAGGTTTTATGGTTTCCACCTTTGCAATGCGCAGAGTTCCTGTCCCGGTCTGTGGGTCAAACACACCACCCGCTCGTGCTTTCTGACTGAAGAACCACTGGAACTTGGTGTCCTTCCTCAGGTTTGTTGCCTGTTTGGAGTCAGCATTGAGCAGTCAGGATCCCAGAGGCATTTGCATTCTGAATTCCTGGATGTCCTTCTAATCAGGCACATCACTTGCATTAGAGAATCGCTCCAGAACCTTAGAAAGTCCCTTCTCTATTAAAATGCCTGCCCCAAATACTCTGGCTCCTTTCCCTGCTGGTGGGCAGCCAGGCATGTGAATGAACCCCTCATATCCCAGGATGGAACGCTACAGGAATTCAGCTCGGGCAGGGGCAGCCCCGCCGTGAGTACCTTGCAGGTGAGCAGCACCTCGCAGCTCTCTGTGACCGTCCATCGCAGGCTCTCTATGAAATGCGGACCTGGGAAACAAAACAAACGGCTCCGAGAACGCAGCGCCTCAGCTCGCTGCTGTTCCTGCGGAAATGGCTCCATCTGGTGCTGAGCTCCTGCTCGGCATGGGACGGGAAGCGGCAAACGGGGGCATAGACACACTTTGGTCCTGTAGGAAGGGTCTGGGAAGGGCTGGACCTGCAGTCTAGGTCGGTGTCACAGCCCTTATGAAGTGAATATTATTATCCCCACGGGAAGAGAATAATCTTTGCAATTCAGTCGTTTTTCTCTGAATTTGCTTTATAAACGTCCTAATTCATGATTATGAAACTGGGGATAAAATGTAAGTGAAATGCACACATCTTTATAAACTTATCTAGAGAATCCTGTTTTCCCCAGGGAAAGTAAGTGGATCTTAATTACATTATTCATATTATTCATTATTACATACAGAGTGGACTGTTTTCAGAATTCAGAAATGTTACTGCACTGATCCAGCAGATCTATACTAAGAATTCTGTGTAGTTTAGCTAAAATTGCTTAAATAAATTATTTTTATTTTTAAGGGCAGGGCAAAGTATCTGAAAATGAGGAGTGTTATCCTGGTGTGTTAATCAGCTTAAACAATGTGATTAAAAAGATGATAAGGATATTCAGAGCCCCCATTGCAATGGCTTTGCTCGGGTTTCACCCTCCTTTTGCCATCACTCTGGCACAAGTGATGACCCTCTGGGTCACCTTACCCTGTTTTCTCTTCCATTCCCTCCGTTTGGCATCGGCCTCCTCTGCAACTTTGGCAAAACCTGTGGGACAGCAATGCACAAAGTCAACCAAAACCTGTGGGACAGCAATGCACAAAGTCAACCAAAACCTGTGGGACAGCAATGCACAAAGTCAACCAGCCCCCAAATCAGCAATTCCTGCTCCCAGGAGGAGTTACCAGAGCTGGGACCTTTGTTTTTACCCTTGAGCATCAGCCACCTGCTCTGCCACTGGGCTGGGTGCTGAGAACCTCACACTGAGCTCCTCACACTTGACCAAATGAAATGGGTGTTTTCACCTTACAGAAAGGTTAAGCCCCCTGAAATGATAATGTTTAAAAAGTAAGAAACACAGAAGGCAGAGAGCACAGAGTTTGTCTAGTTCTGGACAACTGCAGCTTCTCTGCCTTGTTTGCTGCCAGTGAAGACAAATGGGCACTTTAGAGCACAACTCATCAGATTTATTTTATATCCTGAATGTAGCATGTGCTGAACCTCTCTGGGAAACTGAATGTTTCTCTCCAGGGAGTTAAGTGGACTTGACATTTTATAGACATTTTCCACTCAAAAACTTTGGAAGCTTTAGAATGTCACTTGAAAGCAAAATGCAAGAACTGAAACTAGAGACAGGCAGTCAATGGGGAAGGATTTGAATGAGAATCTTGTTACTTTCTATTTTTAATTAATTTTAAGAGGCTCTCTGTACTGCACCCCCAAGGCCCTGCACGTTTCCTGTGGTGTTGCTGCCTGGCCTTGCCCTGGAGTGCAGTTGGCACTGGTTTCTTTACTGCATTCAGTGCAATGCAATTAACCAGCTGTTAAATACACTGCGTTTTCAACCTGATCCTGTCCCAAGATAAATGAGTACATGTAGTAAATGACACATCACACAGTTTGCTGCCAAGGCACAGTTTGCCACAGCAAGATAATATGCAAAGCATTTGTAAGAAATAACTAAGCATTTCATGGCACATTTAGCTTTAGCAGACTGTTCTTATCATCAAGGACCTATTTATAAGGCCAAAAGCTTCAATTTTTGATAAAGAGAAATTCAGCTCATTTTGTAAATGATTCCTGGACTTTGAATGTGGACTAAAACAAGTATTTGCTCTCCCCATTCCCAGTGTGCCATTGGAACTGCTGGAAATACTCTGGGGCCTCAAGTGCCTGACAAAGTTTCCACTGGGCATGGCAGTCTATATTTGACCCCGAATTCCCACTTACTTTCATCCACAAGGACTAGGGTGAATTGGTTCTTGGCTTTCCCATCCTGCAGCTGGGCTGTGTACACCCCTTTATCATCTGCACAGAAATCCTGGATTATCAGCTCTACAAGGCCTTTTTCCTTGACAAAGTTTATTTTATGAGTCTGTGCAAAACAAAGGAAATAAGATAAACTGAGGAGTTTTTCTGCAGTCAAACTGCTCCAGGGTGAGATCCTGGCAGAGCATCTTCTACCCCACCTGTCAGTCAGGCTGTGTCTGCATCCTCCCAAACATCCCTCACCTTACAGGTGATGAGGGCACTGCACTCTGCTGTTCCATCCCGTGGGATTCAGCTCTGACTTACAAAGGAATGGTAGAATTGCTTCCAGCAGAGCTTTCCTCTGGGACAGATTTGTTAAACCACCTGACACACCACATTCCTCCCTGCTGGATATCACAGACCCTTCAGCTCACCAGAATCTCCCTGATTTTTGGTATCACAGAAGTGTTGTGCTTAATTCCAGTCTGTGACACGTAATGGCTTATCTGGGCCTGATGAGCAACATTCCCACCCTGCTGCAGGTTCTACTGAACCTCCTCCACAGACACCCCGAAACTGCCAGGTGCTTAAACATAAACATCATCATTCTGCCTCACTGCCTTGTTTGCTCCAAGCAAATATTATCCTTACAAAGAGCCTGACAAACACTTCGAATTGTGTACAACCCTGTCAGCCCTCAGTGGGGAAGAGACAGTTCTTAGAGCAGGCAAAGCCTTCGATAAACTCGCTCATGTTGTTTGAACCCCCAGCAGGGCACTGACAGCTCTGAACTGCTTTGGGCTGCCCCTTTGTTCTCTGGGCTCTGTGATCTTGGCATTGCCCTCTGCACTGACCTGACAGCCCATGATTTATACTGTGCTTCATTCTCAACTGTTGCCCCTCTGGTCCTGTCATTCCAAATACTTTTTAAATGGTATAATATTAACTTGATGTGGGAAGACAAGGAGGAGGCCTGAGCATTTTTTCGGGTGTCTCAGGAGGTCCAATCCCACTGTAACACACCAGGCAGGGCTATTTCCAGTGCCTCACTCTGAGAAATAAATCACATTCCTCTGCTTCTAGAATTCATAATTGTCTGTGTTTAGTTCAAATGGATATGGTGGAAAGCTTCAGCTTGGCTTGGGAGAGCAGAGTAAAAATATCCCATCTCATTGCAAGAGCTGGAGTTCCTTTAGCATCTCCTGAAATGGGTTGAGTGTGGCCATCCCAGGCAAAGCTCTGCATCCTGCACAGGTGCATTTGTAACATCACAGGAATTACGTGTGACTGAGGTTTATTGTCAGAAAATTCCTTTCTCAAAGGAAGGGGCAGGTTGTCAGAGGAACAGTGCCCTGTGTGGAGGTGTGTGAGTGCTGCAGCCTCGCAGCCTCCTGTTCCTGCACGGCTCTGGAACCCTCCAGAGAGACACACCGAAGGAACTGGGGGGAATTTAGGAAACGGGGAATGTACTTGCTCAGCCTCCCTGTTCAGCAGAAGTCAGAGTGAAATGCACAGTCAAACCTACGGGAGTGCTGTGCAGCTCCTTGTCGTTGAAGATGAGGTGCAGCCCCGCGGCCGGGGACAGCGGCTCCACCTGCAGCCACAGCCGCACCGCGCCCTTCTCCAGGACATCCACGTTCCAGCCCGAGATCAGCCGGATCACTGCACACAGGGGCACCGTGGGGGGGTCACGGCCCGGCCGCGGGGGCTGCCCGGCCACGGGGACTGCCCAGCCAGGCTCCCCCTCCCACCCAGGCTCCCCTTCCCAGCCAGGGCCCCCCTTCCCAGCCAGGGCTCCCCCTCCCAGCCAGGGCCCCCCTTCCCAGCCAGGGCTCCCCCTCCCAGCCAGGGCTCCCCCTCCCAGCCAGGGCTCCCCTTCCCAGCCAGGGCTCCCCTTCCCAGCCAGGGCTCCCCCTCCCACCCAGGGCTCCCCTTCCCAGCCAGGGCTCCCCCTCCCAGCCAGGCTCCCCCTCCCAGCCCGTGCCCACGGGGGGCTGTGACCGCCCCAACTTACGCGGGTTCCTGATCTCGTGGCTGCGTTTCAGTAACTTGTCCAGATCTGAAATGCACAGAATAAAAAGCCATTTAGATACATACAACTAGGCCACAACTGGTTAATTGTATCCACTTAATTTAATTTTTAATGAACTTTGTCAAGAGAAAGATTATAAGTATAAAATACTTGACAATCGTAAGGACTAGAGGAGATTGTGAAGATAATTCTTAGTTGTATCTGATGAAAACGTTGGTTGTATCAGTTCAAGGAGCATGTTGAAGTTTTAAATCACTGTGATAGTGTAGCTGTGTTTGAAATCTGAACTGTAATGGAAAAATGGCTTTCCAGGAGCACGGAATCTTTCCTTAGGGGAGTGTAAAAGAAACTGCCCTTGAGCCTTCAAGGAATGGAAAACATCTTTCTAATGATGCCACTGTCATTAAGTGACATTAGTCACTTACTATTCCTCTACAAGAAACTTTCCTCTAAACATCTAATATTAGCAAATTAGGGCACACTTGGTTTTTGTTGTTGGCAAATAGTAGTTTTTACCTTCTTTTGTTAGAGTGCAGCTGGCAGAGATATCGTCATCTACATCCGTGACCTCCACTGAATAGACACCCAGATCCTTTTCTGAGGGCTCTTTCAGTATCAGCTTAGATCTAGATATAAAAAATAGTAATAAAAATTATATTTTCCCCCAAAATTTTGCTTCCTGTAACAGAATGCAATACATTGGATACACCAGAACACGAAATATAGAATTAATTGGCATTTACAAATAACCCTGAGGAGCAAGGCAGAAACCCTGGCAACATGATGACTGGTGCTTCCCTTTGGTGTCCTGAATGGCCCATTTCATGGACACCAGAGCTGGGAATCAGGGAAAAGAGAGGGAAACATTTGGCTTCATGTTTTCCTTAGTGTTTAATGTGTTATCTATTTGACATTCCACTATTAATTTTCTCAGTGTGCTTTATGTACTCACCTATTGCCTTTCTCTACAATCTGAACTCTGTCAGCATCTGGTGGTCCTTCATAGTCCTTTGACCAGATAAATTCAGAGGATTCATTCTTTTCAGGAGCTTCAAAAGCCATATAAATGAAACCCTCTTCATCGACCCCAAGTTCAATTTCATTTGTGCCTGTGTGAGGGAAAACCCACCAAACATTCCTTACTAAACCAGATCAGGCTGAGCTCAGCCCAAACCACAAAGTGTACAGTTTGAATAAATGAGTTTGGGCAGTTTGATTAGCTAATCTTTATTTTGACTGAGGGTCTTTCTTGCTCTGAAACAAGTAGCTGATGCATCATAAAGCAGCTTTTCACCAGAATCATCATTCTATTTACAGACTCACACAACCCCATCACTTCCAGTTTCATACCAGGTTTGGTTTTAGCCACCACTGGATCGGAGGGGAGTGAAGGGGGTCCAATTCCAGCCTTGTTCAGTGCTCTTACTCGGAAAATATAACATTTCCCTGTCTGCAGGCCTGAAACCTGCAGGAAACATGGTCAGGGATTAACATGAGACTCACCGAGAAGCACCAGTGGGACAGCAAGAGCAGGTACAGACCTTCATGTGGGTGGTGGGTACAGCCTGTTTGCTTATCCGTGTCCATTCCTCGGAGCCTTCTTCACACATGTCCACGTGGTAGCCCGTGACTGGCCCTGCCCCCGAGTACAGAGGGGCCTCCCAGTGCAGCTGCAGGGCCGAGTCCCTCACCTCAGTGCACCTCACGTCGTACGGGGGGCCTGGGCACACAGGGCAGCCTGTCAGACCCTCCAAACTGCAGCTGGGGCACTCTGGGGGCGGGGCAGGGGCAGTTCTCAGGTAACAGTGAACAGAGATGCCTTCTGAGCAATTAGGGGTAGGCTCAGAAAAAAGCATAAAGCAACTGCTTTAATGTTATTGGCTGGGGTGTAACAGACAGAGCCATTAAGATTTTAGATCCAGACTGTTCATTCTCTGGAAACAGTATTGTTAAAATTACCTGGGTGCCGTGTTTGTGTAAAGCAGAAATAATGCCCTGAATTGGAACATCCCTGACAATGCTGGTGTGCTTTTTGGTACTTACACAGATTTACAGTGTTCAGAAGCCCCTGGGATTCATGGAGAGTGAGGAGATAACTAATACCCCTGGTGACAGTTTTGTGGATGATTTGTAGGGGCCATTCACTCAGGAGTTGGACTTGATCCCTGTGGGTCCCTTCCAGCTCAGAATATTCTGCCATTGACGGTGACAACGATCCACATGAGCAGTACCTGGTTCTGGCATTGTCCACTCCTCACATCTGAACAGGTCACTGGGTTCAGACACTTCCCCAACTCCAGCCATGTTCATGGCACAGGCACGGAACTCGTACAGGTGCCCCTCCTGCAGGCTGCTGACCTGTGGGGCAGAAGGGCAGGCACTGTGGGGACAGCCCTGCCTGGCCTGGGCAGGGTGGGAGGAGAGTCCAGGGTAGAACTGGAGTGTGACCAGCTCGGCCCTTGGCGCAGCAGTGCCCAAAGCAGTGCCCAAAGCAGTGCCCAGAGCAGTGCCCAGAGCAGCACCACAGTGCCCAAGGCAGTGCCCAGAGCAGCACAGCAGTGCCCAGAGCAGTGCCCAGAGCAGTGCCCAGAGCAGCACAGCAGTGCCCAGAGCAGTGCCCAGGGCAGCACAGCAGTGCCCAGAGCAGTGCCCAGAGCAGCACCACAGTGCCCAAGGCAGTGCCCAAGGCAGCACAGCAGTGCCCAGAGCAGCACCACAGTGCCCAAGGCAGTGCCCAGGGCAGCACAGCAATGCCCAGAGCAGTGCCCAGAGCAGCACCACAGTGCTGCAGCCGGAGCAGGTACCGTGCACACTCGCTGTGGGATTGGCTGTGTGTTCACTTCATGCCAGTCCAGCTCGGAGCTGTCGTGCTGGTCTAGGAAATAACCCAGGATCTTGGTCCCTCCTCTGCGCCGCGGGGCCTTCCAGCCGATGGTCATGTCGGTCCTCCCGCAGCGCAGCAGGACAAACCCGTGTGGGGCAGAGGGACACGCTGAGCAAAGAGAAACAGGGCACTGTTCACTGCAGGTCTGGGATGCAGGGACTGGGAAAAGAAGGTTAGTTGAAGGGTAGGCAGGAGTGTGCTGAGGAAATCTCAGCGTGCTCACACCAGGTGTGACTCTATTTGTGTTAAGGGCCCCCTATACCACCTCTGCAGTGTAAAGGGATTTGAAAATGACCAGGTTCTCATTTGGAAGTCACAGCAAAAGTCATGGATGTGTCTCGGGGTGTTTCTTCCATGTTGCTTTACGGCTTCTGTGACAGAGAGGGTGGAAGCAGTGGGTTGATCAAAGGGGACCATGGAGGGTTAGATCCTTGGCTGATGGGGATCCTACAAGATTTTGCAATTGCCCTGAGACATTCCCTGTGCTGATTTCAAGACAGGATAACTGAGCACTGAAAATGGTCATGTAACACCACACTGATAAGTCAGAGTGCTAATTAATGAACTCTGCCCACCCTTGGTCAGTGTAATTGACAGCAGACACTGCAGAGTACCAGGAAATTATTCCTGTGTTGCTTTGCTTCTCAAACATCCCCATTATGTGCAGTAACAGATCTGTGTGATGGATGGGGGACCCACAGTTCCCTCTGGACTGTGTCTGTCACCACTCACCGATGGCTGGCCTGACAACGATGGGCTCTGTCTCTGGGGAGCTCTCACTCAGTCCTGCCTCACCAACAGATTTCACACAAAACACGTATTCTTTTCCAGGCTGCAGCCCAGGAACAGTAAATCTGGGAGAGCAAATTAACATGGTTGTGTTTGACTGGGCGAAGTACAAGTAAACAGTGCTTAGAACAGACAGCAATACATTTTAATAAGGCCTTGTTCTTCCAAAATCATTATTTGCCATTGCAAATTAAAGTGTCACATAAAATGGCTCCCAATAAATCACACAGTGGGTATGGAATAGATGGAGAGGAATCACTCTGCTAGCTGGAATTGTCAGGGAATAAACAGGACTTTTTAGTGGACTTTATGTGACCCCCATGGCTAGGGAGGGACTCTACATCCTACATGTGAGTGACACCAACTTATTCTACTGGAAAACAAGCAAAAAAATGGAATGTGGTTCTACTGGTGCCCCGAGGTCTGTGTACCAGTACAGCCCCAGTCTGAGAGGAACTCACAGACTGTGCTGTCAGCCTGGCTTTGGGTGTGAAAGTGAGGCTTTGGGCAACGCTGGTTTCTCAAGGGGGACGTGGTGTTGGTGTGAGGATGAGCAGGTGTGTGGGCAGTGGAGGAAGGTCTTTTTTGTCTGAAATATTACTCTAGCTAGAAACAGAAGAGTCCAGGGTGAGCCCTCCCAGCTCTCAGGGGAGCAGAACTGAACTCACTCGTTGCATGTCACAGGCTTGTTATTGACAGTTTGCCACTCCTCTGTCCCAGTCTCCCTGCAGTAGATGTAATAGCCAAGGGGCTCCAGACCATCCTTTGGCTTATCCCACTGCAGAACAACAGAAGTCTTGGTGTCTCTGAAAGCTAAAACCTGAGATGGTGGAGGTGGAGGAGCTAAAAAAAAAGGAAAAAGGAAAAAGAAAGAGAAAAATAAGGAAGCTTAAAATTTATAATTTTAAAAAACCCCAAACATTCTAAGTGAGTTGGCCTGTTTGATTTATTCACCTTTTCTAGAGTACCACTTTCAAATTTTTGCCCAGTGAAGCTGTGGCTGCCCCATCCCTGGAAGTGTCCCAGGCCAGGCTGGACAGGGCTTGGAGCACCCTGGGAAGGTGTCCCTGCCCATGGCAGGGGTTGGAATGGGTGATCTCTGAGGTCCCTTCCAACCCCAACCAGTCAGTGATTCTATGCCGTGGACATTGTCCCACTCTACAGGCACTGTTTGGGGTTGGGTTTGCCATGTCTCCCTCTCCCTTACAGCCCCTTGGTTTGTGCAGTTACAGCTCTGCTACCTCCTCTGAAGCACAGGAGGTCAAGGCTGACATGCTGATTGTCCTGGGCTGCTCTCTGGAGTGGGACCTGCCTCACTGCAGTGAAAGGCATGGATGGACACTGGGGCAGCTTTACCATGGGAGAATATGAGCAGTCAGGGAGGAGAGCTCATCTGTCTGCATGCCAGAAACACAGACCTGAGCCCTCACACCTCTGCCATCGGCTCAGGGCAGGGCAGGACAAACCAGAGCAGCACTGCAGGGGCTCCTGTTGTGTCTGACCCCCCAGAACAGGCTGCTGCAGCCCCGTGGCATCCCTTCCACACCAGGCTGTGTCACCTCCCTCCCACCCTGCTGGGAGCATACTTGGATTAAACACAGCCTTCCACTGCTTCTGTTTTATTAAAGATAATTCCCCCTCACTGCTTGGTTGGATTTACACTGCACTGACCAACTGCAGAGTAATTAAACAAGGATTTAAGGCTTTAAGAGATTTCCTTGTATCAAAGCAAGCACTGTGTAACCACAGACTGTGAAGTTTAGAGGCAGGGGCGGGCAGGGGAAGCCCCGCGTTGTTTCCAGAGCAGGTCTCCTGCAGCTCATTAGTGCAGAGCAGAGCAGTGCAGTAATTACCCAGCTGTGCCCCGGCAGTGAGGGGCTGGCTGGGCAGCGAGGGCTCGCTGGTGCCGTACTTGTTCACGGAGCGCACACGGAAGATGTAGGACTTTCCTTTAACCAGATCAAAGAGTGCAAATCTTGGGGAATTAACTGGCATATCCACGTTCACCATTTGCCAGGAGTTGCTGCCCACAACCGACTGTAGGGAAAAAGGAGATGATTTACAACTCGTGTTGTAACTCAGGCCCAAAACCCCCCTGATCAAACAAAGCTGATCTTTGTAGGAAAGTAGTTAAAAAAACCTCCAAACAAATAAAGGCACAAACCAAACCATAAATGGTGTATTTCTTGTTGATACACCCAAACTTTCTCCCTTAGCAACAGAGGGCCCATTGGCAGCAGGTGAGACATGAGTATGTATGAGAGGAGATTGGTAGAAGATACTAATTAACCAGAATAATGATTAGTGGGGAATGGGGAAGTGAATGATTGTGCAGTTCTTCACAGCTTTCCCACCCCTCAGGGTCCTGGGGCCAGAAGGGCCTTCCTGTTGAAATGCTGCCATGCTGTGTGGTGTGAACATTACCTGGTGTGTGTTACTCATTAGCCCAGGGCTGGGGCAGAGCCTGGCGGGGCTGGACGGGGCCACACCAGCCCCACTCTGGGGGCTGTCAGAGCCATGGGCAGTGCCCTCCCCTGTGCCATAACCCACCGGAGGGGCAGCAGTGGGGCTGCCCTGCAATTCCCTCTCCGTGACACTGTTTCTTACCTTTTCCACATAATAATTCAGGGGCTCTCTGCCTCTGGGATCTGGTTCGTCCCAGGCCAAAGCCACATAATCTTCTCTGACCTCACTTGCATGAACATTGGTGGGTGGCAATGGAATTTTAATGTGTCCTGTGGGAAGGCAGAATAGGCTTTTTGTTTTAGTGAAAACGTGGCAGGAAAATAAAGTTCTTTTACAATGGCTTCTGGTTTCCCACTGTAAATTAAGGTTCATCAATATGCAGGAGGACACAAACCCTTTGGGGACACAGAGGCAAACCCAGATTATCACAGAAGGCTGTGCTGTTTGGGATAGTTCTGATCCTTGTAGTTCTGATACCACCCTATCATGGTGATTCACCATGTACCTTCCGAAGTGTTTCCTCCAGCCATATTATCAGAAGTCTCACTGCAGAACAATCATTCCTCTCTGGGAGAATGGCTCAGTGGAAATTGGAACTTACCTTCCAGGTCATCCTTGGATATTTCTATCGTCCTGCCTTCATCGTACGGAATAACTGTAATGTCAAACAGGGCAGTGTTACCCACTCAGAGGAGGTGTTGGGAAGAAAGACAGAACCCAGGACTGTGTCACTTCTTATGGGCATCATGATATACATTTCATGTCACACACAGTGGTATTTTGATCTTTTTCTGTTCAGAATAGTCCCAAGGAGGGTTCAGCAGAGGGACAGACTGTTCCAGAGGTGTGTGTGAGAATGGGGAGAACCTGGTCAAGCTGCCTTCAGTTGTACCCTCAGCCTCTCACTGGACTTAGGGAGCAAATGTTCATGGTTTCAGTACAAACCTGTCACTCTGCTGTCCCTGCTGGGGTCACGTGTTGTAACTGGATCACTGGCCCTGGAGGGGTGACTGATGCCCACTTTATTGAGAGCCTTTACTCGGAACTGGTAGGTCTGTCCCTCGGCAAGGCCCAGGATGGGGCACCTGCAGGTTTTCACAGGCTGGGCATTGCATGGGACCCAATCCTCTGACCCAGCAACACACCTGCAACAAAACACAGCCCGGGAGCTCCTTGGGGGTATTTCCACACAGTATCATGAGCTTTTTGAGCTCCAAGAGGATTGACTTACAGACCTTTCAATAAGATACCCCAGGACTGGACTTCCTCCATCATCACTGGGTGCTACCCAGGAGAGAATCAAACAGTCTTTGTTCACATCGTGGCATTTCACGTTGAGGGGAGATCCAGGTGCACCAGGGGTTTCTGCTGCAGCATCTGTAGGAACACCAAGTGCGAGTGGCTACTGTTTGTTCTTTTCTGTTCCAAAATTTTCATTCAATAGCTTAATTTTAACCATCTAAGGATCTCCTTACCACTAATACAAGTCAGGTTTTCTAATATCTAAATGACTTTGAAAATAAGATTTGGCCATCCTGATAATCGTGTCCATGCACGAACCTGGGAGCTGTTTTCTTGTGTGTGAGGCTGGGAATTGCTTTCTGCCAAGGTATTAGGAGAGGAGCTTTTACCTCTTACTCACCTCTCACAAACACATAAGTGGTCTGCTCTCTGTGCCCCTGCAGCGAGGGCACACGGACCGTGTAGAACCCCTCGTCCTCTTTGTGCGCACACGGCACCGTCAGAGACGCCTCCCGGGCCTGGCACTGCAGCTCCTGGCGCTCAGAACTCTGCAGCAACTCACCTGGGGGGCATGGAAGGGTAAAGGGCCCTCACCTGCACTGGCTGGGCAGGAGGGGCACATAAAAGCAGCAAACCCACAGAGCGAGATGAGGGTCTGTGAGACATTCCTGACTTTGCCATGGGCTGATCCCACTTTGCTGCTGGAAAGGCAAGGGCACTCTCACTGCACTGCTGCTGCTTTCCTGAACTTCAGAGCAGACAAAGATCACCAGGTTGGCCAAAATGGAAATCCTTGGTTGCCAGCAGAACAACACAGAGTACCCAAAAGTTTTTCCCACTGGAGAACCACAGGCTTTTCAATCACTTGGTGCTTTCTCCGTAGAGGACTAAGGCTTTTAAATTATTCCTATTATTACCTTCAAAACAATTTAGTGGTATCATCATTTACAAATGGGGAAAAGACAGAAATTAAGCAGTAACATCTGTAGCTTGAGGAGAGCTGAGAGCAGCTCAGGAATCCTGAATTTTAATTCTTTTCCATGAGCATTCAATCACAGCTACAAATTCCAGTGGTATATTCTTAGAGGTAAATGCATATGAATTCAGCTGTGTCCTACAAACCATCTCTGAACCAGGTGATGTCTCGTTGATGGTCAAGTAAATCAGAAGAGAAGAAACAGGAGAGGGTGAAAGGCTCCTTTTCTCTTGAAAATAAGGGTTTCAGTGGAAAAGCAAAATCTGCCTCCCTGGCCATAAGGGATCCTGTGGAACAAGAGTAAAAGTCACCCAGATAAAGAGGCTTCCAGAGCTTTCCTCCCTGTCATTTATTTATTCTTATATATTTGGAGCTGGCACTTTGCACCTGCAGTCAGGCTGTTGGGAAAAGCTCTGGCTCAGGTAAAAAAGAATAAATTGCTTCAGGCTATAAAAATTAATAATAAAAACATGAATTACTTACTTTTGTATATTTCTGAATCAAATCCTGACTCCTTCCCATAATATTCTATAAGACAAGAAGAAAACACGTTTAGCAAATCTCATGCCAGCGTTTATTTTCTCCTCAGAAGTATCCAGTGATGTTCAGCAAACTGTTCTTCCCTTAGACCAGCCCTTAATGTGAACCTTTGGGTGTAACCATGGGGTAAAACTTTGGTTCCTTTGGCAGCTGATGCCCTTCCCAGACAGCTGGGGATGTGTCTGCAGGGAGACTGTTCCTTGGCTGTGCCGGGCAGGCAACGCTGCTCTGGGTGCTCCTGGCACCGTTATTTGTACCTAAGGAGGTGTCTCCAGTTTGGCTGCTGCCTTTAAAGCTGCACTAGGCAAGTCAAAAGCAAACAAACAAACAAAAATATGAATAAAAGCAAAGCCCTGGGTTTAAACAGCATTCCCAGAGGTTGATGTGGGATTCTTGCACACTGCAGTGACTGGGACATCAGGATGTAACCACAAGCAATGATTTTCCTTCTGATACACTGAAGTACTTCCTGGAGCTGAGGGAAGTGTGTCCCTCAAGTCACTTGTTTCAAGAGCTGTGGATTCTTTGGAGGCATCACAGGTGGGTGTTGGCCCAGTCCCCCTGCTCTGGCCTGTTGGCATCACATCACAACGTGAAACTATTTGGAGCTGAAATCCAAGAACTGATGCACTTGAGATACTTTCCTTTCTCAAGGTGCCAGAAGTGCCCATAAAATAACTCCTGTTCTCCCGGTGAGTGAGGTTTGGCAGTAGCTGAGCTCACTGACAGGCAGGAGCTGAGGCTGAGTGTGAACAGCTGAAGAGGAAGGCAGTCTGGAGCACAGGAGGTGAAGCAGAGCCTCCTCCTGGGTCCTGGGAGACCCCAGCCATGTGTTTAGGGAGGGTGGGATCCCAGAGCCCCTGCCCTGGCATCGAGGCCATTCCAGACTGAGTGGGGCCAGGGAAGAGAGGCCATCACCCTGCCTGGGGCATGAGGAATGTTTCCAGTGCAGGCAGGATTAAGGCCTGGCTTTGGCTTGTGCAGAATGTGTGTCTGTGCCAGTTATTTTAAGAACAGCACAGATCAAAGAAGAGAATCTTGTCTTTGCTCTTGGTAGTTACTGGTTTGAGAGAGAAATGTGGAATTCTCTGCACTGTTGCACTGAGAGGTCCCTGTGAAAGCCACAGGTCTTGGTAACCCATTTCCTGGTTAAGCTGAGAAATGCAGCAGAGCCTTTGTGGGCCTGTTGTGTATTTAACTGTGTGGCTGTTTCATTGCAGCCCAGAAGAACAAGCACCTAAATTTAGTACTGTTTTAGCCCAGTGGAAGGGCAGCTGTGTCCATATGGAATCTGAAAGATGTTGGCTGAGTCCAGAAGTGGCTGAGAAAGAGAAGCTGTTCCATCAGCCATGAACACACATATCAGGGTGCCCGGGAGCACTTTGGCCAGTTGTGCTTTCTCCTCTCTAACAACTGAGAGGAATCCCCTCTCCCACTAACGGTGCTTTTCCCAGAGTGCTTGTATGTGCCTACCATATAATGAAAGTATTTTGAAGATCCTGCAGAATCTGGAAGTCTAAAACCAGAGGAACATTTTGTACTTACTCCTGACAAGCACTGTAGCAAAGGAATAGGCCTCTCCGTGCTGGTTCTTTACTTCCACTCTGTATTCGGCTGAATCTTCCATGGAGCATCTGGAAAAAACATTTCCCCTCCTTTTTAGCTTTCAATTACTATCCATATTTCACAGGACAGATTCAAAGGGATTCCCCTTTAATCCCAAAAGTTAAAAGGAGATATTTGCTTTTCATCCAGAAGCTGCTTCTTCTTTTGATTACAAGGATTTCTAATACTTTGTGATCAGTTTTTTCTCCTGACATCCAGAAGCCAAACATTTCAAGTACTGAACAAGCAAGAGCCCTGTGGCACACTTGGTATGCACGTGTGTATCACAGGGGTGACTCACAGAGCTGAACTAACGTTGCTGTGATTACACTGACCCATCCTAAATCACAACCCTGTGCCTGTTTGTGAAGTGCCTCATGTGCGTGGCCCAGCCCTGAAGGACAAAATGTTGGCGATGCCTAAAAAGAGGAGGAGAAATTAATTAAAGCTCTAATTTTTAAAAAAAAAGATTTTTTCAGTGAACTGCTGTTTTATGAAGTGCTGCTGAGATTGGCACAGGTTTAGCTCAAACACACAGCCTAAAGTCAGGCAAGGTCAGATTCCAGCAGAATTACCTTTCCTTGTTTGTCCTACACAAACTGGCAGTGTGGGCAGAGGGGCCTCTCTCAGCTGAGCCGCAGCTCAGCCCAGGGCACAGCCCTACCTGCTGATGTGCAGGGTCAGCATCCCAAAGTCGTTCCTGATCCTGTATTTCCCTGCTGGGGCCAGGCGGGGATCGATGGGGGCTCCGTTCTTGTACCTTGAACACAACACAATGTGCTGTTAGGAAATTACCTGTGCCAAACACAACAGAGGAGAGGAGCAGACACAATTCCCTCCTTTACAGGCCTCCCACTTGAACCCAGAACAGCCCTGCAGCTGGCCCAGGTCCCTCCCAAGTCCTGCCTGTCCCTGCCCTGGGGATGCTGGTGCTGCCCACGGCAGCTCAGCCTTGGCTTAACATTCCCTGCTCCACAGCTGGTGTGAGGGGGGTCACAGAGGTCTCTGCTTTGTGTTCCCTGGGGGTGTGTGGGAGGTTCCTCTTCTCTTTGCTCTTGGAATAATTCAGAGAGGTCGTTCTAGAAGGGCACACAGGGAGCTCCCTGCCTACAAAGTCATTAGTAATCCAAATGTTTGTGTGCTCAAACCTTCCAGGAGAGGAATGGTCGATCACTGTAACAAACTGATCAAAGAACACTTTGAAAATTGTTTTCTGAGGAGATCTTTCATCTATTTATGTCCCTCTGTTACTTATGGCATAGGCTGCAGTCAGGCCCAGTACCTAACACTCCTTCCCTGTGGTGGGTAGATACACAAAGTGAGTAAATGTAGGAGTCGTGGTGTGTTTTACAAACTGCAGCAGCAACAGCAGTTTCAGGCTAAAACTCTGAGGGTGTCCAGGGCAGTCAGGCTTTGAGTGCTGAAAATTGACCCTGGTTTCTGAGACTTAGGTCCTGAGTTTGCCTGCAGGACAGAGGACAGCACCAAGGGAAACAGGGAAATAAATCTGCATGAACATCAGTCCCAGAAGGAGCCCCACAGGACTGTGAGCTGCTTCCAGACCCAGTGAGTGCTCAGAGTCCTTACTGAGAACTGAGAGTGTCTCTGTGGCCTCTGAAGCTCTCCTTGCTCCTCCCAGCTGGACACAGATGTCACTGCTCTGGCTGCCCCCAGAGATGCACAGACTGTCCCCAGTGGGCCATGGCTGGGACTGACATACCAGGTGACCTGTGGGGTTGGGGACCCCAGGACAGTGCAGGCCAACGTCACGTCCATCCTCTCCCACACGGCGTGTGCCCTGAGGGGGATCCAGAACATGGGGGCTCTCCCTGAGCGCAGCTCAATGTACTCCTTCTCCACACGAGCCTTTTCCACAGCCTGTGACAAGGACACGAAATGAGGGCGATGGGAAGGGCTCTCTTATCACCCAAATTCTCTCACGAAAGGGCCACATGATAACCCTTCAGTGGCAGGGGCACAAGGCCTTGTCCTGAGTTGGATTCTGGGGTTGTCCCAGCCCCTGCTGAGGTTTGGCATCCCCTCCAGAGTGCCCCTTGGCCTGTGGGTTTCGTGCCCTGGGCCTGACCTTCCTCCGCAGGGCTCTGCGGTCCCTCCGCACGCGCAGCCGCCGGCAGGAGCCGATCACCTCCTTCTCCAGCCTCTCCATGTCATTCCCAAACAGGATGCTCCTCTGCCCCCTCTGCTCCAGCTCCAGGATGTCTGCTTCTCTTCGGAGCTTGTGCTCCCTGGGACACAGCAGGAGAAAAGCCAGCAAAGTCAGGATAATGCTTCTTACTTGGGTTTGGTCCTTGTTGTAGTTTTTTCACATCTTTTTGGTTAAACCAGAAGGGTTAAGGACAGCAACATGAGCTGCATGGAATGTGGGCATGAATGTCAGGCAATTATCCCTCCCAGGAACCAGCAGCATTCCCATGAGAGATCAGACTCCCATGGCACAGGATGGGGACCTGCTGTTTGACCACTTCTAATCCTGGGCAGGGCTGGGGGAAGGACTGGAGGGAGGAGGGATGTTGGTTGTTCAGCCATCACAGGAGGATGGACAGCAGGATCAATGCCAAGATTTTCTAGGAAAGAGGGAGAGTCCCATCTGTTGCCATTCATTTATTAATCCCACTGTATTTTCCATTTATTCCTTTGAAATTGGCTTTCTCATTGTTTGCTTTTGAGCACAACAATATTCCTCATTATCACAGGTACCAAGGCACTATCATTTCAGTTTGCTTTTTATTTGAGGTCTGATGTTTTTAAAGGAAGAACCTTTCAATTGAATCTACTTTTTGCTTCCAGAGTAAGTTGGAAACTGTAAGTTAGAAACTGCAAGTTGGAAATGTAACCTACAGTGGTTCCATTTGAGTTACAATGATTCCTGACTTACTTTGGTATTTCGGAGGTCAAGGCAAGGGCAGCCGCTATCGACAGCTCTGAGAGGCTGAAAGTCTCTTCTTCCTCACTGCCAGAGGCCAAACATGTAAAAGAAACCAGACAAGACTCCATAATTTCACAAACCCAAAATTCAGCAAACCTGTGAATGTGTAGAAAGTCCTGTCTGGACCCGACTGATTTGACCTGGCCCCACCTCCAGGCTCACCTGGTTTTGAACTTTTTCTTCCTGGTTGTGGAGGTCATTTCCAAGCTCTGTTTTCTCTCCTCCTTTTGCTCCTCCTCTCTGTGGTGGAAGAAGGCTCGAGTTCCCATGTTGGGAAGTCAAAAATGAACTTTTTTGCTGGAATAGAACAAAACTTAAAGTGGTTTTCAAATATCTTCAAGTTATCATGAAATCCTTGCTTTGCTTTGACATCCAGGGGCTGTGAATGAAGGTTCCTATTTTCTGACATTCACACCGTGAGAGGGGTTGTGTTTCTGCCAACAATGGAATCAGATGAAGAAATGAAATCTTTAAGGCAGCTGCAGCTGTAACAGAACAGTCAGTAGGCAGCACTTTGAGGATGGATTTGGTTCCCCAGGACTGATCATGCTCTAAATCTGGTGGATGCTCTCCCTGTTCTCCCAGGGAGTTCCATTAGATCAGACCCCCAGTATAGCAAAGAGACAAATGAGGAGCATCATGAGAGGGAGACCAGAGGGACAGGGAAGATTAGGGACAAAATAAGATATGGAACAGCAGATAGTGAGACAGGGAGGAAAAGTTTAGGAAATAAGCAATTTCCAGTCTGGAAACTGTCTTGCAGGGTAGCTGTGATGGCAAATAGCCTGTGACCCCCAGGCTGTGATCACACCTCACCCTGCCTGGGTGTGCCAGGACTTAGGCAGGGCAGTGCTGCTGAGCCAAGCACACGGGCTGCAGTGCAGGAGTCATGGAATCCTGGAATGGTTTGGGTGGGAAGGGACCTTACAGCCCAGCTCGTTCCACTCCCTGCCATGGGCAGGGACACCTCCCACCAGCCCAGGCTGCTCAGGCAGTTCCAGAGCACTCCTGCAGCCCATTCCCAGCTGGAATTCCTGTGCCCAGGCTGCTGCCAGAACAGATCCAGCCCAGTCCCTCAAGAGGACAGTGCTCTGTGCTGCCCTTTGGCTGCATCCTGAGAGATCAGTTGTTCCCTCTCAGCTCTTACACCGAGCTTGGTCAGTCCCAGGGAGAGCAGTGCCCTTCAGAGCGCTGGCCTGACAGGACTTGCTCAGTGAACAGCAGGATTTCCCCAGGAGTGGCCAGAGGAGGTTCCCAGAGATGCTGCCCGGGCAGGTGACACACAGGGGACAGCGGCACTGTTGGCTCCCGCCCATCCCTGCTGAGCTGCCGCAGCCCCTGCCTGGCAACTGGGCACCAAACTGCAGGGAATGCCACAGGTCTGCCCCTCCTCGTCTCCCTCTCCCTGCAGTAAATTCAAACCCACACAGCACAAGCCTCAAACTGCACATTTCCAAGTTCTAAAAGCTCGGGTTACTTTATGAAAGCAGCTTTGCAAATGTAATTGTTGCCAAATAAAATTTGCTCAAACATACTTGTAAATCTTTCCCCAGCTCAGGTTCCATGACTGAAATTTTCCCTTGGCAGTTTCTCCATCTGGGTTTTCACTTTACTGCTTTCTAATCCCAGCACAGTAAAAAATACAGACCCCTCAGCTTTCACTGGGACAATTTTTTCATAGCGTATTTTTATTTGTACAATTTCCTCTTGATGTAAATAAATTTATAAAGAGTTCATGGAAAAGCACAGTTGGCTGGAAAAGGACAATTGTTCTGGCAAATGCAAAATATCCCAACATGAAAATAAGTGATTAACATGATAATATTTCCTTAGTAGATGTTAACTTGGGAAGAAACAAAGAAATGTTGGATAAGAAAGAGAAAATAAAACAGGGTTTTATGGGAAAATATCTTTGTAATTTCATGGAATATTGGTCTCTTCAAGGCTGATTCAGCTGCAGAATGACTCGTGTCATCCTGGGCACCAGCTCTTTGTTTCCATGTTCACAAATAACTACTAATCCAGATTAATTTTTCCCATGTAATGGTTTTTCATTTTTCCCTGGATGAAGGGCAGTGCTTTATAATCTGGTGTTTGAGTAAAGACACAGAGTTCTGATCCACTAAAACTGACACTTTTCAATTCAAGTTTATATTATTTTCTAAACAGAGCAGTAAAACAGAAGAACAGCAATTCCTCTTTAAAGCAGATACAATGTCAAAGCCCAGTCTATTTCTGAAGTGCAAGTCAAATAAAGCTGTCATGCAAAACAACTGATGCTGCTCTGAAGGTCTTATAAAATCTTACAACAAACAGGAGTCTCTTTACAGATAAGCCAAACTTACCCAGTGAAGACTCTCCAAGAGCTCCTGTCCTCAGGCAAGAGAAGGGACAAAGGAGGCTCTTCCCTTCTCCCTGGTGATGACACTAAGAATGACTCTGCCCAAAAGAATGTTCCCCATGTTGGAGTGCCCATCCTGGAGTCAAATTTAGCCCCTGCCTGCCCTGTGGGACAATGGGAGCCCCCGGGCTGGGCAGGCAGTGCCAACACTCACACCCCTCTCACTCAGGCAGGCATTGCCTTGGCCAGAGGATGTGAGCAGAGACAGGTGCCCCCCAAATTCAGTGCTGGATTGTCCTCTGCTTTTTCAGAACAGAAGCTCCCACAGCATCTAAACTGAATTATGAATATATTCACCTCCCCCAGGAACTGCCCTTTGGGTGACTTTGCCATTGCTGCCTAATGGAGTGAAACCCTGTGCTTTGGCATCTCTGTAGTGAATGGCAACTCCAGGCAAAGCCTGGCAGTGTAATTAGACCAGGAGCTATGGCAGCTCTTACGTTTTGGGTGGCTGGGACTGCTTTGCTTCCCTTTCTGCAGGCAGGGAAGGTGCCTCACCAGAGTTTGGGTATCCATGGTGGTGTCTCAGAGTTTGGGCTCAAAGAACAGATTGCTGGTTCTGCATTTGAGACACTCTTGCAGTTCCAGGGTTCAGGATAAACCCTTCCCAGCAATGGGAGAGGCAGATGGTGTTTTTTGTGGCATCAGAGGACTTACAGAAATGACCTCCACCCTCCAGTCTGGCCCAGGCTGTCACCCTGCCCACATCAGCAGCACCCATTTCTAAGAACCTTGTTTGCTTCACCATCCAAAGAAGAAAACCAGAGTCAGCACTAGAACTACAGGGACCTCCAGGTTATGCAGTGGCTGTTTCAGACACTCCTAAGAAAGCAAAATAAACAGGAGCAACTGGGCAGGCAGGCCTGAGTGTGCTTTGGAGTGAGCTGAGCTGTCCAAGGGAAAGAACATTACTCTTTCATTGGTTTTGGACAGTTCCATGACCACTTGAGTGCTTTCCTGAACTTTGATTATGAGAAGTATGGGGTAGTTATTGTTTATTCTGCTTAATATTAATTATTTCATTCATCTTTGTCACATCAACCCTCTGTTATATGCTTTAGGAAGAATCTTATGCTCTCATTGGAATGCTGACCACTTTTTTCACCCATTTCCTACAAAAACATCTAATCATCATGTTTCACAGCTTTTATTATCTCAGTCTGAGAGAGAAAACCTCCTTTATAGAGATGTATTTGTAGAGAGACGTAGGAACTGAGCCCTCCTCCCTGGGGACCAGGGACAGGACCCTGGAACAGCTGGAGCTGTGCCAAGGAGGGTTAGGTTGGATCTCAGGAGAAGGGTGGTGGACACGGCCCCACGGCTGCCAGAGCTCCAGGAGGGTTTGAACAATGGGACAGGACAGGGTGAGATTGTTGGGGTGTCTGTGCAGGGACAGGAGTTGGACTGGATGGTCCCTGGGGGTCCTTTCCACCTCAGGTCATTCTGTGATTGTGTGAACTCTGCTTCGTTCTGTCTCCAGAATCTGGAGCTTTTCTGGAGTTCCTTGAGCAAGATTTTCCTCAAAGGACTTGTTAAAAAATCCTGAGTGATTTTCCAGTGTTCAGGCAGGGAGGGCACCTCCCAGTGCCAAAATAAGGAACAGGGAGGGAGAGCAGGAGCCTCAGCCTGCAGCAAGTTCATCGCTGGGCAAGGATCCCTGCCGAGCTCCCGGCCAGGCTGCTGGGCTGGGAGGGAGCAAGTGGCAGTGACAGCTCCCAGATTTAGCTGGGCAGACAAAAGCAGTGCTTTGCTATAGGGTTACAGCTGCCACCTGCCACTCTGCTCTGCCGGGGACAACTGGGACTGCAGCGCTCACCTGTCACCGCCGGGAGCTCTGCCGGCCCCTGGGGCAGGGCCCTCCCAGCCTCTGTGTCACCTGGGGCAGCCAGGGAGCTGAGGAGCAGCGTGTTAGCAGGCACAGATGGCTCACAGGAGACCTTGGAAACAGGGCTGAAATCCTGCTGGTTGTCTCAAAGTGTTCTCACACAGGAGACCGAGATAACGAGGTCCTGGAGTCCCTGTTTGGCACAAGCAGAGGGGCAGTTTGGTTGTCACCAGCAGTGGAGCTGAAGGCAGGAAGGTCAGCAGAGGCTGGTGAGGGATGGGAAACACAGTCCTTGCACAGCTCCAATAAAGTTCAGTAGCACCAACATCTCTTCACAAGCTTCTCCAAAGAGCAACAGTTTTAGAAGGAATGATCTTCCTGTTAAATTGAAGAGGTGACTCATGAGACCAAACCAATGTCCTTGAGCTTAGAAGATCAAGGCCTAAAAATCAAAATTGATTAGGCCATGGTGAGAGCAGGAGATGGGGATATTGGAGTCAGTCACCTCCCTAGGCCATGGTGAGAGCAGGAAATGGGGTTATGGAGTCAGTCACCTCCCCAGGCCATACCTCAGAGCTGCTCTCTTGCCTGTGATCCCTGAGCCTCGCAGCTGCTGCTGGGGGATGGCACAGGCAGCACGGGATGGGCTGGAGCCATTCCTGCCACACACTGCACTGAGTGCAGTCAGAGGCAATGCAGCCTGGAAGGTATTCAGGGTTACTGAAGGAGAGATCAATGTCCCAGCTCCGGGACACTTCACATCTTCAGGAATGATGTACATTCTAAAAATCTGTCCCTGGACTTTCTGCACCTCAGCTCTCATCTCTCTCCAGCACGATGATACATTTATTACACTCTGGACAGGGTCTGTGGCAGGGTGTCTGCAGATGGAATTAAAAAGGCTTTTAAAGTAGAAAATAATGGATTTTTTACTGCATCTCCCAATGCTCTCCCAAAGCCTCTGTGCCTTCCACGAGATGCTGCCCATACTGATCCTGTGCTGGGGGTTCTGTTTCACAACAGAAGCCAAGATGTTGACATGGTGGCATTTGATTATTCCCCAGCATCACTGGGAATGTTGTTGACACAAGATGTGCAGCCCACGGGCAACTCTGAATAAGGTAATTGGCATCACTGGCTTTGAATGCCTCTCCAGGGGGGGTTTAGTGGGGCAACCTGTTCCCCCAGGGGTCTCACTCTGTGGGCCCAGCACAGCCAGGCTGTTCTCTGGGTGCTGGGTTTGGGGCACAGAGCACCTGGCACAGATCAAAGGCCATTGCACACACCCTTTGGCACTGAGTGCTATGGAGTGAGGAATGGAAATGTCCCCCAGTCACTGCCCAAGCCACCCACGGGTCTAAACCTTTCCAACCCTGCGCCGTGAGGGCTCCTCAGCACAGCTGCACCCTCTGGCCCCACAGGACAGGGACAAGGGGCTTTGTCAGTTTTGGGTGCTGGAGTTCAGAGCTGGACCTTTGCCTGGAAAGTTTCTAGGGCTATTCCTTTAGTCCTGGGTTGAATCATGAAAAATCTTTACTTCACAAGGCTTTGGTTTATTTGCAAAATCCTTCCAAAGCAAGTGGAATTCAACCTTTAGCTTCAGCTTCCCTGGAGTAAGAAAACACAGGAGTGCACTTAGAGTGAGAACAGCTGGGTTTTGGTTGTGGTCAGTCTTTGGCTCTGAGCAAATACTTCCCCATACCATTCAAACCTTGCTTATTCCTATAACTGGTTTCACTTCTCCTCTAAAACTGACGTCATCAGAAGCGTTTTTTCACCACAGCAGTGGAAGTCAACAGACTGAACTCTGCTTTCCTCTGAATGAGAAACAATTTCCTCCTCTGTGCCCTGAATAAGGAGAATGCAGCTTGTTTTTGGTGACTGTCAGTGCTAAAGGCACTACAGAGCACAGCAGGATGGGGACACGTTCCACAGAACTGCTGCATCAGGAGCTGGTACCAGTTTCAGTGATCCTTTAAAGGCAAAGTCCATTCCAGGGAAGTAGCCTACTCTTTTCCAGAAATCATATATCCACCCATTTCTGTTTGCTTCTTTCACTGTCCCACAGTACATTTAATTCTTTTAGGTTTGTATACTTGAATTTCTTCAAAGGGTCGATACAACTTGGACCTGGATCTTTGGTGTTGGTAAAGAGCAAAGATAGTTTCTGTTGTGAATTTTGCTAAATTTTCAGTAAACTAAATCCATAATTTGAACCTGAATCTTAACTCAGCTTTTAAAATAATCCAATTCATAATAAATTTGAAGAACATGCAAGAAATAAAGGCCTATTGATGAAGTGCAAAGGTACAGTATTGCAGTGACCCAAGAAGTCACTATATCAGTAGAGGTACCAGTGTCCACAACGGAGGAGTCTGACAACCCTGTGCCTGTCAACAACGCAGGGTTAGCTGTGTTTATTGCACTGCTTCTGTTTCATGCTAGAAAACATCATCTGGATCTTATTGTCATTAAGTCATCCTAATAACATTCTGTGTTGCCATCCTCATCCCACTGTACTCTTAAGTCCAAATCTTTGAAGAGCATAGTGAGAGCAGTGCCGGTGTCGTGGCCCGAGGCAGTGACAGTGTGTGGGGACAGGCTCAGGTCTGTGCAGCTCAGCCCCCCGGCTGCCGGGAGCAGTCCTGTGTCTGCAGGCTCTGGGAGCTGCCCCTGATCTGCGGGGTGTGAGAACAGGCCTGGCAGCAGCCAGCGCTCCGAGCTGCCCTCCCCAGGGAGGTCCGTACCAGTCCGGAGGGAGAGGAGGAGAGGAGCTGGCAGAGGTGGCACCAGTTCATCCTCTGACACGTAGTCCGTGGCAGCTTTCACTGCAGACAGGAGCAGTGGCAGTTCTGCTGCCTGTTGTCTGTAGCACCCTCCTTGTTCCAGCAAAGACAGGGACAACTGGGGCACTCGCTCCGTGTTCTCCTGCCCATCACCCTTCAGCAGCAGCAGCTCTGTTTGCCCCGGGCCCCCCTGGCAGGGCCCTGGCTCTGTTCTGTCCCTGCTCCTCCACAGTGCCACCTTTGGCTGCTGTTCTCTGTAATTCCAGTGGCTGCAGGTCTCTCCCAGCACCTGCTTTGGGAGCTTTCCATCAACAAAACGCTCCGGAGAAACTTCCTTTAGCGCTCGCTCCGGCTGCACATTCTTGTTCTCGTGGTCAGAGCCTTGGCCACAGAGCCCGTAGGTGAGGGGCAGGGCTGTCCTGGGGGCACAGGGAGTGCCCTGAGGGGCGTACCCAGCAGGAGCCACGATGTCCCTGCAGGGTGGCTGCGGGGGCAGTGGCACTGCTGGCACCTCTGCCTGCTGCTGGTACCCAGTCTGGGGGGCACACAGAGCCCATGGTGGCTCCAGAGCTTGGTCCAGGTGTTGGCTGATCTGTGACAACTGCACTTCAGGGACAAAAAGCGAAGGTTTGGACAAACTAAGGGGCTTTATGATATGCTCCACTGTCAGTGTGAGAGGCTGGAATGATGAAATCCCTCTGAAGTCCTGTTGGAGTAGACAAATGAGCACGAGTTATTAACAAGAAACTGTAACCTTGAAGGTTTGCTTTCGATTCTTTATAATTTTCTTTGGAGAAGTGTCAGTAAGAGCCAGTGACAACCACCAGGGATCTGCTCTGCTGACAAAAGAACTCTTGTTTTTTCCTGGGAAATGACCCTTTACAGGAATAGAGACATCTCTCACTGTGTATCGACTGTGCAATCCTAAAATATGAGGAAGAAAAACTCCTGCTTTAACTTATGCAAAATCTGGCCTAATCCCTGGAGATGGAAATAAGCTCATATATTACCCCTTAAGGGCATTTCACATGAGGACCCAGTGCTTGCTGTGGAAGATGAAGGATAGGTGAGAATCCAGGGGTTCAGGGGGAACTAGTGATCTGGGATGCCTCAGGTTTAGCTGCCTCACCTGATCCCTTCTTCAAAGCAGCAGATTTGGGGGACTCCTCTTTAAAGTATCAGGAGTTTGCCCTGATTGCCTAAATAAGGCTCATTCCCCTCCTCAATTAGCAGTGCCAGTTAAGTGCATGCACAGTCCTGAGCACTTGGAGGAAGTGCCTTAAAATAAAGGATGTGGGTTTAGATTCGATATGAGGAAGAAATTCCTCCCTGTGAGGGTGGGCAGGCCCTGGCACAGCTGTGGCTGCCCCATCCCTGGGAGTGTCCAAGGCCAGGCTGGAGCACCCTGGGCTGGGGGAAGGTGTCCCTGCCCGTGGCAGGTGGCACTGGATGGACTTTGAGGTTGCTGCCAACCCAAACTGTTCTGGGATTTTTTAACCCCAAAGCTGTGCTGCAGCAGCTGAGGGGCACTCACCAGAGCCATGGGCTGGGCACTGTGATGTTTGACGTATCTGTAGATGACGTAGGTGGTGGCTGCAAACACCAGCCCGGCACAGAAGCCCAGGGCCACCAGGCAGTACAGGAGCCACGTCTTGTCTGGGCAGGGAGGAGAGAACAAGTGGAAAGAGGGTTGGATTAGGAAAACAGCACCAGAGTCGCTAAAGGAGGTTATGGGTCTCATCTATAGCACTTAATTTTTAAATAATTTAGTGACTGTTCCTCAGTGGAAATCAGTACATTTTGTGTATCCAATATCCCAGCTGCACTTTTCAATCAGCACAGTTAACAGCCTCACCTTCAAGAGTTTTAACCCAAAACACTTGAGCTTTGCTGCTTCTCTGGAGGAGATCTATATAAACTGTCCCATTATATTCAGTGTCTGGGTCCAAGTTGGAAACTTCAAATTCTTTGCTGTGCTCATTCTTTGTCCACTGTTGGAAGTAAAAGTAAAATCTGTATTTTAGAAAGATTAAGTGCTACATTTTCTTCAAATCAGATTGCAAAATTCAGCATAAATTATTATTTACTGGTAAGATGTTATAGTGTTATAGTTATATCATTTTCCTTTCTGTTGTTCCTGTATTTAATTTTGCATTTCAGTTTCCTGACACTTGAACTAAGTAAGTCATTATTTTAGTCACCAATTGTTTTACTTTTTGTTACTTACACAGTATTCTTGGAAAATCCAGAATTTAAGATGGATCTTAATCCTGTTGTCCACTGAGAGTCAAAGACTCCAAGACTTTCCCTTTCCCATCAGAAATCTCCTCCATCATGATTAAACTCTGAGCTCCTTCTCCATCTGCTCTGGCCCGTGATTTCCCAGGGCACAGGCAGTGCCTGAGCTGTGTGTTACCTGCTGGCGGGTGCGCAGGTTGACCATTGTCAGGTGGTAGTGCAGGGCCCCGAGCCTGCCGTAAATGTCCTCCAGGGCGAGGGGCCGCCCGTCCTGGCCCCGCAGCGCCGTGCGGGGCGGCCGCACCCGGAACCGCACAGACCGCACCTGGGGCACGAACTCCACCTGGGGGGCTCCTATCACAGCTGCAAAACAAGCACAGCAGGGCCAGCTGGGGACGGTGGAGCTGATGCATGATCAGATCACCTTATATCGAGACACACCCGCCCAGACTGGCTGAAATTATTGCTTCGGTTTATACACAAAAAGGCTTGAGCTTTCTGAGCATGGCAAAGTCAGGCAACTGGAGATACGGTGCTTTGGGGTTCTGCCACCATTAGCCAGTGTTTGTTTCTGGCAAGTCCTGCCCCAGGCAAGGGCACAGAGTCATGGAATGATGGAATCACAGACACCTGGCTCTTCCTTTGCCCCTCTCATCCCACCCTGGTGTCAGGTCTCAGGGAAGGCCCTGCCCGTTTGCTCATTTGCCTCCTTGCCCCATCCCCGACCTTGAGGCCTTCCCTGCCCCTGTGAAGCACAGGGCACTGCAATAGCGAGCTCCGAGGAGGTGCAGCAGGGGCTGCAGTGTGGGCAGGGCACGTACTCTCCTTCCTGGGCTCGAACCGCTCGGAGCGCACCCAGCCCGCGGAGCAGCCGCCGCCCGCCGCCCGCGCCCGCCCGTAGTACTGCTCCGTGAAGTTCTCTGTCTCCCGGGTCAGGTTGCAGAAGGGCTGTGAGATGCCCTGGCACTCAGGCTTGGCAAGCCAGGACTTTTCTCCATACCTGAGAAAAAAACCAGCTTTTAGTTTGGTAGAACAGAACCAGGGGAAGGCAATTGTTCTCACCCGTGAGGAAATACAGACTAGAGAAGGAAGTTGCTGAAGGTAAAGAGTAGATCACTAACAGAGTAAAGTTGGCAACCAAAGATGTAAAATATTTGCTTAACTGAGCATCATGTATCACTTTGAATAATCCTGTCCCTCACTGAGTTCTTCTCTGAGCAGAACTTTTCCGTAACAGTAAAACAAGCAGGAGAAACAGCAAAATCAACTTCTGTTTCTTGGCCCCTCTGTCCCCCTAAGAAAAGCACAACTCCAGAAAGAAGCAAACCTCACATACTGTTTATACTGGACATCAAATACGGTGCCAGGGGGAATATCTGCTTCTGTTTCCCAGGTCAGGATGTTCTCAAAGTTTGTGGAAGAAAATGCCACACGTTTCAGACATGACACTCTCTCTGTAGTCACAATGCCTGGAAGAGCAAAGAAACTGGGATTAAAAAACATATTCTGGCATCTCAGCCCTCAGATGAACATGGGTCTGGTGCTGTTTAGTGAGCAGGAATATCAGGGATGCCTCTTCCTGAGATTCTGCTAGAGATGGGCTGCAAAGCAGAAGCTTGAGCAGAACAAGCCTTCAAACCCTGCACACATCACCACATACACACTGTGCAGGTTATTGACTCATCCCCAAGAAGTGTAAGCCAGGAACTTACACAGAAGGGCCTCAGAAACTCATGTCAGAAAGAGAATCCTTGAATTTCTTATCAGGTTTCTTTTAAAGTCGTTAAAAGAAAACCAGTAAATAAGAAAACTGGTAAAATAAGAAAACTGGTAAAATAAGAATAATAACCTGTTTTCAAGACCAGAATCATATCTATGAATGCCTCTGCTTTCTGCCCCTACTCAGGGAAGTGACCTGCAGAGCTCAGTTTCACATCCCTGAAGAAGTGGCTGCCATTAACCTGCTGCTGGATGTTTTATTGCGTGATGTGCCTGTGCAGGGTGACACACAGGCCTGATGTCTGGACTCTGCTCTGGGTGTGCCAGGCTGAAAGCAAACAACCCACTCCTCTCCCTGCTGTGCCAGCCCTGCTCCTCTTCCCCAGGAGGATGGGCCTGGCTTTGGCCCTGGCAAACATGGCCCTGTAGAGCAGGGACCAGCCACAGCCCCTGCAGCAAACTGGCCCTGAGCAGAGTGCAGGACCCTCCTGCAGGCTCCTGTCTCCTGCCATGACATGGCCCTGAGCAGAGTGCAGGACCCTCCTGCAGGCTCCTGTCTCCTGCCATGACATGGCCCTGAGCAGAGTGCAGGACCCTCCTGCAGGCTCCTGTCTCCTGCCATGACATGACACACCTTCCCTGAGGCTGTGTGAGATTCGAAATTGCAGAGTAACCCTCAGGATTTGTAAACTCTGTACATTCAGTTTATAGACAGATCCTCAAAGCTGGATCATTTACACATCACTCAGTTTGTGGTCCTGATAAACCCCTGGGAGACGTGTGGGCTTCAGCCTGTGCTTGCTGGAAGTGGACAGTCCCCCTGTGGTGCTCAATCAGTGGGACCCCTCAGTCAGGAAAGGGCTGAGCAAGTGAAAGTAGGGAGGGAAATTCTACAGGGGAGGACGAGATGGGGGTGATTTGGACAAGATCACACTGAGCAGAGGCTGAGCCACACCTGGACCCTCACCCCAAGCTGTCCCTGTCCCCTGTCCCCGTGGGGCAGAGCTGAGTGTCAGCAGCGAGGGGGGTCGGGCACTCATCTGTCCCCAGGGATGTGAGTGGCACTGGGGCAGGAAGTGACACTGAAATGGAGTGCAGTCTGCTCCAGCTTCTGTCCTGATTTCCACACTTGCCTCTGCTCAGTCAGGGAAGGGGCTGAGCTCCCCTGCCTGAGCACCATGAAACCTGAGCCACCAATACCCTGAGCACATCAGGAGTAGGAAATCTCTGTCTTCCCACATTTATCCACACTGAAACACAGTTATGCAAAGCAGTGTAACACAAGCACAGTCAAGTGTGGGCAGGGGAAAACCAGGATATTCCACAGTGTGACAGACCTTCTGTTGTAGGAGTTTCTGAAGGCGCCTTCCCTACAGTGTAAGATCACAGACAGGAGCAGATGAAGACAAGGCTGCCTGCTAAAAACCTGGAGTTTGGAAACAGCAATTTTATCCTTCATTCCCCCAGAAGTGAGTTTGCCACATCTGGAGCAGGATAAAATTACTTTTAGAGAGCAGATTTATATTAGATATAGGGGAGAAAATCTTTACTCAGAGTGGGGGCAGGCCCTGGCACAGGTGCCCAGAGAAGCTGCGGCTGTCCCATCCCTGGGAGTGTCCAAGGCCCTGCTGGACAGAGCTTGGAGCAACTTGGGACAGTGGAAGGTGTCCCTGCCCATGGCAGGGGGTGGGACTGGATGGGCTTCAATATCCCTTCCAACCCAAACCATTCTATTTGTTTGTAACTCTTTTCAAATCAGGGCTGTTTATTCGTGTCTCTGCTTAAGACACAGGGAGACCCCTGAAATCAAGGAATATCCTTTACTCCTGTAGGATTTGGGTTGTAACACATCGGTGGCCAATGTTTTGAAGCCAAAGAATCTTTTTGTCTCCCTACTAATCCTTCAAGCACCGAGCACACCAACCTACATGGGGATTGTTAAAAGCAGAGATCGACACAGAAGGCAAGTTTCAAACAACCTCAGACAACAGCTCGCTCTGCAGGTGTTAATTCAGAAAACACGACTGAACTGCCTCCCATGCCACAGGATCAAACAAACACCCCGATCAGCACAGGAAAGGAGAAGTCAGGACTTACCGACCACTGAAAACGCAGCCAGGACGATCAGAAGCTGCTTCATGAATGCCTGAGCAGGCTGGGCTGGGAGCGCAGGCGGCTGATCCTGCGTGCAGGTGACTCACCTCTCCTGGGAGCCAGGCTGGGCGTGTGGGGCCAGGCTGGGTGTGTGTGTGTGTGAGCCCAGGCTGTGTGTGTGCTGCTCAGGGACACGCTGGGTGTGTGTGTGAGCCCAGACTGTGTGTGTGCTGCTCAGGGACACGCTGTGTGTGTGTGAGCTCAGGCTCTGTGTGTGTGTTGGGGTGTGTGTGTGTGTGTGAGCCCAGACTGGGGGTCTGTGCTGCTCAGGGACACACTGTGTGTGTGTGAGCTCAGGCTCTGTGTGTGCGTGGGTGTGTGTGTGTGTGTGAGCCCAGGCTGTGTGTGTGTGCTGCTCAGGGACACGCTGGGTGTGTGTGAGTCCAGACTGTGTGTGTGCTGCTCAGGGACACGCTGGGTGTGTGTGTGAGCCCAGACTGTGTGTGTGCTGCTCAGGGACACGCTGGGTGTGTGTGTGAGCTCAGGCTCTGTGTGTGTGTGGGTGTGTGTGTGTGTGGGTGTGTGTGTGTGTGTGGGTGTGTGTGTGTGTGAACCCAGGCTGGGTGTGTGTGTGTTGGGGTGTGTGTGTATGTGTGAGCCCAGGCTCTGTGTGTGTGTGTGAGCCCAGGCTGGGGGTGTGTGCGCTGCCCAGGGACACGCTGGGTGTGTGTGTGAGCTCAGGCTCTGTGTGTGTGTGTGGGTGTGTGTGGGTGTGTGTGTGTGTGGGTGTGTGTGTGTGTGAACCCAGGCTGGGTGTGTGTGTGTGTGTGTGTGAGCTGCTCAGGCACACACTCCAGGAGCTGCTCTGCCCACCTCACTGTGCAAAGGTGCACGACACAGCGGCTCAGAAAATACCCAGCGCCTGACAAAGAGCCAAATACCTTTTTGCTGAGAGCTTCCTGCCTGAAAGCCCTCCCTGAGGTTTCTGGGATTCCAGCCTGGCTTTTCTGCTCAGGTGGCTTTGGCTTGTTAAACTCTAGAAATGAAAACCGAGTGCTGTGCACCTGCTTGGTTAGTGCCTGCTGCAGCAATGCACCTATTTCCTCAAGAAAGACCATTGAATACATTCTTACAATGAAGGTCAGCCAGATCTCTTGGCTTTTGCACTCGTCTGTTGTTCTCCTGACCTTGGATGGGAACCAAATGCCCAGCACGTGCCCTGCTGCAGCCTGGGCAGAGCAGCACGAGCCCCTGGGCACAGGTTCCTTCACCTGAGGCAGGAAGGAGGTAGAAAGGAGGTGGCCTTTCCACAGGGCCATGGCTTTATGCAGAGCCCACTGTAGACATACAGTTTATTTTTGTGGCTGTTTACAATTTAAGGCAGAATTCCTTATGGCAGTGCTGTTCTATTGTCTAAAGCCTATTTAAGTTCCTAAATGCTAGATTTTTGTCTTATTATCACAAATGAGTCCCATGAGCAGCATTTGGGGGTGTCCTGTGCAGGGCCAGGAGTTGGACTTTGATGATCCCTGTGGGTCCCTTCCAGCTCAGGAGATTCTGTGATCACACCTGCAACCAATTTAATCAAAAAACAACCCCTGTGTCCTTCTGAGACTGGAAGCAGCTGCTTTCACTGGTCTATCTTTGTGGCCAGACATGTGGTAGAATTTGCTACCCCTTCTGCTTCCCTCTTCATCTCGTGGATTTTCTGTTCCTGAAGCTCTTTCTGTCCTCCGCTCTGCTGGGATATTAACGGAGCTCCGACCATGCCATGATGTGTTTTGTCTTTCTCACCTCACCTGGACAAATGCAGAAGCCTCATAGGTTTGTTAAACAAGACACACCTATGCACCAGTGTGGCCCTCATCTAATTAAGTCTCTTTGTTAGGGTGTTCCCTGAATAGCCTGTTAAGTATTTCCATTATTTTCCTTTGCCTACGTCACTACCTTGTGCTTCTCCTGTGTGATAGGGCAGGGATGAGGCACCTTGACTTGCCCCTGAGACCTGAGTTTTCAGAATATAACTTCAGATTTCATTCCTGCCCTTATCTCTAGGAAGGTGTCACCTTTAGAACAGCCCAGGAAGGACCTCTCTGAATCTTGAGCCACCTGAAGATTTCCAATTCTCTACTTTCAAGTCTAAAATTAAACACTTTGCTTTCAACTTCCAGGACCTCCTCAAACTTTCAACTCCCTCACAGTCTGGGAGGACTTCAGCAAACCTGGTGACTGTGTGGATGTGGCTCCTGGGGACATGGTGGACTTGGCAGTGCTGGGAGAACAGTTGGACTTGATGGTCTTAAAGGCCTTTTCCAAATGAAGTGATTCTCTGCTGCTCTGATAAGGTAAGGACTGGTGACTCTGGAAAAGGGAGTGCTGTGCCCTGGCTGGGACTGACCCTCTGCAGTGCAAAACAGGTCTCAGCCCTGGTTGGTGAAAGCCAAGGAGGAGCAGTGAGGTGCTGCCTCCAGCAGAGCTGCTCCCCTGGCCCTCAGCCCCCTGCACAGGACACAGAGCTGAGCCTGGCCCTGTTTGCAGAGCTGTGACATGGCAAAATAATTTTATACAGCTTACACAACTCCAGAGCTTCCTGTAACTCAAAGCCTGGGGTGCTTTTCTTGATTGCACAAGAAATTGGGTGGTGATTGTATTTGGATCATCTCTATCTTTCTAAATGAACTGGAGGGATTACAATGCAGGATGTACCTCAGGACACTTTGCATAGGACAGGTAAGGAAAAAAGGGAAATTTTGGCAGATAGATCCTTTCTCCCACCTCCCCTTTTCACTTTCATTGAGAACCTTAATTACCATTTATTGCTTCAAAGCAGTTCCCAACCCTTCCTATCACCCCTTTCAAATACTGTTCTCAGGATTTTATAAAGATTTCAGTTTCAATACCCTCCATCAACAGCCTTCCCTCATCTAAGACTCCCTGAATGCAGAGAATGGCTGGGGTGTGTTTCCCTCTTCCTTTCAATGCTTTGCTTTTCTGTGTGCCCTTCACACAGAGGCTCTCACTTTATCTTCGAGTATAAAAAGACTTTTCACAAGGGCATGTGGTGATAGGATAAGGGAGAATGGCTTTAAACTGACAGAGGGGAGATCTGGATGAGATATAAAGAAGGACTTTCTCCCTGTGAGGGTGGACAGGCCCTGGCACAGGTTCCCAGAGCAGCTGTGGCTGCCCCATCCCTGGGAGTGTCCAAGGCCAGGCTGGAGCAGTGGGATAGTGGGAGGTGTCCCTGCCTATGGCAGGGGGCTGGACTGGATGAGATTCATGTCCCTTCCCACCCAAACCATTCTGGGATTCTTTGTTCAGAGAGAGGGTCACAGTCCTGGTTTTTCAGGGACCACGATGACCTGGCTGGGAAGTCTCCTGGGATTCCACTCCAACTAAAGCCTTAGGAAGCCCAGGATGGAGTTCTGTTTCAAAATGCAGTGCTGGATGAACTGCAGTCACCCTTTGCAGCACGGGGAAACAAAAACACAGACACATGGAGTTATATATCAAAATATCAAAATATTATTGCTCTCAGACATTCTGCACAGCAGGAGGAGCTTCAGCTTCAATAAGAATATTCATATAAAACAAAAATAAACAAACGGTCATGCTGCATATTTATCCCTCTGTTGGAACACAGAAGGTGATCCCTGTAGGCTGAGGTGAAGAACTTTTCATCCCACAAACCCAGATGTTGCTGAATGTCTCTGTGAGACGCCCCCTGTCAAGCAGAGGGGCAGTTCTGCACTTACAGAGCAGCAAATGTGGCATTAACAGTTCCAAGTCTGCTCCAAATCGACCTGCAGGTACAACACTGTTTTCAGGACCCAGCTGATGGTCTCACAGGTCTGGGTTTAGTTTTGCCTTTCCCAGCTCTCAGGCAGCAGTTCCCTTGCTCTGAAGTCTCAGGTGAGCAGGGGGCAGTGCCTGTTTGCTGTGTGGAACCTGCACAGACACCCCTGGCTGCCTCACCCCCGCTCAGGCTGTGCCTCCCATCAGACCTGGGCACCCTGTTGGGGTTCTGGGGACATTGAGTGTGCACAGGTTACTGAGCAACAAAACACACGTGCCCTGGTAGGGCAGACAGCAGCAGAGAAAACTCCCAGGGGTAAATAAGAAAAGCACCTCTCTGACTTATTTGGCCTTGTTCAGGTATCCCTGCCTGGCTGTCTGGAGCTCTCCAGCATTTCCCAGGCACAGTGGGTGCTCTAGATCCTTCCCAAGTAATGTGCATGGCTGTAGCCTTTGAATTCAGACTTTTGATCGTGTTTTCCCTCCGTATCTGAAGGTCCAAAGGTGTCACTCAGCACCGTGGACATGGGAGGTGTCCCTTCAGTAAAACTGTCACTGCCACAGTCACTTGCAATCCCTTCATCTTCTGCCACCTGCAGTGTCCCCAAGGGGATGAGCAGCTGGATGTTGGGATCCTCACTGAGCTGGGATATCCCACCGATCTGGGCCTGCAGATCAGCCCCTGCTCTCTGGTAATACCTGGAGAAATGATGAGCCTTCTGTGGGTGGTGCTGGTGGGGTGGATGTTTGGCACAAACCCCCTTCATCAGAGGCTGAAGGGGGGTCATTTCCAGGCTGCCATCCCTGTCTGCACCACACTGGTCACTGTTTTCTGGGAATCTCACTTCACTGAGGGGTATTATTCCTAAAGAGCAGCTGTGGGGAAGGGATTCCTCCTCATCTGTTGGGGATCCAGAGGTGTCCACCTCATCCTTTCTCTCTGGAAAGAAGGAGAAACCCAAGGCCCCGAGGTCAAGCACAGATTCACTATGCACAGAGAGGCCTCCAGATGCTGAATCCAAGCTTGTTTTCCCCTGAGCTGCTTGGGAGGGTTGACAGTGGAGAAGACCCTTTGGAAACCGAGTCACTTGGTTGTATGAGATGAAGGTACCGCTGTCTTCATCCTCCTCATCCTCCGATGCTGTGGATGGTGGTGATGGTGGTGGTGGTGGGGACAGGAAAGGAGCCACCCATGGCAGGCTGTGTCTTGCTAAAGCTCTGTCTGTCTTCCTTTGTGCCAGTGGCCTCTCTGTGCAGCTCAGATCGTCACTGCAGAACTCCTTCCCACTGAGCTCCAAGGGAGAGGCTGGTCCAGCAGCTCTGAATTGATGAAAATCCTGCCAGGGAAAGGAACGAGACAGTGACTTAGTGATGCTTCTAAAATAAAAGTTTGGATGTAGGAAAGCTTGCTTAAAATGGGACTTGGGAAAGTAAAAGTGAGAAGTGCAGAACCCTCCCACTCCTCCCCAGTACACTCTGAAAACCAGCAAGACTTTGAGTCAGGAGGGGACCCAGAATTTGGGCCTTACCAAAGCCTGAGGCATCTTCCTTTGCTTGGCATCTTGTTTCAAAAAGCAGAGGATGAAGGCACCGGTGAGAAAGATGGGGAGGACAAACACAAGGATCACAGCAGGAAGTGGGAACTTCCACTCCCCTGTCGAAAAAGGAAAAATAATCTCCTGTTGGTGGTGTCTTTATAGTGATTATGGGCTCTATACTCAGCTGTTCTTTCAGGAATGTCAAAAAATGTTGGGCTCCAGATCTTTCTTTTGCGAGTGTGGAGGAAGGAGAACAGACTTGCCCAAGATCAGACCCTGGGTCAGGGGCATGGCCACAAATGAATGTTGGTACCAGCCAATGCCTTATGTGGATCAGGGAAAAAATGAGGCTTTATTCACATATTTTTCCCAAAATTTCCTCATGAGTGTAACTCAAGTGCAATATTCAGGATTTTCAGCAAACATTTCAGGGTTGGCTTTTTAAATGAAAATGTTTCTACAGAAAGTGGGAACTGTCCCTTTGACAGGAAGCCTTTTTTGTTGTTGAAAAGCTAATTTTAGTGGAACTCTTTGACTTGCCCCAGTCCCATCTGATGTCTCACCACATCCCCTTCTGGGAAGGACCAGGAACACTCCACATACCTTTGTGGTTTAGTGGCACACACACTGGCTGGGAGAACTCGCTGTGCTTTGGGGAGATGCTGTCGTAGAGAGCCCTGGCACTGAAGCAGTGGCTGCTTCTGAGAGCAGTGGTATCAATAGTCACCGAGTCCTTCCTGTAACCTTCGTATTTCTTCTGCTTAGAAACAAAACAGAGGACTGGGAAGATGGTTCTGTCATTCTCTGGGAGGTGTCTCTCCATCATTTCACCCACAGTTCCCTTTGTTATGTTGTGTGGCTGCAGGGGTTGGGAGGTGCATGAGACACACCCGGCAAGCATCTCCCCCAAGGTTATGGATCCCAGGGTGGGACTGCCAGCTGTGCCCTGCTCTGTTTTGCCAGGGAGCTCTGCTGCTGCTGCCTGAACTAGTTGTTTGAAACCTCAGATATTCACTGTAGTGTGGCCTCCCCTTCCTGATAAAAATAGGGAACTACCAATAAAATAAGGATGTGCAGACACACACACAGACAGACACACACACCCCCCCCTAATTTTTCTCTCTGCCTTTGGTATAACTCTGGTTTGGCCAGTTCCTTTTCTCCAGTCCCTCCCTGCTCAGAAATCTGAAGCTATTTTGGTTCAAGTTCCTCCTCCTCATCCACGAAGAGCCACTTTTACTGACCTTGTCTTCAGATCCAGCTTCCCAGTGGTTCAGTTCATACTTCAGAGTGAGGTTCTCCACACAGGTGGGCAAAGGGAAGGAGGCATTCACTTGGATGGAATTCTCCTTGATGTTCAGGATCAGCACGGGGGGAGCCAGTTCCACTGTGAGGGAGTGACCAGACATGAGAATGGAGCTGCTTGGGTCTTACCTTGTGTGACTGATCTGCACTCCAGCTGCTGTCCTGTGGCAGGCACAAAGGAAGGGGGAGGCAAAGGAGCACCCCTTTGACCGGACATACCCCTGCTGGGATGTGGAATGTTGGAAGCCAGGTTGTTCACCTGGAGCACTGATGAACAAACTCTGACAACACTTGCTACAAAATTGATTTTCAAATGGTCAGGGCTCCCTGTAGCTTGTGCTCCATAAAGCTCCTGCTTGCTGCTCCTGTGGTGTGTGATCTATTCACTGCTCCATCCAGGCTGGGACCTGACAGACACTCACCCTCTGAAAAGTAATCCTTGAACTGGGATTTCACCCAGGGCGACTGGAGCCGTCCGGAAACAGCTTTCACTTGAGCCTGGCCTTGAACGTAGATGTTGGAAAACATGCAAGTCAGAATGCAAGAGGTTCTGGGAATGTTTTTGCAATGAGGAACCTTTATCCATTTGTCCATGTGGTCCTCGCTGAAAGAAGAAACAACCATGCCATAATTACCATAATATTAAACATGTTGCTTTGCTGTATTTATACAGCAAGAGAAGGGGGTGCTTTGGAGGATGGTTCCCAAATCTTGCTCTGAGTTTGGAGCACTTTCTAGGTGGACAAGGTTTGGTTTTGGTGAAAGTTCACTGGGACTGATTAATAGAGTTGCACAGTGGTTTGCCCTGTGCCACACCTTCAGTCAGCCTTACCTTTTATACCTCACAGTGAACGTCACGTCGAGGGGAGACCCTTCTCCTGGGGTCCATGTCAGAATCATTTCAAAAGCCTTTGACACTAATGTAACATTCTGAGGAGGGAGAAGTTGAGCATGACCTGATCCAAAGGGAAAATTATGTGAATTACTTGAGAATGTCTTTGGTGATAGGAAATAACCACCTGGTTTTGACTAATGTGGTGCAAAATTTGAGGCAGAACAGCTCAGTTCACTGAAGACTGGAAATAGGCTATGGAAGCAGGTGTGATATAGTAATTTTTTCCTCATTTCTTACAAAACATCCTCCCGGGCAGATGCTGCCAGCAATGCTGTGAGGTGCAGCTTTGCCACATGCACTTCCCTGGCACCAGTTTTCCCAGTATGTCCATCACTGGTGCTCAACAAGGCTCCTTCTACAGACAGAGTTTAAACTGTCGTTTCTTTACCGTGGAATAATTCACTTTGTTTGAATCACTCCCTTTCAAACTGCTCAAAATCTCCCTGTACTTGTCTCTCCTCCTCCAAACAGAGGAGCACTGTGAAAGGAAAAGTAACAAAGGGGTACCTGGAGCGCGGGGCAGGAGGCACAGAGCCCCCAGGACTGCGACCCTCCAGGAGAGCCGCTCTCTCCCCCTCGTGCCGCAGCTCTCTCCGCTCTCTGCTCGCTGCCCGTGCATGGTGCTGTTGGCTCGGCCGGGGCAGCCTCTGCCCGGCACACACACACACACACACGTGCCACCGCCCTTCCTGGTGCCGGGGCCAGCCCTGCACCTTCGCCCGGAGCGTGGGGCGAAGGAGGGGCGAAGGCTGCGGTGCCACAGTGCCCTCCACAGGGCCCTGGGCTGAGCCCTGCACGCTGAGTGCACAGCGAGCACAGGGAAGTGCCGCCGAACCGGGGAGGCACCTCGTTAAAAAGGCACCTTTGGAGTTTGCCTGCCTGGCTGTGAAATATTAATGGAAATCAAACATGGTGTCACTGCCAGAGATACCTATTTATAGCCACCAACAATGGCAAATTGCAGGATGGGATATCGTGATAGTCTGGTGTTTACAAGAGATGGAGGATTTCCTCTTCAGTTGTGTTACCACCGTGTTTTTCAGGAGTCAGGGAATCCCTCCACTTTCCAGTAAAGTGCAGAGACAGGACAGGGATCTGCCCCTTCCCGCTGTGGGCATCTGAAAGGATGTGAATCCATCTGCTAAATCCTGGCTGCTTCTTGAATGCCAGTGCTGCAACTCACCACTTACCAATTGTTTGTCAGGAACCCAGAAACATCCCTGACACCAGGAGCAGCAGCCAGGGCTGTGCCAACACACGGGTGGTGTTTGGCCCCTGTGCTCCCACATCCATCACCGTTCTTGTTAAGAGACCTCGGGCAGCTTCTCTCAAAGATGACCTGTGATTTTTAGTAAGCGTTTGCAAGAGGTGAATCTTGTCATATCATCATCATCATCATCCTCATCCTCCTCATCATCATCATCATCACCATCACAGTTTCCTGTGAAACATCTGCCCTCTGTGCAATCCCCCCGGTTCGGGCGCGCCTGCGGGACTGCTCCGGGACAGCGGGGTGGCCGTGCCGGGGGTGGCCGAGCCGGGGTGGCCGTGCCGGGGGTGGCCGTGCCGGGGGTGACCGAGCCGAGGTGGCCGTGCCGGGGGTGGCCGTGCCGGGGGCGATGCCACGAGGTGTCGCTGCGAATCAAACAAAGCGACACCGTTTAAACCCCGGCCAGGCACTGAATCTGCTCAGCACCCCCGGGCAGCGCCCTGGAGGCCCCTGGTGCGCCCGTGAGAAGGGCAGGGCGCACAGCTGCCCAGCGCTGGGGCTCTGCTCTGGGGTCCTGTGGCCTGTCATGACTTTGTGGTGCAGGCAGGAAACTGCTGCTGCTGGAGAGGAGGAACATTTGTCATCCTTGGGCAGCTGTGCCCAAGTCCTCCCCTTTTCACTCATATGGAGCATAAATATCCAAATACTCTTATTGAAGAACTATCTGGATGCAATCCTGTGCAATGTACTCCAGGAGGACCCTGCTTGGCCCCTCTGTGGTCCTTCCATCCTGAATACCAGGAAAAGGCTCCTCCCCCAGAGGGTGGTGGGCACTGCCCAGGCTCCCCAGGGCAGTGGGCACGGCCCCAAGGCTGCCAGAGCTCCAAGAGGGTTTGGATGATCCTCTGGGGCACAGGGTGGGTTGTTGGGGTGTCTGTGCAGGGCCAGGGGTTGGACTGGATGTTCCTGGTGGGTCCCTCCCAACTCAGGATATTCTGTGATTCTGTGAAATGCTTTGGGATGGGCTTGTCATTCCACAGCACACTCCCCAGCCCCACCCTCCACCCTTGCAGACTGTGATACTGGTGGTACCTGGGGGACTCTCGATGTGCCACCTCTGCCCTCTCCATGTGCAACAGCTGATTCAGCCCACGAGGGCAAACCCTGCAACCTTTCCTGAGTCACACTGACGGGCATCTGCCCTTGTTGAGGAAGGGCACTGCAGGAAATGCAGTGTCACCCTTGTGAGGAAGGCACAGCTGGGGCTGTGGTTTATTTTGTGAAGACTCTGGAGGCAACAGGCAGCACCAAGTCATCCCAGCTCCTTCCTTTTGCTCTCACCCCACCCACCAGCATTCTGTCAGAACTGAGTGTGCTGCATTCTGAGAGCTGGGAGGGTGACTGAGCCTGGAGAGAAAAAACTCCACATTAAAAAATGTAACAGGGCATTTCTGGTACAAATGGCACCATAGGAAGCCACTGATCTATAAGTGATTAACATTCCCAGTGTGCTCTTACATTTCCATCACCACTGTGTTGTGTGAGGGCTGGATGAATCATGGAATCACAGAGTGGTTTGGGTGGGAAGGGACCTTAAAAATTGTCTTGTTCCACCTCCTGCCACAGGCAGGACACGTTTCACTATCCCAGGGTGCTCCAACCTGGCCTTGAACACTTCCAGGGATGGAGCAGCCACAGCTGCTCTGGGCAACCTGTGCCAGGGCCTGCCCACCCATCTAAACCCATCCTCTGCCAGCTGTGGTGGCAAAAGTGTGCAGTGTGGGCCTGTCTGCAGAGCTGGGCAAAGTGAAATCTGAGGGCAGGACATAAACTTCTCCTTCAACCTTTTTCACCATCTGTTGAAGTGACTGAGCATGGCAGTGTCTGAAGAGAAAATATTCTTTAGTCCCAAACTAAACAAAAACACATTATCTGACATCGGGACTTCACACAGTTCCCAAGTTTTCTCTGGAAGAAGAACACGCTGTTTTACAAGGAAACCCACACTTAGGGGAGGGGCAGAAAATGTTCAAGCAACTTGAAAGTTTTGGAAACTTCCTCCCCTGTACAGAGTTTCTCACAGGAAAAGGACAACTTTGGCCCTGAGTGCAGGGCTCGCTCTGCCCCAGCCACTGTTCATCTCATTGGCAGTTCCTGTGCCAGGCTCTCCCCTCCTTCTCCCTGGGTTATGTAGGTCTGTAGGACGAGCTGTGTGGCAAAGCATCCGTGTCATCCAGGAACACGGAGTGAGGAAACAGCCCCCGCCCCGCGCGGCAGGGAGGGACAGCCTGGCAGTGCCAGCGCCACAGAGCCCCAGCCTGGCACTGCCTGTGCCACAGAGCCCCAGCCTGGCAGTGCCAGCGCCACAGAGCCCCAGCCTGGCAGTGCCAGCGCCACAGAGCCCCAGCCTGGCACTGCCTGTGCCACAGAGCCCCAGCCTGGCAGTGCCAGCACCACAGAGCCCCAGCCTGGCACTGCCTGTGCCACAGAGCCCCAGCCTGGCACTGCCTGTGCCACAGAGCCCCAGCCTGGCAGTGCCAGCGCCACAGAGCCCCAGCCTGGCACTGCCTGTGCCACAGAGCCCCAGCCTGGCAGTGCCAGCGCCACAGAGCCCCAACCTGGCACTGCCTGTGCCACAGAGCCCCAGCCTGGCACTGCCTGTGCCACAGAGCCCCAGCCTGGCAGTGCCAGCGCCACAGAGCCCCAGCCTGGCACTGCCTGTGCCACAGAGCCCCAGCCTGGCAGTGCCAGCACCACAGAGCCCCAGCCTGGCACTGCCTGTGCCACAGAGCCCCAGCCTGGCAGTACCAGCACCACAGAGCCCCAGCCTGGCACTGCCTGTGCCACAGAGCCCCAGCCTGGCAGTGCCAGCACCACAGAGCCCCAGCCTGGCACTGCCTGTGCCACAGAGCCCCAGCCTGGCACTGCCTGTGCCATGGAGCCCCAGCAGCCAGGGACAGCCTGGCCTGGGGGAACTGCAACCTTCTTGTCCATCCTTGGAAAGGTTTTGTTGGAGACTTAGCTCTGACGTGGAACTGGGGGCACTTGATCTTCTGTGGCTCTTTGTGCTTAGAAACAGCCCTGACACTGCGTGGCTCAGACATACAGGTTGCTGAGTGGTGGAGGGGATGGCAATTACTTTGGGAGGTCCAGGAAAGCAAATATGGGGAAATGGTGGGGTTAGCAAAGAATGAAATGCTACAGAGAATTAAGAGGTTAAAAATCTGCAGAGCTGGGCGATGCCAGATGGTAAAACAAAATCCAGCAGCGTCCCCTTGACCCAGACAGGCATCTGGGCAACCTGTCACCAGGAGGAAGAGAAGAGAATGGGCTTGATTTGTTTTTTAAACTGAGTCTGAAAAGACAAAATGAAAAGCAAAAGCAAAAACAAGCCCATAAAGTTTTCCCCATACAAGTGCTATGAATCATTTCATCTCCTTTATTTTTTCTTCTGGGGGAGGGTTCTTAAAGGAACTGTGCACTGCAACTGGAGCTGACACAGCTCCTGACACAAGGGCCAAGACTTAAAGGGTGTACACATTTCATGGTCTGCTTCTGCAGGAGGGGAATACAGGCAGCTCTGTCCCTTCCAGGTCTAGATCCTGCTCTGGCCCAGGGAGAGCTGGCAAGGTGTGTACCTGTACACAGAGGGGACAGAGGGGACAGCCTTCCCCTCACCTCCTGCCTGTGCCAGTGACCCAGCCCATCCTTCCTGCCCTGTCCCTTGCTGCTTTAGCATTTAGCAAGTGCAAACCTACAGGGATTTTCTATTTCCTCAGCAAAGAGCAAGGCCCAAACGCTGCACTCACGGACTGAAATCTTCCCCCTGACAAGTTTCATTTCCCTCACAGCAAATGAACAAGGGGAAGATTCTCTTATGCCCACGTTTATGGGATGCTGAGAGGCCTCGATCCAATTCAGCAGCTCCAAACTGGCTTCAGTTTCCCTTCCCCATGACCTGGTTTGTGGGTGCACTCTGGTGCACAGCACAGGCTGCTGCTCTGAAATCCTGGAGGCACAACTGGCCTCTTGAGCAAAGACAGCACCTCTGTCAGCTGGAAGTTCAGCTGATTCCCAGATCCCACCTGGACTGGTACGGGAAGGGGGCAAAGTATTGCTCTTGGTTTTACTTGGCTGAGTCAGACGTGCCAGGAAGCAGAATCCTTTTCTACCAGAATCCTTTTCTACCGCTATGGAATTAAATACAGCAGTTAAATAGATCTCACTTAAAATGCGAACTACAACAAAGCAGACACAGTTTGGATCCCAGCCTGGTGACACACAGACCTTTCCCCCTGTGCCTCCTGAGCAGTGGGATGTGTGGATTAGCCAATGGGCTCCAGCTGATGGCCCGTTTCGTGCTGCTTCTCTTGCTTTCCCTGAAACCTGCCCCTTCCCCTGCTGTGCCTTTGCATTCAGGCCGGGAGCAGGCAGGGAGCTGCCCGGACATGCAGCAGCGGCGAAACTCCAGTGCAAGGGAGGAAAACACGTGCTTGCCCACAAGGGGCAGATCCAACCCCACGGGAACGTCCCGGGGGCAGCGAGCTCCAAACCCCCAGCGTGGGAACCGCCGGGACCCTGCGTGTTCTGACAGACACAGCCTTCATTCCAGCTCCCTGCACTCTCGGAGCCAAGCCCCGCTTCGGGGGTCATCCCACAGCATCCCCAGCTTAGCCCTCCTTGAGAGCATTCCTTGCACTGATATGACGTCACCCTGCCTGATGGGAGAGGTTTCACTCTTGGCTCGGGACTGTGGGATGCCCCAGTGCCGGCCCTGCCTGTGAAACCTCCCCTGCCTGGCAGGAGCCAGCAGGGACCTCTGCACAGCCCTGCGAGCAGGAGATAAACTTTATCTCGAGTGTGTTCTACCAACGGTAAAGTGAGAGCACACACTGGGAAGGAGGAGTGTGACGTGGAGCTGGAGGTGCCCAGAGGAGGGAACGCAGCTGGAGAAGGCTCTGAAACACATGAAATAGCTGAGGGAGCTGGAGGGACTCAGCCTGGAGAAAAGGAGGCTCGGGGGGACCTTCTGGCTCTGCAATCCCTGACGGGAGGGTCGGGTTCTGCTCCAGGGAACAGACAGGGGGAGTTTTCGGTTACATATTAGGGAATTCTTCAGTGAAAGGGCTGTAAAGCACTGGCACAGCTGCCCAGGGCAGTGGTGGAGTCACCATCCCTAGAAGTGTTCAGCAAACACGTGGATGTGGCACTCGAGGATGTGGTTTAGTGGAGAACAAGGTGGTGGTGCTGGATCCACAGTGAATTTCCACCCTTAATGATTCCATGACTGTAACACGGTGATGCCATGTGTGTTCTGTGCCCTTGGTGTGAGTGAGTTCCCTGCAGAGGGGGTGCAGGGAGGGGCACAGTTCCGGGCACCTTGGCCAGGGCTGGGAGATGCTTTTCCCCTGCAACCACTGGTGGCAGCAGCTTCCTGGTGGGGTGGGAAGTCTTTGAATGTTTGCAGTGTTTTGCATCGCAGTATTTGGATGCCAAAGCTATACAGTGCTGTAAAACTTAATTAGCCAGATAACTAATTAAAGACTTCTCCCTTTTATTGTTGCCAACTTGCAATTCAGAAAGGGGCCTGTGTCAAAGTAAATCCAGCCACACACCCCAGTGAAAGAAGTGATAAACCATTCACAATCCACTTAACTATTCAGGGACTGGTGTGGGGAAAATCCCATCACTGCCTGGGGGGGAAGAAAGGTCCCAGTCACAAAGAGCACCATCACAACTGGCCTGGCCTTAAGTGCCCCTCCAGAGGGGCTCTTGCTGTGGAGGGGAGGGTTCCAGCCTGGAGCTGAGTGTGCAGGACAGGATTCATAGGTGCCAGGAGAGGGTATGGCAGTGGAGAGTCCCCGTGAGGGTGACATGTCCCTGGGGACCTGTTTGAACTCCCTGGTAAAGGTCCAAGGTGTGGGTTTATGGGACTCTGGGCTGTGAGGACACAAGTGTGGGACTGGCTGGTGGCTCTGCAGTTCTCCTGCTCCCAGAGAGGGTCCCTGGCACGGAGGGGTCTCACTGGAGTGGGGGAGGTTCTCACTGGACAGGCAGCCATGGAAAATCTCCAAGGATGTCACTTTTTCATGGGTCACTGCATAGGACATTGGTAACATGTTTTTAAAACCTCATCAGGAGCATCCCGTGCCCATCCCTGTGGGCCAGCCTTGCAGGGGTGCAGGAGTGCACAGCAGTGTCCTCAGCAGTGTCCTGACCTGGCAGTGCTGGGGTCATTCTGGCCCTGGGGATCATGCAGTGAGAGGGTGGAGGGCAGGAGAGCTGAGCTGAGTTCAGGCTGCCGAGCTCTGGCCAGCAGCCAGGAGACGTGCTGTAACCAAGTGGCACCGTGCCCAGAGTCTGCAGGAGGGGTGAGCTCCCACCGAGATCCGAGATCCGGAGGGGCCCCGATTTCCACGGGCACTCTGCACGTGCTGGGTCTGGGCTCTTGTGAAATCCCAGCCCTGCTGAGGGTGGCTGAGTGTTTGAAATTCCACCGAGCTGCCCGGCCCTCCTGCCCCACAAACGGGGGGGATTGAGCAATCCCAGCGGTGTTCAGAGCCCCTGGAGCTCACGTACCCCCAGGGCAGCCTCTCAGGGGATGCTGGGCCACCAAACTGCCCCCTGCCCCATGCTGGGCCACCAAACTGCCCCCTGCCCCGTGCTGGGCCACCAAACTGTCCCCTGCCCCGTGCTGGGCCACCAAACTGCCTCCTGGGCCGCCAAACTGCCCCCTGCCCGGTGCTGGGCCACCAAACTGCCCCCTGCCCGGTGCTGGGCCATGAAACTGCCTCCTGGGCCACCAAACTGCCTTCTGGGCCACCAAACTGCCCCTGCCCAGGGCTGGGCCACCAAACTGCCCCCTGCCCAATGCTGGGTCACCAAACTGCCCCCTGCCCCGTGCTGGGGGCTGTGAGACTCGCAGTTTGGGTTGTGCTGAGATCAGTCCACTGGCACATGCACTCCAGATCAGGATCTGGCCAGAGTTATCCCAGAGACACTGCGAGGATACACTTCCCACCCCCGCACTATCAGGCCCAGCCCTCAGATGACAAGAATTTAATTGAAAGGCTCAATCTCTTGTCTGAACAGCTCCCTCCCTCCCCCACTCTGATGAGAGGAGGAAAATCTTCGGAGAGGCATCCAGGCGAGTGGGAAAGCTTTGGAAGGAGCTGTCTCTTGCCCTTTAGCCATCTAGAGAGGAAGAGCTCATCTGAATGAAATGAGGATCAATCAGAGAGAGGCATGGGAAAAGCTGGGAAAAGGAGCCTCCAGTGATGTATATTCATGGGGGGGAAAACCTCCCCCAGACATGCAGCAGCTTTGATGAAAACCCTCCCAGCTGTGCTGTGCCTTTGAAGTGACACAGCAGAAGGTATTCACGATTAGCCAAGAGATAGAAGCAGATGAGTTCTCAATCAGCTGGATCCCTACATTTAGGATAGACTTTAAAGCTTACTTTTTATAACTCCTTCCAAAATTAATGAGACTCATCTGCTCAGCACCCCATCGTTCTTCCTCCCCCACCCCAGATAACCTACAGAGCCAGAGCCACATTCCCAAGGGCAGGGCATGAGGTGGCCTTGGTGCTTCAGAGGGTAACTGGGAAAAGCCCTGAGCCATTAATAGGAAAGAAAAGGCTGATGCAAATGGTTACTCTTTTTTCTTCTTTTTTTAACCCAAAAGGAGGTTTCTGAGACACACAGATTGAGTCCAAGTGTCAGCATTTATTTCATCAGCAGTGGGATTCCTGCCCCAGCATTTATCTCTATCTGCTCCCCTAATCTGAGTCTTTAAAAGCTGAGTCTAAAACCTGTGCTGTGGCAATGTTAGAGCTGGTTTCATCTGGGGGACCCTCTGTGTGAAGAGAGGCTCCTGCAGGAGTGGGAGGGATGGATCCCAGCACTGCAGTGTCCTGGATCACACCTGGACCTGCCATCCCAGGAGCAGATAGAGTTTACCTGAGAATCCGAGGCCCAGAGAGGATTTTTCCTGCTGGAAGGTTTCTCTGCTCAGAACCACAGTGGAGAGGTCAGTTCTTTCTAAAGGCTTATGCAGAAATGCACTTTCACATGAGCTGCTTCCCTGAGCTGTGCTAAACACAGAGCCCTAAATTTCCTGCTGGGAAAAACCTCAGGGAGTATCCAGGAACCCAAGGCCAGGTCACTGCTCCCTTGTGCTGCCCCTTCTCCACGAGGACACTCAATGGGAACGGGCAGGTTCAATCAGCCAAGTCAGATGTGTTTAACACCCTTCAAGGTGCGTTGGCAGCTCCAGATGATCAAAGCCTCTCTTGTGATGCAGTGGCATTGCCAGCGTGTTTTCTTTTAACTCTATCAGATAAGTTGAAAGAAAATCAGTTTTGATGTTGTAAGAAACCAATTTGGGAACGGTCAGAGACAAAACGTTGCTCAAGAGTTCAGTTACCTGAGAGCAGGGGCATTACCAGGGCTGAGAGGGAAACTGCACACATTCCAGCTTCTTGTGGTACTAATGTGGCCTGGTTTTCACTTTCTTCAGTCATTTTACAACTTCACAGCTGATCTGGACGTGTCGAATGTCAGGGATTTGAAATGGAAGGTCTTAATCCCTGAGAATCACCCTAAAATCTCCTGCGATGAGGATAAGCCTCCACCCCAAAGGATGGGTCTTCCCAGGCTCTTGCTGCTCCTCTTTAGTGCTAATGGCAGTTGGGCACATGCACCCAGCAATGAGGAAATGTCTTCACCGGGTGCCTTTGTGCTCCTGGGAACGTGTTTGCATTAACACTACAGATTTTTCTGTGCAGGATGGTGCAGGCTGTCTGGTGTTTAACTTCCAGGCGAGGCAGGTGTGGGAACACGTAATCTTTATAACCAGGCTCCAGGACAACCAGTGCAGGCATCCCATTCACACCAGTGAAGCCCCAGTATGATCCTCTTTCCCTGCTGCCACCGGTTCATCACGGGTCCAACTCACCCTGAGAGATGCTTATCAGTGCAGGGCAGACACGGAGCTGCTTTGTGAGGACAGGCTGGGGGAGCTGGGGCTGGGCAGCCTCCAGAGGGGACACTGAGAGGGGGCAGAGCAGGACCAGGCTCTGCTCGGGGGCCCAGCAATGGCACAAAAGGAACGGGCAGGAACTGATGCCCAGGGAGTGCCACCTGGACAGGAGGAGGAACTTCTTTGCTGTGCAGTGACCCAGCTCTGAGCAGAGACCAGAGAGGGTGTGGAGTCTCCTCACTGAGGATATTCCAGACCCCTCTGGACACAACCCTGTGCCAGGTGCTCTGTCTCCCTGTTTAAGAACATTTTGTATTGTGTCCCATCATGTTTTCGAGCTTTCTTTTGGGAGTGTCTTCAGAGAGTGAATTTGAAGTGAGCCACCCAACTCCCTTTGGATTCAACTGGAGTTGGAGTGGTCTGTACAGACTCACTTAGAACTAGAGAATTCAGTTGAAATTCTTTGGGTTTACTGTAATTTAATTGACAGTGATTTCAGATGAAAAACATTTGGTTAAGACTATGTGATTCTGAACTGGAGCATCTGCCTGAAGTTCATTGCCATTTTACTGACCTGTTTTAAGTTATTACCATTCATGAACTCAAACCATTTCCCTAAATTTTTGCCACAAAGCCAAGCTGGAGGAGTTTCAGCATCCACCTGAGGTGACTCCACCTGACCTCCAGAGCTTTTCGTAGCCTTCAGCTACTCCGTGCAGGAGTGAGGAAGGAGGGAGTGGAGGAGGATATTGGCATGACCATTAGGAAATACCTCAAAACAGTCTTCCTTCAGCAGGAAACAAAAGGGACAGTTCCTCTGGCCTCTGTGGCCAAGGAGCAGAGTGGAGCAGGAGCTCAGCAGAGCCTTGCCCAGCCTGTCTGAAGGCACCCTGGAGCCATTGCTGCATCCCCCCTGCCTGGAGGTCACTGTTCCAGGCAGGGATTTCCTGAGCTGCCCCTCAGGAACAGCCCTGGCCCAGCAGTGTCAGTGCTGGCAGTGTGGCCACCACAGGGTCAGTGCTGGGAGTGTGGCCACCACAGTGTCCCAGGGCAGGGTCAGTGCTGGCAGTGTGGCCACCACAGGGTCAGTGCTGGCAGTGTGGCCACCCCAGTGTCCCAGGGCAGGGTCAGTGCTGGCAGTGTGGCCACCCCAGTGTCCCAGGGCAGGGTCAGTGCTGGCAGTGTGGCCACCACAGTGTCCCAGCCCTGTCCCAGCCCCTGCCCTGTCCCCAAGCCATGGCAGCTCATTCTGACCCACATGTATTCCCTGCAGCCACCCAGTGTGGGGCAAAGGCATGAAAAATGAGGGGAGTCAGCCTTCTCCTGGGCATTGCCAGCTGAACCCCTGAGCCACTGGCACTCCAGCCTGAGGAGGCTGTTCCTGCAGGACAGGACACAGCTGCTCACACCCCAGTCTTGCTTTTGGCATGGAATCACACGGGCCAGACCCTCTGCCCTGCCCCCTCTTCATGTGGACCCTGCTCAGGGACCCTTGTCCCCCCCCCAGCACATCCCTCTCCGAAATCTCTCTCTTGGGAAGGGCAAAGGCTTTGTCTGCTCCGTGGTGTGCTCATGCATGCTGAGATCTTCAGAAAGGCATGAGACACCTTCCCCTCACATGAGCCAACAAAAATGTCACGTCTTGAGAAAGTGAAATGAAATCTAATGTGTCATCTGTCCTGCTGAGGAGGCAAATATAATCCAGGGGGAGTTAAAGAGGCCCCAAATTGTCGGTGCCTGGGTGAAGTTTTAGCCTTTCTTCAAAGGAAATAAGTGAGGAAATCAGGTCTTGGTGCTTTAATTATTTTTTGCGGTGATTTGTACACACAAAGACAACGTTGGATCTCTGCCCTGAGCCCAAATGCAGAAATGTGGCAGTTTAAACCTGCTAATGTTTGTTCACACTCTCCAGGGTGAGTTACATGACAGGAGAGTGACTGTTAACATCCAGGTGGGCTGGTCAGGGAGATAAGAGTTATTTCAACCCCAGGAGAGTAACCGTGGCCTTTGCCAAGTGGTTCTGCTGGGAAAACTTTGAAAGACCCTTTTCAGGATTAGTTTACAGCCCAGCCCAAAGCAGAATTGTAGGGAAAGGCTGGGAACGGCAGGGGCTTGGGAATGCCTTGCCCAGACAGAGGCATTGCCACGCCAGGCAGTGGGGGATGCTCACCATGACATAAGGGCTAATGCCATTAAACACTGTATTTTATGGGTACAAGAGCTTGGACAAGGCAAAGGGCATGGAAAAGCCAAGCTCTGCATGGGCCAGGGAGAAAAGCAAAACCATTGGGTTTTCCTCCCCAGTTTGTTTTTGGGGCAAGTCACCACTGTCGGAGCAGCACATCCTCCAGTAAGAAATTTTTAAGGGAATTTTTTTGTTGTTTCAAAGAAATAAATATCAAATTCCCTTTAAATTTTTCCCCTTCTTCTTGAGGAAAAATAGAAAATCAATGTTTTTGTTGTTTCCCATACTATATATGTTAGTTTTCTTCCAGAGATGGCTGGGGTCGTTCGGGTACTGATGGGACGTTTGCTGTTGCTCAGTTTTGCACAGCCCCGTTTCTCAGGCTCGGCAGAGCTGCCCTGGGTGGGTCTGACCCCTCGGATAAACCCGTCCTTTGGCCTGGTGGAGCTCAGCGTGGGCTTCCCCCGTCCCCGCAGCCGCTGCAGAACAGGGCGAGGGATGGCAACTCACTGCCCTGAGCCCGCACACAGCACCGGCCGGAGAAGCCCATTAGCGCCTCTCATTAATCCGCAGCTCATTAGGCAGAAAGAAGGGCACTCACGGGCGCGTGGGTGTGATGGGCACAGACCGAGGTTCCTCCGGGGCTGTTTGTCGGTCCCTGCAGGACAAACAGACCCGCCCTGGGTGCTGCGGGGGTGCCCCGAGCGGGGGCTGAGCGGGGGCTCCTGCCCTGCAGGCACCACCAGGGGCCCAAACCCAGCCAGCCCTTCTCTCCTGTGGGCACGGGGAGGGACCCTCGGTGCCCCTGGGAGGGGATGGTGGGCACAGAGAGGGACCCTCAGTGCCCCTGGGAGGGGATGGTGGGCACAGAGAGGGACCCTCAGTGCCCCAGGGAGGGGATGGTGGGCACAGAGAGGGAACCTCGGTGCCCCTGGGAGGGGATGGTGGGCACAGAGAGAGACCCTCAGTGCCCCAGGGAGGGGATGGTGGGCACAGAGAGGGACCCTCGGTGCCCCTGGGAGGGGATGGTGGGCACAGAGAGGGACCCTTGGTGCCCCAGGGAGGGGATGGTGGGCACAGAGAGGGACCCTCAGTGCCCCTGGGAGGGGATGGTGGGCATAGAGAGGGACCCTCACTGCCCCTGGGAGGGGGTGGTGGGCACAGAGAGGGACCCTCAGTGCCCCTGGGCATTCTGCACCTCTCCACTGCCCTGGGCCCAGAGAGCTCCGTGCTGGGGGAGCAGATCCAGGGAAGCCACGGGCCTGCAATGGGCTGTCTGTTGTGAAAGAGGATTTTGAGCAGCCAAGCCTGTAGTTATGAAATGAAGTCTGCCTCAAATATAACAGAGGAGGATCATAGAGGCAGTTACTATAATTACTCCTAATGATACTTACACTTACCCATACGTTAGTTCCACATAAACCTTTTTTATTCCCTGTGCAAACAATGAATAATTATGAGCCTCTCTGGTTGCCTTTTTCAGGGTTACGTCACGTTCCCTGGGACAAAGACCATCTCTTTGAACAGCACCTTTGCAGGGCGTTGAGTGCCACTGTAATAAAAGCTTGTCAAAATTGCCAGTGAATCCATTAAGATCAGGAGGGACAAGTTATCTGTAGGGCAACACTGGACCTTCTCATTAACTTTTTATTGTAGTGTCATTTTCTAGGGCATTATTTCACTCTATGGAGGAATCTGTTTTAGGCTTCTTTCTTTAGCCACTGGAACTGCAAAGAGTTGTGAAGGGGCTCTGGTGGAAGGAGTTTGGCTGGTTCAGGGGGCTGGAGGGTTTTGACGTTCCCCTGCAGTTGTTTCCCCATGGATCACCTTTCTCCCACCTGTGTGTGGCACTTGCTCAGCCCTGTGTGAGGGAAATGCCTCTCTCACCCTGACCAGGTGTCAGTCATGCACTTGGGAGAACAACACGCTGTTTCCTTCCAGCAGCATTTTCCTCCAGACAAAACTGGGTTTATTGCCCAAGCAGAGTGTTCTCTACAGCTGAGGTGAGCTGGTTAAAGCAGCTGTGCTTTCCAGCCCTTTCCAGCCCACCAGGGCCCCTGGCTCGGGGGGCAGTGTTGCTGCTGACAGCAGTAATTTTTAGTGACAGACACAGAAATGTCCTCAGGGAAAATACGATAGTGATGGAAGTTTCCTGTGGGAAAAAACGTTTTTTCTTCTTTTTCAGTGCTTTCACCTTTTCTGATTTTTTTCCTTTTTTTTCCTTTAGGGATGGTTTCATGACAGGTGTTGGAAAGCTCTTGATCCCATTGATTTCCCCATGAGCTCAGGTCAGTCCACACTTTATGAGGAATAATCAGTTTCTTTGAATCAAACCTGGAAACTTGGCTGTGCTTTCCATTTGTGTTGGACCTAAATGCCAAGCCAGCTGTGGTGTGTATTTGCTGCAATCACTGGAAAGGCCACACCTCTGCATGAAACACTGTCTTTTGCATAGCGAGTGATACTGTGAGTTAAGCTGCATTGCACAATCTCGACTCTAATCTTGACAGCAATGATAGCATCAAACCTGAGTCAGAACTCTGTTTTCCCGTATCTCAGAGACAGGAGATTTTTGCACAGCAAATGGCAAAAATTTACATGTATGTAAATGTAACTAATCTCAACCCCACCACTCAGAGTCCTGGGTCAGGAAAGTCTCCCACTGGATGCAAATGGTGTTTGTGTATCCCGGGCAGAACAAGGGCAGGAGATGGCCCAGCTCTCCAGATCCCAAAATCTGAGGGCAAAGGAAGAATTGCAGTAAACAAGGGGGAGGAGACTCGAGGGGAGGAGGGAGGTTACAACAGCCAGAGATCCTGAGATTCACCTGTTGTTCTAAACCATTTGGTTGGGTCATAATCCAGAACCAAAAAATTTCATTAAAACAACATTGGGAGGCGATAACATTGTACCCACTTACAGGGCCTGTAAATTATACCCGTGTCAGAGCACGGAAATGAGTAAGGAGGGACTGCCCACAGCCCAGCCCAGCACACAGCCCAGCTGGGGCACACTGCCCTGGGCAGGCACAGGGCACTGGCACCTCACCTGGGCATGGGGACCCTCACCTGGGCAGGCACAGGGCACTGGCACCTCACCTGGGCATGGGGACCCTCACCTGGGCAGGCACAGGGCACTGGCACCTCACCTGGGCATGGGGACCCTCACCTGGGCAGGCACAGGGCACTGGCACCTCACCTGGGCATGGGGACCCTCACCTGGGCAGGCACAGGGCGCTGGCACCTCACCTGGGCATGGGGACCCTCACCTGGGCAGGCACAGGGCACTGGCACCTCACCTGGGCATGGGGACCCTCACCTGGGCAGGCACAGGGCACTGGCACCTCACCTGGGCATGGGGACCCTCACCTGGGCAGGCACAGGGCACTGGCACCTCACCTGGGCATGGGGACCCTCACCTGGGCAGGCACAGGGCGCTGGCACCTCACCTGGGCATGGGGACCCTCACCTGGGCAGGCACAGGGCACTGGCACCTCACCTGGGCATGGGGACCCTCACCTGGGCAGGCACAGGGCACTGGCACCTCACCTGGGCATGGGGACCCTCACCTGGGCAGGCACAGGGCACTGGCACCTCACCTGGGCATGGGGACCCTCACCTGGGCAGGCACAGGGCACTGGCACCTCACCTGGGCATGGGGACCCTCACCTGGGCAGGCACAGGGCAGTGTGAGCCTCACCTGGGCAGGCACGGGGCACTGTGAGCCTCACCTGGGCATTGGGACCCTCACCTGGGCAGGCACAGGGCAGTGTGAGCCTCACCTGGGCAGGCACGGGGCACTGTGAGCCTCACCTGGGCAGGCACGGGGCACTGTGAGCCTCACCTGGGCAGGCAGTGAGATGGTTTTTCTGTTTTTCAGCTCTAGCATCTGGCTCATTAAAGATAACACTTCTCACTACCAGTCTTTGCCTTCCTTAAACAGGAAAGGCCCTCTCTGCAAATCCTGCCTTGACTAAACACAGGGAAGTCGTGACATCAGCAGGGGTCTGGCTTCCCAGAGTTTGTGCTGTGTCCTTCAACATCATATCCTTAACTCTGACCTAAAAATTATTGATCTTTTTCATATTGAATATATTGAATCTTGAAAATATTGTTCTATTTTGGCTCTTGCAGCCTTAATGCCATTCTCATAATGTTTTCTTTGAAGGAATATGGTGACATGGAAAAAAAGAATTAATTGATATATTTAGTGAGTTGTCTTTGGGTATTTTGCTATGATAATGGTAACTATTACCTCTGATAATAATGTACATGTGTCTTAATGGGAAACTTAATTGCTGTTATAGTCATGGCCCAGGTCCCCTGTGCCAGAGCTGGACCAGCTCAGAACAAAATCCCTGTCCCAAAACCAGCACAGCTCTGATGGGATGTGTCATCAATGTGTTCCTGTAGGTTTCCTGCTTCTCAATTGAGCATTTAATGATAAAATTCCTGAGTTTTGTTTTGATCCGGAGAGTGACTAAGATATTTGTGCTGTAATTGCTACTTGTTTCTTTCTGTTTGATTACAGTGCACGTGGTGTGAGAAGGAGAAGGTTAATGGCACATGGAGCAATCCGTTGTTGTGGTTCTGACTGGGGAAGTTGTGCAGAGGAAGTGACAAACACTCGAGTTGCTGTCACTGGGTGAGTGTGGATTGAGCTCTGGACAGTGGAATTGTCTCCTGACGTCTCCACAACTCCCTGCCAGGACTGGGAGCTGGGAGGGGTCGGGCTGTGCCCCAGGGCACAGGGACAGGAGCAGAGGGCACGGCCTCAGGCTGGGCCAGGGCAGGGGCAGGGGGCACAGCAGCAGGAATTGCTGCCTGGAAAGGGTGGGCAGGCACTGAAGGGGCTGCCCAGGGAGGGTTGGAGTGCCCAGCCCTGGAGGTGCCCAAGGCAGGACTGGCCATGGCACTCAGAGCTCTGGGCTGGGGGACAAGGCGGGCATCGTGCACAGGGTGGGCTCCATGGGCTGGGAGGGCTTTGCCAAGGTGGGCATCGGGCACAGGGTGGGCTCCATGGGCTGGAAGGGCTTTGCCAAGGTGGGCATCTATTGGGGTCACCCTTTACTGGGATAATGTAGATCAGCTTAGTGGTGGTCAGAGGAGGCAGAGACAGCTCAGGCTGCACTGGGGTCAGAAGGCTCACCCAAGACAAAGGACTTGATTTGGAGTAACAGCTTCACTTTTATCTACTCCTGTATCCAACATGCCAGCACACCATTGGTCAGCAGTTCACCTCACACACATGGAGAGATCCTGCTGGTTACGAGGCACCCACATTCTACAGGTGCCTCTCTGGTCCTTAAGGATGGACTCATCAGTCACCTCAGAGCTTAAGGGATCCACACACATTGTCACCCCCACAGACATCGGGTACAGGGTGGGCTCCAGGGGCTGGCAGGGCTTTGCCAAGGTGGGCATTGGGCACAGAGTGGGCTCCAGGGGCTGGGAGGGCTTTGCCAGCCTCAGCAATTCCATGATTCTGTTATTCCAGACTAGACTCAAAAGCCTTGGGTGTTTTTGTGGGGATGTTTTTAGCAGCATTGCCCAGGCTGTTTCCTCCCCAGCCCACAGTCCCCTGGGATTCCTGTTTGCCTTATACCTGAACCATCCCTGCATCTCTCACAACCTCCCTCCAAATCAACGAGTGCAGTGCAGGACTGACTGAACCACTGCATGAGAGGGAGGCAAAGAGAGTTCCCCTGCAGGTGCTGTGTGAAATGTGCAGCAGAGCCCCCACGTTCTGGGGTGATGCTGCAGCCTCCTGCCCTTGCTGCTGCCCACAGGCTGCTCTGGGCTCTGATCCGAGGGGCAGGAGGGGGAAGGACCCAGCCCGTTGCTCTGGGAATGCTACAGTTACTTTAATTGTGTCAACTGAGCTCCAGGATTTTGATGAGGCCCAGAGTGTTCATTAGAAATTGATGGTTATTACAATTAATGATACACTGAAATTAATTGCTGGGAAGTAAAATTACGACCATGTTGATCCATCCATGTGGATGAGAGTGGAGATTCCTTCTGTGGCACTTTCTTCTGAGTTGGGTCACCTTTAGGACCACAGCAGTAGGAGAAAATGACATTCAAAGTACAAAATGCAAACTGATGTATTCAGGGATTAAAAACTAATCAGCTACAAACAGGGAGTGTTTAATTTGGAGGTATCAAAAGAGGAGAAGGGCCTGAGTGTGCTAAGTGATCTCAGCACATCTGTGAGCTGTGGGCACTGGGCAGGAAGAAGAGACATTTTCAGAGGAAGGACAATACTGACAGAACAATCAGTAAATTTAAAGTGAATTTAAACTGACAATGAGGCACTTCTGCCCACAGAGATAACACATGTGAAGACATCCAGCAAACTCCCTGTCAAGATGGAGTGTTTGGGAGGCAGAACCCAGGCAGAGCCACAGATCCAACTGCCCAGTCTTCAGCCACCAAAGGTGGGCATTTGAAATCAGCTCCACAGCCAAACTCTTTGGCTGCCCAGCAAACAACACTGGGCAGTCTGTGCCAGCTCAGTCCAAACACCATGTTTGGCCTGCATTTCCCTTTGTGCCTGGTGTGTTTATCTCCAGCCCTTGGTGAGCATCCCTGCCGACCCCTCAGGGCCCCAGGGCTGGATCCTCATCCCATGTCCCATTTATTTCATGGCAGTGCTGCTGCCTCCTTTGTCAGATGTCCTTACCAAAGCCAGCCAGTGGCTCCTCCAGTGCAGCATCTTTGTCTTTTACCTGGTATTTCCATGGTGGTGAAACTCCTGCAGAATGCCCCCAGCCACTTGAGCAATGCTGTGAATGGGAGGAAAATTCCTGCCTTGCCCCAGAGGCCACCAGCTCGTGCTCTCTGGAGCAGGAGGTTTCATTACTCCTGGTTTTCCCCTTGGGTTATGTGACTGCCAGTGTTATTGGCAGTCATAAAATTTTCCAGCTCCAGTTTGGGAGCAGTGGCTGTTGTTTGTCTGCAGTTCCTGTGCCCTGGACAGGCTGTTTCCCTGGGGAGCCCTTGCACTGCACTCAGAGCCTGCTTTCCCCACAGGCTCTGGCTGAGGGTGTTGTTTCCCCCCCGGCCCAGCCTTTTCCCATGGCAGGACATCCCTGTCTGGGGAGCTGCTGCTGGGGGGCAGGCGGGGCCCTGATCCACGCTGGGCTGGCACCTGGGCAGGACCCAAAGCCACGCTGAGGCAAATCAGCCTGAATGTGGCCCCTGCAAACACACATTGGTTGGCAAGGACGTGCCTGGAGGAGCAGAGTAGGCAGTGCTGGGTCTGAGGGGTGTGAGACGGGCAGAGCACCCAACCCTTCTGCCCCCAGTGCCACGAGCACAAACACAACCCCCTGGGACAATGTTTGTACTTTCATCAGGGCTCTACAGAAGCGCAGGGCCCCTGTCAGATCACTTGCAGAGATAACCCGGCACATGTAAATAGATCCATGCCCGTCTCCCCGGAGATCCCAGCTCAGATGTTGTGCTGTAAACGGCAGCATTTGGAGCTCTCATTTACATGATCAGATGGGGCAGGAGGCAGGCGGGTAACAAAGGCTGCAGCTGCCTGCCCCACAAACTGGCTCCCAGATGAACAGATTCCCTCAGCCCCCGAGGTGCTGGAGTCTTTCATCTAAAGCTCCCTGGAGATGCTCCATGCAATTAGCACCCATGCTCATTACTCCCTCTTGCTCCATTCTTACCCCAAAGCCCTCGAGATAAAAGGGAAGACTTTGAAAGCTCAGAGTTCTCTGTGGCAGTTTCCTACTCGGTGCAGTTTTCCCCACCTCTCCTCTCCCTCCTCCCTTCTCGGGAGCTCTGAGAATCTCCCAGGTTTGTTTGTGGGTTTAATTTTGCACAGGAAGTTCAAACTCGCCGTTCCCTTATTAGGAATGTCTGTGATTCTCCCTCTGTAGTTCCGTCTCCTACACATCCATCCTGCCATCCTTAAACTTCTTTGTTTTTTCCACACCTTTCCACGTCCCAGACCCAGCTGGTTATGATCTTGTTCCCCCACTGGGTGGCTGCTTATCTGTTTATTTGCAAAACTGGATGGAGACCTTTTAAGAGGAGATATTTTCATTTCATTTCCAGCTGTCCCTGCTCCAAAGAGAGGCAAAAACTTCTCAGAAGGAAGGTCTGAGGATGGTTTTTTTCTTAGTCCCAGCCAGAACCTGCAAACAGCGTGGCAGGAATTGGGAGTGATGTTGTTAACCCACGAGGACACTTCAGCTTTGAGTCTGTTATCCATAGACAGAATCCAATGGATTGATAAATCTCCCAGGGATGCTGCAATCTCTAATTAGATATCCCTGTAGAGCACTTCCAATGTGCAGCTCCCTGTGGCTGAACTGTTACTGTCCAGAGAAAAAATACTCTGGAGTAAGTCCTGGCCCTTCAGGAGGCCGAGGGAGGGTGTGAGGAGCTGGAGAGGCAATAAAGGGATGGGGATCAATTCTTTGGCCCCACAGACTCCCAGGGGCTTGCACGACCCCTGCAGATGGTGGCTGAGGAAAGCAAGGTTATTGTCAGTGGGTTTGAACTGAGTTTATACACAAGAATGGAAAATTGAGAGAGATCCTCATCCAAAAGATGTTGAAAACTACTGACGGCTCAAAATGGGTCAACACTGGGGTGGAAGAAGTCAACAAAGACTTGCTGTAACTTTCATGTCAGTCCCTTTGTGACTGTGCCCCTGTGGGCTGTTCTAGGGATGGGTCAGCTCCCAAGAATAATCCTGGAACTCGTGAATTTTAAGGAGCTCTGATTTTAATTCATGTAGTTTAGTTTCTGTGGTTTACATCAAAAGACACCAAAATGCTGGGAAAACCTCTGAGCAGCCACACCTCAGTTCTGAGCAGGGCAGTTCATTCACACCTCCCTCAGTGCTCTTCCTTTTAAGCCCTAGTAATTATTTTAATAAACAAAACAGTTTTCTTTCTAGAGCAGTCTGCTCTTTTGGCTGCAGTCACTTCAACTGTGTCTCCTTATGCTGTGAATTGTTCATTTTTTTCTTTGTCCTACTCCATTCATAGATTTTTATTGAGTTTGAGGTGGGCAAGAAAGAACAGATTTCTTGGAGTCCAGATAATTCAGCCATTTCACTGATCTCAGCTCTCCAGGTGCTACAACTGGACACCCAAATCAGGCAGGTAGCCATGGAAATAGGGAATTAGCTGGCTGGTTACCTGAGTCACATTTTTATGTGCAGATGCAGCTTCTTGGATGTGTAACTGGTCAGGTGTATTTATTTAATTTCTCTCTAAAATATTCCATCAATTCTGCTGCTTTCACTTGCTGCAAATTAAGAGTCAATATAATTAAATTGCTACAGAATCTCCAGTGAGAGCTGCTGTGAGCAAGGAGAGAATTGGGTTTATTGTCTGTGTGGTGTTGTCACCAGGGAAGAAATCGGTGTGTGCTGTGCTGGGACAGTTGACTTTGCTGCATATTTGGGATATTTCCCATTCTCAGCATAGGAAATACTTGACCAAAGTCAACAGCAGTGCAGTCAGCACGGAGGTTCCAGCGCCGGAGCCGCGGGTTGTGCTGACGGAGCGAATTCCACATGGAGCTTGGAGAAGTGATGATTAATTTCCAGCAGTTCCACAGAGGAAATTATACTCGTTAAATCAATCTAGGAGAATTTCAGCTCTTGCATAAAAGACACCCTAATTGCCTCGGTGAATTCAGAGTGAACTGCAGGACAGTGACAGGAAGTTCACACACGCCTCGGACCATTATTAGCGATTGCTCAAGAGCCTGCAATGTTTACTCACTCTGCCAACAACATGTTTGTGTTCCCTCTTTATTTTTCTTTTTTGACCTTCTTTAATTGCCACGGGAAGGGCCCAGTCCGCGGCCCTGAAGCAGAGGAGTGATGCCCCCACAATCCCCCCACAAACCCTCCCTGCTGCTGGGTCTCTCCTCAGCTCTGTCACACCTTCTGCTCTGGTCGTGACACCAAGCCCATGTCACCAAAGACCCGGGTCTGGCTCTGTGCTTGGGAGCACCAGTCATGGTTTGTTGTTGTCTCCAGCCTGCCCTGTCTGTGCCCTGTCAGTCCTGGCAGGGAGGTGGATGGGCACGAGGGTGGCAATACCTTTGGCAGCCCCTGTGCCGCTTTCTCTCCACCAGTCCTTCCTTTCCCAGGAGCAGTGAGACATTGAATTCATTAGCTGTGCAGGGTGATTTACTGACTTCACATTAACAAGAGTTAAACTCACAGGAGCCTGTGGAGCAGAAAAGCAGCTGAGGAATGAGCAGGCGAGTGTTGGTGGGTCTGTGACTCAGCAGGGCACAATTGGGCCACGGAGGGAGCGGCAGGGACGGCCAATGTCACTGCCCTTGGCATCCTCTCCAGGCACAGCAGCCACTGTCACTGCCCTTGGCATCCTCCTTGGGCACAGCAGCCACTGTCACTGCCCTTGGCATCCTCCTTGGGCACAGCTGCCACTGTCACTGCCCTTGCCATCCTCCCTGGGCACAGCGGCCACTGTCACTGCCCTCAGCATCCTCTCTGGGCACAGCTGCCACTGTCGCTGCCCTTGCCATCCTCCCTGGGCACAGCGGCCACTGTCACTGCCCTCAGCATCCTCTCTGGGCACAGCTGCCACTGTCACTGCCCTCAGCATCCTCTCTGGGCACAGCTGCCACTGTCACTGCCCTTGGCATCCTCTCTGGGCACAGCGGCCACTGTCGCTGCCCTTGGCATCCTCCTTGGGCACAGCGGCCACTGTCACTGCCCTCGGCATCCTCTCTGGGCACAGCGGCTGCCGCAGCTGCTCTGGGGGTTCATTCCGCCGGTCCCGCTTTGAGCACGGGCTGGGTGAGGATTCCATCAGCCTCTCTCTCCCATGCCTCGCTCCCGGTCTCATGAGAGGGCTGGTTGGGGGTTTGTCTGTCCAGAGCAGCAGGTTGTGTGTGGTCCCTGTCACCTCACAGGGCTTGGGTAAACACCCATGGCTTTGTTAGGTGCTGAATAGGAAAGGGAGCCCCAAATTAGCACTAATGTGAGGTCATTTAACCCTTATGGGAGGTCTTTTGAAAATTTATAATAGAGCCATGCAGGAGTCGGCCCAACCAGTCACAGAGCCCTCCAAGATTGTCAAAGGGCACTATTATCATGCTGAGATGGGGTCAAAAATGTAACTACTCAGAGACCAGCCGAGAGAAACCTTCCTCCTGCTGCGCTGATTATTCCTAAAGCAGGTGCTGCTCCCAAATCCCCAGGCAATGGCTCCAAGCTCCCTGTATTATTCCTGGGGGTTTGGAGCTGGGAGAACCAAAGGGGAGCTGGAGCTGAAATGAGTGGCAGCGATTCCATTGGCACAGGGGCTGGGCCAGGGCAGCTCTGCTGGACCAGGGCAGCTTGTCCTGCCCTGCCATTGTCCAGCCCTGGAAACCAGATCCGGGCTGGAATTCCACTGGAAAGGGCTGTTGTGGGGGGCACAGCTGGAAGGTGGGCACAGAGAGCCCCAGTGGAAGGAAGAAAAGGTCACAGAGTGATGGAAGGAGGTGTGGGAGCACATTTAAAGCTTAAATATGGTTTATATCCACTTTAAATCCAGAAGTAAGGAGAGAAACCTTGGTCACTGCTGGTGAAAAGCTGGCTGCACTTCCCTGAGTGCCAGTGAGTGCTGGCTCCCTAATCCCAGCCTTGCCAGGATAGTTCTCCAGGTGGTTGTTGAGAAATCCTTCTGTGCCAAGCAGTCGGCAGGACCGGAAGCTCCGGGTACCTCCCCATCTGGAAAGGCAATCAGACAAAATGCCAAGCCCAGGGGGCAAAACTTCAGTCTTGGTGCCAGTCTTGTTCATTGCATATCTGGGTTCTGCAGCCTGGTCGACTTTCATCATATAATTTATTTGCTTCTCAACATCCCTGCAGTTATTAAAAGCACCACGCTCAGAACTGCCACCCAAGGTTTCCCTAATTAGTACATCAACCTTTGGGGGCAATCCTGCATTGTTCATTTACAGCCTCCCCTCAGGCAGAGAGTGGCCACAACTCAGTCTGGGCTCCCACTGGCCAGGGGCCTGCCCTGGGTCTCTGGGACACAGGAGATCACAGGGAGGGAGGATCAGACACTGCAGGGATGGGCTCTGTGGCAATGTCAGCCAACTCGGGCCAGGGGGGACAGTCTCTCAGTCCCCTCCCCTCTGCCCCAGTGCCAGCTCTCTGCCAGGGCCAGTTGGTCCTTGTGTGGAACGAAGGATCCATCCCCAGCCCAGAGTGTCCCCTGGGAAGGCTCCCAGTGGCCCAGTTTGCCCCTTGTCTGTCCCTGCCTGCTGCTGGGCACCTGCAGGTGCAGGAACCCCAGTGCAGGGCCAGGAGGGAGCCTCATGTCTCATTTCTCTGACCTGTTATTCATGAATGGATGAAATACAGTTAAACTCCTACAAGGCTTTCTGCAAGCATCTGCCATCCTTCATCTGAACCCAGCCTTCAGCTTTGCCTCCCCACTGGGATCTGGAGCTGGTTGTCCTAGGTCTGACTCAGGTTAGATTTTTCTAATTTATCCTAAAATTATTTCATTCCATCGTAAAACTTAGAGCAGCAGGCACTGGTTTCAGTGGCAGTGATTAATCCTAAAGCTGCTCTAGGAGCTTACTGGGAAAGGTCTCACTGTCAAGGCTATAAATCCTCCAGGTTCAGATGAAACTGGAGCTTCCTTTTTGTGCCTTTTTAGGACTCACCTGTCCTTGGGTTTTGGCCACAAGCACCAGTTCTGGCTCCAGCAGAGACACAGTTTATGCTGCTGCAGCCTAATTTGTTTGCTCTTGTTTCAAACTGGGGTAAAAATGCATTGCTATAAGTCACATCTTTGCTAGTGGTTTGCGTGGGTGAGCAGACACTCAGGGTAGGCAAATTTCCCTGAGACTCACATAAAATGCCTCTCAGTAGAGTCCTGGCTGCAGATCCCATGAGAGCCCCGGGGGTGGCTGCTCTCCAAGGGCTCCATGTGGCACTGCCCAGACAGGCCTGCCCCTGGAATGGGCTCCAAGTGGAGAGGGGCAGGGCTCAGGCTCAGCCTTGGGCTCCTGCTTCCCATTGCAGTGCCCTGGAGACAGACCCTGGAGATGGACCCAGGGCAATCCACAGCCCCTGAGACAGCCCTAGGGCAACCCACAACCCCTGGAGAGAGACCTGGAGCCATCCACAGCCCCTGAGACAGCCCTAGGGCAATCCACAGCCCCTGGAGAGAGACCTGGAGCCATCCACAGCCCCTGAGACAGCCCTAGGGCAATCCACAGCCCCTGGAGAGAGACCTGGAGCCATCCACAGCCCCTGAGACAGCCCTAGGGCAATCCACAGCCCCTGGAGAGAGACCTGGAGCCATCCACAGCCCCAGGGCAATCCACAGCCCCTGGAGAGAGACCTGGAGCCATCCACAGCCCTAGGGTAATCCACAGCCCCTGAGACAGACCCAGAGCCATGCACAGCTTCCTCAGATGGGCAGCTCCATCTCTGCTCTGTGTGAGCAGGGACAGGACCCAGGGAATGGCTGGAGCTGTGCCAGGGCAGGGTCAGGTTGGATCTCAGGAGAAGGTCCTTCCCCCAGAGGGTGGTGGACACTGACCAGGCTGCCCAGGCCAGTGGGCACAGCCCCAAGGCTGCCAGAGCTCCAGGAGGGTTTGGACAGTGTGGGATTGTTGGGGTGTCTGTGCAGGCCCAGGAGCTGGGCTGATGGTCCTTGGGGGTCCCTTCCAGCTGAGGACATTCTGTGGTTTCCTCCCTGAGTGTCAGTGATGAGGCTGTTGCTGCTGGACCCAGCACCAGGTAAGTGGTCACTCAGGTTTGCCATTCAGGATCTCCCACCTGGCCATCAGTGCCTGGCCTTTGGGGGCCATACAACATTTGTGGGGAAAATACAACAATGTCAGCTTAGAAAGGAGGTTGATTACCAGATCCTCAAGTAAAAGAAGGTTGATTTCTTTATCTAACAGAGCCTAAGCAACAGTTGGTTTTGTAAGAGGTTTATGCTTTTTTGCAGAAGGCATTTTCTCTGAGGAAGGAAAATCCCCAGGCCCTGAGGGCCAGCAGCCCTCATGTGCCACCCAGGACATTCTTGGTGCATCTCTTTAAATGTTGCAAAACTACCTGATATTTTTCCATTTCAGGGGATAACTGGTTGTGAACTTTCTCTTAATCCCCCCAACAACAACCTGCCTCAAGAAGCAAGTTCCAGCCCTACAGAGGCTGAAAAAACTAAACTGATCTGCTGGATTTTCTGTGCAGGGAGGCTCGTGGATCTGTGCTTGACCTACATGGTTGGCAATCTAGAAACAGTCCAATAACTTCTTATCAGCTTTGGTCAGATTTGTTATCTGAGGAGGTGATGAACTGATATCATTTGAATTTAAGTTTCATTTCAGATGGTAAGATTTTTCACTGTAGATATTGGATTATGGCCTGGCCAGGAAGACTAAGCAATATGAGCAGGTGCAGTGAGTCAGAATTAAGTGGGCCTTTATTTGGTATCAACTATGATAGACAAGTGCCAGTGAGGAAGCAGAGCTTGCCCACTACCAGAGGGTGGAGTAGATGGGTATCTTGTTCTTTCTCTCCTAGACTTGAGAGCCGTGGGGAGGATGTCTGGGGGAGGTGATGCTGGTGCAGATTCAGGGCTGCCCAGGCTGCCCTGCTGTGCTCGGGTGCTGCAGCTCAGACAGGGTGGGAGCAGAGCTGGGCTCCTTCCAGCCTCGGGGCCCTGGGAGAGCTGCGAGCAGGAGCTGGGCTGTGGTGGGTGGGCTGTGGTGAGGGGGCTGTTGGCTGCAGGCTGGCAGGACAGATCTGGAGCCCCTGGGGAGGGAGCAGGACCAGCACCAGTCCTGCTCACAGATTTCCAAAGGGAAATGCCTCCCTGCCTGTGAAGAGCTGAGAACTCGAGCTCCAAGTCCCCTGGGCTCAGTCAGGAGCTGGGGCTGCGTTCCCTGAGCAGGATCAGTGATAGCTCTGAGTCACACAGGGCCCTTGGGCTTCCCACTTTTCCCACTGGGACTGAGATCCCGTTCCCACAGTTGCCGTGCTGAGCCCCTGTCCAGCCCTGCTGTCCCTCCCCTCCCTCTGCCTCTGCCTTTGCCCTTCCCTTTGAATGCTCCCAGAGCAGGAGGTGTCTCCTGACCAGCCTGGGATCCAAGCAGGGAATCCCAATTCCAGGGACAACTGCAGAGTCACATCCAGACTGCAGAGCTGACTTCTTCCTCTTCTCTAATTCATCAGGTGTGCCAGCTGTTCTCAGCTGCTGTGGGAAAGTCATCCCCTGCAAAGTGCTGAGGCAGAGAAGGGCAGGGTGGCTGTGCTGGGTGCCTGCTCTGCCACCCCAGAACGTCCCCTCACCAGGATCCCAGCACTGACTCAGAGCAGTAATGACAGGTGGAGAACAGGAGTGAGAAATAATTAAATCTGCAGGGCTTTGATGAGTCTGAGACTGACCATCCTCAGCACTGACAGGGCATGAGCCCTGGCCCTGCCAACGCAGGGAAACCACAGGCAGGTCCTTGGGAGGCACAGGACTGGCTTTGGAATTGCCTCACTTGTGGGGTGTGCGAGGGAGTTATTTTCCTTTCTGTCTCTTCATTCCTGAGTTGTAGGAATTGGGGTTTGAGGAGTTTTGCAACAACCTTAAAGGATGGAGGTTTTTATGCAGCAAAAACTTTCACATGATGGGATGATTACAGGAAGTCAGGCTGTAAGAGGCAACTAAATAAACTAATAACAGCAAGTATCAGCAGATTTGTGATGAAACCATGGAGGCCTGGCAAACCCAGACCTTATTAGTTCCAGATGTTGCTCACAGATAAGGATCTCTGGCCTGAGCTCTTCCAATTACCTACAGAAACTAAGCTGTCACGTAAAGATTCCTCTCAAAGCTCCCTGAGATTCACTAAGGCCACCAGGATGGACTGATATTCATTCATATTTCCTCTTTTTATTTTCTACTGAGGAACTTACTGAGTGAAATCCCATTTGTGCTGCACTTGGGTTCAGGTGGGAACTGTGTCTGCACAGCTGCATGGAGGGAGCAGAGTGGGATCCAACCCCACGGGGTTCAGCTGGAGCCACTGTGAGCCCACTGGGATGTGCCCTGCTGGGATGTGCCCTGCTGGGATGTGCCCTGCTGTGAGCCCACGGGGATGTGCCCTGCTGGGATGTGCCCTGCTGGGATGTGCCCTGCTGTGAGCCCACTGGGATGTGCCCTGCTCCTGATAAGGGTAATTACTCTGAGTAGCTCGGGACGGCTCTGCAGGGCCATTTCCATATCTCTGCTCGCTGAGTAATGAGCAGTGGAGTCAACTGAGGTACCAGACCAACCTCACCTCTGCTGCAGCGACACTGGCTGACATCAGATAACTTCCTGGAGGGAGGCAGCTTTGATCAGGCTGCACCAGTGGGGGAAATGGTTGGGAGCAATACCTGATGCTTTGCATCTGGTCCCTTTTTAAAACTGTTTTCATGTTTAAAACAAGTTTCTCTCCGGGAGGAATCTCAGTGCTGTGGTAACCGTGGGCCCAGCCCTGAGCCCTTCCTTGCACTGCTGCCATTGCTGGCAGCACCTCCTGCTCCTGCTGTGCCCATCACCCAGGGGGAATTCAGCTGCTTGTTTGTTTGCAGGAGGAAATGTGCCTTTGTGTGTGGAGTGGGATGGGAGGGAGCCCCTTGAGTCAGGTGTGGCTAAAGGGCTCAGCCTGTGCTCACTGTTGTGTGCTGGCGTTGGGAGACATTTCCTTGGAGCTTGTGTGAAATCCCTTCTAAACAGGACACAGTTCTACTCTGAGAAACCTTCCCCTCACTCCTTCCCTGTCCTTATTTGTAGCTGAACATCACAGGAACCCTGAGCCTGGGCAGGAAACTGGGCTGGAATGGAGAACATCCTTGCAGCATCTCCAGCCAACACCCTCCTCTGACCACTGAACTGGGATGTCCATCCCACTGCGGGGCCTTCCAGCTGGGTTTGGATGCACAGGCAGCTCCAGAGGAAGCACAGCATGAGCTCAGGTCAGAGAACACAAAAAGTGAGGCTTTTTCCCCAGGAGAAGGTGCTGGGACGGGGGTCATGTTTGTTTGTGTCACTGGAGGTCCCTGCCCTGGAGACTCTCAGTTGGGTCAGTTGTTTGCAACCCAAACTTGCTGCTGTGTAAAAACTGGTAGAACTAGATAAAGACAAGAGGAATTTTCCTATAGCCCCCTGGGCTACAACAGATAATAACAAACTGTCCTGACTCTATTAAAAAGATGTTTAAGCATCGGGTCATGTTGTTTAGTGGTGCTGGGCTGCAGCAGAGCCAGTTGCATTCCCACAAACCCTGCAGGTAGAGCTCTGCACGCTGGAAAACAGCTGCTGGGAAGGGGCCAGGGAGGGGTTTGTCCCTCTGGCTTCAGAAGGCCAAATTCTTCTTTTCCTTTTCCTCATTATTACTGTGACAATAGAGCTATAGAGGGACTGCTGGAGCCTCCTTTGTGCTGTACAAACAGAAGGAAGGGAGTCCTGCCAGACTGAGCCTTCAGCCCAAGGAAGTTCCAGCTCAGCCTTTTGTTCTGCCTTCCAAGGAAAAGGCTCTGGGAGACACAGGGAGTCTCACTGGGAAAGATTGTCTGCTTTGGATATCAAAGGTCTCTGCAAACTTAGATGGCACAAGGTGTGCTCTTTGCTGGAAAAGCACCCGAAGCAGCCACATCTCCCTGTGGAGAGCAGCTCACCATAACCTGCTCCAGGCTGCTTCCTCTTACTGAGTATTAATTGTTGAAGTGTTTTAATAACCTTTGGTCAAAGACAGCTGAAATTCCTGGCACATCACAGGACAGCTGGAGAGGATGTTTGACAGCTGTCAGTGGGAAAAGCTGTGTATCCTTAAGGGATTAAAGCCCTTGCTTTGAAGTTTCTTACAAGTTATACAGAAAAGCAGCCAGACTGGGAACTGGGAGTGTGGAATGACTTACAGGAGGTCACACCACCCCTCGGTGGCAGAGGGAGAAGTTGGGTATGGGATGGCAGGGCCACAGGGCCACTCTGCACCTTGGGCACTCCTTGGGGTGCACCCCCAGTGGCTCTGAGTGCTGGGCACCCCCAGTAGCTCTGAGGGCTGGGCACCCCCAGTGGCTCTGAGGGCTGGGCACCCCCAGTGGCTCTGAGGGCTGGGCACCCCCAGTGGCTCTGAGGGCTGGGCACCCCCAGTAGCTCTGAGGGCTGGGCACCCCCAGTGGCTCTGAGGGCTGGGCACCCCCAGTAGCTCTGAGGGCTGGGCACCCCCAGTGGCTCTGAGGGCTGGGCACCCCCAGTGGCTCTGAGGGCTGGGCACCCCCGGGCCGTGTCCTCGGCCGGAGCTGCCGCCCTGGCCTGAGCCAAACACACTGAGCATGGTCTGCCCTGGCTGTTTGAGGAGGGTTTAACAAGCCAAACACAAGTGCAGCCCTGTTGCCTTAGAGAGGGTGTAGCTGTGAGCAAAATTTGGCCCTCTTTTAAACCTTGCAGTTTGTCTTGACTGCTGCATGCTTTATTTTTAGAGCATCATAAAAGGCTTTTGTTCCAAGGTATATTTAACAGGGGAGTGGAAGGGAAGTGGGAGGGTTTTGTGCACAGAGAATGTATCTCTTGGTCTCTTTCTTTTAACCCACCCCCTCACCAGATACTCTTGGAGGGTGGAGTATAAATGAAAAAGAAAAAAAAGAGAAGAAAATAATAATTAGAAATACTGAAATCACAGTCAAAGGGATTGTCTGGGCGTCCAGGCCTGGAGGCCTCTCTGGCGCCATAAACTCCCATTATTATCCCAGAAGGACAAGGGACCAGGGCAGGGCAGGTGGTCCCATGGCAGGGCTGGTGGGGCAGGGCCATGCCCGGGGGGGAGGGCTGTCCTGCTGCCCACCAGGACACACCACAGCCAGCCCGAGTGTGCTGGGCTGGCCCTGGGGCTGGGAGGGTTCTGTCTGGGGGGCACTCACTGAGGGAATCAGGAAACATGTTCACCTGGCCTTGGAGGGGTGTTTGAGAGCTCTGGTGGCACCACATGGAGCCAGCCAGGCACAGCCCATGGCAGGGGCAGTGTGAGCTGGGACTGGTGGCACCAGGGCACTGTCACTGCTGGGGCTGGGACAGCCCTTGATGCTGGGGACCTGCACACAGGGAATTGTGTAAGGATTGAGGCTGGATGTGGGAACCAGCACATGTCTCCCAGCCTGGCCAAGCCTCTCACTCTACCATTGCAGTAAGATCCCCTCAGGAAAAGGGTGAAGTCCTGGAGCAAAGCTGAGAAGAAACTTAGTGCTAAAAACCAGAATTAGTAAAAATGAGAGAGTCAGTTCCAGAGAATTTGTTTGAGGGGACTCTGTTTCACCCTCCCAAGGGATCTCGTGGCTCCTCAGGCAGACTCTGGGAAGCAGGACAGGGCACAAAGCCTTGCCAGGGACTGGAGGGCAGCACCAGGGGCCTGGTAAGCCCAGGCTGGCCCTGGCTGTCCCCGTTCCACTGAGCTGTGGAGTTGAGCTGCAGGTGTAGCAGGGCTGAGCTCAAACCCCAAAGGTGGAACCAGGGCTGTCCCAGAAGCACTTCTGTCACAGACTTTGGCTCTGGGCAGGCAGGAGGGTCCAGTGGGTTCATTTTTCTCTGGTCCCCAGTCCTAAAGCAGCAGTGTCACCCCTGCTGGTCTGCAAAGGCCAAGTCTGAACACCTGAAGCAAATCCAGAGGTGGATTTGGCCTGGCACAGGACACCTCTAACTGAGGCAAAGCCCATCACTGCTCAGCTTTGCCAGACACAGTTCTCCCTCTCTTTTCTTTGACATGGGCTTTTCCCCTCAGAGGTGAGGATCCCATGGCCTGCTGTTCCCCTGCATGGTCTGGCTCAGGTGGTGTTTTCTCCTCCTTCACTTTTGTTGCTGGAATCTGTTAAGTCTCACTGAAAGCTTAGAAGAAACTTGGCAATCCCCTGAGGGGACGTGGCTGCTCTGCACTGTCAGAGCCAGTGAAATACTCCCTGCCCGGGTCGGGGAAGGGACAAGTGCCCAGGACTGGGACTGGTCATCGTGAACTGGGCAAAGCTTCCTTGGTTTGGAGATATAATCAGAATATTGATTCAGATTTGGGCTTTCCTTGGCGTACCAGGACATGGCCCTGCCCTTGGTAGGGGCTTGGGACTGGATTATCTTTAGGGTGCCTTCCAAGCCAAACCACTCTGTGATTCTGTGGGGGTTCTTTTCTCTTCTTTCTTTGTACCTTCAGCACTGCAAGGTCTGTGCTATGGCACTGAATTGATCATCAGCCCTCACTCAGCTGACCTTTGGGCATTGCTGTCCTCTGCTGTACCAGTTTTGGCAGCTGGTGCTCTGCAGCAGTGCCCACTGCAGCCTGCATTGCTCCAGACCGTTGGCTTTCATTGCCAGCACGCAGCCCTTGCCCAGGGCTGAGCCCGGGCAGCAGGGCAGGGTCGGGGCAGACACGGCTCAGCCCAGCCCGTCCGTGCCCGCAGAGGCACCAGGGTCACCCCTCCTGGGCACTCCCAGCTGGCCACGCTGTGCCAGCAGCCACAGAGGTGTGTTAGAGGGTGTTGGACCCAAACTGGTGTGCTCTGTCTCCACATGTGCCTGTGTGGACACGCCTCGGGCCGGGCAGGGGAGGCTGTTTGTCCCCAGAGCTGCTCTGAGGTGTGAACACCCACAGCTGGTGCTCTGCAGTGCAGGAGCCCATGGGGCAGTCAGGGGGTGAGACACGATGGGGGGTGAGAACGAGGGGTGGAAGCCTCACTTTTCCCTTTGTTTTGGGGCTTGTATCAACCTGCCTTGTAAAATCCTCTCCTGCCTTCCAAATCCAGTCAACATGAGTCACGGCTGAGCCCATCCTTTGGCTCCTCATTGCAACACGGATGACAGAAACCATCCAACGAGAGGGCTTGAATCCATGATGAGTTTTGTTCTATTGCATAAACCTTTTCCCCGTTTGCAGGTGAGCTGCTCCAGAGGTGTTGCCTGAGTGCTATTCCCGCTGCCAGTTCCAGTGTTGGGATTTCCGCTGGAATAACGCTCCGTGGAAGGCAGGAGTGAACGGTATGGAAAAGGTTATTCCACAGACCTGCTCCTTCCAGAGCCAGTGCAATGCCAGGGGTCCCTGAGCCAGCAAGCCTTGGCATCTACAGCTGGGGAGGGTTAAAGTTACTTCTTAAGAGGAAACTTTTAAGAGAGGGATAAACCCCCCATACCTATGGAGATGTTCTGGAGTGAGCAGCTGAGGGAAGGCAAGAAAGGGTTATCCTGTACAATTACCATGTGGGAATGAGAGGAAACTAAGAGGCTTTTCTTCTTCCCTAATTTATTCCTGTATATATGTATGTATGTATTTTTGTCAGGGTATTTATATATAAAGAAACAGCAAAGGACAAATCAAACCCCAAATCCATAAAATGACAGTTCTTTGGCATCGCGGGAGATGGAACACGTTCACCAAACTGAAACTAATTATCCCCGAGATGAATACCTGATTCCACTCCTTTATCCTCTGCTCTCCCCCCGAGGGCTTTCCCTGCCTCCCTCCCCGCCCTCCCGCTCGGCAGGCACAGGGTTACCTGCACCTGTCTGGGTGTACCTGTCCCAGGGCACCTGTCCCGGCAGCCAATCGGGGCCCGACCCACCTGTCAGCCAAATACCTGCACGGGAAAGCCGCTCATAAAGCAAACACTCGGCGGGCGATGCGTGTGTGCGGCCGGCGCTGAGCAGAGACGGCACCGACCGGAGCGGAGCGGGACACCGGGGGAAACATGTCCAATGAACTGGAGTAAGTGGAGCTTTTTGTCTCTCCCCTCTCGTGCCGGGGCTGGGCCGGCGCTCCGGGAACGGGAACGGGAACCTTTGCCAGACCTTCTGTCCCCACCGACCTGGTGCTGCTCTGAGGAGGAATCGCGTCTTCGTGGGTTTATTTAGGAGTTGTTTAAAACCCTGATTCCTTTTTATGCCCAGCCTAAAACTGGACACGTGGGGTTTCTGTCTAGAGCCAAGCCTGCTCTGCCTCTGCCGACAAAATCTGACAGGACCTACAGTATTTTATTTTTTAATTTCAGAAAATACCTTCCAAAGTATTTATCAGTTTCTAGGTTTTGGCGGTGGAGGTTGTTGTGTAGTGGTTTTCCTTTGGTTTGTTTGGTTTTGGGTTTTTTTGGTTGGTTTGCGTTTTTTGTGATTGGAGGGATTTTTATTGGGGTTTTTTTGTTTATTTGTTTGGAAGGATTTGTGTTTTGGTTGTTTTGGGTTTTTTTAAGTGAATGAATTCACATTATGACCTTGTCAAAAAATTAGAACTGATTTTTTTTTAACAAGAAAAACCATTTTAACACTTACTGATCCTGTGAAACTCTCGCTTCTAATTTTGGCACCTCCAAAATATTTTGGGCTTTGGATGCTGATGGTATCGGCACAGCACATCACGCCTCACACCTCTGAAATGAAAGCAAACAAATGCCATACTGGTCTGCCAGGATGGAGGAAAGGCTGAAGGAATCTTGAATACTGCTGGGGAGCTGCCACGGCGCTGTTAAAGAGCCTCTGCGAGGCACCTGTGTGTGACAGAATTGACAGGAAACACATGTCCATACCTACGTGTGTGTGATTACAGATACGGTGCTTTGGAGGGTGTTTTTTGGATGGAAACCACACGCCTGTGTGTGTTTACAAGCCTGGCAGAGATGCTGTGTCAGCCAATCTCTTACTCATTAAGAGCCCTGAAAAGGCGCAGCAGTAATTGTTATTTTATGGAAATACTGGGATCAATCTGCTTGGATTGATTAAGAGTCAGTGACTTAAATTTTCCCTGAGTTTTTTTGGTAATTGACAGATGATGCTTTTTCAGTTTCAGGAGTCAGGGCGTGTGATCGACTCCGGAATGCCCGGAGTGTGTGTGAAGGGCTGCGGAGGGACATTGATGTATTTATCGCTAATTATGGACCGGGCCATTACGCTGCCTGCAGAATTACACGGTTGCCTGAGCCCTGTGCTGTTAACGGGCTGTTAACCCCTGCCCTTGGCATGAGGAAGGGCAGTGAGGGACCGCACGCCTTTGAGATGCAGATCCCGGCTCCAAGGGATGCAGATCCCGGCTCCAAAGGCTGCCCCTCTCCGGGACCGACCCCAGCACGGGGCTGGGTTGGGTTACCCCTGAAGGGAAAGGGTCTGTGCGACGTTTTTCCATAAATTGGTCCTGAGGACACGTCTGCAGATCTGGATGAAAATCCCGTTCTTGTTCAGTGCGGGGAGAAATCCCCTCGGGAGGGGTGGGAGCAGCAAAGACCCTCGGGAGGGGTGAGAGCAGCAAGTCCCCTCAGGGGAGGTGGGAGCAGCAAATCCCTCAGGGGAGGTGGGAGCAGCAAAGACCCTCGGGAAGGGGTGGGAGCAGCAAAGACCCTGGGAAGGGGTGGGAGCAGCAAGTCCCCTCAGGGGAGGTGGGAGCAGCAAACCCCTCGCCGGTGCCCGGGCAGGGGCAGGAGAGCCGGGGCCGCCGCTTGGGCTCACAGTGGGCCTGGGGCACCTCCCCGAAACCCCCCGGGGCTGGCAGAGAGCGCTGGTGGGAGATGAGGGAGCCGGGAATTCCGTGGGACCAAAGAGCGGCTGAACCCTCGAGCTTTGGGTTTGCTGTGAGGGGGAAAGGGCAGGGCAGGAGGAACCTCGAGCAGAGGCTGCGAAAGCCCCGCACTGAGCGGTGGCTGAGGGAGCTGGGACTCCTCGGCAGCCACACGGGGTGCAGCTCTCCAGCATCAGGAGCAGCGTTTGGGAGATCTGGAGTGGCTCTTTATGCACTCCCCGCCTTGGAGGACGGGTCTGAGCCCTGGGCATGTGCCCAGATGTGGCTGATGTTAAGGGAGCTGTGATGTCCCCATGGGCTGGGCCTGTCACCCAAAATGACAGGGAGAATAATCTCATCTCTCCCTTTGGGACTTCACAGAAAGGACTGGGAGAGACTAGTGTGACATGAGAGAATGAGATGTTTTGCCTATTGTAAAATATTCTAACTGATAATTTCCATAGTCTTCTAAATTGAACTTCTGTCTAACTCTGAGGTGCGTGGGCTTGAAAGAGTTAACCAGGAGTTACTCCCAGTTGTGGTTTTGTGGTCGAAACCATGATCGCCAGAAGCAAATTTTTGTCATGCATAAGGTGTGTTATTAAAACTTGAGTTATGCTCCTGGTGAATGAAAAGTTAAAGCCCTTTTATAAAATCCTGGCAGTAAAGCACACAAGGGATAACCAAGCTGGAGCAAGTGAGCTTTCAAGGGAGGCTGGGGTGGATTTCTGGTTTTTAAGTTATGTAAAGAGAAGGAGAGATTTGTAAATTAGAGAAACAACAATCAAATAACTGCTGTGCAATTCCCAGCAAAGAAGTAAAAGCCCTCTGAATAAAGTGCAGACTCAAAGCAGAGGTAAATCAACATTTATAGTATCTCTGCTTTGATGCTTTGGGTCACATTTTCAACTGGTTGGTCCATAAGAATGATGCCAGGGAAACTTGTGGAATAGGGACAGTCACACTGATGAGGATCTGCCCCTGCTTTGTTCTGGCTGGTGTTTAAATTGCTGATCATTGTAAAGATTCATCCAAAAATGCATTTGTGCTTGGATTGTGAGCACTTTGGTTCCGCTGACAGGCAGGAGAGGGATCCTGGAATTGTGAGTGCTCAGGGATGGAAAAGGCAAGAGCCAAAAGTACCTTCATCAGTGGAATTGATTAGTTAACAGGTGATGATATTCCATCTGAGACTCCATTGGTAACAGCCAAGTTTCCAAGGCCTGGAAGACAGGAAATGTGAAAGAGAGTACTGGAAGGGGATGGATTTAGAAGGGATATTGGGAAGCAATTCCTGGCTGTGAGTCTGGGCAGGCCCTGGCACAGAGAGGCTGTGGCTGCCCCATCCCTGGAGTGTCCCTGGCCAGGCTGGACGGGGCTTGGGGACACCATGGCAGGGGCGGGACTGGATGGGCTTAAGGGCCCTTCCAGCCCAGCCCATTCTGTGATTCTGTGGTTTGTTTCCTGTTGTTCCTGTGGGTGTTAATGCTGGTCTGGCTCGTAGCTGGTTGTGGGCAGGGGGAGCTCTGAGCCCAAAGAGTCCTTGTCCCCAGAGTGTTCATATCCAGGAGTGTCAGAGGGCAGGAGCAGCTGCCACTCACCCTCCTGCCCTGTCAGCTGCTTCTTTCTTTTCATCCTTCTGCCTTGCACTCCAAGTGGTGCTGCTTGTCCTTGCTCTCCAGAACTGCCTGGTTTTATAGGGTTATACCTACAATGGGGTGAATCATGTTTGTTTGGCAAAAGCATTGTTTGAAGCACATTATGCTGCTTTTGCTTTTTGTTTTTAATTCCTGTTAAACAGCAAAGCAAAAGGCTTGTTGACCCTGGGACGTGTCCACAGGACACTCTGGGTCAGAATTCCATGCACAGAGTGGTCAGTCAGGCACGTTGTCTGGGATGAAAAGTCCCTCTAGGATGGGAAGAATGAGATAAACACGAGGGGAGAGCCCACCCTGCTGTCCCAGCTGTGCTGTGGGAGGAACAGCCGAGGAGCAGGACAGGGCAGGGGAGCAGCTGCTCCTGCAGAGTGTCCTGCCCTGGCATCGCTTCCCTGGATCCTCTTGGGCACCAGGACTCACCTCACCCACCCTCAGCCAGTGAAACAGGTGCCTGAATTCGCAGGCAGTAGGAGAGATCAGCACAGCCCAGACTAGACCAGGAGGACCCAACTGTCCTGTTGGCTCAGAGCACATCAGGAGCCTGAGCCAGCTCTGGAGGTAACACCTCCCGGGGGCAGTGCCAGGCTCTGCTCTCACTGCCCTCCTCAGTGGGTGCTGAGCTTCACTCAGGAACACGGGGCAGCACTGGTGTGTCACTGCAGGATCCTCTCAGAGCACGTGATGAGGGAAGCACAGAAACTTGAGTAAAACTGGGCTGTCAGTACCGTGCAAATAACCCATAATAACTAATTACTGGATTAAAACCTGATTACCTGAAGAGCAGTAAAAAAGAAACAATTTTGTTACAAAAGTTTTCATATCCCTTTATTGCTACCATTGTTGGGGTTTTTTAAATCCAAGTCTTGTAAAACTGATTTTTTAAATGTAATTTTATTTCAAAGGCATGGTTCTTGCAGTCAGTGACTAACAAGAATTTCAAAAATAAAATGGCAATAGGTAGGATGTTGCATATGAAAGCTGGGAGAGAAATCCATAGGCACTGAAAACAAAAAGAAATAACTGCAAATACCCAAACTCCTGGAGTTAGGAAGCTCTTCTCATTGTGTGTAACCTTCCTTGTGGTGTGTGAAGGGCTGGGAGCTTCAGTGCAGGGTGTGCTGTGTGTGTGAGGTGAAGGTTTGTGCCCATGAGTACATGAGCATGAAAATAAGGAGAGAGTGGAGTTTACAGAGGGTTTCAGAAGTGGCAGCAGATGCTCAGGGCCTGGGTTTGTGCAGATTGCCCTGAAACTCCGGGCACCCAAACTGAACCATCTGACATCATAAACTGCTGCTGGAAAAAATCAGCCATAATTCCTGAACTGCAAACTAATTCTGTGCTGTAATTTGTTTTGTTAGGCAGGGGAGGCACTAAAGCAGGAATAATTTGTGCAATGGGATTGTGTGGGTGGAGCCCTCAGGGGTGATGTTATCAGGTAAAACACAAAACCAGCCGGTGTCCCCCAACATCACTCAGCACTGGCTTGTCTCCTGGAGCCCTCCAGGCTGAGGAGGCAGGACCAGCCCAGGGCTGGGGGGTTATGGCAGAGGGTCAGGGCTGGTCCTGTCTCTCTTTGCTGAGCTGGACTAAGGCACTGCAGTGGCAATTCCTGTGCCTCGGCTTTCCCTGTGGGCATACAGAGCTGCAAGAGCAGGGAGTTAGTTAGGCTGGTGTCGGAAAAAGGCAGAATACTGAGCTGGAGCTGTGGGTTTAAGGGTCCTAAAGAGCTGTAAGTTACCCAGAAAGGCCAGGTGAGGTCCCTGCACATTCTCCAGGCAGCCCCTGCCCCTGGAAGGTTTGCCTGTTCCACCATGGACTGAGCCTGCAAACTGTTCCCACTGGTTCCAGCTGCCCAGGAGAGCTGGAGCTGGGGGGGTCAGCCCAGGGGCTCAGCAGGGCTCTGCTCCAGCACAGCACACCCCAGTGCCCACCTGGGCCCTGCCCCGTGTCCCACTGAGGGCACAGCACCCCAGGGCCAGGAGCAGGGCCAGGAGCAGGGCCAGGGCCAGCCCACCCTCTGGGGGCTCTGAGCTCCAGGGCTGCACCAGCTGAGCCCTTTGGGGATCAGGAGTCACTTCCCAGGATGGTCAGGACGGCCCCTCCTGCGCTGAGCCCTGTGCAGGGCCGGGCTCTGGGGTGGGTTCCTGGCTCGTGCCTGTGCCGTGCAGGACCTGCAGGGAAAAGAGGAGCTGGTGCAGTGTCTGTGGGTGAGCCTGGCCGAGGGATGGCTGGAAACATCGGGCTGTGCTGAGTTAACAACCTCAGTGCCCGGGGCTGGGGGTGCCCCTGCCAGGGACAGAGGGACATTGTGCTGCACTGCCAGAGAAAACACTGCGGTCCTGTGGGCAGAGCAGGTCAGGGGCCATGAGATTAGGCTGTCCTGGGCCTTTCCTGTGGATTGACACCGTGTTGTACTTGGCATCCAGGCAGAGGTTTCTGTCATTAGTCTGCGTTTGGTGTGTTTCTTTCTGTGTTTTTTTTCCTGGTTCTGTCTCTGTTTGGATTTTTGCCTGACTCTGGATGGGCCTGTGACAACACACTGACTGCTGATTGTACTGTCACAGTCTCCAGGTGTGCTTGTTTGTTAAACTCGCAGAGACGAAGAGGGGAAGCAGAGATGGGGTGGGATGGAGCAGGAAGGGAGGTTGGGATCACCTTGTGTCAAACTGGGAACTGTTTGCAAACAAACAGGCTGCTCCTTCCCCAGCCCTGATCTGCTCATGACCCCAGGCCAGCACACGCAGGAGGGACAGGAGGGAGGGAGGGACAGACGGACAGAGCCTGCTGGTCCCACGTGTTTGTGTTTCCCTGGCTGGAGCTCTGGGCATGGCCTGGCACAGGAGCCTTCGCTCTGCCAAACAGGGCACGTGCTCTGAGGTGATCCCATGGCTCCAGTCACGTCTTTCAGTGGCTACCAGGGAGCAGATGGGCTCTGGAACAGAACCAAGATGCAGGAAATGTGCAGAGCCCATCATTGCACCTCTGTTGAGTCCTCAGCTGGGTGAGCTGGTGAGGCTCACTGGGACCAGGGCAGTTCCCAGTGCATGGAGGAGCCACTGGGCTGTCAATCCACTGACTTCCAAGGCCTGTGTGGCTTCTAAGCCTGAAGTTCCCAGAGGTCCTGGAGTAGCCTGAAATGCTGCTGTCCTGACCCTCCCGTCCCTGCTTTCTGCTGCTTTAGGACAGGAGAACCAGGAACACCTTTCAGTGCTCCCAAGCTCTGAGCGTGGCTTGTCACTTTGGGAAGTGCCTTTGCTTTGTGCCAGGCTGAGGGCAGGGCAGGTTTTCCCTGTGCCAGCCTTGCCCCAAGGATGGTTCTCCCCGCAGAGCTGTGGGGCAGGCAGAGATGAGGGGGCAATGTCTGTGAGCTGCCAATGGAGCCACATCTGAAAGGAGGTGCAGGGTCCAGGGGCACGTTTTGGGCTTGTCTTCACTCATAAACTGGGTGCAGCTACAAGTGGTTGAGACCCCAAGCCCCCCAGCTCCCCTCTGCCCCCAGAGAAATGCTGGCACAGCAGGCCAAGGCAGGAGGCAGGAGGGAGTCACACCAGGAGTGTGTCAGGTGAGGGACAATAAAGCTCCAAAGCAGTTTTTGCTTGTACCATCTTTGCTTCTCTAAGCTCCTGAGTGCTTTGCTGCTGCTCCTTGCCCCGGTGTGTTTCTGTGTGTTGATTACGAGTGATGGGAGCTGAGTCTCACCCTGAGCAGGGCCTGTTGCTGCCCATTCTTCCTTGAGCAGATCGGATTGGGAGCGGGAGAGGATTCCTGTCCGGACAGGACCCAACAGCCCATCGCGAGTCGGCAGCGGTGAAATCTGAGTCACGGCGATGGCTCTGCGGAGCCGGCACCGAGGGCAGGAGGAGGAGCAGGAGGAGGAGGAGGAGGAGGAGAAGGAGGGAGGGCTGCGTGAGAAACGCTAAAGACAACGAAACTGCCGGAACACCTGGTGAAGTTTCGTGCGCGGAGTGAAACCGGTGCCGGTGCATCACCCCGCGCCAGGGAGGGAGGAGCAGACCCGGCATCCCCGTTATTATCCTGAGGGGATGGAGCAGGTGAAGAGCTGCCCCTGGCCCAGCCTGAGCCCCGGGACTGCCACCCGAGGGCGGACTGGGCACCTCCGGCCACCAGCAGGGCCGGTGCCACTTTCTGTCCTGGCAGCTCAGATGGGGAGGGCAAAGCAACACCCTCCTCAGTGACAGGTGACAGGGACAGCAGGGGAGCCTGTGGTGGCCTCGTGGTGCAGAGCTGGGGAGCATCCCCAGGGCTGTCCCTGGGAGCATCCCCAGGGCGATCCCTGCCCAGTCTGTGGGTTATTCCCTGCTGGGCACACGGCAGGGCAGGCACTGGGGGCTGTGCAGGACTCAGGCTGGGCTGCCAGGGGGAATGGACCAGCATCCTGCCCCCCACCCAGGGCCCACCTCGGTGCCCCTCCAGGTTCCATCCCAGGAGCATCTGCGGAGCCCTTGGCTTTGCCCCTGCCAGCGTGGGCAGCTCCCACCACTCGGGCTGGCAGTGCCTGTCAGGGGGGCTCTCAGAGATGCTGGTGCCTTTCAAGAGGAATTACTGTTCTCCCAATGATTCACTTAAAAGTATAGACCAGGACTTACTATGAACACAAGGAGAGCATCTTAATGAAAACAACATGTTCCTTATAAACATGCTATTAAAATGTAGCATTCAGTGCCTTAATTCCTGTAGATTTTCTTTGCCTTCCCATAATATACATCAGTAGTTTATGTCGTGGTTTAATCCCAGTTGGCTCTTGGCAACTTTGAAGATTTAAAGAAATCTTCTCATAATTTTTTTAAGCCTCTTCTGCTTATAAACCCCTGTCTGAGTCTCCTGAACATTTCCACTTGGAGGGAGAAGTAATTTTTGTCCATGGACGTGTTACTTTCTGCTGAGTGGTGTGAGCTGTGACACCGAGTGCTCGTGGCTGAGGGGGTGACAGGAGCTCAGCCACTGCCTCATCCTCTGTGGGTTGGTGGCTGTGGTGGGTGTTCATCCAAGGGTAGACTCCACGATCCTGGAGGCCTTTTCCAACCTTGAGATCCTGTGATTCCACCACTGTGCCCTCTGAGCAGGGGGAACCTGCAGCACGGAGCACCAGGGAATGCACAGAGGTGCCTCTGTGCTGGCTGCTGGGAGGATTTGCTGGAGGAAGAGGAAAGATGACCAATGTTTGGGTAATTAAGTGTCTGACAGTTTATTAACATAAGATGGAGAGGCCTGGAGAAAGTGCCAGAAGAGAGGACAGGCATTATTTTGGTATGTTGCTTCTCAGCTCTGGCAGTCCCACGAGCCTCACCTCTGCCAGGAATTTCTCAGTGCAAGGGAGGGGGTTGTGATTTGCCTGTCTGCTTCCCTCTGAGCCAAATCACATACAAATGATGGGAAAAAACTAATTTAGATTAGGACTAAATTTAAAACCCACGAACTGCAGCACAGGAAAATGCTGAGGTTTGGTTTCACCTGGGCAGGGCAGGTTCTCTGAACAGAGTGGCTGTGCCTGGCTGTGGGTTGCACTGGCCTGTAGCTCCAAATCCAAGGCAGAACTGTGAGTTTCCTGATGCCCTTTTACTGGCCACTGTCCCCCCGTGGTGTGAGTGGCTGGTGGGCTGTGCTGAGGCAGGAGCAGTGCAGACAGTGCTGTGGTTCTGCCTCGCTGGGGCAGGAGGAGGGAGCAGAGGCACAGCTGCCCCAGAGGGGCTCTGGCCTCCCTTTGTGCAGAGTCACAGCCTCCCAAAGACTGTGGGAGTCAAGGACCAGGCAAGCATCCCTTCTCCACTCCACAGTGCCTTTGGGAAGCCCTCTGTGTGTTCAGCTGGGTGGATGGAGATTGCTGTGCAAAGTCCTCACCCTTCATTCCCACTCTCCTCCGTGTGGCTCAGTTTCAGGTCTGTGCGCCTGATGAAGAATGACACCATGAACTTCCAGAAATTCCCCTACACCAGTGAAGATGAGGCCTGGAAAAGCTACCTGGAGAACCCCCTTACTGCAGCCACCAAGGCCATGATGAGGGTGAACGGGGACGACGACAGCGTGGCCGCCCTCAGCCTGCTCTACGACTACTACATGGTACCCCCTGCCCTCTGCCCCCTGCCCTCTGCCCCCTGCCCCCTGTCCCTGCCCCCTGTCCCTGCCCCCTGTCCCTGCCCCCTGTCCCTGCCCCTGTCCCTGCCCCTTCTCCTGCCCCTGCCCCCTGCCCCTGTCCCTGCCCTTCCTCCTACCCCTGCCCCTGCCCCTCCTCCTGCCCCTGCCCCTCCTCCTGCCCCTGCCCCTCCTCCTGCCCCTGCCCCTTCTCCTGCCCCTTCTCCTGTCCCTGCCCCTTCTCCTGCCCCTGCCCCCTGCCCCTGTCCCTGCCCTTCCTCCTACCCCTGCCCCTGCCCCTCCTCCTGCCCCTGCCCCTTCTCCTGCCCCTTCTCCTGCCCCTGCCCCTTCTCCTGCCTCTGCCCCTTCTCCTGCCCCTGCCCCTGCCCCTGCCCCTGCCCCTGTCCCTGCCCCTGTCCCTGCCCCTGTCCCTGTCCCTGCCCCTGTCCTTGCCCCTGCCCCTGTCCCTGTCCCTGTCCCTGCTCACAGACAAGGCTAATTTTGCCTCTGTTTTCCATTAATAAAATCCAACAATAACCAACCTTTGTTCTGCCTTGCTGCAGGTCCCGAAGGAGAAGAGGATTCTCCCGGCTGGAATGATGGGACGCAGTGACCTGGGAAAGAGGTTGGCCTCAGTCTGTGCTCTCCTGGCTGGCTCCCTCTCTGCTGGCACCACGGGGCTCTGAGCTTGCATAAAACAGACATCAAAGCACGTTGTTATTACCAACAACAGTGCAGGTTATTAACCCTGAGACACACATTAAAATTCTTCAGGCCAGACCCCAAGCAGGTATAAATGGAGCTACACCCACTTACACACCTGAGGATGTGTCTGGCTCTGTTCACAGCACTTGTGATGATTTGCAGCAGCTGAAGAATTTGTCTCATTTCCTACTTTGTGACAACTGGAAAGGGCAAATGGATCAAGCAGGGGCAGGAAGAAGGGAATGGCCAAGTCCTTTTCCATTCCCTAAGCTGATAAGGGTTTCTCTTCCACTTGCTTCCAGTCTCCAAGATTCTCTTCCAGTGACTCCCATTTGTCCTTTGAGGTTTTCAGATAATTAACTATTAAATTAATGGCTCATTTGCCACTATGAGTTCAGTTCCCCTTCCTGGAGATTGTGTACTTTGGCAACCTTTTCTGGTTGTCAGTTTTTAACAACTTGACAGAATAAGTCTCTTGAGTGATGCTTCATTCCTTCTTCATAAGTCAACCAAGTTAAGCTTTTTCTCCTCTCTGAGAGGCCTCTGCATTCTGGGCAGTGCTGTGATTTTTATTAACTATGGAAATTTCAGCCACTACCTGAAGGTGAAGCTCGAGGTGGGTGGGAGCTCCTGGCTCAGCCCTGGGGCAGCTCCTGCTGCCAAGGCCTGTGTGGGTTGCTAATGTGGGGTTGGTTTGTTTGCTGAGCTGGTGACAGGGGCAATGAGCCACCTTTTCCCAGCTCGGCCAGAGCTGCAGGGTCAGCAGGTCCTGGAGTCCCTGCTGCAGGAGGGGCCAGGCTGGGATGCTGCACAAAGGGGCCACGAGGGTGGGTTTGGAGGTCTTTAGCACTTAAGTCTTTTCTGCTCTGAAGAGGCCACTTCCAACACTGCAGCCCTGTCAGACTTTCACTAATCTTGTTCCCTGGGAATTTTGCCTCCTAAGCTCCTGGAATTTGTGAATTTGTACAAGAATTGGTTTTCCTTTGAAAGAAAAAAAAAAAGAAATCAACTTTAAGCATCAATGAGCCCCCAGAAGACTGAGATGGAAAGAGCACACAGCAGTTCTTTCTTACTGTCCCTGCTGCTCTGAGTGTTTAATAGCCTAAAATAAAGGAATAGTGGATGCAGGCCCTGGCTCTGCAGCCTCAAACCACATCTAAATGATGTTCCCTGATTCCAGGTGCTCATCCCTTGTGTGCTGAGCCCCTCTGGCCCTGGCTGGCTGTGCTGGGAGCTGTGGGTGGAGATGACCCGGGGCCTGTCAGTGCTCCCGTGTCAGCAGGAGCTGCTCACGGCTGACTCAGGGACTCAGGGTCACCTGTGCAGGCTGTGCCCAGCAGCACAGCAGGGCACTTGGCTCTGGGGCTGCCCACGCTGTGCCCAGTGTGAGACAGGCCCTTCCTCCAGCAGGCACTGCCTTGGCATGGACTACGACCCCGAGATCGGCGCCTTCGACGGCTCAGCCCATCTCATGAAGCTCCTGTCTGAGAACGTCTCCATGGCCCAGGAGTTCTGTGAGCCACAGAAGAAGAATGGCTTAAGTCTGGAAGGTGTCCCTGCTCCCCACAAGCCAGCCCTGCTCCCTCCAGGCACCAGCAAGCTGGAGGCCACCCCAGACAACTACCTGGTCCCTCCTGGGGACGTGTATGACAACAGCTCGCTGAGCTCCCTGTTCGAGAGCCTGCCCATGGCCCCGGCACAGCAGCGCTGGCAGCCAGACAGCACCTTCAAGGAGGACCCCCAGGAGGTGAGAGCCCTTTGGGGGGACTGCAGCAGTCTGGGGGGCTGGGCTGGCTGTGCCCAGGCTGCAGTCAGGAGGAGCTTGGCTTTGCCTTGGGAGCTCGATGCCGTTCCCAGGGGGTTGTTGGGGGTGTTATATTGGTTTGGGAAGTAGGAAAGGCTTTGAAATGAGGGTCTGTGTTTGTGGCCTCTGCTGGGATGTCTGGGGGAAGGGGTGGACAAAGCAATGAAGGGCTCTGTTCTGACTGGTTGGTTTGCTCTGTTCTGACTGGTTGGTTTGCTCTGTCTGCAGTCGCTGCTGTTCAGTGACATCCTCAAGCCGCAGCCGGAGCCGCCCTGCCCCGAGAGTTACCCCTCGGACCCCGTGAAGAGGTACCTGCCAGTCCTGGGCTCGGGGCTCCCACTGGGCACTGGGCTGTGCCCCTTCCCTCTGCCCAGCCAGGCTGGGCACTGAGCAGTGCAAATTACAGCTCTTGTGCCTTCCCGATGCCTTTGGAGCAAGTTGCTGTTCCTGAGTTTTTAGACCCAAAGCAGTCGATGTTCTCCGTCCCAACTGCTGTAAATCCACCTCTCATGAGCACCTTGGCCTGCCCGAGGGGAGCTGTGGCCCTGTGAGGGTTTGCTGTGTCCCAGCCCCTTCCCAGGGAGCCCTGTGGGCTCCTGTGGGACAGATAGATCCAGGTGGCTGCACCACCTTCCCACCGGCTGCTTGGAACGGGGTAAATGACAGAGAAAAGGAGGATTGCAGTTGATGAGGGTGATAATTACCCTCCTCTTAATCTAAGGTTTAGGTTCTCACTTAGCACTGTTAGTCAACCTTGAATTTAGAGGGTGCCAGTGCCTCTCATTCCTAAAACATGAGAGGGATTTCTTCCTCCTTTCCAGCCCTGTCTCAGGCAGGGCTTCCCTGCTCCAGATACTGCACCAAACCTCCGAGCAGGTAACATTATTTCACCTCCCACTTTTTATTTGCCTCCGGAGCCACCTGACTGTGACTCAGCTGTCAGACGTGGGGATGTTCACACAGACAGCAGCTCATCTCCATGGGGCCCTCTGTTCTCTGCTTATTTGTGCACTGAAGTTCTCTGGCTCTCCTGGCTCTAGATAAGAGGAGCTGCCAAGCCCATCTTCAGAGATGGCATCACAGGAGGTGGAGCAGGAAAAAGATGCGTTGGTGACTAAACAGGGCACTTGAAGGGTCTGTGTGAAGGCTCCTGTACAGGCAGTGGCTTGCACAGATTCCTCACAGCTGAAAGCAGCTTGAGCTGTGGCCTCATGGTCTGAATGCCCAAGAGCTTCTGAAAACCAGGATCTTCTTTCAAATGTCCTTGTCCCCAGTGACGCCTTCCTCTGTGTGACACTACAGATCTTTTCTGTAAAGACTGAAGTTGCTGCCCAGCAGGCTGAGAGTTCCACAAGCTGGGCTTCCTAGTCCAGTTCTGGAGAGTCAGGCTGTGTCCTGCAGGTCCTCCTGCTTCTACAGAGCCATCAAGGGACAGGATTGCTGCCTCAGCCGTTTGTGGGTGGGAATTTGGAGACAGGAATCTGAATTTAGGATGTCGTAAAGTCTCATTGCAGGTGCCTGTTTTCTGTGCTTTGGTTTATGGTGTTAGTTGAGCAATGGTTCTGTTGCCATCCACAGAAAAATACTGGTTACAATCAAGTCCAGGGTTTTTTAAAGCCAAAACCAAAGGGTAAAGGGAGGCTGTTGGAGCACTGCTGCTGCTCCCTGGGGTGCTGGGCAGGACCAGCATGTGCTGTGCTGGGAGGTGCTGGGTGGTGTGTGTGAGATGGGAGCAGAGCAGAAACTCCTGTGTCTGCAGTGTCTGGAACCTGCAGGGGTGGAGGCTCCCTGGCTCTTGTTTTGCTTCTGGAGTGAACCAGCAGCGTGTGCTTATTCACCCTTCTCCCTTTGTTCCATGCAGTGACTTTGAATACACTCTGGGGTCACCCAAAGCCATTCACATCAAGTCTGGGGACTCTCCCATGGCCTACCTCAACAAAGGACAGTTCTACCCCATCACACTCAGGACAGCAGGAGACAGCAAATGTTTGCACTTGTCCTCAAACAAAGTGAAGGTACGAGCCAGGCTGACAATTCTGCTGACACACACTGTACTCAGACCTGCAGCAGCTTCACTGGGCAGGGAGTGGAGCTGAGCATGGGCAGGAGTGGCTTTGTGGCTCACGTTGGCTCTGAGGGGTGACTGGGATGGCTTCACTCAGAGCAGGGGAACCCTCTGATGCACAGGTGGTGCCACTGGGCAGCTGGAACCTGTCACAGAGAGGTCAGGGCTGCCCAGAGGGCAGGCTGGGGGTATTGGGGTCACCCTTTACTGGGGTAATGTAGATCAGCTTAGTGGTGGTCAGAGGAGGCAGAGACAGCTCAGGCTGCACTGGGGTCAGAAGGCTCACCCAAGACAAAGGACTTGATTTGGAGTAACAGCTTCACTTTTATCTACTCCTGTATCCAACATGCCAGCACACCATTGGTCAGCAGTTCACCTCACACACATGGAGAGATCCTGCTGGTTACGAGGCACCCACATTCTACAGGTGCCTCTCTGGTCCTTAAGGATGGACTCACCAGTCACCTCAGAGCTTAAGGGATCCACACACACTGTCACCCCCACAGGGGCCCCTGCTGGGGCATCTCTGAGCTGGAGAGACATTGCCCACCTTGCCCCGGGACTGTGGCCAGGCCTCAGAGCCATCCTGAAGGACTGTGCTCAGATCCCTTCCCTTGCCTGCCCCTGTTTGCCCAGGGGTGAGGCCGAGTGTTGTCAGTGCCCCTGTGCCTGTGTGGGAGGGCAGGGTGGGCACAGCCCTGTGTGACACGGAGGGTCCTGCCATTGCAGAGCGTTGTGATGATCGTCTTTGACAACGAGAAGGTGCCCACGGAGCAGCTCAAGTTCTGGAAGCACTGGCACTCCCGGCAGCCCACGGCCAAGCAGAGGGTCATCGACGTGGGTACGGCCGGGGCAGGGATGGGCAGGGGCTGGGACCCTCTGGCACCACTCTGTGGCTTGTTCTGGCCCTGGAGGGGCAGGGTCTGGGGGGAGGTCTGGGCAATGTGCCCAGGGTGGCAGCCCAAGTGTGAGCTGCTGCCCCACTGCCTTTCAGCTGACTGCAAGGAGAACTTCAACACGGTGCAGAACATCGAGGAGTTGGCCTACAACGCCCTGTCCTTCGTGTGGAACATCCACGAGGAGGCAAAGGTACAGACTGTGTGTGGAGGGGGTGTGGGAGGCCTTGATGAGGCTGCAGCTCCCTCCTGACAGCCCAGACTGCCCCTGCTCCTCAGCTGAAGGACAGGGAGAGTTCCAAACCCAAACAGTGCCACTCCAGCGGCCCCAGGTAGTGTTTGCCTGCCAGGACAGTGGGGAGCACACGGGGCTCCTCTGTGTGCTTAAGCATTGCCATTAGCTGATAAACACACCGGGAACACCCGGGACTGGCTCAGAGATGTTTTCCTAGTGCTGATGGATAACTCTCAAGAAAGGCTTTTGCAGCAGCTCAGGGCTCTGCTCACATGTACCTGAGGCCTGTTTAAATAACCCCCAGCTCAGGGAACAAAGACCCTCCTTTGGAGGAGCAGTTGCTGCAGACAGGACTGGCCACCCTTCTGTGCCTTGTGTGCTGTGGAAAGGAGCCAGCCAGGTCACAAGATCCCTTTTCCCCTTAAAATCTCTAAAGCTTAAAGCAAAAGCTTTCCAGCTCTGCTGTCTCTTCTGCATCTCCTCAGAGTCTCTTTAACACTTTCTACTTGGTGTGGATTGAAAGGGCCATGGAAAAACAGATGAAGGCAAGGAAAAAAGAAAAGCATAAATACCTGTCTGAAGCTTGGGAAAGCTCTGCTTTGGGATCTCAGTAAGCCCTTCTTTAGCCCAAAGGCAAAGCCAGTCTTTTACAACCCAAGAGGTTAACAAATGTCTTCAAGGCAAAGTGTCAGAAATGGAAATATGTCAGGTATGTGGCAAGCCCTGGGGGCACCTCAGCAAAGCTGGGTTTAACTCTTAGCAGAAACTCGGTCCCTGCACTGGCCTGGGGCAGGTAAAGGTGAGACTTCAGAGGACTGAGAGCTTGGAGTGAGACAGGAGGGGTCAGGAATCTGGGTTGTCTGTGGCACCTGTTACTTCTCTCCTTCCAGTTAAACTTCACACCACAGTCAAGTGGTTTCCTTTCCTATACACAGGTACTGACTAGAGCTGACATTGGGTTTCAGGGCTGAGGGAGCTGTGGGAGCATCTTCAGCTGCAAATCTGTCCCCAGAGTGCAGGGCAATTTCAAGATCACACCAATGAGCTGGCAGTTTGCAGAGCCCATGTGAACTAGAGCTGTGCTCAGCTTTTCTTCAAAACTTCCACTGGAGCTGCCTCCACACTGGTGATAAAAGAGACCAGTGTGTGCTGAGTATTTATTTCACCAGCAGCACTGCTGTGAGTTCCTGGAGCTGCAGTTCAGTCCTCCCCCTTGCTCTGCTGTCTGAGGGTCCCTTGTTCAAGTGAAAGCTCAGAAATACCAGCAAGAACATCCCCAGGCAGAATTCTGGGAGTGCTGCAGAGCTGGAATAGGTGTGGGGGGGACACTGTGCTCAGGTGGGGAACCAACTGCTCAGGTGCTGGGCTGGCACTGGGAGGGCTGGGAGGTGCTGGGCTGGCACTGGGAGGGCTGGGAGGTGCTGGGCTGGCACTGGGAGGGCTGGGAGGCGGCTCAGTCGCTGCCTCTGTCCTGCCCACTGCTCCCCTCGCTGTGTGAGGATGGTGCTTTCAGCCCCAACAGCCTCTGCTCTGCTTGCAGGTGTTCATCGGGGTGAACTGCCTGAGCACAGACTTCTCCTCGCAGAAGGGGGTGAAGGGGGTCCCCCTGAACCTGCAGATCGACACGTACGACTGCGGCGGGGGCAGCCACCTCGTGCACCGCGCCGTCTGCCAGATCAAGATCTTCTGTGACAAGGTACAGCTCTGCTGCTCCAGCTGCTGCCCCAAACTGCTCCAGAGGCTCCAGGAGACAAAGCAGGAAGGCTGTGAGGGCCCAGCACAGCCGGAGGTCAGGGCTGAGGAGCCCCCACTGAACGACAGGGCAGCAGGGATGGGGCTGCACCGAGGCCTCTGCAGAGCACTCAGGAGTGCCCCACATCAGCCCTACCTGGGGCTGTGCCTCACAATAAACTCTTGGTTTTGACAAGTTGTTAAGGATCAGAAGAGATGGGAATTTCCTTAGAGGTTCTTCCCCTATCTCAGATTCCTTCCCAAGGGAAAATTTGTCACTGCTATTTTTGTCTTTATTTTTCATTTTTAAAAGCAAATTTAAGTTTTGTTTTTCTAACTGATTAGTACCAGAGGGTCCTGGTGGCCTGTAGAGCCTCTGAGGTGACTATTTTTGAACAAAGGCTCCTTTACCTTAGTGTGCCCCTGTCCCAGAGGTGGCCAGTGAACCTCTGGCCAGTGCCAGAACTCTCAGTGTCCTGATTTGTGCCTGATCCTGCCCACAGGGAGCAGAGAGGAAGATGAGGGACGATGAGAGGAAACAGTTCAGAAGGAAAGGAAAATGCCTGGACTCCAACAACAACGGTCAGTGCCTGTGTTTGTTCCCTGGTGGGATGTGTGTTGAAATCCATGGCTGTTACTGCCACGAGACCTGCCCTGGGCATCCCACCCCGGGTGCCATCGGCCCCACTCAGAGCAGCCTGTCAGCCAGGGCCTTGCTGGGCTCCTGCCAAGGGTCCCAGAGCCCTTTGTCAACACCAGCCAACCCTTCTGACCCCCCTGGAACTCATGGCAGGGCCTTCCCTGGCGCAGCCAGCACCGGCCAGCCCTGGCACCTGGATCTGCAGGGGCCCCTCTTTCCCAGCATTGCTCTTGGTGCTTTCCCCTCTCCTGACAGAGCTGCCTCTCGTAGGGCCCTCTGAGCTGAGATGAACTGGACTTTCCATCTGTAGGTCTGAAAGGCTGTTTGCTCTCTGGCTTCAGAGGGAATGAGATCACGTTCCTGCGGCCGGAGACCGACCTGGAGACCCAGCCGGTCCTGTTCATCCCCAACGTGCACTTCTCCAACCCGCAGAGGTGTGGCACGGTGAGTCCCTGCAAAACAACCCACCTGCTGCCCTCACCTGTCACCCCCATCCTTTCCAAACTGATCAGTCTCCCACACATGACTTGTGTTATGTAAAAATCCCAAACCAAACCACAGTTCCTTGTGGGAATGTGGTGAACTGGAAGACGCAGCTGTCGGGAGAGGCCCCGTCCTGCAGCAGTGATGGGCAAGATAACCTGGCCAGGCTCCTTCCAGCCAGATACCCTGTGGTTTGCAGGGATCACCTGCAGCTCCCACAGAGGACTGGAGTGGTAGCAAAAATATCAGCAGAAAGTAAACTATAGAAAATGTGACTTTCTCAGTCCCTGCCTGTGTGGGACATCTCTGCCCCCTCATCCCAAGGAAACCTTAACCCAGTGTCCTTCAGAGCTCATCTGCATTCCCTGTCTCAGAAACAACTGTCTCAGTCGGGGAGGGGGAATCTGGAGAAGTTCTTTGCATTATATTCATTTGATGTAAGAAACAGAAGCAGATATTTGGGGTTAATTGTGTGCTGGGCTGGGAGGAGGGAAGTCACATTTGAACTGTGCCCATGTGGCCTCATGGCAGCCTCTGGCACACAGTGCAGGCTCACAGATCCACCTTTCCTCTGCATTCCAGGTGCTCCCTCCTGCTGTTCCCAGCGCTGCCAACAGGTAAGGATGCAGCTGTGCCCTCCCAGCAGCTGTGCCCTCCCAGCAGCTGTGCCCTCCCAGCAGCTGCTCTGCTCCTGTGGGAATGGCTTGGCCGGTGGGGGCCCACAGGTGCACAGTAACACAGCACAGTGTGCCCCTGGTGCCCCTGAGAGCCAGAATGTGTTAAACCTGGGCCCAGAGTGGGCTCGAGGGCTGCAGAAACACAGGCCCATTTGTGCCCCTGCCATGGGCTGGCCCCTGACTGTCCTGCTGCTCTCAGGGTTAGACAGGGAGAGTCACAGGTCACAGCGGAAGGGTTGGAGTACCCAGAGGCTGTAAAATAACTGGAATGAAGCAGAACGATGTAGACACACTTGTACCTTGTCTAGAGTGGGGAGAACCAGCATCTCCCCCAGGCCTGGCCCACTGTCTGGTGATACAACAGAGAAACAGTGACATGAGGGTGCAAAAGACTTCTGGTTTTGGTGTGACACCAAACTCTCTGCTCTCCCTGAGCTCCCCATGTGCTTTAGGCAGGAAGTTACAGCTCTGAGGGACACTTGCTGCTGTAATTACCAACCAGTACTTAATTGCTGGGTGGTTGTGGGGGTAATTGGTTGTTCAATCAGAAGTTCAGTTGCTGGAATGATTTTGTTTGCTGGTCTGTGCTCCTGAGGGTGTTGTTTCCTTTGGCTCAGGCTGCCCCTTAAACGCAGCGGTGCCTCCTTCACAGACGAGTTTGAGGCGATTCCTGCAAAGCAAAGCAAGGAAGAGGATCCCCAGAGAGGTAATGCCTGGGAGGGACAGGACTCCTTGGGTTCAGGACCCCTTGGCTCTTGACTTCCAGGAGGCCACAGGCCTGTGGGCCCCTGAGTCAGGGCTGCCCCTTCTCTTGCAGTGCTGCTGTACGTGCGCAGGGAGGCCGAGGAGGTGTTTGATGCCCTCATGTTGAAGACCCCAGACCTGCAGGGCCTCAGAACTGCTGTAAGTGCTCCCAGAGCCCTGGGAATGAGCAGCCTGCAGGCAGAGGGAATGGTGCTGGGGCACAGGCAGGTGGATATAGGGCTGCTCCTCCCTCTGCCTGCTCTCTCCTGGCAGTGGAGACAGAAAGTGTGAGCAGCAGGTCCCACCAACAGCTCCTGGCATGGGCTGCGATGGAGGAACCACCTCAGGGCAAGGTGTTCTGCTCAGATCACAAGAGAAGCTCCTCCTGTGACAACACAGTCAGATTTTCCACTGTAAGACGCCTTTTCCATTCTCAGGGCTGAGATGTGGAGTCAGTGCTGCCCTCCTGCTGGAATGCCATGGCTGTCTTTGAGGAGCACAGACATATTTCTGTGATGATTATCAGCAGCATCTCTGATAACTCAGCTCTCCTTGGAGGCTGCTGGGAAGGAAGCAAACAATAAACCTCCCAGATCTGGGGTGGCTTTATGGCTGCACCTTAAGCTCTGTTGGTTCTACAAACTTTTAAACAGAGAGAGTTTGAGAAATGTCAGCATGGAGGATTTTTGTCCATCTTGTCCCTTTCCCATCCCTCACCACAGAAAGTAAAAAACCTCTATGGAAAATGCTTGGGAAAACCTGCAAACCTCCTGTCATCCTAAGACCAAAACTGAACCTGCCCAGGAGAATGTTCAGGTCATGGGTTTGGCCCCTTTCTTCTTGAGTGAAAGGGAGGGGAATCCTTTGCTGCTGAACACCCCTGGCTTGGTGTTATCTTTGATTTTTATCATGGGAATTTCATTTTACAAGTACAAAGAATTGCCTTTTTTCTCTCACAGATTTCAGAAAAATATGGGCTTCCTGAAGAAAGCATTTATAAAGTCTACAAAAAATGCAAAAGAGGGTAAGCTAATCAATCTCTCATCTGCTTTTATGCTGTGCCTCCAGAGCCCCCTCCTCTCTGGGGCTCTGCCATAGGCTCAGACAGCCTTTTAACAAGATAATAAAAGGTAAAGCCTTGTCAGCCTGTGCTATTTGGAGCATATAAAACTTGGATCTCTCTGGGCTTTAAAGATTTGGGATAATGCTTGTTTGTATTGTATTAGTTTGGAGGGTAAAGTCTCCCAAGGAAAGGAAGTTGGGTGAAGGAGGAATTGTTTGGGTAGTTTAATGGGGGATCCTTTGTGGCTCAGTTTAAAAGCCTGAGGTTATGGAGAACTTATCAAAGAGGGATCAGTGTTTGCTTCTCCAGACCAGCTCTGCCATGGCCCTGGCTCAGGGGGAGCCTGTGCTGGGTGACTGTGGCAGCCCTGGAGGGTCCCCTCCTGGAGCTTCAGGACTTTGTGACACCACTGTGCCCAGCAGGGAACTGCAGGAGCAGAGCTTTGGGCAGGCCCAGGACGGAGGGGACTGTGGTCCCTGTGGTCACAGAGCCCCTCAGGGCTGTCCAGGTGTGACAGCAGCCCAGCTGGACTGGAACCTGCCCCAGCCTGGAGCCTCTGCCCCTCCCGAGCTCAAAACTTCAGGGGGCAGCTGAAGGGAGGGCAGAGGCTGTGGCTGCTCCTCCCCACTGGGATGTGTCACTGAACTGGGAAGCTGAACCACCTCAGCTCTGACAGTGACTGGGAGGGAAAACAGGCACATGTCCTTCCAGCTCCTCCTGGGAATGGAGGAGCAAAGAGGCATCTAATGAAGAGAAAAGGCCACGCCTGGAACTCAGTTTACATCAATAATTTTGACCCCTGGTTTAATGGAAGCTGTGCCCAGTGCCAGAAGTCACTGCTGCAGTGTGAGGGACACACAGGACACCTCCAGCCTGGGACAGGGCAGGGGCAGGGCCTGGTTCCTGCTCCCGCAGATTTAATTTTCAATAATTTTGTCCTGTTGCTCCACCCAAAGCAACCATCTCCTGGTAATTGCAGCTTGAGGGGCAGATCTGCATCTGGGGGAAGGCAGTGAAGCCCAGTGGTCCTGCCTGGCCTGGCAGGGGAGGGTGAGGGCCTGGCCAGGGCACTGAGCTCATGCGGGTGAACCCGAGCTCAGGTGACTCAGCAGCAACAACGAGAATTCGTATCGTGGTGAGGTTTGGTCTAGAAAAACAACACAGGGCTCAGATTCTTAATCAGCACTCCCTGGAATCATTTGTGGTTGGGAAATCAGCTGGAAGCAGGGGAGCAAGAGGCACAGGTGACTCCTCTGGTTCCTGCACTGAGATAGCCAGAGATAGGGGAAGCAGCTCTGCTGCTGCAAAGCTTTTTGTGACATCCTGCCCTGGGCACCCACAGGGACTCTCTGGGGCACCTGTTGGGGGCCAGACCTGGGATCCAGGGCTTGGGGATCTGGGCCCTTTGGCCCCAGGGGCACAGGAGTGGTCCCAGGGCCAGGGCCAGGGCTGGGGGTGGGATGCAGCCCCTGGACAGATCCCTGGGGGGATCAGACCCTCTGTCCCAGCCTACCCCAGCCCTGGGTGGGCTGCACTCCCCAGCTGTGCCCTGACAGAATGCCCAGCCTTGGGGAATGTTCTGGGCACTGCTGCAAAGGCAGCCCCGGCCCTGGCACAGCCCGGCACGAGGGCAGAGCTGCCCCCTCAGCTGTGCCAGAGGGGCTGTGAGGAGCTGCCCTGACCCCCGGGGGGACAGCAGGGCCTGTGTTTGTGCCTGTGGCACTGCTGGATGTGTCAGAGGCTCAGCTTTTCTTGGTTTTAATCTTGGCTTGAGGAGCATTGCACAATTAACGCTCTTGCCCCACTAATGGCCCCAGCAGGAACCTGCAGGGGTTGTGCTTCCCGCAAAGGAAGAGAATCTCTTGTTTCCTCCACATTTCACACTGATTTATGGGAACACTGGGGGGTGATGCCAAGCTGCCCCTGACAGGAACGAGGGGCTCTTGCCTGGCACAGAACCACAGCCTCGGGGTCACATCTGCCCTTGAAGTGTCTCCTTTTCCCTGTGTCTCCATGGAACTGATTCCAGGGCAGGGCAGCTGAGAGCTCTGCAGCAGGGCTGGGACCCTGGAGCAACTCAGGGAGGGCTTTGCCACAGCTGGGGCTGCTCCTGCAGGAAGGGCTCCCCAGCCCACCGGGGGCACATCTGCATGGGGGGCTGTTCTGGAAAGAACTTCCATGTGCTCCCAGAGCAGCCTCAGCTCCTCCAGAACAGGCAATTCCTGCAAGGCCAGAGAAGGGAGCAGGGAGCTCCTCTGCTCTGAATTCACACCCTCAGAATCCAGGGAGATTTGCCCAAGGAGCCAATGCTGGGGGCCAAGGCATGTCAGGGAGAATTGTCAGGGAGAAAAGCTCAGCAGGATCTCCCCTTGTGTTGTGCTGTGGCTTTAATTAATCATTTAATTGATTGATTCATTAATTAATGGTGGCTGAGCCCCTCACACTGGGTAAAGTGGACAAGCTGTCTGTGTGCTGCATCTGATCCAGCTGCTCTCCCTCTCCTGCAGGATCCTGGTGAACATGGACAACAACATCATCCAGCACTACAGCAACCACATGGCCTTTCTCCTGGACGTGGTGGAAGCAGAGAACAAGTTCCAGATCATCCTCAAGGAGCTCTGAGGAGCCACAGGCAGCACTTACTGGGACTTCTCTCCTCGCCTCCAGAACTCGGCCTCGTGCCCCACTTGTTGCCTTGACGTGAACCCACCGTGGCCAGGGAGGCCTCAGGGCTGGGCCACAACTGCCAGAGCAGTGACCAGTGTGAACGTGGAACTTGGCTCTGATGAGTTAATTATTATTATTATTATTATTTTATTCTATTCCCTTCTGGCCCTGGGCCTGACCTGCTGTTTGAGATGGGAACACGAGGTGACACTGACCAGGCCTGGGCAGAGCAGAGCTGGTGGCCTTGGCTGTGACTGATCCTGCCCTTGGGTTCCTCCCAAGCCACAGAACCCTCAGACCATTTGCAGGTCTGAGCCTCTCTCTGCCACAGACTCCCAGGTGCATCTTCAGCTCCCTCTGGACGGACACTGCCTGCTCCCACCCCCGCCACCTCTCACTGTAAATACCACCCAGGCCTCCACAGCCCTTGTTTATACATTTCTGATGTATTGTTCCTTTTATATTTTATATATGTATAAATATGCCTTGTTTTATACTGGACTCAGTATGGTGACACAGAGCATTTCAAACACAGGCTGCTTCACATTTCTCCGTGAACTCCTTTTGTAACTGTGTTGTTGGTTTTGTTGTTTTGGAATATTCCATAGTAATAAAGGCTCAGAGATGGAAAATGAGCTGTTTCCCCCAGCTCTGGAGTCAGAGTTGGGCTGGGCTGGGCAGGAGCCAGGGCAGGGACTGGAGGATGGGTTTGCACCACGTGTGCCATGGATGCTCCTCCCTGTCCTGCACGGGCTGTTCAAACTCCTCACACCTGCAGCTCTGTCCTCCACCCACCCCTGCTCCCAGGCCTGCAAGGATTCCCACGTGGGTAACCCAGTGCCAGGGGAGCCCTGTTTATTCTAATTAATCCTCTGACCAATGGAAACTGGGGCCTTTCCTCATCTTCAGCCCCTGCTTTTCCTGGCTAAGTTAAAGATGCACCTGAGTCCTGTGACTGGGGAAGGGAGAGCAGCTCTGCTCCCCCTGGGGAGGAAATGCAGCAGGTTGGTGAATTTTGTATTATATAAGTGTTAGTAGAGGCCTCCAAGATGAAACTCAGATAAGGTAAAGGCCTATCAGCCTTGGAGATCTGTCCAGCACTCTGTGCTCCCCCATTTCATCTCCCAAACCCCCTCAGGAGGGTTTCTTTGGTCCCCTGTTGGCTCTGGGAGGCTGTGCCTGCAGTCCTGCAGCAGAATCTCAGCTCCAGTTCAAACCAGTCACACCGGGAGTCCCCCAGTGCTCAGTGCCACCAGCTGTGACCCTCCAGCTGCCCCCAGCCCTGTGTGCCAGGAGGGTGTGTGGGCTCTGCCCTGCCTTGCCCTGGGAGAGCTCCAGGAGGGCTCCACGTGCCCCCTGCCAGGGACTCGAGCAGCACTGCCCCTAATTTACAACAGCAAGAACTACCTCCTGTTGTGACTGTTGGTTCCCAGCAGGACAGAGGTGGACCGTGCTGGGTTTTATGGTGTGCCGTTCCACACGGATCCTTGCTAAGCACTGCAGGGCCCTGGCCGAGTCTGCCCTGCACAAACCACGCTGGCTTTGGGCGGTGGGATGGAGGAAGAGACCAGGGCTGGGTCCGTGCGGGGTCCGGGCAGTGTCCGGGCTGTGTCGCGCTGTGTCCGGGCTGTGTCGCGCTGTGTCCGGGCAATGTCCGGGCTGTGTCGCGCTGTGTCCGGGCAGTGTCCGGGCTGTGTCGCGCTGTGTCCGGGCAATGTCCGGGCTGTGTCGCGCTGTGTCACCCGGCAGGAGCAGCGGCTGGTTCGATTCCCGGCGGCGCAGAGCGCTGTCCGTGGGTGTTTGCTGAGTGCTCAGTATCGCTCGTCCCTCCCAGCCAAGGCGAGTCCGCGCGGAGGTTGCGCAAAGCGGAGCTCCCAACTATGCGAGAGCATTCCTGACTCCCTGCCCGGAGCCCACCAGCTCCTTTTGAAGATCGAGATCCGAGCGATGGAGGCGATTCACCTCCAGCGAGCAAAGGTCGTGTGAAAGTACGGAAAGTTGTGTTGTGCAAAGGGCTCCTGCTGACACAGGAGCGGCTGCCCCGACACCTGGGGCTGGTCTGTGCTGAGTGCGGGCAGGAACAGGGAGATGGCCCTGCCGGGGGATGGTCCTGCCGGGTCCCTGCGCTCCAGGGGCCGGACACGTGCCCTGCACAGGGCAGTGTGTGGGGCAGAGCTCCAGGATCTGCCCCCCTGCCCTTCTCCTTTACTCCCACCCTGCTAAGGATGGCCCCTCTCCAGGGTAACACCTCCTACGGGCACAGTCAGCCCACAGCACTGCTGTTCCAGATGGAAACACAGAGGAGGGTTTTTGCACTGCTCATTGGCTGTATTAATTATTCCACATCTACAAAACTGGAAGTTTTCAAACCAACTTATCTAATAGTCATTTTCCAGTTCATAGCAGCAGGTAGCACTGATGACCTGCTGAGCTCTCAGTGAGCCATCCCTCAGGCTGAGAGCACCTCTGCTCCCTGTCCTGTGCAGGGCCAGGGGGACACCCTGAGGGGGGTCCCACTCTGCCGTCCCAGCCCTGCTGCTCAGCCTGGGAGCCACTTCCTCCCACAGCTGTGGAAGAAGGAACATGTCCGAGTGCTCCTGGTGAACAAGTGCCCTCAAAGACAGAGGTGCCTCAAAAAGAGAAGCAGGAGCACGAGGGGTGAGTTGTGCAAGAGCTGTGGTGTCCCCAGTGCTGGGTGGAGGGCTCTGCCCTTCACTGCTCCAAACAACACCCAGTTTCTGTGTCTTTATTCGCGCTTGTTCATTCCTTGCCCCATCAGGCAGGCAGTGAGGAGCTGTGCGTGCTGTGGCTCTGCAGGGCCGGCAGGGGAACAGCACCCCCTGCGCTCTGCTGGGACACGCAGCTGTGCTGGGAGATGCCCGGGCACAGTGCTGGGGGCGGAGCAGAGCGTTAAAGACAGGGAATTGCAACCCTGTCTGCAGTCTGCAGTGGGGAACCCTTTCATACAGCTGGTGAGGGTTCCCCCAGCTCTGCTTGCTCACCTGTTCCCCCAGGGAGCGCCTGGGGTTTGCATCACTCCGTTTCTGATGGCTGAGATGGGCACCAGAGCCCCCAGCCTGGGGGATGTCCTGGTCCTGTCAGCTGGAAAGTGTCCTTGGCCACAGGATTCGAGCTCAGAGCTCACTCTCAGTGTGCACAGACTGGGTTTCACTCTAGTAAGTCTGGGGCTGTGTTGGGTGTAGGTTTGACTGTGACTCGTGTGAGGGGCTTGCTGGACTCCTGAAACCAGCAGTGCTGTCAGGTGGCTCCAGCTGGAGCCCCTCCTGCTCCCTCCACTGCCTGGAACAGGAGAGGGAGCAGCTCTAACCGCAGCAGGTGGGTGTGCAGTGTTTGTGAGTCTTCTGATAACAGACTGGGGATCTTCTCCCCTCATAGTTGATCTGCCCTTTCCTCCAGCCCTCAGTCCTTATCAAATGCCTCTTGGCATTGCTTCCCTGCAGCTTCCCACCCCCTCACCAGCCCCTGTTACAAGATACAAGTGCTGAGAGATGTCGTAAAGATGTAGTAAAGATACCCCTGCTGGGTAAGGAGAGCCCTCAGCTTTCTCATGGGCTCATGTTTTTCCATGGCCAGGAATTTATTGTTGATCTTAATCTTAGGCCAGGCAATGTCACTGCATGGTGACAATAAATGTTCTTGAACAATCTGCTGATGGATTTATTTGTCTTCTCATGAGGATTCCAAGGGGCAGGAGGGCTCGGGAGAAGGGAGTTTCTGTTTGTGCCTTTTCATCTCTTTGAAACAGTCAGTGGTGGGATGGACTACACAGGATTGGCAGCTCTGGCTCGAAGGAGGCATTTGAGACTTTTACAGGCCTCTCTCCAGCTCCGATTCCCACCCTCAGGACAGGCTGAGGAAATGCCCAGGTGTTACCCTGGCCCCTTGCCATGCTCTGCAGCCACCAGTATCCCCTGCCATTCCTACCCAGTGGCTCCCAGATGTGAGTCTTTATGCCCAGTGTGTTCCTCTGGGAGCGAGTTTAGGACCAAAACAAAGACAGCCTAAATGTCTAAAGCCTCTGCTTGGGATGTGAGGGATCTTTTCCCAGGTCATGTGTGCTCTGGCTTCTTGTTCCATTCCTGGGGATAAGAAATTGCCCTCACATCACAGGGTGGTGCAGGATTTAATTACTCTTTGAACATGTCTGGGGCCCCTGATCCTCTGCTCCAGGCTGTTCTCACCCCACACTCCCCTTCCAGGCACTCCGAGCCTGTGCCTGTGGATCTGGGGCAAGACTCGTCCCCTCTGGACCAGGATGGCCAGTGGGACACTCTGGGATGGCTCTGCTGGCTCATTACTTTCATTTATCCCATGCAAGGGGCACAACTCCCAGGCTGCACTCACCTGGCAGGGCTGTCTCTGCCTCCCTGGTGGGCTGTGTGGCTCAGAGGGGGCACTGAATCTGCAGTCCTGGTTGGATGGGAGGGCTCTGACCTGCAGCGAGATGTTCTTCCCCTGGGAGACACCTTGGTGAGGGAATCAGTGTTGGAGGGACCTGCAGGACAAACAGGGAGGGATGGGAATACCAAAGCAGGCACTGAGAGAGGAGAGAGCATCTGTCAGTGAGTGTGAGTTACCCCAACCCACAGAACAGGCCACGGTGAGGTGGGACAAAGGGAAGGGTCTTTGGGAAAGGAGGGGACAAAGGGAAGGGTCTTTGGGAAAGGAGGGGACAAAGGGAAGGGTCTTTGGGAAAGGAGGGGACAAAGGGAAGGGTCCTGGATTCCCGAGGTGAAGCTTCACCTCTTGGAACATGGTCTGGGACTTAAAGGTTTTTACTGTTGGCTGCTGAAATTGGCTTTCCTGATGGGGCTGCAGTGAGGGACAATGTCTGATGGTTGAGGCTCATCCAGTTCTAGCACAGGAGAGGGGAGGGAGCAGCAAACACCTGCATTGTAGATTCAGACTCAAAGCATGATGCGTTTTCCCTGTTTTTCCCCCCTTGTTTCCTTTGGTAAGTGGGGAAATGCCACAAGAGCTGTGATGTTTAACTGCCTTTGTTTTAACACAGGGCTGACTGAGCACAGCTTGGGACACTGTTCTTATTTCTCAGTCATTTTTTAGCTCACAAGTTTGTCAGTTTTCATCTGTCACTGCCTCACAAGCAGAACCTCCAGTCCCTACACAGAAGTTCCTTTTTGCTGTGTGAGAGCAGTGCCCATGAAAATTGCAGGATCTGTCCACTTGGCTCAGATGTCTCTTTGTCTATAGTCATAAATTATCAGCCACTGCCATCTTTTAAATAGATAGTTTCCTGTTCTGCCTCTTGTAGGTTAGATATTATCTCCTCCAGTAAATCATGAGTCAGTGATTAATTCAAGAAGGCTGTTCCCAGAAGCAAATTCTTACAATGTTAAAATTAATGTGATGCGGAGCCATTACGGTGATATAGAAAATAATGATGGGCTGCAAACCAGAGCAATCAGCCCGGAACATGCCGGGGCGGGTGCCCAGCCAGGGTGAGTCACTGCAGAGTTCACGGGCTCACTGACGGGCTGGGTGAGCACACAGGGTCATTCCCCGGCAGCTGAGCCTGGACCTCTCTGGGTGCTCTTTGCACGCCCGAACTGTGAGCTCAGACACCTTTGCTGATGTTTCAACTGTAGCAAATGACTACAAAAACATGAATCGCCTCAAGAACGTGCGTGCGGCCGGTTGAGATGTCTCGGCTGATGAGTGGCAGCTTATTAAGCTCATTAAATTGTGTCTTCATTCTGCCTAGAGCAGCTCCGCAGAGTCATCAAGCGCTGGGGAGCGCCCCGGCTGGCTCAGCACGGGCTGTGTCCGCAGCAGGAGCGGCGCGAGGGGAGGGACAAACGCTCCCTAAAATCACAGAGCAGTCCGAGAGCAGGGACAGCCCCCGGGCGGTGTGGGCAGTGTGTGTGTGTCCCCAGAGTCCCCAGGACCCCCTCTGTGATTCTGTGACACCCAGAAGTGCCGCGGGTTGGAGCTCCAGCCCCCGGGCAGTGTGTGTGTGTGTGTGTCCCCAGGACCCCCTCTGTGATTCTGTGACACCCAGAAGTGCCGCGGGTTGGAGCTCCAGCCCCCGGGCAGTGTGTGTGTGTGTCCCCAGAGTCCCCAGGACCCCCTCTGTGATTCTGTGACACCCAGAAGTGCCGCGGGTTGGAGCTCCAGCCCCCGGGCAGTGTGTGTGTCCCCCCTCAGGCTCCCCGAGCAGAGTTTTGGTGACAGCTCCGTGCTGAGCCCCCCGAGCTGCCCAGGGCAGGGTGGGAGCAGCAGACACACAATGGCTGAGTGAGGGACCTGCTCAGGGTGCTCAGCAGGGCGGGGGCAGCTGAAGGCTCAGCTGGCAGGACTGGCACAGCCCCCTGTGCCAGCAGAGTGCACAGCACTGGCCCCAGCGCTGGGGAAGAGCCCCCAAGGCCAGGACCTGCCTCAGCCCCCCAGAGGGTTTGCCTGGCAGGAGGAGGATCCCACACTGACCACCAGGGCCAGAGGGGTGGTCCTGCCCCCAGCACATCCTGCCCTTCATCCCCCACTGCCCAGGACAAGCCAGTCCTTTGGGAACAGCTCAGAGCAGAGAATGGTCCACACAGTCCTGAGGTGTCACATGTCTATAAACAACTGTTAAACTTTGCTCATTGGCCCTCGTGGCTGTGAGTTCCACAAATGAACTACTATTAATTAGTGTGTTATTTCTCTATCTGTTGCTTCCCACCTATTCCATGGTAAATTATAATCCCAGTTTTCAAATGGAGAATGAACATTGTTTGTACAATTATTTCCTTCTTTCAGGTTTCAGTTTACTGGGGTTTAAGTTTGTGCTGATATCCCTTTGGTTTATATGGTGTGGGAGCAGCTCATTATTTTACTTAATTACCTCACATACATCTTGTTTGCCTTCTCTCTAAATGAAACATCCTGTACAGGGACTCTATACCTTGTTTCTAACTGAAGGCTCCTTCTGCCCTTCCCTTTCAGAGTTAGGGTGGCCAGAACTCAGCCACATTCCCTCTGGAGACATTCCAGCCCCACCACTGGTGGGGTTACTGCATTTCCTGTGCTCTTTTCCAAGTCACATGAATTTCAGGCTTTGATTTTAACTGTGCATTGGGGTGTCTCCATGATTTCCAAATTATAATCCTTTAATGCAAGTCTCCAGCTGCATGGAAATGTGGCTGTTTCTGGGTATGAGGAAGACCAAATTTCTCTCTGTTTACCTGGAATTTGTGTCGAGTGGGAGCCAGGCAGCCCTGAGGTGTCAGTGCAAGCCCTGAGCTGGGGCTATGTGGGCAGAGGGCACTCTGTGCAGTGCCACACCTGCCCTGCCTCTTCTCTTCCTGGGCTCTGCAAAAGGAGGCCTGGGCAGGATTCTGTTTATAGAGGCAGGGAAGCCCCAGCCTGGCTGTGGTAGGTGACACCTGAGCCTTCCAGCCCCAGTGCCCAGCAAGGGCTGAGTGCCCCTGGCAGCCTGTCCTGCTCTGCCCAGCCCAGGCACAAAGCTGGGACTGCAAGGTCTGGGACCAGACAAGATGAAGGGAGCAGCTCTGTACTAACAGAGTGTGGAGGGTGGGAAGAACTGACACTCCTCATCTTGAAGAGCATTCATTGTGTGAACTTCATTAATTGCCTTGTCTGCCACTTGGCAACGGAAAATACTGTGGAGGGCACTCGGTTCCTGTGGTGCTGCCTGGAGGGGGCACTGACAGTGCCCACGTGCCCCCTCCCCACAGACACGTGAGTGCCCTCAGCCTCCCCCTCACCCCTGCCCCTCCTGTGCCTGTTCCTGCTGTCCCAGCCCGAGAGAAGCCCCTGCTGACACCTCTGAGATGGCAGAGACGGGCGGGGAGGGAGATCAAAGGGAGCAGAAGAAAGAGGAGATGCCAAAGGCAGAGGGAAGATGTCAGGGACTTCCTTGATTCACCTGCTTTGCATACCTGGTACAGTGTCAGGAATTGTTAATGTACATAATTTTGGGAGTTCTGGAGTCGCCACGTAGTCACCAGACAGCAGGAGGCTGTGGAAGGGCATCCTCCTTCCACCCGCTGAGGAACGAGCTCGAAAGGCGGATCCAGGAGGGCCCTTGGCACCTGCGAGCCTCGGCTGGAGCTGGAAAGGGGCCCGGCCCGGGGCAGGGGAGGGAATCCCGGGGCTTGACAGTGTCTTCGTGCTTCCCTCTGCCGGTCACACAGAGCTGTGCTCCTGGGAAGGCGCAGCGTGTCTCTGTCTGGCTGTGTCTGGCTGTGTCTGTAGTTCCTCTGTCTGTGTGTCCTGGAGAGCTCCGGAACGGGAACTGGCTGCAGGGCCAGAGCTGGGGGGTGGCAGGGGATGGTGCAGCACAAATCAGGTGCTCTCTGGGCAGTCATTTCAAGCTTTAAACCACTGATATAACCTCCTGTTACCAGCGGGGATTACAAAGGTAATTTAACGGCCTTGATCTAAATTTAGTTGCTATTGTTACACACCAGGATCGTTACCAGCGCCACTGTGGGGGCTGCACCGCCGGGCCTTGGCCGGGGCCCGGCACGGTGTGAGGGGCAGGAGCCGCCGCAGGTTTGCCGGTTCCGGCCGCGCTCGGGGGAGGCCCCTGAGGAGCCGCCCCGGGTGAGGCCGCGGGGGCGGGACCGGAAGTCGCCTCACGGCCCGGCCCCGCCCCCGCGCGCGCCGTTGCCACGACAACCGCCCCTCAGCTCTCCTCCAATCACCGCGCGCGTTACTGCGGCGCTGAGCGGGGGCCAATCACAGGCGAGCTCTCAGAGCGGCAGCGTCTGGTTTAAGGTGGCTCGGCGGGTGCGCTTTGCGCATGCGCCTTAAGGCGGCCCCGGCTGCCCCCGCGGCGGGAGGGACGGACGGACGGGCCCCACCGGGGAGGGCGCGGGGCCGCGGCTGTCCCTGCGGCCGTACCTGAGGTTGTCCCCCCGGGCCTGCACCGGGGAGCGCCTCGGGACCTCCGGGAGGGGCCCGCGGGGCCAACCGGGCGGTGGAACGCAACTCCTTCCGCCCTGCTCGGCAGAGCTGTGCGCCCATTGGCTGATTCGCGCCCCGCCCCCGAACGGCAGCCAATCCTCGCTCTCAGCTGGGCCCGGCCCTGGATTGACAGCGAGGACGACCAATGGCAGGGCCGGATATGGCCCGCCCCCCCGCGTAACGTGACCCGGAACCGGGGCTGGGGCTGAGGCTGAGGCTGGGCCGCACCGGGCACCGGTGAGGGACGGGGCGGGGACCGGGGGGGACCGGGGACCGGGGAACGGGGGGGACCGGGGACAGGTGAGGGACGGGGCGGGGACCGGGGAACGGGGAACGGGGCCAGGTGAGGGACGGGGCGGGGACCGGGGGGGACCGGGGACCGGGGACCGGGGAACGGGGGGGACCGGGGCCAGGTGAGGGACGGGGCAGGGCAGGGCCCCTCAGCCGGGCCCCGTGCGCCGCTCCCCGCGCACCGCCGCGGTCGCCCCGAGCAGTCCCGGCTGCAGCGGCGCTGCCGGCCCGGCCCGTGCCGCGGGTGCTCCCGGAGGGCAGCGGGACCTTGTGGTGCCGGTGAATGCCGGCCGAGTGTGCCAGCCCGGGGGGTGCCGGCTCAGCTCCTGTAAAGCCAAGGGGGAATTTCTGTCCAGCTCTGAAAGAAAACGTTTAGTCTCTGCTGTCCCTGCTGGTGTGTGCGGGGGGTTGAGCCCAGGGGGTTTCATTCCAGGGCCGTTCCTGTGGCTCAGCCTTCAGCAGGATCTCATTGCAGGTTTTGGACCGTTGATTAAATTCAATCTAATTCTTTTTTCTTATTCTTTTTTCCCATAGTATCACCTTGGAGGAACACAACCCCTGCCTGGCTGGAAACAGTGTCTGCTCTGCCCCTGTGCCCACAGAGCTGCTCTCCCCCTGCACTGTCTGTTCCTTGGCCAGGCAGCAGGATGGGGGGCCCGGAGGGGCACCAGGAGCTGCTTCCAGCAAGATCCCTGTCTCTGCTCTGAGGAGCAGCTGCAGCATCCCAGAGGCAAACGCTGCAGAGCTCCGAGATGGAGGGAGGGAACGGCCCAAACCTGCAGCTGCAGCAGCTCCTGGTGGGCACAGCAGCAGTTTCTGTGCAGCCTCACACCGAGCCCTTCTCCTACAAGGTCAGTCCCAGCCGGGGCAGCCCCAGGAGGCGCTGCCAGTGCTGCTCTCTGGGGGTCACTGTTTGCAGACAGTGCTCTGCCTTTGTATTCAGCCGCTGCTGGAGGCCCCGGGGAGTCACATGCTGTGCACAGGGAGAGACAGAAGGAGCAGGTCTGTGTCTGCAGGGCAGGCAGAGCCAGGGAAGGGCTGGCAGGTCAGAGCTGGGGGTGTCTGAGGTGTCCAAGGGCAGTGGATCCTGCCAGAGGGTTCTGGTTTGCTGTGAGTCCCAGTGCTTGGCTCTCAGGGGTGCCCCCCAGCTGGCATGGCACGGGCTGCTGTGGTGCTGCTTGTTCTGCAGCTGTTCCCATCCCACTTCCCTCTGCATCCCTGACTCAGAAGGTGCCAGAAGCCCTGAGCAAAAGTGCTCTGGGCCCACAGAGCTGGGTCCTTGCAGGGGTGCTACAGCCCAGGACACTGCTGGGCACACACAGTGCCAGCCTCGTGCCAGCCCCCCTGGCTGGGGGGAATGTCCCTCAGGGGGTTAGAACAGAGCTCTGGGGGTGCATCTGATCTTCATACATCCTGACTGGGAGAGTTCTGGAGAGTTCTGCTCCCCTTGAGATCTGAAAGGTCTGGTTTGGGCGGGTGTGAGGGGGTTGGGGTTGGTTCCTCTGCTGTGAGGGAGGGCTGGGAATGGGGCTGGGAATGGGGCTGGGAATGGGGCTGGGAATGGGGCTGGAAATGGGGCTGGGAATGGGGCTGGAAATGGGGCTGGGAATGGGGCTGGGAATGGGGCTGGGAATGTGGGCTGGGAATGTGGGCTGGGAATGTGGGCTGGGAATGTGGGCTGGGAATGTGGGCTGGGAATGTGGCTGGGAATGGGGCTGGGAGTGGGGCTGGGAGTGGGGCTGGGAATGTGGGCTGGGAATGGGGCTGGGAATGGGGCTGGGAATGGGGCTGGGAATGGGGCTGGGAGTGGGGCTGGGAGTGGGGCTGGGAATGTGGGCTGGGAATGGGGCTGGGAATGGGGCTGGGTTATCCCAGATCAATCCCATTTTGGAGTCCAGCACTGAATGGACCCTGCTAGAGACATCTAATGACATTCAGGCAGCTGTTGGGAGCACACAAATGCTGAAAGGCCTGGCTTGGCCTCGGGCTCTTCACTCCTACTCTACATTTCCTTTGTGACTCAACCTGCTTTGCATCCTGTTTTGTTTCAAATTCCATCTTTATAGACCGTGGGAATTATTGCTGAGCTGGGAATGCCAGTGTAGGAGTTGGGAGTTTGCTGGAGCTCTGAGCAGCTGCCTCGGGACTTTGCAGCAAGTGGGGCATGTAAAAAGCAGCATAAAATCTGTGACAACTGAGCTGCCTCACCAGATGGGCTGAATTGCTGAGTGAGCAGCAGCTGTTACAGGTGGAGAAAAGCAAAATGTTTGGAAGCAACGGTTCCTGATCCACAGAGTGGAGTTCCAGGGCAATAAAACGTCCTCAAGACAGGAGTGTCTCAAAGGGAACAGTGACAGGGTCATTGTGTTTGGCTTTGTCTCCCTCCCCTCTGAGAAACTGCAGAGTAATTGGAGAAAGTGGCTGTTAAGGGTTATCTTTGACCCGAGTTCACAGCTTGGGAACAGCCGCAGAACTTCCCTGACCTGACCCAGATCAGGAGAAGGGGAGGGAGATAAACAGACTTTATTGCCAGGTGGGTGGGGCAGGAGATGACCTTTAAGGGTCCTTTCCAACCCAAACTGTTCTGGTTGGGGAGCAGTTTTAAAAGCCTTTCTCCAGGGTGTGCAAAACCTCCGAATTCCCTGGCTCAGCTGAGCCCTGTGTGTTTCCTTTGTTTCTGCAGGAGAACTTGATTGGGGCCTTGCTGGCGATTTTTGGGCACCTTGTCAGCAGCATTGCCCTCAACCTGCAGGTGAGTGTCCTGCAGGACCCCCCTGCCCCCGGAGCCCCGGGCCCCCCAACCTGCTGTGCTCTTGTTCCCTGTGCAGAAGTACAGCCACGTCAGGCTGGCGGGCTCCAAGGACCCCCGGGCCTTCCTGAGGAGCAGGGCCTGGTGGGGGGGGGTCCTGCTGCTGCTGCTGGGGGAGCTGGGCGTGTTCTCCTCCTTCGCCTTCGCCCCCCTCTCCCTCCTCGTGCCCCTCAGCGCCGTGTCTGTCATAGGTAAGGGGGGCCCAGTGGCTTCTCTGGGGCCGTCCTGCCTCAGCCAGAGCTCACTGGTTCTCCCTTTGCTTCTGTAGCCAGTGCAATCATAGGAATTATATTTGTTAAAGAAAAATGGAAGCCCAAGGAATTTTTGAGTAAGTTCTACAATTTCTTTTCATTTTTTCTGTTTGTTTACAGGCCATTACACACACACACACGTGGCCTCTCAAGAATTATATTGGAATTATTTGATAGTGAGGGGTGGCACATCCAGGGGTGTGTGGGGTGGATACCCCAGCCCTGGCTGTGCCCTGTGCCCTGTCCTGTCCCTGCTGCCCCCCCAGTGCCCTGGGTGTGATGGTTTGGAGGTGGCCCTGAGTCCCCCCAAGGGGTGGCACATCCAGGGGTGTGTGGGGTGGATCCCCCAGCCCTGACTGTGCCCTGTGCCCTGTCCTGTCCCTGCTGCCAGGGCGGTACCTGCTGTCCTTCCTGGGCTGTGGCTTGGCAGTGGTTGGCACTTACCTGCTGGTGACCTTTGGGCCCAACAGCCACGAGCAGATGACAGCAGAGAACATCACCAGGCACTTAGTGAGCTGGCCCTTCCTGCTCTACATGGTAAGGGGGCCCAGGAAATGGGTGGTTTTCTCCATATGCCTGATTTGGGAGGTTCATTTCAAGCATTGTTTTTCCTTGTGGTTGTACCAACACTGATGAACCTTTCCAGGTGTCAGACACGGGCCCAGCTTAGAACTCTCCCATTCCTTCTCTGAGTTATTCTGTCAGAACTTGAAGGGATTCAACTGAGAAGTTCCTGTGCCTGCATCTGGGCTTTTCTTACACTGACTTTCTCTGGAGCCATTCACTTCTCACTGAAAATCTCCTGGAATGTGTCACTTTATAGCTGAGAGAGGCTTGGCCATTGACTGAGTCGTGTGTTCCAGGGGTCCCTGACAGAACCCATTGCAGAGAGCAGGCTGAGGCCTCTGATGGGAATATTCAGTCAGGATTATTTGATCTGCTGCTTTACCATAATGTCAGAAGTGTCCCATGTTCCTGTTCTGCAGGAAGGCACTGAATATCCCACCCAACTGCAATCCAAGATCGTGCTAAATTTAGTCTGTAATTGTGGGGGATCCCTATTTTCCTTTGATTTGCCCTATTGTGCAGTTCTGATGTTTGACCAGCTCGGAGTCCCATTTACTTCCAACCCATCTAATCTGCATTTTTAATATTCTCCTTTGTAGCTTGTGGAGATCATTGTTTTCTGCCTGCTGCTGTACTTTTACAAGGAGAAAAATGCCAACTACCTTGTGGTTATTCTTCTGCTGGTGGCTTTGCTGGGTAAGTGGATAGGGAGTTGTGAGACCCTTAAACAGTGACCTGAGGCATCTGTGGCGTTTGAGGGCTTCCAGTGACCTCAGCAGTGCCAGGAATGCCCCGGGCTGTTGGGAGTGCAGCTGGCAGAGCTGTGGCAGGGGGCAGTTGGGCTGGCAGGGGGTCGGGGTCCTGCAGCTCCCTGTGGTCCCTCCGCAGGTTCGGTCACCGTGGTGAGCGCCAAGGCCGTGGCAGGGATGGTGCTCGTGTCCCTCCAGGGGCAGCTCCAGCTGGACTCCCCCATCTTCTACATCATGCTGGTGTGCATGGTGGCCACAGCCATCTCCCAGGCCACGTAAGGCTGCTCTGGGGCTGGCCCTGTCCTGCTCCCAGGGGTCAGGGGTGGGGGGGCCTCGTTACCATCCCAAAAATGCTCATTAAAACTCAGGGGAGTCACCCAGTCTGTCCTCTGGCCTGTCCCCACATCCACGTCACAGGAGCCTGGGGTAATGGTGCTCTGTGCTTCTCCATGGAGTGACACTGCCAAGCAGTTCTAACCCCAAATGCAAATACATCATTTGAGCATTTGCAAAGCAATTTTAGGGCTGAAATGGTGATTAATCAACCCTAACCCAACATCAGCAGCATCTGTGCCCTGGCTGAAATCACAGTGCAGAATCAGTGTTGTTGAGGTGCAGTAACATAAAGCCCAGTAGCAGCAGGAATAAAAAGCTTCTCCAACTGTGAGTGACAGTCTGGCCCTGAGGTCAGGGGCAGTAATTCCAGAGCCTCCCTCCTCTGGCCTTTATCCTCATTCCAAGGGATGCTGCTGCTGCTGCTGCTGCTGCTGCTGCTGCTGCTTTAGGGAGAAATGGTGAATTTTCTGAACTGTGTCAAGGTGTTTGCAGAGTGTCCTGTGTCTGTGCAGGTTCCTGGCCCAGGCCTCACAGCTCTACGACTCGGCCCAGATTGCCAGCCTGGGCCACATCCTGTGCACAGCAGCAGCAATCTCAGCAGGTAAGGGCACAGCTGCCCAGGGAGGGGCAGGGCTGGGGAGAGCCCTCCCTGACAGCTGAGAGAGGGGAGCACCCTGGGCAGAGAACCCTCCCTGACAGCTGAGAGAGGGGAGCACCCTGGGCAGAGAACCCTCCCTGACAGCTCAGCAGGGGCAGCACCCTGGGCAGAGAACCCTCCCTGACAGCTGAGACAGGAGAACACCCTGGGCAGAGAACCCTCCCTGACAGCTGAGAGAGAACACCCTGGGCAGAGAACCCTCCCTGACAGCTGAGACAGGAGAACACCCTGGGCAGAGAACCCTCCCTGACAGCTGAGAGAGGGGAGCACCCTGGGCAATCCCCCTCACAGCTCAGCAAGGGAACACTCAGCAAGATGACCATCTGTGTTTTCTTTCACCTCTCTGTAGATGCCTTTGTTGTTTTGGCCTTCAAACAAGATGAATTATCCCATTAGACTGTTAAAGTTCTCTGTTGAGTGCTGTCACTTCATTTAACGTGCAGGGGGTCTTGGGTTTGAGGCTGTTCCTCATTCCCTGCAGGGTGCTGGGTGATCTCAGGTGTGCAGTTGAATACACAGCTGGAATCTCTCCTTGCTGAATTTATCTCGATTTTCTTAGTGTGTCACACAGTGGACAGACCTCTTTGCTTCCTCTGCCCAAAGGTGTTGGGATCCCTTCCTGACAGCCTTGTTGGGGCACCCAGAGTGCAGCAGCTCCCTTGGTGTGGAGAGGCTGGTGCTGCTGAACAGCTTTACTTGCATCTGTGTTAGTCACACCAGCAGAGCTATTCTGGTAGTGCAACTCTTGAAAGGTTTGTCAATAATTTGTGTTAAAATAGAAATCAGGCCACCTTTTGCTATTTTAAGATCATTAAAAACCAAAGGTGCTGACTATAAAAGTAGGGATGTTGCCTGATTTGGTTTCTGGAGGGATTAGTGCTGGAGGTGTAACTGGGGGAAAGATGTAATGAATTATTTCCTTTTGAAGGAGCAACTTTTTACTTGGACTTCATGGGTGAAGATGTTCTCCATATCTGTATGTTTGCACTGGGGTAAGTGCCTCAGGTTTCCTTGGCAGAAAACTGGCTATTCTTGCTTTATGTGACTCCAGTTTTAAAAATACATAGCTTAAAAATATCTCCCTACTGGGGGCACAGACTGGAGAAGGACAGACTGAAAACACTTGCTCTGTCAGAGCTCAGTTTGTGTCTGGGTGATGCTGGAAGCTCTAAACAAATTAGTCCCAGTGCTGTGTCTGATGGAATTGGCTCTCCATAGTCAGGGACATTCTCAAATGGCTTTCAGGTGAGTAAAGAAGAAACACAGTTGGGAGATTATTGTTTGGAACTGCACCTTTCTCTGCCAACCCACTGGAAAAATCAAGACCAGTGGCTGTTCCTGTGTTTACCTTCAGGAAGCCTTTCAAAGGTCAGGCTGCTAAACCCTGGAATTTCATCAAAGAAAACCAAATGCTGATATGCTTCCCTTCCCCTTCAGTTAGTCAAGGTTAATTCATTAATTAACATGAAAAAATTCCCTGTGTTTTGATAAAGAAAAGGGGAATTGTGCTGATTGCTGGGTGGGTTTCAGAGCTGCTGAAGGGGGTTCAGCTGAGACAGTGCTCTGGAATTCTGTCTTTGCAGTTCCTTAATGTCAGTTCTGAGTTCTGTCTGGAGTCACACAGAGGCACTGTGGGAAAGCAACATGGGATATTGTGTGCTCTGCCTTGCCAGTGATCCCAGTGTCTTGTGCTCTCCCTTTCCAGTGATCCCAGTGTCTTGTGCTCTGCCTTTCCAGTGATCCCAGTATCTTGTGCTCTGCCTTTCCAGTGATCCCAGTGTCTTGTGCTCTCCCTTGCCAGTGATCCCAGTGTCTTGTGCTCTGCCTTTCCAGTGATCCCAGTGTCTTGTGCTCTGCCTTTCCAGTGATCCCAGTGTCTTGTGCTCTCCCTTGCCAGTGATCCCAGTGTCTTGTGCTCTGCCTTTCCAGTGATCCCAGTGTCTTGTGCTCTGCCTTTCCAGTGATCCCAGTGTCTTGTGCTCTGCCTTGCCAGTGATCCCAGTGTCTTGTGCTCTCCCTTTCCAGTGATCCCAGTGTCTTGTGCTCTGCCTTTCCAGTGATCCCAGTGTCTTGTGCTCTCCCCCAGGTGCCTCATAGCATTTCTGGGTGTTTTCCTGATCACAAGGAACAGGAAGAAGCCAGTCCCCTTTGAGCCCTACATATCCATGGATGCCATGCCAGGTAACAGGGAATGCAGGGCCTCACCCCCTTTCCAAGTGCTGGGCCCCCACTGAGGGCTCAGGCTCTGGCTCTGCTCAGCCTCAGAGGGATCACTGGTGGTGTCTGCTGGTTTTCCTTCTGTTTCCTTGTGCCCTGTGCAGGGTGTGCATGTTTGGCACTGAGCTGAGGGGAGATGAAGTGCCACTTGGATGCCACTGGGTGCCTGGCACCAGGGGGTGCCCTGTCCTGTCAGAACAGCTGGAGGCACCCTGGGAAGATGTTTCTGGGGATTGGGGTTGGCCCAGCAGGAAGAACTGATTCCTAGGGAAGGCTGGGATAGTGGAAGAGCCAGAGGGCAGGGGGAGCAGCAGTTCTTGGGAAGCACAGCTCAACTCTGGGAGCTGTGGGTCACTGCCTGCCCTCCCTCCCTCCCAGCCCTTGGGGGGGGTCACTGCCTGCCCTCCCTCCTTCCCAGCACTGGGGGGTCACTGCCTGCCCTCCCTCCCTCCCAGCACTTGGGGGGTCACTGCCTGCCCTCCCTCCCTCCCAGCCCTTGGGAGGGGTCACTGCCTGCCCTCCCTCCCTCCCAGCACTTGGGGGGTCACTGCCTGCCCTCCCTCCTTCCCAGCACTGGGGGGTCACTGCCTGCCCTCCCTCCCTCCCAGCACTGGGGGGTCACTGCCTGCCCTCCCTCCCTCCCTCCCAGCCCTTGGGGGGGTCACTGCCTGCCCTCCCTCCCTCCCTCCCAGCCCCTGGGGGGGTCACTGCCTGCCCTCCCTCCCTCCCAGCACTGGGGGGTCACTGCCTGCCCTCCCTCCTTCCCTGGGGCTCATTCCCAGCAGCTGCCCCAGGGCTGGGCACAAACCCACCAGTCTCTCTTTGACACTCCAGGAGCTGCTGAGCCCTGTCCAGAGCCCTGATAATTCAGTGATTTACCAGAGCAGGGAGAATGCAGCTTTGCCCATGGAATTTCCTCTCTGCCCTCTCCAGGCATGCAGAACATGCACGACAAGGGCACTGCAGTCCAGCCTGACCTCAAGGCCTCCTTTTCCTACGGGGCCCTGGAGAACAACGACATGCCCGAGCTGTACAGCCCCGCCACGCTGCCCGTGGTGCAGGAGCAGCACGGCCCCAGGGGAGCCCCTGCCCCTCCCTACAGGGTGCTGGAGCACAGCAAGAGGGAGTGAGGGCCCCCAGGGAGCTGACCTGAGCCCTCACAGCTTCCACCTTTATTTATTTACCTGTTAAAATACAAGCAAGTGTAAAGCCAACCTGGAAAGAGCTGAGAGCTCACGTCAAGCTGAACCTCAAGGCTGATTATCAAAATAACCAACTCTTTATAGCTGTGACATTGAAAGCCCTCGTCTTAGCAAGGAGTAAATCCCAGTTCTGCATGGAATTCTGCTCTCTGGAAGTGTGAAAGGGGGAGTGCAGCAGCATGGAATGGACAAGGGAGCAGATGCTGTGAAATCAGAGCTGTGCAGTTTTTAGTCCTGCTGGGAGTGGGTTTATCTCCAGCCAGAAGTTTTCAGGAGTGGCTCAGAGAGAGAGAAGGGCAGGATTTGATCTGTCACTTACAGAGACTGTGATGGATTTCCAGGAGGGCTGGAAATCCTTGGCAATAAATGGATTTGTTTTTAAGCACCAACACTGGAACTTTCTGTGTCTTTAGAGCAGCAAAACTGCTCAGAGGGAAAAAGCTGCTGGATCCCTTCAAACCAGGAATTTTGGGCACTCCTGTCCAGCTGTTCTCTGGCTGGTGTCGAGCACAAGCACTGAGGGTGTGAGTTGTTTTAGAGCACCACTGGATTATATGTCAGCCTAGAACAAAGATTATTTGCCAGTTTTCTGTTTCATAGCAGGAGCTTCAAGTTGGAGTAACTGGTGCAGAGGGAACACTGTAAGGGACAGGGACAGAGAATAATGTGACTGGATCTGGGGGGGAATTTTATGTCATTTTTGATGAGGTCTTAATGTTTTATCACATTTATTTTTGTTCTGGTTGAGGCAGATTTCCAACTTTAGTGGTCCCAAATCCTTAAAGGTGTTGACATTCCTCAGTTCAAAAGCTCAGTCTGGGTGTTGTGAGCTGGGATCCCCCCAAAAAAGGGAAAAATACTGGTCTGTGGTTGTGGCTGAGCTGAGGAGGAGAGAGGTGTGCACAGTGGGGGACTGTGAGAGTGATGGAGCTTTGTGTCCTTGGAATGTTTCTCTCCCAACTTCCAGGAGGTGCCAGGAGCTGATCCAGAGGGAGAACAGACCCCAGGGGGAGAAGGGGCTCGTGTCCAGGGAAAAGGGCAAAGTGCCACTTTGTTTGCTGGTGTAGGCAGGTTCTCCTGGCACTTTGGTTTTGTTGTGCTCTCTGAAGTTGGGGTTTTTCTGGGAAACTGAACTTTAACTCTGTTTGGTGTGTCTTAGGCTGTAAGAACAGTGAGAGTCCCCAGGACCCTGGAAGGCTTTATGTGCTTGTGTTCTGTGCATGTTTGAGTGGTTCCTGTAACACCAAAGGGTTTGGGAGGATCTTGGCCTTGGGACAGTGTCTTTCTGCATTTATTTATTTATTTTTAGGTTTTAAATTGACTCCTGGCCAGTTTCTGTTCCCACAGCAGATTCCCCACAGCTCCACTGCCTTGTGCAGAGTTATTCCAGGTTCTTGCTCTTGTGTGTGACAACAGAACTGTTCTGTGCATGTATTTGCCTTGTCAGCTCTGAGGGCTGATTTAATCTGTTCATGCTTTTGCTTTGGCATTTCTGGGCAGCTCAGAGTCCCAGCCCTGCCCTGCTCAGAGAGGTGCCCAGGGCTGCCCCCACCTGCCCTGGCTCCAGATTCTTTTTGGCACCTCTGGCAACTCAGATCTCACCAGTGGCATCCCCCACACTGCAGGTTGTGAAAGCTGGAGAAGTAACAGCTTTTCTGTTCCCCTGGATATTCCCTGTGTTTGAGCAAGATAAGGATGGTGCTGGGCTGGTGCTGCCAGAGCATCATTCATCTTCTGGAGCTGCAGTGACTGATTTACTGCCTTTGGATCCTGGTCATCAGAGGGGATTTATGTGCAGCTTTTGTTCAGCAACAATACAAAGTGAAGCCCTGCAGGGAGGCTGATGGGAAGGGCACAGGAATGCTGCCTTCCCTTCTCTCTTCCCTTTTAATTGGAGGCACTGGCTGTTCTGACCTGTTAGTTCTGCAGCCACAGAACACACAGTTGGAAAACAAGCTGTGCTAAACCACTGTCACCTACCAACACTTTCATGGCAATATTCTGTGTCTAATTATTGCTGATGCTGCTGTGGTATAACATAAATCCTCAGAAGGGCCCAAATGTTTTGCTGGTGACACTCCTGTGTCAGGATGGGCCTGTGTGTAACAGGATGTGGTTTCCCAGTTCTGTTTCTGTGCTGAAAAACTGCAGGTGACCAAGCACAGACTTTGCAGCAATAAATGGTTGGGTTTGGTTTGTCCCCTCATCACAGCCCTGACACCTGAGAGGTGGGCACAGAGTGCTCTGGGGGGAGCCCTGGCTTGTGCTTCTCCTGCCCTGCTCTCTGCCCTGAATCAGGGGGTTTTCTCTGTGAACTGCCCATTTCCCCAGCCCAGGGCTCTGACTGACCCCTGGCCCTCCTCACAGAGCCCTCAGGGGTCGGCACTGCTGCTCTGAGTGAAACTTCCTCCAGCCAGAACTTGAGCTTTTCTGTTATTGTGTGGGTTTGCCTTTTCTTTCAAAGATTCTAAAGGCAATTTCTTGCTCCAAAGCTTTACATAACCATGTTTTATTTACACAGTCTCCACGTGTTCCAATAATTCTACTTAATAATGACAGTTCCCTTTACCTTGATTTGCCTTTGGAAACTCCCTGACAAAGGACTGCAGGGGAGGTGATGCCTTTTCTGGAGCACATAAATCACTCTTTGTTTGATTCCTGTGCCCCCTCAGAGCCTGAGGAGATCTTTGGGCCTCAGCTCACTCTGGTTGAGGGGTTGGGAGGACTGAGGGGTTGCAGCTCCCTCCTGTTTGCTGCTGCTGTTCAACACTTGAATTTGAAAATATGGGGGTTTTGTACTTCCCCCTTTTTGCTTTTTCTCCCAGGCTTCCAAAAGATGTTACTGCTGCCTGTTGGCACCATCACCCAGCTGGGAAGGCAGAGCAGGGCCCTGAGGAGACCAGTATCTTACTTACACTTGACTTGTAGGACTTGTGTGCTCTTTCTGACAGGGAGGGGGGAGCTCAGGATTGAATTAAACTCCTGACCTGCCCCTTCCAGTCAGAGAAGCTGAACAGGATGGTCTTTGTACCTTCAGGTGTGAACTGTCCCCAGAGCAGCTGCTGGTCTGAGGTGGCAGCACAGGGAGGGGCAGGAGAGGAGCCTGTGCCACATCCCAGTGTGACCAGTCACACCAGTGGGCACAGCACGTTCTGCCAGGGGCCTGTGAACCCTCCTGTGTGTGCAGGGCTGGCCTGGGGGAGGCAGAGCCTGCTCAGCACCCACAGCCCCAAAGGGGAAGGACTTTCCTGCACCAGGAGCTGTTTCTCCCACCAGACTGTGGATCAGCTCCTTGGCTCCATCTCTGGCTCCCTTGTCCAGTGTGAACTGACATCTCTTGCCTCCACACTGAGTGGCTTTTCAATGCACCAGAGCACTTAATACCTTCTCAGTGTGTACTTTGTGTGTAATTCAATGCTGTGGAGCAGCTCCTGTGCTGGCTGAGTGTATAAAAGGATCTGCCTTCAGTGTTCTCTTGTTCACATTAAAATGTGTAAATAAATCAAGCTTTACACTATTGCACTCTGAGGGTAACTGCTGCATTTTCCACAAGAAATGGTGCATGTCTATTTAATTCTGTTTGTCTTTCAGGTGAGGCCTTTGGAAATGAAACTTTGAATAAAAGATTGTGGTAAAATGAAACTTTGAGTAAAAGATTGTGGTAAAACCTATGGAATTCTGGCTTGCCCCATGCTCTGGGAATGGCTTTAATTGGCCATAAATGTCTGGAGAGAAGTTAAGGCAGGATTTATTTTACTAAAATGTGTATTGAAAGACCTGCGTGTCTGTTTTTTAACACAACAGTTGTGAATGAAGTGCAGGTTGCTCTGTTTGGGGCTGCAGCATTGGATTACATGAGTGCCCAAGTATTTGGTGTCAGCTGCAGGAATTGTGCAACTTCCTTTAGAAACTTAGTTTTACAGAGCTCTAAAAAATGAGCATTATTATTTTGAGGAAGAGCTTGCAAAGTGATCCAGGGATAACCTGGAGGAGACACAACCCCAGATCGTTGCCTTGCTGGTGGCCTGACCCGAGTTATTTTACTGAACGGAGCTGCTCTGCCAGCCCAGCCCTGGGGCGAGAGCTGGGGATGCTCAGCTGGAGGAGGGGCCGTCCAGGGACGGGGGGCAGGACACGGGACAGGACACGGGGCACAGGGAACATGGCACAGGGGACAGGGGACATGGCACAGGACACGGGGCACAGGGGACATGGCACAGGGGACAGGACACGGGGCACAGGGGACATGGCACAGGGGACAGGACACGGGGCACAGGGGACAGGACACGGGGCACAGGGGACATGGCACAGAGGACATGGCACAGGGGACAGGACACGGGGCACAGGGGACATGGCACAGGACACGGGGCACAGGGGACATGGCACAGGGGACATGGCACAGGGGACATGGCACAGGGGACAGGACACGGGGCACAGGGGACATGGCACAGGACACGGGGCACAGGGGACAGGACACGGGGGACATGGCACAGGGGACAGGAGCAGCTTCACTGCCACTAGAGAGCCAGACCATTGTAAATAAATTTAGAATAGTGGGAACGTGGCTAATCGACTGTTTGCCAGTTTAATTAACACGTAACAGATGGGGTTTAGTCCAGGGGGATGAGAGGAGAACCCTCAGGATACTCTTAATTAATTCAATGTATCTCTTGGGGTCCCAAACCACCAAGGACAAAACCAACCAAGCCAAGAGCAGCCTCAGCTGGTTCGGTGTTCAGAGCTGCTGTCCCCTCCCTGAACTCCGCTCAGCGCCGGCCTGAGCTGCTTCCCCAGCCCCTCCTGCGCTCCCTCCATCCCATCCGGGTCACCCGACCCGCCGCTCTCGGGGGCGCGCACGCGCCGTCCCGCCCCTCCCGGACAGTGCGCGGCCCCGTGCGCGCGCTCCCGCCGCTCCCGCCGCCCCTCCCGGCCCCGTGCGCGCGCTCCCGCCGCTCCCGCCGCCCCTCCCGGCCCCGTGCGCGCTCCCGCCGCCCCTCCCGGCCCCGTGCGCGCTCCCGCCGCCCGTCACGCAGCGCCGTCCGCAGGTGGGCCGGGCCGGGCTGGGCTGGGCTGGGCGGGGAGGTTGTTCCTGTCCCTCCGGTTTGGGGGTTAATCAAAGAACAGCCGGGGCTGTGCGGGGTCCTGGGGGTGGTTCGGGCCGGAGGGGCCTCAGAGCCCGCCCGGAGCCAGCCCTGCCCCGGCAGGGACACCGGCCCTGTCCCCGAGCAGGGCCACCCCTCCGCTGCCCCTGCCCAGGCCATCTCCCTGTCCCCTGCCCTGTCCCCTGCCCAGGCCATCTCCCTGTCCCCTGCCCTGTCCCCTCTCCGGGCCACCCCCCTGTCCCCTGTGCTGTCCCCTGCCCCCTGTCCTGTCCCCTGCCCCCTGTCCTGTCCCCTGCCCTGTCCCCTCTCCGGGCCACCCCCCTGTCCCCTGTCCGGACCACCCCCCTGCCCCCTGTCCTGTCCCCTGCCCCCTGTCCTGTCCCCTGCCCCCTGTCCTGTCCCCTGCCCTGTCCCCTCTCCGGGCCACCCCCCTGCCCCCTGTTCTGTCCCGGCCGCTCCAGCCCGGCCTGGGGCGCTCCCGGATGGGGCTCTGGGATCCTTCAGTCCCGTGTGTGGGGCTGTTGGAGCTGCAATCCCAGAGCAGCGACTGAGCACACAGTTCGCCTGTGAGTATTGCAGTGAAATCGCTCGTAGCTCTGTTTGTTGCAATTAGTACCCGTGCAAGAATTAGCTGGTGGTAATGAGCGCCCTGCGTGTGTCTCTCCATCCATCCCGGGCAGTTCCTGTGAATGAACCTCTCCCCTTCCCATCCCTGGGGAGCTGAGCCCGAGCGGTTCGGCTGCTGCACTGACAGGCACACCCCTGCCCTGCCAACCCTTTTCTGCTTTTAATGCTTTCTGATAATCGTGCAATAAAATAATTGTAGCTGATCTGTTAAAATATCGCCTCTCCCAGGGCTGTTTTAACTGCACCTCTCAGGAACATTCACATCAGCCTTACCCCGAGTCTGATGTCGGTGGAGCTGCTGGATGTTCTTGCCTTGCTCAGTAACCAGGTGTCTGATGCTGGTTTGGGTGAAGTCATGAAAAATGAGTAATCTGAGGAAAAAATAGAATTAACCATGTAGGCTTATGATTAAAGAGAATGAACTATGATGCATTCTTAATTAAAAAAGAACCACACCATAATTGAAGTAGCTTTTCTAGCTCAGTTTTTGCTATGGAAGCTTTTCAGATTTTGGGTTTACAGCAGGAAATGCTGTGCTGGAAATCACACAGAGCTGTTGATGTTGTTGCTGGAATGTTTCCTTAACTTAGACTAAAATTGCTTCCATTAAATCCCTTCCCCTGCAGATTGTTTGCAGGAATTCAAGGGAATAACTGCACTGTGTCTGCAGCTCAGGCATGTGCAGGTTTCCACTCCAGTTCTCTAAAGGAGTGAGATGATTGCTGGGCACTGAGGAATAAATTCACCTGCGTCCTGGCCTGGGGAGGGTTAAACTGCCCCAGCTCCTCGGTGTCCTTTGCACTCATCATTTGAGACCTGCTGCCTTTTCACAGAGCAGAGAATTTAACCCAGTCAGGTATTTTCCTGCTGTATTTAAATGTTCAATGTGATGATTTCCTGTCTGACCAACCCTGTGGCAGAGCTGGGGATGTGATGCCCAGCCCGAGCCTGGGCTGTGCTTCCCATCAGGGATCTTGGCAAGGCTGCAGAGCATCTCCCCAGTGCAGGAATCCACACCGGGCAGGATCTGAGGTGTGTTGGGATGCCACACATTGCTGAGGAGCAAAAAGCAGGATATTCCTCATAGTAAAGGTATTTCCAGTGTAAGATTTTGGTTTCTGTGTGAAAGGAAAGCTGCCCAGTGGTGGCAGGACCAGCCTGCAGAGCAGGAGCAGCAGGGCCGTGGGCTCAGCTCTGCTGAGAGCCCAGCTGGGCTCTGGTCCCTGTGCCTTTGGAGGGGGAGGACACAGCAGTTCTGTTCCACAGGGAGCTGCAGGAAGGGACCCAGGGCCCAGGATAAAGATGTAGGGACTGCAAAGGGAATTTATTTCATGTTCAGATGGTAACTGGCCAGGTTTGTGTCCCAGCATCCCAGTGACTGTGCAGCCACCACTGCCCGTCTGCTCCACAGGCACTTGGATTGTTCAGAGGGCCAGGAATTAAACTGTAAAGAACCTGTTGGGGCTTTTCTGTTGGCCTTTTTCCCTCTCACTTTTCTTCCCTCCTCTCTGGCTCTGTCTGCTGTCTGTGATACCTGAGCTCCTGGCACTGTCTGCAAACATTTCTGTTTGTTATTGATCCCTCTCCTGTTTCTGAGCTGATTTGGCAAAGACCTTTCCTGAATTGGATTCTCTCTCCTACCATCAGTCTTGCCTTTTTCTTTTCCATCTCTCACCTCTGTATTTGCAGAATTGCCCTATTCTGTTTTACCACAAGGTGCGGAAGTAACAGGGATGTCTCTTTTCAAAATACAAAATGAGTTTCAGTTTTAGAACCTCCTCGTGCTGGAACTTTGACATTCATTGTAATTCTTTAAATTACTTTAACCAAATGTGGAAAAACAAGTGAAATCTGGGACTTGTTTCCCCCACAATGGATTCTTTGGGTCTTTTAAGTTGATATTTTAGAAGTGCCTTGTTTTGCTGGTTTTAAGAGTATCAGTTTTGTTTCAAGGAGATATTTTCATACTTCTCCTGTGTGAAATGACGCCCGCTGGGCTGGGCTGGGCTGGGCTGGGCTGGGCTGGGCTGGGCTGGGCTGGGTGGGCCCCTGGGCTGGGTGGGTCCCTTACGGTTCTGGCTCTGTTTGCTGACCCCCCTCACAGTTCTGGCTCTGTTTGCTGACCCCCCTCACAGTTCTGGCTCTGTTTGCTGACCCCCCTCACAGTTCTGGCTCTGTTTGCTGACCCCCCTCACAGTTCTGTCTTTGCTGACCCCCCTCACAGTTGTGGCCCTGTTTGCTGACCCCCCTCACAGTTCTGGCCCTGTTTGCTGACCCCCCTCACAGTTCTGTCTTTGCTGACCCCCCTCACAGTTCTGGCTCTGTTTGCTGACCCCCCTCACAGTTCTGGCTCTGTTTGCTGACCCCCCTCACAGTTCTGGCTGTGTTTGTTGCCCTGGCAGAGCCTTTGGGGGCCGAGGGTGCTCAGGGACCCCATGAAGTCCTGGAGCGACAGCCAGTCCGACCTGTGCAGCAGCGACCAGGAGGAGGAGGAGGAGCAGATGGTTTTTGGAGAAAATGAAGATGATTTGGAGGAGATGATGGATTTAAGTGACTTGCCTACCTCCCTCTTTGCCTGCAGCGTCCACGAGGCTGTGTTTGAGGTGCAGGAGGAAAAGGTAAGGCAGGAACAGTGTTGTAAGTGTGGAGAGATGACACCTCCCTTTTTAGATACATTTTGAACTTACTGATTGACTTAATTGCTGCTGTTTCTACTAGATCAGCTTCTAGTTCAAAAGACCTTAGGAAGTGGGGAGGACTCTTTCCTTCTTTGGAGAGGGGAGTGAAGCGTCCCTTAATCCCTGGGGCAGCAAATAATGCCCTGTCCAAGCCCCGGTGCTTTGGGGATGAGCACTTTGGGCTTCCCTCACTAGGTGGCAGTTTGTGCATGTGGAGTTTGGGCTCCTTCACCTCGTGTGCTCTGGGAGTTCAGATGTAGCTGGTGGCACGAGGCTGTGCTGCTCTGAACAGGGACTGAGTGGTTGGGGTGACAGGGGGGCTGTGGAATGTGCAGCCTGAGGAGATCAGGGCAGTGAACAGGATTTAGGAAGGGAAAGTGAAAGGAAAATGTGTTTTCATGGAGTGAAAGTGTTCGTTTTGTGTTTGGAGAATGTTTGTGCTTCCTCTCTAGGAAAGGTTCGAAGCACTTTTCAGAGTCTATGATGACCAAGTGACATTCCAGTTGTTTAAAAGCTTTAGAAGGGTGAGGATAAACTTCAGCAATCCCGAGGCAGCAGCCAGAGCTCGGATAGAGCTGCACGAAACAGACTGTGGTGGGAAGAAGCTGAAGCTTTACTTTGCACAGGTATGGTGGAACCTGCTGTGTGTGTCCCTGTTTGTTTGTGCAGGAGCTCCACGTGTGGCAAACAGCACAAGGCACCTCCAGCCTCGCTGCTCTGCCCTGGGCTGGGTCAGGTGTCACTGACAGGGACACGTTCACACCAGGGCCAGTTCTGCTGTTCATGCAGGAACAGGAATGTGCTGGAAGAAGAGGTGGGTGGGAGGCTCTCTGTGTCAGGGGTGCTGTGCTGGGAGGGGGTGCTGGGCCAGCACAGGCCAAGCCTGACCTGCAGCCCCTCCCTGGGGCTCTGCCCAGAGAGCCCACAGGAGCTGGACTTTGATTTTTAAAGCTGGGCTGAATGAAGAATTGCTAATGCAGAGAACAGACATTAGTGGGGAAATGACTAAATGCTGAGGGAATTGATATTTGTGATCTGTATCTCCTGGTCTGCCTTCAGGTGCAGGTGTCCAGTGAAACAGGGGACAAGTCCTACCTCCTCCCTCCACAGCCTGTTAAGCAGTTCCTGATCTCCCCACCTGCCTCTCCACCAGTTGGGTGGAAACAGAGTGAAGATGCAACTCCCCTGATAAACTATGACTTGCTGTGTGCTGTCTCCAAGCTGGGACCAGGTAGGAGGATTGTTTTTGTTGTGTTCCTTCACTTCAAAAATGGTTATAAAGGGATTTTATCTACTTATCTTTCTGTGAAAAGGAACTCAGTCTCTTTTATGTGATGTTTCCTCCTTGAATGAAATGGTCCATCACTCTTTTTGCTTAATTATTAATTGATTGAAAGTACAGCACAGACTGGACTGTGTGGCTCCATCACATCCATGTATGGAAGTTTGTCAGTCTCAGTGTTAAGAAACAAGCAATAAGAGGAATGAGAAGTTCAGTCTCTTGCAGTTGGGCAGCTCAAGTTACTAAGGATGTCAGGATGCTAATAGGTACTTTTGGGTTTAATAATCAACTTCTTTCTGAGCCTTCCTGGAAAATGTGGTGTTTGCTTTCTGTAAAATACAGGAAATAGAGAGACTTAATGTTTTCAAATGCTTTTGTAGGTTTTCCTTTACAAATGTAATACAAACGTGCAGCATAAATGATGTCACTTAAAAATGTGTCTGCTGCTTGTGCTCTGGTGCCTTCAGTGGTCCATGACAGTTTCTAACATCCCTTAAACACTGAAAGATTTATTCAGAGTACAATGTAACTGATGCAGGGACTGTCTGAAAGCATTTAAGACCTTCAGTGAAGTGTGGAAGTTGAGCAAATTGAAGATGAGATGGGATAGATGCACATTTGATGGTGTTGCTGAGATCTTAAGGAGCTTTTCAGATAAAGTGGCTTAGTGCTTTTCCTTTGCTGCCCGTAGGGGAGAAGTACGAGCTGCACGCGGGCACCGCCTCCACTCCCAGCGTGGTGGTGCACGTGTGCGAGAGCGAGACGGAGGAGGAGGAGGAGCTGCGCAACCCCCGGCAGAAGATCCTGCAGACGCGGCGCCCGGAGCCGCCCCCGGCGGTGCTGAGCGACCCGCAGGGGCTGGGGCTGGGCATGGGGCTGGGCGGGGCGCTGCGCTGCTAGGGGTGCCAGGGGGGCTGCCAGGGCTGTGCCAGGGCTGTGCCAGGTGTACCCGGGGCTGCCAGGGCTGCTGGTGGTGCCAGGGCTGTGCCAGGTGTACCTGGGGCTGCCAGGGCTTCTGGGGCTGCCAGGGCTGTGCCGGGGCTGCCAGGGCTGTGCCAGGTGTACCCGGGGCTGCCAGGGCTGTGCCAGGGCTGCCAGGGCTGCTGGTGGTGCCAGGGCTGTGCCAGGTGTACCTGGGGCTGCCGGGTGTACCCGGGGCTGCCAGGGCTGTGCCAGGTGTACCCGGGGCTGCCCACACTGCCAGGGCCAGGCCAGGCCAGGCCATCCATGGCACGGCCGCCTGGTCCTGGGCTCCTGGGCAACATTTGGGATGCCAATGCGCTGAAAAGCACTTTAATTTTAGGGACTAGTCCCCCTGAGTGTAGCAAATCCACCTGACTTGAAATAGTGACAGGTAGGAAGTCTGGTTGTGTGTTGGTTTTCCAAGGTGTTACTCCTTTCCCTCTGTTGTACAGTGTGATGTACCAAGTGCTGAAATGATCTCTCCCTGTCAGGATTGGATTCCAGCAGAGTTCCTTGTACAGCAGGTAAAGGCTGATCTGTGCTGGCCCAACAGCTTCCAGTGAATACAGTGTTAAACACAGGGGAAATGCCCTCCTGATGCTCAAACCCCTTCCCAGCTGAGGTGAAGATTGACCTTTGCTTTCCTCAGAAAATTTGCCATGAGGAACAAATACACATGTGGAGCTGAACTCAGGTGGGTTTGGTGACTGCACAGGAACACCAGGGGAAGAACCACCCAACAAGTCTGTCACCAGCACTGCTGCCCTCACCTCTGTGGTGTGCTGGTGCTTTGCACTCACCCTGATCAGGGGTTCATTACAGTAGGCAGATTAAAATATGGATCCAGCTGTTGAATGTGTTGTCTCTGATCCTCCCTGAGTCCTTGAGAGGCCTCCACACACGGATGAGCTCAGTGACTGTTGGGTCATGTCAGGAGATAAGACACTGAGGGTTAGTTTTTAACTTCTCCAGTCTGTTTTGTATTTTTAAAGACAATCAGTTGCCTGGCTTAGCCAGTTTTTATGCAGTTTCAGCCCTTGTTTGCTGTTTTTCTGTGTGGCATCCTGTCTGTGTGACAGAGAATCTGCTGCTTCTGAGACCAGGATGCATCTTTTAGAATACAAATCTTTAATTTTGTGATCTTTTGTTAAGTGTTTTCGTAGGAGGAAGATATGCCTTGGTATAACAACACCTGCTCCTGTGCTTTTATGCTATTTTATAGCCAAACCTTTTTAGTCTAGACAGATTCTTCTTTTTTTCTATTTAAAAGGATAAAATGATTTGTGAACAAACCAGGCTGCTGATGTTTGTGTGTAGAAATCATTCAGGTCATTCAGAAATTCAGATTTTTCAGGTTCATTTCCGTGTGTTTCAGTTGAACATGGTGTGCTTGTCAAACTTGCAGAAGTGTTTTCACTTCACTAACAGCAGAGAGGAGAGGAATGCTCAGGAGCTCCCATGGATGGAGCAGTTTCACCCTCTGCTGTCCTGGCTCGTGATCCCTCCCAGCACCAGCCTCACGTGTCAGAGTGGGATCCTGCAGGCAGGTCCTTGGGCAGAGGCAGGAATGGTGTAGGTAAGAGGTAGGAAAATGAAAATGGGGGTCGTTCATGTTGCCTCCACAGGTGGGATATTCATGTATCTCTTCTGGTATTACAATCACTCAAAGACCAACTTCTCTGTCTCACTGTTCCGTGGTACTAAAACAAAGGACAAAACCCAACAAAAACCTGATTTATCCATCAGGCCTGTGGATATTTTAAATTCCAGAAGCCCGGTCTGGATTCTCTGTGCTGTTTATTTTTTGTTAATTGTTTAATTTCCTCCCCACTGTAGAAGTTGCTGTAAGTAGGAATAAGTGGAGAACCCTCAGAAACAGTTTTATAGAGCAAATCAAGTGTGATGTTGATGTGTAAATGTGTAAAATGTGGAACATTCCAGCACTTTTCATTGTGTAAAGACACTTAAAATAAAACACTGCAGTGCCATTCACACTTGGATTTTAACTGTATTCCACGTTGGACCAAGTGGGATGTGTAAGATTTTAATGGTGGTGTGTGCTTGAGTGAACACAGTAATTGTTATGGTTTTCCATGAGGAGATGATGAGAAAATGGTGCTGAAGAGGTTGGGGGTTTCAGCAGAAAACCAAAGCCCTGGGAGCTGCTGGGCTCAGGAGGGCCTGGGGGCTGTTGTGGTGGGTTGTTGTGTGTGGGCTGGCACAGCTCAGGCCAGTCCTGAGTGGAGTCTGGGACCTGCTCGGGCTGTCCCGGGTGGGAGGGTCTGGATGGGTCTGTCCTGAGCTCTGGGAACATTTTGTTGTAACAAAGAGAAATATTTCTTTGCTTTTAAAAACCTTCCAAGAGCCATTTCCAGCAGAGGGAAAGGGCCAGACTTCCTGTACATAGATGTGGATGGACCAATCCACAAACCCAAAGCACCAGCTTGAGGCTTTGTTGCGGTGCCTCAGGAGCAGGTGAGTCCTGGGCACTGCTCGGGGCAGGGGGGGCTCTGCTCTGCCCCAGGGTGACAGCCCTGTCTTGGGAGTGAGTGAAGGTCAAGTCTGCTTTGTTTGCTCCACGCCATGGCTGGGTAACAACATCAGAACCTGTTCCTCTGAGTCACTGACGTGCTGTTGGGCGCTGTTTGCAGGAGCTGCAGTGACTGCTCCAGCTGAGCAGTGCCAGGGGAGGCAGGTGAGCACAGCCCTGGCACTCTGGTGTGCTCCTACAGAAATACCCGAGGAGCAGATTCCGTGTCCTCTGTGCCTGTGCATGGCCGTGTCCCTGCAGGGCCAGCACGACCCAGCGGGCAGGGACAGGCAGGGAGCCAGGCTGGGCTGTGCCCTCCCCTCCTGCTGGGACAGGCCCTGGGTCTGCAGGTCAGCTCCCCTGCAGGGGTGGCTGCCAGTTGTTGTTGAGACCGTGGGGATGTGCAGAGCACTGAGGGCCTGATTTCACAATGCAGTTCCAGAGTCAATGAATTCCTCGCTGGTCTGTGGTAATTTCTCTGTTCTCTCTTTGTTCTTACTGAGACAGTCCCAGGCTCTGCCCTGCAAAGTGCAAACGTCCCCAGTGTGGCTGTGCCCTGCCCTGGTGTTCAGGAGTCACAACCTATGCCGTGGATAAATTCATGGATAAATTCACACACTGTTGGGTTGTGTCATTTCCTGAGGGCTTTTGTATGGCTGCAGTAGCCCTTGTAGTTAACTGAGAGTCCTGTTATGTCCTTTAGTGCTCACTGACTTCATCAGGATCGTTCTGGAGCATCCCAGTGTTTCGTTTTGTCCTCCTCTAACAGGGTAAGATCAGGTTGGTGCCTGGTGCCCTGTGAACTGGGTAACTGATGTTGGCAGCAGAGCTTCCTACACAAGTATGTGAATGTTTCTCTGTGTTGATACATCCAGCAGTGTATAAACCCAGTGTGTGGCTACAGCTGATGGCAAAGGGCTACAAATGCAGGACGTGGTGAGGGACTTCTTGCCAAGCAAACACGTAGGCAAGTCCCACCCTCCCTCTGCTGCCACACAGGCTTTGAGAGCTCACCTTTCACTGAGCTTGTGCTTGGCCTCCCTGTAGATGTTCACCCCTCCTGAGGCATCGTGGCAGGGATGGCACTTCATAAATCCAGGAGGGTTTTATGTTGAGAGGGTGCTGAGCACATTGTGATGCCTGGAAACAATTCCACTGGGCTGCTTCCAGCTGGGACTGCTGTGTGCCAGTTCATCCCAGGGGGAGCCTCTGGGTGGATCTTCTACTCTGGGTGAGACTTTGGACAGAAACTCTTGAGGGGTTTTTCTCGAAAGCAGAGGGTGTCATTCTTTCCTCAGATCCCTGCCACAGGGAATTCCTTGTTTAGGACAAAGCAGTGGGAAGCAGGAGATCTGAATTCTGCTTTAAACTCAGATTTCTGCAAGGAAGGAACATCATCCAGCCAATGCTTGCTACCAACACAGAAAGTTTTCCTCTTTTCACAGTCACAAAGGCTGGTGTCTCCTTTCTTAAACTATTTAAATTGAGTTATTAATTACCTTTATTAACTTACTTCCAAGTTCTGGTTGCTGTTGAAGGAAGCCCCTTGTGCTTTCCAGAGGTACAGCCCAGGGAAGGTATGTGGCTGGAAAACCACTCCTGTTCCCGGGGCAGCCTCATGTTCCTTCTTGTTTATGCAGGATGAGGCAGTAATTGTGAAGAAACCAATCAAGCAAAATCCATTCCCTTGAAAAGATGACTGGTGAGTAATCCCTGCTGAGGTTTCAGTCTGTGGTTTGAAGGAGCTGTGATGGCTGCACAGGGGCTTCTGTGGGACTGAGGCAAAAGGGGATTGAGCTGGAAGGGACTAATGTGGGTCTTTGTAAGGAAAAATTGCTAAATAATTGGATCTTGGACACTGGTCTCTGGCAAGAAAGCCTCTGTGGGGTTCAGTTTGGGGTTCAGTGTAGAAACCAGACCATTGTGCTCACCATACTGAACACAACCTGTGTTAGGAACACGGATGTTTCTGGAGGAGGTAAGTTCTTATTTACTCTGCTGGTTTCGTTGTTCTTTACAGTCTTCACTTGGACTTGAGCACCAGCTGCTTAAATGGGACATGTGGCTGTAGCTTTCTCTTTGGTGCAAGCACTGACTGGCACCAAGGCAAGTTCAAGTTTAGATTTATAAATGCAGGTTTGATCCTGATGAGTGAACAAAACCACCGGTTTCCTCTTGGGGATGGATGAGTTTGGGATTCTCCTCCCACGTGCCTGTAACATCATAAAGTGCATTAAAGGGCAGCCGGGGCTCCGGGCTGGGGGCTCCGAGCTGTGCTGGGGGCTCCGGGCTGTGCCGGGACTCACCCTGGGCTGGGCCGGGCCGGGGAAGGGGCGGGAACGGCGTTGGGGCCGATCCCGGGCAGAGCCGGCGCTGGAAGGAGCCGCCTCCGCGGGAGCGCCGAGCCCGCAGCATCAACGTGAGCAGCCCTGGGGGAACAGAGGGGACAGAGGGGACATCGCTGTCCCACAGCCCGCAGCATCAACGTGAGTAGCCCCGGCGGGCACGGGGGGGACAGAGGGGACAGAGGGGACATCGCTGTCCCACAGCCCGCAGCATCAACGTGAGTAGCCCCGGCGGGCACGGGGGGGACAGAGGGGACATCGCTGCCCCACAGCCCGCGGTCACCCCTCTCTGCTGTGCCCGGGACGGTGTTTGTGCCACGGCAAACGCGAGCTCCGTGTCGGTAACTCTGACCAGAGAGGAACAGAGAGCAGATGTCCCTGCTCGCTTCTCGGTTCAGCCGGTGCTGGAGCAGTTGTTCCATTAACTGCAGACCGTGCAGGGCCGGCTCTGGGGCTGCTCCACACGTTGTTCCTCCCCGAGAGAAGCCGGCACGGCTGCTGGGAGACCATCCCCTGGCTGGCGGTGTCCTTGCCTTTCATCGCTGCCAACGCTGACTCCTGTCCTGACTTATTCAACCCCAGCACTATAATAAGGGTTTGTTGGTGGGGTTTTGTTTGTGGTTTTGGTTGGTGTTTGGTTGGTTTGGGTTTTCTTTTCAATCTGCTGACTGGAAAGCGCTGGCAAAGTAATATTTAACAGGAAAAAGCTGGAAAGCTCAGGGCATTGTGTTACAGTTCACTGAGTGTCCCCAGCACAGAACTAACTACAGTGCTTGCATTATTTGGGAACATGCTGAAGTTGCTGACAGGTTTGATGGCGATTTCTGGTTTTCCCTGGTGATTTATGTATTTAATGCCCCAGGAAGTCCTTGCTAAAGCAAGCAGAGCATAAACAGATTTCACTCCTGTGATACATTGTGCTGATGGAGAGTTTGGGCAGGAGGGGCTGATTGAGTGATCACAAACCAGGAGACAAAGGCAGAGCAGTGCCCGGTGAGTTGCTGGCCCGTTGGGGTTCTTGTCTGTGTGTGGGGACAGGTGACCAGGCTGGGGGTGCCAGGCTCGGGCATGGAGGGCTTGCCAAGAGCCTGAGCGAGTCCAGTGGAGCACAGGCTGAAAACAGGAGGCATCAACCACCTGTGTGTTTGTCTGCAGAGTTCTTGGAAAAGGGGAAGGGGCCTCATCAGTTCAACAAGTCTGCATAAAGAAATCCTGTGACTGTTTTCATGGTGCTGTCTGGAAAGTGAAAGGAGCTGCATTTCTGTTGCAGACAGAATTCCTGTACAGGTTCTTCATGTCATAGAATGGTTTGGGTGGGAAGGGACCTTCATGCCCATCCAGTCCCACCCCCTGCCATGGGCAGGGACACCTCCCACTATTCCAGGCTGCTCCAACCTGGCCTTGGACACTTCCAGGGATGGGGCAGCCACAGCTGCTCTGGGCAGGTCATGATCTGCACCTTCAGGAGTACTGGGCTTCCCCTTTAGCCCCTCAAAGTCTGCGATAGTGGAAGGGGGTTGGAATAGACAGTCTGTGAAGGTCCCTTCTTTTCTCCCCCCAAAAGACCAAGCACTGTATTGCACCTTATAACAAGGTGGATCACACAGAGGGGGCTGTTCCCTGAGGCCACAGCTCTGTCCCAGCTCCCCCCAGCAGTTTGAACTTGGGCTTTTCTTTCCTCCTCCTCCCTCGTTAGAGCCTCTCAGGTGGGTCCAGGCACACTCAGGCCTCACTGAAGCACACTCTGAGTTTATTACTTTCTGCAGTGACAGTTTGTCTCAGTGATGTTCCTGGTAATGCTGGCAGGGTGAGTTTGAGCAAACCCCACCTTTTCCCAGGTGGAAAGCACGGGGTTTGTGTGTCCTCCTCACCAGCACCTGCCCTCCCTGAAGGGAGTCGGTTCTCCAAGTCCAGCTCTCCTGGAAGAAACTCCCACAAAGCCCTGTGTTCCCTGTGCCCCTGTCCTGGCACTGCCAGGTGCTGCAGCAGCTGCTGGCAGGTGAGCTCTGATCCCCATCTATCTCCTCCTGAACAAGCAGGGCCCTCACTGAGACTCGGCAGGGCAGGAGGGCTGTACAAAGGGGGGCATTGCTGCCTCTCCAGAAACAACCCACACACTGTATCTGCAAAGGTGTTTTAAATGGACACGTGCCCGAAGTTCAGCTTTATGGAAACATTTCAGCCCTGTGCTGTGGGGATGCAGAAATAAGCAGTGTGAGCCTCCCCCAGGCTGGGGACCGAGTGGCCCTGAGAGCCAGGCAGGTGTGTGTGCACAGGGGGAAGTGCAGCTGTGTGTCATGGAGAAGGAATGTCCCGTGATTGCTGTATCAAAGTCCATTTCTTCTCCTCTGCTGAATGGCTTTTATCCAGCACTCCCGATTTTCCAAAGGTTTTTCTGTGCAGGGCAGCATCCAGGCTGCAGTACCCCAAACCAGCAGGTTCCCCTGGGTTTTGCTGGGCTTTGCTGGGCCCTGCAGTGGCACAGCAGAGGCTCAGCCAGGTGGGACCTGCTGATTCTCAGGGCAGGAATGGAGCTGGGACTCGCTGCAGGTAAAGGACAGGCACCTCCTGCCCTGGCCAGAGACACACACCTTGGGCCTCTTGACTTGCTACACAACTGAGAAAAACCTGATGTGATGCATTTTTCAAATTGCACCTCAGTTTGATACACCCAGTGGGATAAATTAATCCTTTTGGTAAACAGGAGGTTTCACTGACAACAATAGAAATTCTTTAGGTTTGGGTGACTCATTCACTGACAACTCAACCATCCCCAAGGTGGCTTGAACCAGATGGAAGGTACACAGCATGAATATTACAGGGCTTAATATCAAAATATTCAGCCTTATTTATTTGGGGGGTTTATTTTAGTAGCCAGAGGAAGATAAAAACACTTCTGTAGGTCTGGGATTTGAGCTCTTCTGGTCAGGAGCCACAAGGTGACAGTTGGCCATGGCTTTTCCTGAATTCTGCCCACATCAGAACCCTGACCAGCTTTCCCAGCCTGCAGTGATGGACAGTCTCTTCAGCCTCTGCTGTCAGTGGCACAACCTTCCCCTGGGTGGGGAAGGCCAGGCCAGCTGTCCCCTGGGCACTGGAGCCCCTCAGGCTCCCCCAGGGGGTGTGAACCCTGCCCTGTGCTCTACAACAAGCTGAGCAAACTCTAAACACAAAATATTTGAGCACTGAAAGATCCACAACTACAGCTGAGTTCATGTTGCTGAATTAACGTGGCCTTGGCTAAACAAAGGAATCATTCAGTCAGAGGAGAATGACCCAGTTACAGACTTGGGACAGAGTTATTTTTGGTTTTTAGATTAAAAGAAGAAACCCAAACTTTTAACTTCAGGGGACTGAAGCATTTGATGAATGGACCTTGCAGTTTTGATCCCACACTCCCAGGCAAACACTCTGACTGTTTCCCTTCCTGAGCCCTCCCATTGCTCAGCAATGGACACACCGTGTGTGTGTGGGCTCAGCTCTGCCCTCCCCACCCAAACACCCCCATCACCTGGGGGGTCCTGCCTCCCAAATCCATGCCCTGCCACTGTGAGTGTTGTATTTGATAGATCTTACTCGGCAGGAACTTTCCAGTTATTTTTATTATCAACTGATTTCTATCCACTTAATTATTCCTGGCTGTTGTGTATCTTGTGCTGGGTAAAATTACCTGTATTAAGAACATCCCACAGAGCCCCAGTATCCCAATGCCTGATTGTGCTGGGAAGCATTTGAAATGGGAAACTCAGTTCCATCTCAAGGGTTGAAGGCTGGTTTGCTTTTCTCTGGATGTTTGGAGTGCAGCAGCTCCCTGGGGCTGGGGCTGGGGCTGGGGCTGTTCCAGAGGGCTGTTTGGAGAGGTGCTCACACCCTCTCAGCTGAAGGAGCCCTTGAATGGCTCAGTTACCAGGTACCCTTAGAAAACATTTGGAAAAGGCTTATAAAGTCAGTAAACACCCAGGCTGCTCTCTCCAGGTCTAGTTATACCTCCCCAAACCCAGGCTGGGAGGGGTTTTCCAGCTGTCCCCTTGGCAGCTCCTCCAGCTCCAGTGCAGCCCTGAGGTGACACTGGTGTGAGGGTGCTGGGCTGAGCTCACACCCCCTCCTGTCCCAGCCACCTGCAGGAACCCTGACATGGGACACCTCTTGTCTCTTGTGTAACTCTCAGAGCTTCAAATTAGGGGGTTTTCTTCATGTTGGATGAATGAAGCTACTTGAAATTCTATTTCATAATTGAGTCTTTAAACCTTTCTGTGCTGACTTTTCCCCTTCCCTCAAGACATGTTGCTGAATTCTGGGTACAGAATCCCTCACACTTATTTGATCAGTGATCTGAATCTCAACCTGGGATGATAATCTAAAACTCCTGTAGCATTTAAAATAGCTATTTATCCAAACTTGTACAACAGCAATAGCAACAATGCATTACTGTGTTTATATCTTATTTTATCCTATTAATACTGAATATTTTAAAGCAAATTGCTCAAGATTGTAGCACAATTTCCATTGACTTCATCAGGGCCAGATTTTCACTACAATGAAGATATTGAGAACCCCAGCTCAGTGAACCTGCACTTAGTAGGTTCTGATCTTTTAATGGACAATTGCTTAATTATCATGGTCAAACTTGGGTTAATATTTCATTAATGCTTTGTGAACTCCCTGACTCTCTGGCTTCCCTCTGCAGCTGAATCAAGATGACGACAGCCACGCCACGGATCAATAACACTCAGCTCTCACTGAATGTCACCACAAAGTCTCAAGAACAAAGTCTCTATCAGAGTAAGAAAAGGAGTGGGCTGGTGCCTTTCTTTTTTTTAAAGTGGGCCTTGGACTTATCAAACAGTGCAATGACAACTCTGTACATAAGGCTTTTTCTCCCTCCCTGTTTCTCTCCCAGGTTCTGGGGCAATAGTTGCTGCCATCGTAGTAGGAGTGATAATTATTTTTACAGTGGTTCTGCTCATTTTGAAAACATACAACAGGTGAGTGACCGAGTTCTGTGCTCGCTGAGGCCAAACCAGATGAACCAGTCACTGCTCTCAGCCAGCACAGCGTTCCAGGATTTGTTGTTGACAAGTTCCAGAAGAATCTAAACCTTAATGTGCTGATTGAAGTGTCCTGAGTCTCACAGTCAGTGCCCTGTGATTGGATTGTTGGGAAGCTGAAGTCCTTGAAGGGAGCTCTTTTCAGGGACTCCTGCTGGTGTGGGGAGGGTGTGAGTGCACCCCAGGGCTGCCAGAGGGGAGATGATCTCTCACTCCTCAGAGCTTACATGCCCTGGAGGCACAGCCTCAGGATGAAATCCTGGCTTTTATTTTACTGATTTTCAGTAACTGCTCCCTGCGGTGGTTCTGTGGGACCCTCCCCAGCCCCAGGGCAGCAGCACAGCAGCCCCCCGCTGACGGTGCCCCCCGCTGACGGTGCCCCCCGCTGACGGTGCCCCCGCTGACGGTGCCCCCGCTGACGGTGCCCCCTTACCTTGCAGGCACACGCGGGTGAGGCGGGAGCTGCAGCCCAAGGCCTCCAAGGGGGCAGTGCCCCCTCCCGGGGGGCAGAGCAGCCAGGGCCTGTCCCAGCCCCCCTCCGTGCTGTTCATCCCTGGGGACATCCACGTGCACAGCAGGTAACGGGAACGTTCGTCCTGCCTGGGAGAGAAGAGATGGAATTGTTGCTCACACGGCCCTGGCCCTGCTGAGCAAAGCAACGCTGCCCTTGGATCAGAAACAGGCCGTTGTGGTGCCTGTAGGTTGTAGTTAATCCTCCCTCTGTCTTGGGAGGAAATGTCAGAGGGCTGGACACTCTTTCTGTGACTGAAATCACCTGGTGGAGGCACAGGAACCACCAGACAGGCAGTGAGGCTCCTGACACAGCCCTGGCCTGGCCAGAGCAGATAGAGAAGGTTCCTGCTCAGAGTCTGTGGAGCTGAGTCTGAACATCTTCTGCACTGCTGATGAACAGCAAGAAAAATCTGGACATGCCAAAACTCAGGTTGGACCTGGGTTTGTTATGAGTTACATGAAACAGGTGTGTGGTCTCTTTTATACATGATGGATAGTACAGAAGTATCTGAATTGTATTTATCATTACCTTGTGTTTCTAATGGGCTGAGATAAAAAGCTACCTTTCATTTTTAACTATTTTTAAACAATAAACTCTGTAACTCTCCATTTCCAAATGAACTCGGTGTCTGAGGGTTTTCACTCTCAACAATTGGGTCAGTGCTGGAGCTGTGTGAGAATGTTTTGCCTTACACAAAATCTGAGTTCTTGAATTGAAAAAATAAGCCTGGAAATAGAAGGGCTCAGCTTGTCTAAAGCCAAGGAGGCTTTCAGAGCCCCAGTGTGCCACTGCCCCTGCCAGGCCTTGTTCTCTGCTGCACACCAGGCTCCAACTATTTTTAGCCATTTCTTATTCTAGAAACAGACCAAAAGCTGCTGCTTTCCAAGTGTGCTGGTGGTGGGTGTGCAGCAATGCCACAGAGGAATTCCCAGGGATATTCACAGCCCCCTGAGTGGGAGCACAGAGCAGCACTGTCACTTCTGGCTGACTGTCTGAGTGTGGGGCACAGCAGCCCCGGGGGGGTGACACACAGACAGACAGACAGACAGACAGACAGACAGGGCTGGGGAGAAGCTGAGTTAAACCTTGTCTTACATGGAAGGATATGAGGCTCTGGAAACAGCCCCACTCCTTGACACACAGCTCAGATTCCATGGAATCCCTCACAGGAATGGCTGCACAGAGTGAGAAGTTCCTTCTGTGTGACTGAACTGACCAGAGAAGCTCCAGCTTTAGAGCCTTTTGTGCTGCAGCTTCTTCCCAGCTCTTCACCAACAGGTACCTCCCTCAATCCCTCCACCCTCAGTCAGGGGGAGGGACAGGGGGTCTGGTTTTCCTATTTTTTCCAAGGAAACACCTCTTGAACAGGTCAGTTTTACTAACTGGGTCTTCTGGGTTGGTTTTGGTTTGGGTTTTTTTTTGTGCAGAAACTAAACTCAATTACTTTGCAATATTTTTTGTCTGAAACTGGAGCAGGGTTTGAATTCCAAACTAAATATTGAGACAGCTGTTTGTGAAGTTTCTGAATCTCGAGGTAAATACTTTGCTTGTCCTCATTCTCTGACTTATTTTTTGTGGCAGGGATAATTGATTTAGTCAGAAGGGGCAGCAGATGCAAATCTCATTTTTTCCCTAAAACTATAAAGGAGTTGACTTTCTGTTGCTCTCTCTGATCAGCAAAGGATGCTCTCTGAGCATGAACTGAAATCAGCATCTTTAGAAAAGGTGAGTCCCATCTCACTGTTATTTTTGACATCACCACCCAGACCTACTTTGTGCCAATTCTGTTTCCTTTCCATTTGCTTCCTTTCAAGCACTGAAGTTCCCCAGCAGAATGAGCAGAGCTCCTGTAAGCAATTCTGGGTTTGTAGGATTACCATTACTGGCAGGAGAATCTCTGCTCTGGCCACACCACCATTTGCTCAGCTAAAGAAATCCCAATCCCAGTAAAATTGGCCTCACATTGGCCCATCCTGGGAGGCCCCACAACCCTCCTCAGTCCTGGCAGCAAAACCCAAGAGCTTGTGCTGAACAAGCAGAGTCACCTTCCCAAGCAACAACAATCCCTGTGTTTCCACTTGTGTAACTTGCTGTGGATTGAAGTTTTCCAGGAACAATCCCACACTCTCCTTGTCCTGCAGCAGCAGCTGCCTCAGTGCTGGTCCCACCTGCCTTGTCCTGGCTCCCACATTCCAGTTCCAAAGGCCCCCTCTCAGCTGCCCCTGCCCCTCTCAGCTGCCCCTGCCCCACACCTGCCCCTGCCCCACACCTGCCCCTGCCCCTCTCAGCTGCCCCTGCCCCTCTCAGCTGCCCCTGCCCCACACCTGCCCCTGCCCCTCTCAGCTGCCCCTGCCCCTCTCAGCTGCCCCTGCCCCTCTCAGCTGCCCCTGCCCCACACCTGCCCCTGCCCCTGCCCCTCTCAGCTGCCCCTGCCCCACACCTGCCCCTGCCCCTCTCAGCTGCCCCTGCCCCACACCTGCCCCTGCCCCTGCCCCTCTCAGCTGCCCCTGCCCCTCTCAGCTGCCCCTGCCCCACACCTGCCCCTGCCCCACACCTGCCCCTGCCCCTGCCCCTCTCAGCTGCCCCTGCCCCACACCTGCCCCTGCCCCTGCCCCTCTCAGCTGCCCCTGCCCCACACCTGCCCCTGCCCCTGCCCCTCTCAGCTGCCCCTGCCCCACACCTGCCCCTGCCCCTCTCAGCTGCCCCTGCCCCTCACCTGCCCCTGCCCCAGAGCCGTGCCAGGGCCGTGCCAGGGCCGTGCCAGGGCCGTGCCAGGGCTATGCCAGGGCCGTGCCAGGGCCATGTCAGGGCCGTGCCAGGGCTGTGCCAAGGCCGTGCCAGGGCCGTGCCAGGGCCATGTCAGGGCCGTGCCAGGGCTGTGCCAGGATTGTGCCAGGGCTATGCCAGGGCTGTGCCAAGGCCATGCCAGGGCCGTGCCAGGGCCGTGCCAGGGCTATGCCAGGGCTGTGCCAAGGCCGTGCCAGGGCCGTGCCAGGGCTGTGCCAGGTCCATGTCAGGGCCGTGCCAGGGCCATGTCAGGACCGTGCCAGGGCTGTGCCAGGATTGTGCCAGGGCCATGTCAGGGCCATGTCAGGGCTGTGCCAGGGCTGTGCCAGGATTGTGCCAGGGCCATGTCAGGGCCATGCCAGGGCCATGCCAGGGCCGTGCCAGGATTGTGCCAGGGCCGTGCCAGGGCTGTGCCAAGGCCGTGCCAGGGCCGTGCCAGGGCCGTGCCAGGGCCATGTCAGGACCGTGCCAGGGCCGTTCCAGGGCCGTGCCAGGGCCGTTCCAGGGCCATGCCAGGGCTGTGCCAGGGCTGTGGGCAGCTGAGCTGAGCCCTGCTCTGAGTGTGGCTGTGCACAACACACACAGACCATCACGAGTGTGAGCAGAGAAAATACAGGAATGTTCTCTGGGGTTTGGTCCTGAGTCCCATAACCAGTTTCATTTCCCACACCTGGAAACCACCTGTCTGCTTCCTAACACCCACAAATGGTGCTGCTGAAGCAGGAAGGGCTGCTGTGCTCTAAGTGGAAATTAATTTTTTGATTTAAAGACAGAGGACATAGGAGTTGCTTTTGGATAAAGGGCAAGGCTGTTACTGTGGATAAATCTGTGCTGCCCCCAGTGAGCTGTGACTTTACTCCCACGTGTTTCAGCCCATCATGGGGCAGGAAGGACAAGGAGCTGCTGGGGAGGGCCCAGCAGAGCCCACAGGGATGGTTTGGGGTCTGGGGCATCTCTGTGATAGGCAGAGACTGCGGGAGCTGGGCCTGGTTGGGCTGGAGAAGGGAAGGCTGAGAGGGGATCCATCAGCCCACACAGATATCCCAGCAATCCATACAAGTATCTCCTCAATCCACACAAATATCTCCAGGGCTGTCAGAGGATGGTCCCAGACTCTGTTCAGTGGAGTCAGTGACAGGACAAGGAGCAATGGACATAAACTAACACACAAGAAATTCCACCTCGAGATGAGGCAGAACTTCTTTCCATGGAGGTGGCAGAGCCTGGAGCAGCTGCCCAGGGAGGACGTGGAGTGTCCCTGTCTGGAGACATTCTCAACCCACCTGGACGTGTCCCTGTGCCACCTGCCCCAGGTGACCCTGCCTGGGCAGGGCTTGGACTGGGTGATGGCCAGAGGCAACATCCATCCCGGGCCGTTCTGTGCCCCTGTGCGGCCCCGGCCCGCTGCAGTGCCGGGACAGGACCCTCCGGGCAGGACCCTCCGGGCAGGCCCGTCCGCCCCCTCCGGGTCAGGCCCCGCCGCCATCGCTGAGGGGCGGCCGTGAGGGCACCCGAGATCTCGCGAGATTCGACCTTCCGAATAAGGGCGGGCGTCACAACGTCTCGCGAGAGCACGAGTCACACACCCTCACGCTCACACACACACTCACTCACACCCCGCGCCCTCCGATTGGCCGCGCTCCCGCGCGCGCGCCGGCGCTGGGCCAATGGGCGGCGGCGTGGGCTCCCCGGCCCCGCCCCCTGGCGCGGGGCAGGCCGGGCGCGGCGCGGGCGGGCGGAGGCGGCGCAGCCAAGATGGACGCAGGGTTCTTCCGCGTAAGTGCCGCCCGCGGCCCGGCTCGGGCCCGCCACGGCGCCGGGGACGGGACACGGCCGGGACGGGCCGCGGGGACACCGCCCGGCTCGTCGCCGGGCCGCACCGGGGCCAAGCCGCCCCGCGCCCGCCGCCCGGGCCCGCCCGCCCCCGCCCTGCGCAGGCCCCGCGCCCGCAGAAAATGGCGGCGGGAACAGGCCCTGGCCCGGCGGCGCCGTGAGGGCAGCGCGGCCCGTCCCGGGGCATCCCGGCCCGCCCCGGGGCATCCCGTCCCACCCCGGGGCATCCCGGCCCGCCCCGGGCCTGGGCCCAGCTCGCTCCGCGGCACCGCGGCCGGGCCGGGCCGGGCTGTGCGGGGCAGGGGCCGAGGGCACAGCGCGTTCGAGCCCATCTGCCCTTTCTGTAGAGAGAGGCTTTTAATGTTGTTAAGTGTATTTATAGGGAAAAGAAGTTACGCTTTATTCGCGCGTTGATATTTGGTTTGTAATCACTGAGTTCCTCTTCTCTGTTCCAGCTGGGCTGCATTTTCTGCAGAGACCATTAAACCTGCCCAGGGTCTGTTTCTTTTCAGTTTTTTGTTGCATTAATTGGAGTGACCTCATTTCTGGTTTTCTCTGATAGTTTTGAAAGCCAGTTTAAATGTTCGATATTCACTCGTTGTTTCAGTTTGAGCAGCCAGGATGGCTTTGAAACACGGCCCGCAGTAACCCTGCCCTGAGCTCAGTGTTGCGTTAATGAGGAAAACAACAATTAAATCTGCACTTGTTCTGCCGCGATTGTTCTGAAGTTTGCAGATCAGGGAGCTGGAACTGGCAGCAGTTCCTGGGGCTGAATTAGAAATCGACTGTTCTTCTAAACCGGCCTGCAAAGGAGCCTCGTGTTAAACAAAGCAGAATGTTACTGAAGTGGGCTGTGAACAGTGTCCTGTCCTTAGTGTGGGTTCAGGAGGAGCCAGAGTTGTTGGGAAGTGGCAGAAGTGCAGCAGAGCAGGTGTTTGGACTCTGTCTCAAGGAAACTATTAATAGTTCCTTCAGTTCCCCCCTGTGTGGGGTTTTGGTGCAGCCTGGTCTGTCTCTGCCTCTGAATTCCTGTAGCCCTTGTGCTCTGCCCTCTGCTGCTCTTTGCTGCTTGGCACAGGTTACAAACAGGCTGCACAGTCTCCCTCTCTGGGTTGGGAAAGAACTGAGAGAAACAAAAAAACTAAACAGTTGAGGGAAGTGGCAGGTGTTGTGTTTGCTGTGAGCCACATGGACTGCAGATATCAGAGGGTTTAAATGGGCTTAATCCTGGGGAGTGCCTGTGCCCCTGTCAGTGTTCAGCATTCCCATGTTCTGGAATAGCAAGTGGGAATGGCAGTGGTTTGTTCCCTTTCAGTGTCTGATGACTTTGCCTGTTGCTGATTCCACGTGCTCTCTGATCCAAGTGTTTGGGACCTCAGAATTTGAGGGGGTTTGTTCTTTACCATCACTGGGTTTCTTGTCAGCTCCTGTTCCTGCTGGTGCTGATCCTGTTCCCCCAGGCCTGGGGAATTGCCTGTATTAAAGTCCATGTTTCCATCACTCCCACTGGCCTCCTGAGTAACCTGCCCAGTCTGTGGGGTTGTTCTGAGTGCTCAGCAGCCTGGCAGGGCTTGGTTGTGTCTCTGGTTCTCTTTGCTTCTCTGCAAGTGGATTTTCCAGGACTGGACTCCAGGCCTTTCCCTTCCCAGTGAATGAACCCACAGTCCCTGTCAGTGACAGTGGGAGTTGTTGGTGAACCTTTCCCAGAGCAGGATCAATATCAGAGTGTTCTTTGTGCTCTGCTGGCTCCCAGGGGCTGCTTTGCCCCAGGGAAGTTCCCCAAAGGTTTCAGGGATGGCCCTGTAAGCAAACAGGACATTTTTGTTCTTGGACAAAGCCTGTTTTCCATCAGGGAGGTTTGTGCCTTCCAGCACAGCCCCTTTCCTGGCACTTGGAGCCTCCTGGGCTTTAATCTGTGGGCAGAGTGCTGGGGGTGTGACTGGGGGGCCCCTGGGGGGCTCAGGAGGGGCCCCTGGGGGGCTCAGGAGGGGCCCACCCCAAAACCCCCAGCAGGAGGTGAGGGTGGTTGTGCTAAAGGCACCTGGAAAGGATCATTTTGCCTGAAATAATAAAAGAGGCTTGCAGGGCCCTTTCCCTGGTGCTGCCCTGGCCAGAGCAGCTCTGGGGGTGGCCCTGGGGGGCTGAGTGCCCGGGCTGAGCCGTGTCTGCCTTGCAGGGAACCAGTGCCGAGCAGGACAATCGCTTCAGCAACAAGCAGAAGAAGCTGTTGAAGCAGCTGAAATTTGCAGAATGCTTAGAAAAGAAGGTGAGTGGGCTGGGGGGAGTTGGGGGGTCAGGCACACCAAGCAAAGGGAATTTTCAGTGCATTTGTGGGGTCTCAGGTGGGACACACAGGAATGTCTTCCCTGGAACCACACTGAGGGTATTTGGAATGTCTTTCTGAGCATCAGGGATAGAGCAGTAATATCCATCACCTGGTTGCAGTACTAGATACACCTCAAAAGGAGTCAGTTTTCCAGCAAATGTGAACAGTTTGGAATTCTGGGCATCCTCAGATGCAGCTCCCCAACCCCCTTTTTTGGGGTGGTGGTTTTTTGTTGGTGTTTCAGGTTTTCTGGGTTAGTGTGCTGGAAATGCACTGAGCTTGTGGTGAAACTCCTGCAGTGACACAGAGAGGGGAGAGCAGAAGCAGTTCAGGGTTCCTTCTGAGCTGCTGGTGGGAGATCCCTGGAGATCAACTGCTTTATTTCAAAGCCCAGAGCTGATCCCTGCTTGGGCTTTCTTGGCCCAAACCTGCCCAGGCAGCAGCTGATGGAGCTGCTGAGAACCCCGTGGTGAGACCCAGCAGGGCTGGGGGCAGAGCTCAGCTTGGGAGGGACTTTGGATTTGCAAGCAACTAAAGCTGAGGTGTGGAAGAATTGCATTCCAAGGAGTTCAGTGTGGTTGTAGTTCCCAGGGATGGAGGTAGGAATAAAACATCTACAGATGTTTATTTCTGTAGGGAAATGGGCTGAGCTCTGGCCTTGGGTGAGGATTCTGGAAATCAGGACCTTTGGAATGGTTGAATTCTCTCCTAACATTGAATGCTGAATGGTTTGGGGGAGTTGGAGTCTGGTGTGCTGGAGTCAGGGGAGTTGGTGAGCTGAGCTGAGCTTGGCTTCATCATTCAGTGGGTTTCATTATTTGCTGGAAACTGGATTGGATGAGAGGAATAACCAGCACTCTGGTGTCCTTTCACTTTTGGTTTGGTTTCCTCTCCTCTGGCTGGTGCTTACTGGAGTTTACTGGAAGTTTAACGTGTTTTGACTTTTCCTGCCATCCAAAGGTGTGCTTGGATCCAAGTGTGACCTCTGAGCAACAGCAAAGTGGTTTGAAACAGAAGTGGGCTGAGGGGATTGTGTAGCAGCATGAACTGAGTGTGTGCAGTGAGAGAACTGTGAGCTCGTGTGTTCAGTGGAAGAGCTTGTTGTGAAAACCTTTCTTGTGGCTCTTTGATACAGGTGGACATGAGCAAAGTAAATCTTGAAGTAATCAAACCATGGATAACAAAACGAGTAACAGAAATCCTTGGATTTGAAGATGATGTAGTAATTGAATTTATATTCAACCAGTTGGAAGTGAAGGTAACGATTTTGTTGTGGATATTGTTTCTAAATGTGTAACATAATTATTGTGAGTTCTGTTGAGCCTGTGAATTTCTCAAGTGCAGTCAGGAGGGGTTGTGTTACTGTGTATGTTTTGGAAAGAAATTCTCTGTAACAGCTGTAAGGCTGCAAGTTTAGTGGAGGTGCGTAGTTTGCAAACTGCTCAGGTGGAAATCAAACTTACTGTTTTAATTTTGCTGTTACATGTTAAGTTCCTTTGACAGCAACTTTCTAATGATGATGTGATTTATGATTTAAAAGGCCTGAACCAAAATGGAAGTTATTCCTTGCGTCTGAAGTGTAGCACCATCACCCTATTAGGTCACAGCAGATGAGTGTCCAATGGCGCTCTGACCCAACTCCCTTGATGATGCAGTGTGTGTTTGGAGGTGAGTTGTGTAAAGTGGCCGAACCAAAATCCAGCACAGACAGTTGGGCAAAGCTTTACACTGCTCTTGACATTACTGTGCAGTAGCTCAGGTTGTATGTGCAGCATGAGGGGAACTCTGAACTTGGATGGTTTTGTAATTGAGAGAGCTTGAGGCAGTTTAGAGGCCAGGTCTGTAGCTATCTTAATTTTCTCTTTTGTTAATTACTGTAGTCAGTATATGCAAGTAGTATTTCTATTTGCTGTAGTCTTCTGACTGAGACAGTATGAACATTACCAAGATCATTTAATGCAGTAAACTCCATGTGAAGGGTATGAATAATATGAGGTGGTAATAAGCTCAGATTTTCTTAATATCTGCCACTGTGCCACTGCACCCCGAGGGACAGTAAAAGATGTACAATATGAATTATTGGCAAACATTCTCATGCTGATGTACTTTACACTTAATCTTTCTTCCTAAGAGTTCAACCTTGTGTTTTGAGAGAGCAGTTGACATTTCAACTGATAAAGGTATTGCTGTTTAAAAAACCCTTTAAATGTCACTTTATTTTGAAGAGATTAGTATCTATTTCATGAATATTTAGATGCTTTCATGTACAGAGAACATAAAGGGGAAATAAGTTTAAGTTCTAAGCTAACTAAAGCCAGGGCTCGCAATAGGAAATGTTTTCTTATCATGTGTTAGTGTAATACAGTCTGAATACTCATTTTAATTCCCCTTGTACTAAGCATGATTAAAGTTTAGAACTTTTTTAAAGAACAATCTTTTCTTTTTTGTGGTTGTGTACTCATTATTGCTTGTTCGTCTTTTGCAATTTAGATAAATGATATAACATTAAACTCAAGGTGGTTGAGTTGCAGTAGGGAGTCGGAAGGAAGCCAAGGGAACATCTTTCTCTACAGGGGACTTGGCGATTCCAAACCCCCCAAGGTTCCAAGAAGAATCTGAAGACACCTGGAATCTGTACTTGCTTTGTGCTGTTGAGCTGTGCTTGTTATATGGACCTTGTTGCTTGACCAACAAACAACATTAGAATTAAAAAGCCCATTTTAATCTTTGAACCTCTTTGACCTCTTAACCCTTTGTGGACATGACGTGGTGACTTTGAGGAAAGCCTGTGAGGCACATCTGTGGTGTGAGCTCCCTCGGGCAGGCAGAGTGTTGGGAGACAGTCAGAATGTGCATGCATGACTTTGGCCTTTCCCAGCAGGATGTGAGGGGTTAGCAGGATGTCCTCTCCAGGGCAGGCACTCACACACCTCCTGTCCGTTGTGCAGATAGTGAGAAAGATTTCCAAGCAAACAGAATCAAAACCATCAGGGAAAAAATGTCTAGGACATGATTCTAAAATCTCATAGCAGCACTGTAATGGTGTGTTAAATTAAAGGCCCCTGATTTCCTGTAGAGCCACACGGTCCAAAAGTACTTATGAAACCCACAAAGGATTAACAGGCCTTGCTGAATATTTATGGTAAGACACACACAAAAAAAATTATTAGTACAGTAAGCTTATATTGATGAGAGATCACTAGGGAATGATTTCTAAAGAAGTAGTTCTTGAGTGTGTATGTATTTTAGCCCCCATGGTAGTTTTAATTGAAGTTTGATATAGACTGACTGTTGTTTTTTCAGATAACCGGTTTGTCTTCCTGTCATATCTCTTTGCAGAATCCAGATTCCAAAATGATGCAAATCAACCTGACTGGTTTTTTGAATGGGAAAAATGCTAGGGAGTTCATGGGAGAACTGTGGCCACTGCTGTTAAGTGCACAAGAAAACATTGCTGGTATTCCAACTGCATTTCTGGAACTGAAGAAAGAAGAAATAAAACAGCGACAGGTAAGAGTTTTTAAATGGAATTGTGGCTGAGTCCTGAGCACTGGGCAGAATTCATGGCTGTCTCAGTAGACATTTTGAGTTCAGCAGAGCTCTGCTGTCTGGGCACATGTTCTAGAGTCCTGAAGGAGTTATTTGTTGGTGTTGGACATACATATTTGATCAGGTCTTTATGCTGCCTCTGAATTAAGTGGTGGTATTTGTTGCACAGATAGAGCAGGAGAAACTGGCTTCTATGAAGAAACAGGATGAAGACAAGGAGAAGAGAGATAAGGAAGACAAGGACAACAGAGAAAAAAGAGACAGATCCAGGAGTCCGAGAAGGTAATGAAAATGCACTGTCAATGTATCAAGAATATTGCAGGACAGAGGAAGGACAAGTGGCAGAGAAAAATAATTGGGGCTCTGGAAATACCCTCCTTGGGTATTGTAGCAGGCTGGCCTGACTTACTGCAGAACAAGAACTGCAAGTACACCAGAGCTGCTTTGCCACGGCTGTTGTTTGCACTGGGAGCTGTTGCAAATGTTTTCTGTTCCAGGCTTTGTTGGTTTTGGTCTGGGGGG